>NC_137918.1:19682669-19685169 GCF_963457725.1 Sprattus sprattus | reverse complement strand
TAATTATAGTTTTTGACATTATTATGCTTATGACACTTTTCCATGTATGGATCGATTTAATTATAAATTCATAAAATATCTATGGCCACAGGAAAGATAACTCCAAACGGTGAGCTGATTATTGATCATAAATATTTATTTTAGCCACTTGCAATGCGCTAAGAAAAATGTGACAGCTTTGAGTCTGCAGCAGGGGTTGATGTTCAGAGTGTGTGTGGATTTTAATGAGCAACACACATTTCTGACATGGTCACCTCTGTTCTAAGCAACCATATATTGTTCTTCATATTATAGTTGTATTATAATTACCATTATTATAATTATCTTTATTATAACTTTTATGGGATTTCACCACAATCATACATTGTTCTTCACAAGTTGTATTATTATTATTATTATTATTATTATCATTATCATGCTCATTTTTGGCCACGCTTCTCCGACAGTTTTTTTGATTGATTGCATCTTCTATATATTATAATTTGACCCATTGCATGTTAAGATTTGGACTGCATCATTTCCAATAAACTGTAAAAAGGCCTTCACCTGCTCTTCTTCTCTTACGGTCTACACTGACCTGGAATGCAAAATGGTTGTGTAGGGGTCAGAGAGGGCCACAAGGATATTACCCACTGATTGGCCTTTACCTTTCACAATGGACACTTACCTGTGACTAACATGCATATGGGTGAGATAGGTGTTATAGGCCACTGACTTTCAAAGGAAAAAGTGTCACTCCAAACTTATAGAAGTTTAGCAACCAAACTACATGAAACTAATGAATTATTGAATGACCTCTATGTAGCTGATGTACAGAGCTCCTGAGTCTTGGCCACAAACACTAAATGTGTCTTTTCTACAATATCTTCGCACCTCTGAAAATAGGTTTTAGAACACTGTGTGTTTACAGATGAAGAAAAAAATTAAATAAAAGTTTTGACATTCTTACTACTCTCAGATTATTGTTGCTGGGTTTGTGCAAAATATGAGTATGTGTAGCACTTTGGGATCAAAGTTTTTATATGGGGGAAAAGTATAAAAATGTCACGCCATGACAAACTACCTCAAAAGGTGCCTGACAAGGCTATATGGGGATATAAACGCTTTGTGATATTTTTTGTATGTACTCTTTCCATTACTCTCTGGATTGGATAGCTCTAGGTAGGTCCTTCCACCACCGAGGTACCGCTAATGAAAAGAGTCTGGATGGCCATCTCTTGATGCTCTCCAGACCGACGAAGCAGTCGAGCTCTTCCTAGATCTCTATAAGGTGCATTGCACACAATGAATGGAGACTCGAATGGAGATTTGAACATTGGCTGATTAATACTTTAACAGCAGAGTGTGTGTGGCTTATGTGTGCCAGAATGTCCATGGGTCTGCTGTTCGAGAAGATCTCTCCTGTACCTTGCTAGACGAGATCTTTTGCATGCAACAGGTGGAAAGAGGTCAAACCTTTCTTCTGTAAGGCGAGGTGTTAGCATCCACATGATTGCACAGGCTACGGTAGGAACAGGCTACGATAGGCACAGGCTACGATAGGCACAGGCTACGATAGGCACAGGCTACGGTAGGAACAGGCTACGATAGGCACAGGCTACGATAGGCACAGGCTACGATAGGCACAGGCTACGATAGGCACAGGCTACGATAGGCACAGGCTACGATAGGCACAGGCTACGATAGGCATAGGCTACGATAGGCACAGGCTACGATAGGCACAGGCTACGGTAGGCACAGGCTACGATAGGTACAGGCTACGATAGGCATAGGCTACGATAGGCACAGGCTACGGTATGCACAGGCTACGATAGGCACAGGCTACGATAGGCATAGGCTACGGTATGCACAGGCTACGATAGGCACAGGCTACGATAGGCATAGGCTACGGTATGCACAGGCTACGGTATGCAGCGCCTGACTCCTGCTGTGCCCCAATCACATTTCCTTGCAGAAATTCACCTGTGGTTGGCATTAGAATTCCTGTTGACTAGATGTCTTTTTGTCAACAGCTTATTTTCTCACTTCAACACCAGGGCTACACTGAGTATCTGAATAATGGAATTCAGCAAGAAAAAGATGATGATGAAGGTAGAAGGGAGAGGGAGAGGAAGTGAGAGAGAGAGAGAGAGAGAGAGAGAGAGAGAGAGAGAGAGAGAGAGAGAGAGAGAGAGAGAGAGAACAGCTTCATCTGTTGAGCAAAGGATTGTAAAAATCTGACTGGACAGCATCCTGAGCTGCTCTCGGAGGACTTCCAATCAATACTAAAACACACACATCCACAGACACACACGCGCACACACAGACACACACACACACACACAGAAGCAGAGACACACACACACACACACGCACTCGTTCAAATTTTTTCATTAATGTTTCATTAACAGAATTTCAGCTCTGAGTGAAATACTCCCTCTTCTAATGCTTTAATGACCAATGTGGCTGAACTACCGTTCCACTCGCTCTAAATAGTCATTTGTGGTGTGATATCTCTGAA
>NC_137918.1:19670169-19675169 GCF_963457725.1 Sprattus sprattus | reverse complement strand
AGAGAGAGAGAGAGAGAGAGAGAGAGAGAGAGAGAGAGAGAGAGAGAAAGAAAGAAAGACTCCCAGACAGATACATCCAGTCAGTTACTCACATCTTGGAAGTGTCCCTTCATGTTGCAGCGGTGGCAGTGCTTGTACCAGTAGGACTGCTCGGGGCAGACGTCTGGAGTGTGTCCTGGCAGGGAGCAGTTTCTGCAGTACACGTAGGGACAGCTTCTGTACAGGTGCCCCAGGAGACCACAGTGCAAACAGGGTTGCAGTTTCTAGTGGACACACACACACGCACACAAACCCACACACACACACACACACACACAGGGTTAAAAATCCTTCACATTTGAAAGAAGCAAGAATTAGAGGAGAGGAGCTATCCTAAATAGCAGAGGATTTTTGATATTTGAATATCCACAGAGTCTACGAACAGCAATTTTGTTATTTGCAGGGGTGGTCATAAGACTACAGTAAATGGAGGAGATGGAGAGAAGTATAGTGAGTTCAAGCCACAAACACCCAAACTGGTGTGACTGTGTATACCTTCTCAAATGAACATTATCATTCTTTGAAGTCAATACTTGCTCAAGTATCCCATATTTCCAACTGCTCTAAACTACCCATGATTCTGTGCATGTGCATAAACTAAATAGGGATATTAGTATCCAAACAGTTATGCTGCAAACAGCTATCCGGATATTAAATAGTCCATACACATCCCACATCCCTAGTAATGTACCTGTTGTCTGGGACTCATCCCTAGTAATGTACCTGTGGTCTGGGACTCATCCCTAGTGATGTACCTGTGGTCTGGGACTCATCCCTAGTAATGTACCTGTTGTCTGGGACTCATCCCTAGTAATGTACCTGTGGTCTGGGACTCATCCCTAGTAATGTACCTGTGGTCTGGGACTCATCCCTAGTAATGTACCTGTGGTCTGGGACTCATCCCTAGTAATGTACCTGTGGTCTGGGACTCTTCCCTAGTGATGTGAGTGTGGTCTGGGACTCATCCCTAGTAATGTACCTGTGGTCTGGGACTCATCCCTAGTAATGTACCTGTGGTCTGGGACTCATCCCTAGTAACGTACCTGTGGTCTGGGACTCATCCCTAGTAATGTACCTGTGGTCTGGGACTCATCCCTAGTAACGTACCTGTGGTCTGGGACTCTTCCCTAGTGATGTGAGTGTGGTCTGGGACTCATCCCTAGTGATGTGAGTGTGGTCTGGGACTCATCCCTAGTGATGTGAGTGTGGTCTGGGACTCATCCCTAGTGATGTGAGTGTGGTCTGGGACTCATCCCTAGTGATGTGAGTGTGGTCTGGGACTCATCCCTAGTGATGTACCTGTGGTTTGGAACTCATCCCTAGTGATGTGAGTGTGGTCTGGGACTCATCCCTAGTGATGTGAGTGTGGTCTGGGACTCATCCCTAGTGATGTGAGTGTGGTCTGGGACTCATCCCTAGTAACGTACCTAACGTAATGTGTCTGTGGTCTGGGAGTGTGTGTGTGTGTGTGTGTGTGTACCTGTGGTCTGGGACAGCTCTTGGACAAGTGACCAGTGCACTGGCAGTTGTTGCAGACGACACTCTTCTCCGTGTAGTAGCGGTTCGCTGGCCTTCTAAGCGGTCTGTTTCCTCCTCTGCTATTTGAGATCTGAGCCTGTGGAGCAACAGAAAACACATTCATCACCTGCACTCAAATCGAATGATCACACAATCTGACTGCACACAGATGGAACTACCACATAAGAGATGAGTTAAACATGTTTTAAATCAAATTGGTTTATGAACACGTTACCAATTGGTCTCTTTGTGAAATCGTCCAACTTGCACTATCCTGGTCATCTGTGAGAGAGATTGAGATAGAGGAGGAGAGTTAGGACATTAGAGTGAACATTCTCTTGGTTGGACGTCTTTACATCATCCAAAGCATTGAATTCATATTGACCTTTGGAAAAAATAAGTCAAAAAATTCAAATAATGTAATTATAACAGACTCTAAAAATATGATGTGAAAACAATATGTAGAACGTGCGGGTGTGTGTTCACAGGAAGGCTCACTCCCCACAGCGATCTTATTTATAAACGTGACACTCTCTTGAGACAGAGCAACAGTTAGGATGGAATACAGCTGCGGCCTCCGCCCAAACACACCGTAGTACTAAACATCTGCACGAGGAGGAGGCCCCACAACAGCAATCCCCTGCATGCAAAAACTGCCACAGAATCTAAGAGGCAAACTCAATCCAGACGCTTCAAACATCTGTATGACAGCACACATGTGACAAAATGATTTGGTAGACAAAGAGGGAGAGAGAGATAAAGGTGTTAAGAGATATAGTATGTCAAACAGAGAGCGAGAGGAGAAGCTGGTTAAAAACCTGTGCAACTGAACGCTGTTTAACAGCTAAATGGCATGCACACTAGTAAACACGTCCATACAGTGGTGTAGTGGTCCCTGGAGAAGTGGGTATACTCTTTAATTTTTTTAAGCAGCCCCTACAGCACAGGATAAACGCCCCGTTTTGTGTGAAGTGGGTATACGCAATGCTGACTGAAAAATAAGTGTGTATACTCCGTATACCTGCGTATACCCTGGACTACACCACTGCGTCCGGAAAGCTTCTTAATACACCACGTGTCAAGGTTTTATTACATCAAGTTATACTCTTTGACACGATACATTTAGAACCAAGGAAGAGGGAATCATCTAAGTCTTGGAGGAGTCGCAGTACAAGAGGAAAGCAGTGCTGGCACATTTGTATTTGGTGAATGACTGCTTGGTTTATGAAGTATGCATTTACATTTAGTCATTTAGCAGACACTTTTTTTTCTTTGTAAAGTAGTATTTATTGTTACACTAGGTCTCTATTGCTCGTAGCTTGATTGTTCTCTCCAAAGCGACGTACAAAGGAGAGAACTATCAAGCTACGAGCAATATAGACCTAGTGTAACAATAAATACTACTTTACATTAGAAATTAAAAGTGCAGGAATGTAACTACCGTAAATGTGAGTTACGTACTAACGGCTTCATTAAGTATACACCGTACAAACCCTATAATGTCTAACACCAAGTGTGAAAAGCAAACTCTGTGAATAAACATATATGGAACATTATATGGATAAGCATGGCGTGGCTGGGTGTTCATTAGAGACCTGCCCACTGTTGTGTGTCATTCTTTTGACTATGCTCTTTTCCTAGACTGTGCAGACCGTGGCTTGTGGCCCACATATGTCCTCACACATGTATGGATGCACAATGGCCTCTCCAGGTTTGCACTTGCTTCAGTTGGTACACTTGCAATTCTTCCGCTTTTATGCAAATCTCAAAAACAGCCTTTATAAGAATTTGGCAACAAATACATACATACATACAAACAAACAAACAAACAAACAAACAAACACACACACACACACACACACACACACACACACACACACACACACACACACAGACACACAGACACACACAGCCTCGCATCACAAAGGACAGGAAATGTTCCTTTAATCCCTGCAACGCCACGCCCTGATACGGCCAAACCAATCTGTCAGTCACGGCCTACCAATCAAACAGAACAGAGGCTAGCACACACACACACACACACACACACACACACACACACACACACACTCCCCACCCCCATACATACGGACAAAACCCTTGCAGTCCCATACGTGCCAATTTCACACACACTTGCGAATACATGCACAGTGCAGCCGTAATCAATTATAAACGCCAATACATATCTTTACAAACACCAATACATATCTTTACAAACGCCAATACATATCTTTACAAACGCCAATACATATCTTTACAAACACCAATACATATCTCTACAAACACCAATACATATCTAAAATGGTGCCGGCACAGCACCTAAACGCCACGCACAGAACTGGGCCAAGCCCAGCTCGAGTACCGAATTTTGTTACGCCCCATCTTTAGTGGCCCTATGGGGCGAACAAACAATCCACCACTGACCCAAGTAACTACTAAAAACACCTTTTAAAAGTACCAAATCCATTGGATTTATTACAAACAAGTACACAAAACTACATGACAAAATATCATAACACTACAAAATCCCAGGTTGAGAGGCAGCAAGACCATCAGTCCCCAAGCTAGAAGCCTCGAGTACATTTGGGGAAGACCGTACGGAGGTCATCATCGTCTCCCCAACAACATGGAGGTCATGATACAGTTCCGCCACTCAGTCATTTAAAAAAAAAGAACTGCGCTGACAAGCATAGAGGGCCTATAGACTAATTCTTCTCCACACGAGGGAGGGAGCGGGTGGCTATCTGTGGCCCCACGCTCCTCTAACCAACTCATCCCACGGCGGGGGAGAGAGAGAGAGAGAGAGAGAGAGAGACACACCAAGAGAGGAAGACAGGTAGAGTGGAATGGAGGGAGGGGACAGGAGAGCAGACAGAACGCAGAAGGCGACAGATGCTACCTGTCCGTCTCTTAGGTACGTTAATTAAATAAGAGCCAGCGAAGGAACGGAGGGAGGCTGGATTTGTTTGTTTCTATTTATGTGTGTGTGTGTGTGTGTGTACGAGTGTGTGTGTATACGAGTGTGTGTGTGTGTGTGTGTGTGTGGGTGGGTGTCGGTGTGCACGGGGACTTGGGAGGCTCTTTAGGCTAATGTATTCCAGCTGACTAATAGTCTGAGAGAGGGAAAGCTGCTTGAGCCCGGCAACTGTCGCTGGGCCCAGAGAGAACAGAACGGATGTGTACGTGTGACTAATTAAGCATGAACATCCCCTCTCCAGAGAGAGCCAGAGAGAACAGAGAGGAGAGAGAGAAGAGACTGGAGAGAGAGAGAGAAAAGAGAGGAGAGAGAGAAGAGAATGGAGAGAGAGAGAGAAATAAGGAGAGCGAGAGAGAGAGAGAGAGAGAGAGAGAGAGAGAGAGAAAGAAATAAGGAGAGAGAGAGAGAGAGAGAGAGAGAGAGAGAGAGAAATAAGGAGAGAGAGAGAGAAATAAGGAGAGAGAGA
>NC_137918.1:19602669-19667669 GCF_963457725.1 Sprattus sprattus | reverse complement strand
AAAACCAAGCGAGACAATGGTGCGGTCCAGTCCAGTCCAGTCTCTGGTTCTGTAGTTCACAGACGGTCCGTGCCACTGGCTCATTGGATCTACAGTACCAGTCAAAAGTTTGGACACACCTTCTAATTTTTTCTTTACTTTTATTATTTTCTACATGGTAGATAACACTTTTTTTGTTTAGTACATCATTCCATATGTGTTCTTTCATAGTTTAAATGTCTTCAGTATTAATCTACAATGTAGAAAATAATAAAAGTAAAGAAAATACTTAAAGGTGTGTCCAAACTTTTGACTGGTACTGTATGTGCTTCTATGATTCATCATTTACTTCTCATATAAATCACTCCAAGTTTGACCACACAAAGCATGATGATTGTACATCTAATACAATTATGCACAAACGTTAACTATCTCCTCTGACACAGTGCAGGGTATGCAACTGTTTTCTGACCGCTTTGTGTTCAAACTAACCCTGTAAATGATTTCCGAAATAATCATTGCTGCAGATAAGAAGAAAACTGTCCTTTTTTCCATCTGATCCTTTTTGCCCATCTATTAATTAATTAAATAAATAAATGTTAATAACCATGGTACGGCAGCTCTTCATGTATATGAAACTACCTGTGGCTTACTATCCTCCCACCTCTCTCTGTCACCACCCCCCCCCCACACACACACACACACACTCTTTTCCCCCTCTGGTTGTGACAGTCCCCTCCCTGGTGCAGCATGCTGATGGGGCAGAGGAGGAAGTGTGGATTGAGTCATACAGGAAAGACTTATGTTGATGCCAGGCAAACCATACTGTACCCTTCACTTACTCACACACACACACACACACACACACACACACACACACACACACACACACACACACACTACACACACACGAACACACACTACACACACACACACTACACACACACACACACACACACACACACACACACACACACACACAACCATGCCACCCAGTAGCAGTGTCATGTCAGAGTGCCAACACGGCCACAGGGCACGAGGCCAAGTCCAGCTGACAGCAAGCTTACGTTCCACGTGGCACACAGTGGGTACAGCGTTGCGGAGACTGGCACCCCTGGCACCCCTGACCTGACAGCTCTGGGGCCAAAGGGGGCAGGTGGCCAAAACCTGTCCGTCAAAGCTGTTCTTGCGCTGAGCGATGCCGAGGAGGCCAATTATCACCCAGCAGGTGACAGCATGGTAACGGCATGGACCAATCAGGACAGCAGAGGGAGAGAAGTAGAGACAGAGGAGGAGGGCGGCTCAGTGAGAATAGCCCTTAGCCCTACCAGACCGACATGAGGCCCTCACGGTCACAGCACCTATGCCATCATCACACTCTGCTGGTGGCTAACACACTGGACTGGAAATGAGTATTAATTAAGTGCAACTAACTTGCATATAAAAACCCTCAGTACCAATTAGCTTATAATGAACAGTTCAGGTCTGAGGGAACCCTCACATCAAAAATACAGAAACAGTTATGTTTTGGCAAAGCTGCTATTCGTATGGTATTCGAATTCCTTCTATAATCCTTTTTTTAATTTATTTAATTTTATTATTATTATCACCATAAGCTGTGATAGCCGAATTGAATGATTATCGCTGCCATCGGCAACAGGTTTTGTGCTTCCGATAGACGATCTTTCCTGTCTTTCTGAAAGTAGTCTGTTTAACTGAAGTCAGCAAGCAGTACATTGCTACACAGCACCTGTAACTTGTGTGTTTAGGACTGTTTTTCTTTGTGAAACTTCCCCGTGAAAGGGCGATAAAATCATAAAAAGAAAAGAATATTCGGTGGCACTGTGTCACAAGCCGATAAGCCCTTCATTTACGGGCTACATTGCCCACGGGGACACAGGTTCAAATCTGGCCTGATGTTTCCCGCTCCTCTCCTTACCTCTTCTCCACCACGCTTCCTGTTATAACAAAGGCATTAGAAAAAAGCCCAAAAATAAATCTTTACAAAAATACAAATAAATATTTGGAGAAATGTGTTTTTGTAACAGGTGTTGGGTTAAAATAATTTTCTCAATCTCTTATTGCACCTCAGGGGCCTCTGTATGTGACCAGGACAGGGAAGGTACTCGGAGACACACCCATTGTCAAAAATCCCCCTCTCCACTCCTGTAGTCTGGCCTCTGTCTGCCACACCCACACACTACCACAGGCAAACACACACACACACACACACACACACACACACACACACACACACACACACTACCACAGGCAAACTTAAAACACACGCACACACACACACACACACACACACACACACACACACACACTACCACAGGCAAACACAAAACACACACACACTACCACAGGCAAACTCAAAACACACACACACACACACACACACACACAACCACAGGCAAACGCAAAACACACACACACACACACTACCACAGGCAAACACACAACACACAACACACACACACACACACACACACACACACACACACACACACACAGTAGCACCGGCAAGCACAGGCAAACACACAACACACACACACACACTACCACAGGCAAACACAAAACCGAAAAACACTCAAACATCTCCTGATCCCCCCCCGTCCTCCAAAAAAATAAATTAATAAGACCAGTGGGTTGCGACTTCAATTTCATTCTGATGAATTCTTTCCTGTGGGAGCAGTGTGCTATCAGGCTTAGGGGCAGATCGAATTTTCATGATTGTTATTATTGTTATAATATGAGGGTAGATAAATAGCATCATTAATCTGCTGTGACCCCCCCCACTCACCCCCTTTGGCCTGTAATTAGCCTGCCCTACATCTCTTACACACACACACACACACACACACACACACACACGCTTTCTTAAAACGTATAAATACAAATAAAACACATGTACACACACACACGTATGCATGAAATACATACAATAAATAGAAATACAAGCGTCGGCGTTGTTCAACCACAGAAAAAATGAATATGTTAATAAGGGCAATTTACTGTAATGCTGCATTATCCTTGTGTTAATAACTAAAGGAGTGTGTGTGTGTGTGAGTGTGTGTGTGTGTGTGTGTGTGTGTGTGTGTGTGTGTGTGTGTGTCTGTGTGCGTCGGTGTGTGTGTGTGTGTGTGTGTGTGCATGTGTGTGTGCGTCCGTGTGCGTGTGTGTGCGTGTGTGTGTGTGTGTGCGTCTGTGTGTGCGTCTGTGTGTGTGTGTGTGTGTGTGTGTGTCTGCGTGGGTGGGGGGTACAGGGGGCACCTTACTCACTTGCTGCTGCTCAACAGGGGCTGCAGCAAATTGAAAAAGTGGTATAATCCAGGCTTTCCCTCCCTCCTCGCCTCCCATACCCAGTTCAGCACCGTTGGGGTAATTAAATAATAGCGTTTTAAACTTTTAATTTAGCAATCTTCCTTCCTGGGCTGTGCTGTATTCTAGCTTCGCCCTGAATTCCCATTTAAAAAAGGAATAATATGGGATGGAGATGATACAGTTGGGAGAAGGGATTGAGGGAACAACAAAAAAAAAAGAGAATTTTTCATCTCTCGCTCACTCACTCTCTTTGTCCTTCAGTCAGTCAGTCAGTCACACACACACACACACACACACTCTCAACACACACACGCTCAACACACACACGATCAACACACACACGCTCAACACACACACACACACACACACACACACACACACACACACACACACACACACACACACACACTTTAAGTAATCACGCAAATGAGATTAGACCAGATGAGGCTGTAAGAAATGATTGAAAATGGTATCTCTGTTTTAAGTTATTAGAAAGACAATGGGCTTTCTTCTTGGTGGCCCTCAGAGAGAGGACGAGCCATGCTCTCCAAGAGGACGTCTCCAGCGCAGGTCTTTCACCAGTCTACTCCATACACATTGAATACAGTCAAACACACACACATCTACTCCATACACATTGAATACAGTCAAACACACACACATCTACTCCATACACATTGAATACAGTCAAACACACACACATCTCCTCCATACACATTGAATACAGTCAAACACACACACATCTCCTCCATACACATTGAATACAGTCAAACACACACACGTCTCCTCCATACACATTGAATACAGTCAAAGGGCGTCACAGGAGCATACACCTCAGCCTACAGTTGGTACTGTAAGTGTAAACAAATGCACACAGATATATTAAGGTCGGTAGGTGAAAGGAGGAGATGGAGAAGGAAGGGAGGAGAGAGGACAGACAGACAGACAGACAGACAGATGGTAGGGCTATGGGTGTGGAAGAGGAGCCGGAGAGAGAGGGAGAGAAAAACGAAACACGGGTCTGTCTGTCTTTCTTAAACCCTTGTGTTGTGCTGTTCATCCCCAGGGCATCCCTCGCTCCGTGTCTGTCAGTCTGTTAATTCTCTGTTATCTATCTTTCCATTCTTCTCCCTCCTCTATTTATTCATGCCATTTGCTTTCCTGCTTTTCTTCAGATAGTGAAGAAGACCTTTAGTCTCTTTTTTTTTTTGTAAACCCGACTTTTGTAAACCCGACTAAACCAGTGACCTGGCACAATAATACAAATAATAATAATAATAATATTAATAATAATGATAATGAAAACAGTTTACCCAGATTTAGGGGAGTTTTCTTAAAATAAGAAAAAATGATTTTAAAGGAATGGCGTAAAAGCGCATCTCATTTAATTTCCCTCTGCCTCTCCTTTCATGAGTCTGTCTCTGACAGGTAATAAAACTCAGAGCGAGCGGAGGTCCTCTGACAGGCCCATTTGAATTTGGATTTAATAACATAACTATAGATTGACTCAGGCCAGTTCCCCTCCGTCTCCTCTCTACCCCACGCCTTCTAATACCCCGCTCCCCTCCTCCTCCTCCTCCTCCTCCTCTTCCTCCCCTGCATCCTCTCCTGTATCCTCACTCTTTGTGCCGGATCAGAGGGCCACCCTGAGTCTAGTCCTCTGCACACAGGCAGCACACATCCAACTCTCCTCTGGTTCCCTCCTGTGTCTGTGGGTATTCCTCTCACCACACCGGATACCCATCATACCTGGACCAAATGTGCTGTATGCGTTTGCTCTGATAATGTCTGGATAATGACCACTGTTTGGTGGGTTTTGATGTTTAAATCTGAGGTCACCTGATATGTCTTTTTGAGAGGCCTTGGTGACTGAATGGCAGCGGAGGTGAAGGAATGACATGCCAACTCTCATTTAAAAAAAAAATTATAAGGCCTTAGAATTTTTCTTTTTCATTATGCTCTTCATATAAAATGAGTGTAACATTTACATTTAATTTAATAGAATAATGATAACTCAACACAAGAGTTTTCATGTAATTTATGATTTTACTATTCATGATTTCATGTTGTAATGTCTGCTAGTCAGTGAAATACTTTGTGTTTGGGTGAGATCAAACCTTTCACTGGATAATAAACTTGAACTCAACTGACTTGAGATCATCTACACAAATAAAAAATAAAAAATACAAATAACATAAAATAGAGGTAAATGCTTCAAACATGCAATTTTGAAGGGAATTTCACAAGATCCACCCAACACAAAGCCTTGCAAAGGGACGTCATGCTGGGTGTCTGCACAAAAGAAAAGAGACTGAGGTCAACATTCACAGGGCCAGTATGAATCCATTCTCCAGGTGGCATGTAGACTGACAGGTCATTCCTTCAGGCCAGTATATTAAGCGAGGATCAGGACGCGTCAGCCAGGCTACCTGAGGTGTCCAGAGGTGGACTCCATTATGTGCACGCGTCGCTCTCGCGTCACGTGCCCTTCTCTCGCACTCCCCATCAGAAGCTGAGAATCCTATTACACACCACCGTGCCCACAAATTGAATTAGTGTGTTCATATGAACAACAGGGTTTTTTTTTAATACACCTTACGAGTTTGCCTAATGCCTCTGTATTTGAATATAGTCACTTATGGTAAAGCTTTTCTGGTGAGAAAAAAAAAAATCCATTACCACTTCAGCCATGAATACCTATGCACTGGCACTAGCTAGGATTACCTTCCCTTACCTTTCATTTCATTTCACTTCCTCCTCTCATCATTCTTTCTCTCCTCCTCTCCTCTCTTTGCCTCCCTCTCTTTCTCTCACTATGCTGCCACCCCGAATTGAAAAGAAAAAAGGAAGAGGTATAGAGAATACCAGAAAAAAAAAGAGGAGGGAGGGGAGAACAGATTTTAGATAAGTGGCTAATGCTGAATAAATATGGGGAGCTTTAGCAAGCCAGTCGGTCACGCTTGGCGCACGGTAAACAGCCTCCATTTTCCTCAACCGCCCCGACCCAACGGGTCTCTAAGCCAACCGGGCACCGGACAAACCACTTACTATTGATCAGCTTCCACTTCCAGACGGCAAGCAGCCCAGCGCCACACAGCAGACGCCCAGGACAGAGGGCACTGCTTTTGTCCCAGCTCCGCTAACACTGGGCTGAAAGGACACCGCGGCGTGTGCTTAGGGGGCCTGAATAGCACACAAGGCTGGAAAAAGTTAAAGTGCTGACCAGCGTTTAAGTGCAGACTGGTCTTACGGTGTTTCCGAATCAGGGCCGTTTTGAATTGATAAAATTTGGTTTTGTATTTATAAAAAAAGTACATTTTCAGAAAATGCTTAAAGGGAAACCAGTATATCAGTCAGTCTTGTCTTTAAGCTAAGCATTTAAAATGCAATTCACATCTAAGTGTTAAGAATCATGCAAAATTAATTTTAAGAGCTATTTACAGGGGGTGCATGGAATAATCAGTGCAGGGCTAAAGTTGGCCCCTGCATCATAGGTATTCCATGTGAGATAGAGAGACCACTATTTATTTGGGTTTAAATAACCTGCTGATTTTTTTTCCAAAAATTACAATACAAAAATGTATCAGTCTTCTCTCTTTCTGTGAGCACTATTTTGACGACAGTAACTGAAAAACACTGAGCAGATTCAAGGGGAAATAGCTATTGATATGTTTAGAAAATCCAACTTCTCAGTCTGTCTGGCTCCTTCTGTGATAGCAGGCTCAGCCAAAGCTGCCCTGGATTTCCATGTTTTCCTGAGCTAGGAGAACAGACTTGCAGGATTCAGAAATCCATAAGGATAAAACGGGAAATCTATTTGTACTCATTGCTGAGGGATTATTCAGTTTTTTTTTTTTTTCACTCTCACATTTTAGATGAAGGTGAGGCTACCCAAAATGAGAGCCGTTCTGAATGCAGCTTGTGATAACGGTAAAGAAATAAAGTCGATACACAACATCAACTATTATATACATCAGGATAAAGGAATTATTACTCGCCAGATTAAAACATTTGCATTTGATAATGCCCAAATGTGTGTGTGTGTGTTAGCCTTCAGATCTAATAGTGGAAATGAGACTGAGCTGATGCTCAGTGAAACACACCCAGCCTGCGCTTCCCAGTACGGGTCCACTGGCATTTCATCAATACAAGCAGGAACACATAAAACATGGAAAAAAATAAGAATGTCTACAACCAGTTAAAGGATCAAAATTAGATCTGTAATTATCTTTATCAAATTACCTATTTATAGCGATCTCTATCCCATTCATTGCTTTACTTAAAAATAAATGCCAAGAGCTTGTACAAGAGACAGTACAGCCTATAGGCTATAACCTGTGGCATTGGGTGTCTATGTAAAGAGTGGGGAATAAACACATCATGATTATATCTGTATATAAAAATGTGGTAGTAATATTAACTCAACATTAGTTTCATGATCAAGAGATGAGTGGGTCTCACTTGTATGCAGAAATGTCGTAAAAATGTCCATTCATCTCTATAGTTATGTGGCGTTATGTGATGTGGCCGAAACCGGACATGGCGATCGTCTAGATGTAGGCTCAGTCGACCCAGACAGGGTCCACTGTGCTGTACAGTACAATGGCGGAACAGAGCAGGTTTTGCATCACTAATATATAAGGCACACAGTAAATATCACCAACAAACTGATGGCGCCAGAGGACTAACAGTGGGGAGGTTATGGTTTTCTTTGAGATACTGCTAAATATTAACGGTGCAACAAAAAAAATTTCATCGAATGTCATGTATTGATTGTATGGTGTCTTTAACAGCAGCCTGCCGCTCTCTGGCCATGTGTATGTGAAAAGAACACATATTTATCATCTCTCTGGCAATGTGTATGTGCCTGCAGGGGGATCATCCAGGGAGGTCAAATGTAAAGTCTAGTGGCAGCTATAGAGGCTGTATATCAACACTTTAAGAGGGGCAAAGGTTTATTAATCTACCAGCTGCAGTTGGGGTACAGATGTACAAACATTTAAAATTGTATATTTGCTTTTGTTAAATTATGTAAAGCACTGGACAGACACTGCAAAAATATAACAATTGAAAATTGAAATTGAATTCAAAATGAAGGTCCTTCAGTCAAATGCAAAGAGGCCGACCTTTGTCTTACAGCAGCCCAGTTGGCCGAGACTACACTAAGGGATAATGTGATGTATTCAACTGAAGGTTCCAGAACTGAAGGTTCCTGCATGCCCTAGAAGTTCTCCTATGGATAGAAACAGTGTCTCTAAAATGCTGATAGTATCTCATCACTTAAAAGAATGGCTGTATGGCTGTAAATGTCTTGATGTTGCATCTTCAGTTTAACAGATTCAGATACACAAACAACGCACGCAGTTCCTAGCGTATGCAAAGGAGGCCTAAGAATAGCAGAGCACTGTTTTCCAGAAGAACCCTCAAGGGAATAGAGATTACCGACCAAGAGAATACACACACAACATTACACCTCACACTGTTATAACACACACACACACACACACAACATTACCCCTTACACTGTATTAACACACACACACACACACACACACACACACACACACACAATATTACCCCTTACACTGTATTAACACACACACACACACACACACACAACATTACAGCCTACATAGTAGTAACACACACACACACACACACCAGCTACTGAGATATCAGGAATATACATAGCCTGAAAGCTAAGTACATGTACCCGCACGCACAGAACTCAATATAATTGATGAATGGTGAAATGGAACCTACATTTCCACAGGCAATATTAATGCAGTGATTGATCAGAGTAGACAGAGATGATCAAACGGGTGCCTGATCAGAGATCAGTGAAACAACAGAGAAAAGGCTCCAGCTCAATCCTTTAGACTAGGGAGGTCAAGGCTCTGACGTCTGCACTGCACAGACATAGGGTTCAGCATACACTAAGACTCAACACACATCAGAGACACAGGAGACAGAACCAAGCCAGCTGGATCTATCCCTTGAGTAACAGCTGGATTTACCCCTGGACAAACAGCTGGATTTACCCCTGGAGTAACAGCTGGATTTACCCCTGGACCAACTGCACTGCTCTCTACCGTCCACATAAATGTAAAAAAAACAT
Source organism: Sprattus sprattus (assembly GCF_963457725.1). Taxonomy (NCBI): domain Eukaryota; kingdom Metazoa; phylum Chordata; class Actinopteri; order Clupeiformes; family Clupeidae; genus Sprattus; species Sprattus sprattus. The sequence goes on along the minus strand of NC_137918.1, from coordinate 19,658,245 downwards.
CAAATCTTTAGTTCAAAGTTCTGGTGCTTCTGCAAACCCTCAGCCATGACCTAATACCCCAGAGCAGGCAGCGCTCTCAGAGCTGGGCTAGCGGGTTAGCTGACCGCGCACACCAAATGACTCATTATCACAAACCCCCACGTCTCCCCCTCCCCACCCCAACCCCCCCCCCCCCCCCCCCCTCCCACGGCATCCTGATTCTCTAAATTAATATTCGTATTTATTATCTCTTTCACAAAGCCCCAAAAATCAGCACCTTGGGCTAATAGTTAATAAAGCTCTTAGTCCCACACCAGAAGCAGATTCCGTAATCCAGCCACAGACGAGGGAAAACAGACTCTTTTTTTCTGCAGACTACCCTCTTCCTTCCAAAAAATGAATTGCAAATGTCTTTTGAGGGAGGCTGTCATCAGCTTCAGTGATTATTCTGAAATTAAAATAGTTACTAAAATGTTCCCATTGTATCTCAGCGCATAGCTGGTCCATTTGCCATGTATCCAGCACAGATAAAAAAACACAACCGCCATGGCTGAATACATTTTGAAATCAACATTTGATCCTGACGCATCTGCTTTCCCCGTTATGAATTTCACTAATATTAATATTACCATCAGGGGATCTCGCCTTGCATTGAAAATCACACAAGGGTCATTCAATTATTTGGTGCTACATTTATCCTTTAGTCAATATTACATTGTTTATTGATGCACTTTTTTTTCATTTCGGAAATAAAAGTGAAAGTGCCTCAAGGCAGAGCTACTGAATTCCTCTCAACAAGAGAGACAGAGAGACCGAGGTGGAGAGGACAGAGTTCAGTCATTCAGACTAGTGTCTCCACACTGGGACAAACAGACCCTTTAGATAGGAGGAAAAACCTGGTTTCCTCTTTAGACGGAAACTCAAAGCTACCACTCATCTGGGCACAGTCTGCTCTTGAAGCGGACGCTGAGCCTAGGACCAGTCCGCCCAGGACTCCATCAGGGCCGGAGAAACACTGAGAGTTTGGGACAGTTGGCGTGGGCGTGGGGGGGGTTTTCTGACAATGGTTTATCAGAAAACAACCCACACACACTTGCTCTGTCTGCATCAAACCAAATGAGCACCTGCGAAACACAAACAGATGTTTCTCTTTTGAGGTTTTCCGGTAAATTGCAAAATTTTCATACAGTGGGAGGGACGCGGTTAAAAAAACAAGTCTTTCTTTGGACCCACCGTGGGATTCACACTTTCGCAAAACAATATGGATATATATAAGCACATTTAACACTGGTGATAGTGGAGGAAGTAGACAGCTATCTGAAACACACACACACACACACACACACAAAACAGTAATACACAAAACTACATACACCAGAGATTGAACTGAAACTATTCATGGTCTAGACATTTTTAACAGAATATCACTTTTACTTAATGAATCAAGCAAACTAATACGTTTAGGGATTAGCCAAGAATTGATTTAAATCGCTTAGCACATTGCCATGACTTTTTAAATTATTACTGTGAAGGTACACGGAATACAAACTGATAAGCTAAAAGTCCACTATCTATCTATTAATGACCAAAAGTCCACTATCTTACTATTAAGGACCTAAAGTTCTAAATGATGTATTATTTGTTTTGTTTCATCTATTGGTCCAAAAATATCCAAACATACCAGCAATTCTATGTAAAAAATATCAAAATGTGACCAAAGAATTACCACCAAGATTTTTGACTGTGAGCTCCCAACCCTAAATGATGAGCATAAGGAGAAAACTAATTCGCAAACATCTTAATGTATACTTTATCAACAATTAAATCGATTTCAGACTGCCCTCTATATAGACATACAGTCATATGCTATATAGCAGTTCTGAGAGCAGAGTGCTGCAGCTGCCCTGTGAGGCTCAGGTCCAAAATGGCGCCCTCCTTCTCCTCCGCTCTCTGATCAAACTTATAGTGAGGCCATCCCGTATGAAACTGCCCTCGTGCTCTACCAACACACATACGTGCTCACACACTGACAACTGGCACCCCATCGAGTAAGCAACTCGTTTTCCCTCACCACTCTCAAAGTCAAAACCCCTCACCCACACGGACACACACACACACACACACACACACACACACACACACACACACACACACACACACACACACACACACACACACACACACACACACACACACACACACACACACACACACACACACACACACACACACACACACACACACACACACACACACACACACACAGTCTGACTCCAAAATGCTAAGCGTTAAGGCACACTAAAGAACCTCAGTAGAAATAAGCACCTTAACCGACGCTCATATATGCACCTTAACACATGTTCATATATGTCTAGCACCTTAACGCATGCTCATATATGCACCTTAACACATGCTCATATATGTCCCCACAACTCCGCTACCTAAAACTGATTCACCCCAACAATGGGACATTGTAGACTGAACTACCTAATGAAATGTGTTAATATCTGAATAAGATAGCTTTGACTTTTATTTTATTTACAAATGCATTTAACACTAAAGGGGAAGCGCAATCTCTTACACCACTTCAAATTGGTTGACCTCATGGCAGAATTCATTCGAAATTCCCAAAACCTATTAAATGCTCAAAACACAAATGATCTGAAAGTAATTCTCTCATTAATTTCAGTCTGCACTGCCATGCAGAAATGTCTCAAGGTCTGATTAAAGCAATCCTTTGCCAAAAAGTGAAAACTGCAACACGCCCTTCTCACACTCTCTGATTTCGATGCGGCTTTTGTGTGTGTGTGTGTGTGTGTGTGTGTGTGTGTGTGTGTGTGTGCGTGCCTGTGTGTGTGTGTGTGTGTGTGCCTGTGTGTGTGGCGTCTGTTCAAACACGTTGTGTGGTGACAGGGGTGTGGTGTTACAGCTCAAGTGGCACTGGGCAGCTCAGATAAGAGATGATTTATATCCACACACACAAACACACACACACACAAACTTCCCCATACACACACACACACACACACACTTCCCCATACACACACAAACACACACTTCCCCATACACACACAAACACACACTTCCCCACACACACACAAACACACTTCCCCACACACACACACACAAACACACACTTCCACACACACACACACACACAAACACACAAACACACATTTCCACACACTAATGTAACTAGAGGGTAACACAATGCATCTACCATCATAGCACACATACGTGCATTAATACTGAAACTCTAGCCTAAATGCACATTACTTCAACATGCGCCACCATGCACACTGCCAACCTTACATTGAGAGCAGGGATGGGACTTGGCACAGAGGCGATGGCACAATACTGTCACAATATTTGGGCCATGGTATGATATTATTGCGTATTGAGTATTACCTTATTTTATGAGTGAATAAGTATTGTGATTCGATTCAGCGATACATTGCGATTTATTTCTCCCAAATATTATTCAAAATACATTATAAGTCATGAGGGGAAAAAAAAACATATGACTCGATTAATCTCTCTTGAATTTTTCCATTAAATTCTGTGAACATAATGACCAAATGTTTCAACTCCTGCCGTTTTTAAACACATGCATACACTACACAGTCAGTGTTTAGTACTTTTTGTGAATAGTACAAAATACCAGGACATAACATCTTGTGGACTTCAGAAGCAATGCTATCAGAGTAGTATGTACCAAAATAAAATAAAAATCTTAATTAATCTTAATTAAAATCTTGAAAAATATCACAATACTACACTATATCAATTGTTCCCCCCACCTCTAATAAAGAGCCTCCAGAAATGTAAAGAAAGAAAAAAAGATCTTCCTAGTGACAGACGCAGCCAGTATAACTATGGATGCATGCAGACGGCAGGTTTCACATGGGCTTCCCTCACACAGCCATTGCTGGCCGTTTCCACATCAATCCAACGCTAATGAGCTGAACTTTTTCCCCCTGCTGAGCATTGCTGATGTAAATCCTCTGATTTATTGAAACCGTTCGCTGTAGCGTGACTCCGAGAGGGCCTCGACCGGCTCGAAGCGCTCATTCTACAGACGCTGCCGGCCGACTCCGCACAAATACACACGTTACAGACATTGTGCTGCGGTCCGCACGGCCGACAGGTAGTGTTAGAACACATAAGCGGCGGTGTGTGGGGTGAAGACAGGAGAGGAAGGAAGGACGTGGAGACAATGTGCTCGTCTAGAGAAGGGCAGATGTGTTACACGCAGCCACATACATATTCCGACCAATGGGAGAGGAAGACGGCATTAGAAAAACACGACAATGCTACTGAGTGTTGCACGGTGGGCCTGCAACATGAGAAGAGCGGGGGAAGAAAGGGAAGAAAGAGAAGAAAGAGAAGAAAAGGTGAAAGGGAAGCGGAGGAGAAGAGCAGCTTCTCGCACATGCTTACAATGAATCAGAGCGTCAGGATGGTAAAAGTGTGGCATATCAACATGTGTAACCAGATATGGTTCAAGGTTTGCCTCACCATCTATCTACTTAAACTGAAGCTTCAGAGACAGAATCAGACGGAAACACTTCTCTTACCTTTCCCTGTGTGTGCGCCCGCGATACAGAGAGCTGATTCAGGCCCCGTGCACACACACACACACACACCCAACCACCCAACTACCCACCCAACCACCCTCCAACCCACCCTCCAACCGCCACACTGCTGTGGTCCGTGGGCCTTAGCACAGCCTCTGAGGCTCAGCTAAGAACAAAGTTAAAAGCTCACCCACCACGACAAGAGAAAGGACAATAGATGGCAAAGGGGAGGAGGGGAAGAAAAGAGGGGAAAAGCAGGAGAGGAGAATGAGTGTGACCACTGACCAAGGTCCAACAACTCTGAATCAAGTTTAAGACCCCCTTCACCTCCCCCTTTTTTCTCCTTGTGTTCAGCCTGTGGTGGTCTAGCTGGTGTGCAGTTTTTTGAGAGCCCTTATTTTTCTCCTCGCTTGTTCCAACTGGTTGCTGTTACTAGTGTCCCCCCCCCCCCCCCCCCCCACACCCCCACACCCCCCATCTGAAGCCAAACTCTGACCCAATCACAAACACTGCCTGAGGCTTTTGGTGTGTGAGCGCCTGTGTCTGGGTGTATGTGCGTTGGCTCTCTCCAGTGAACTGTAAGGGGAAAGAGAGGATATATGGGGAAGGGATTTTAGCTTCTGTTTCCTATCTGCTCTGTCTTCCACCTCCTTCCCCGCTGCTGCCCATCCCAGCTGAGAAGATGGCACTAGGAGGAGATAAACAGCTGCCGCAGTGCCAGCCATGGCTGGGTTTACACAGCAGGGCGCGATTCCGCTCTGTATCTGGCTTGTCATACTGCGTGGTTACACACCTGCCAAAATAACTTGATCGCTACATTTACTCCTAAAGTCCTAAACCTCCCCTTGTGCATCAAACGAGTTGAGATGGTGAAGATGCCTAACCACAAAAACTATCCAAAAGTCATAAGAGAATAACATCAGCTCATTCTGTGCAAAGGACAAGTGATTGCCCTGATCCTGGCCTGGGCATATCCAGCAATAAGTGCAACCGCCGCAGTGCACAAATGCATGTGCATAAACCCAATACAAGTCCTGAAGAGTTGTGCTGAAGCTTTTATAATAATGTGAATTGAAAAAAATAATCATATTTCGCGTCGTTGTCCTGCCTGTATGAGAAACGTATCTGCCATGCTGAGTAAATGCATTCTACAGTCTGTGTTTGTGTGAATGTGTGTTTGTGTGTTTGTGTAAATGTGTGTTTGTGTAAATGCGTGTTTGTGTAAATGTGTGAACAAGTGTATTTGGGTATTTAAGTACGTGTCTGGTGAGGACATGGTTCCTGGTTTAAGGTTCAGAGGATGCTCACATTTGTCTAATCTCATGAAATATTTTACCGACCAACGCAAATTAAGGTTGAGGGAGATTAGCGGACTAACGCGTAACATTCCCCGCTGTAAACACTGTGACCGTGGCGGGTGTGGTATGAGAACAGCGTGTCGGTGTCAATGAGATTACAGTGTGAAACTCATTCCCACACTTACTCCCAAACAAACTACCTCCCTAACTGTACCACAGCGTCTTCTACACAAAAGGGGCCTTATTCTTGAAATTATAAGATATATGAACAAACCGCAAGTAAACTGTTAAAATCTAAAAATAAAAGATTTGTATACCCTTTGAGCGTGTGTTAATGAATGCAGACGATGCTCTAAATTGGGCATGTGTGCAATCACTCAAAATTATTATAATACACACCCATGCATTACAAATTAGACTCAAGTAGAAGGCCCTGAACATATGCAAAGCAAGACAAAGGAAATATGAGACATTTTAATAAAAGAACCCTATTTAAATCAGACAATTTTCGCTTCCAAGAGTCCTTAGTACCCCAATGCTTCCTGTCACTAAATACAACCATCAATTGTGCAGGGATGGTATAGAACCTGTTGAACTTGCTTGCTTGTGTGTGTGTGTGTGTGTGTGTGTGTGTGTGTGTGTGTGTGTGTGTGTGTGTGTGTGTGTGTGTGTGTGTGTGTGTGTACGATTTGGGTACAATACTACAAGAATTTGACTTGGTAGAAGCAACTGAATAGCCAGTCAAACAAACAAAGCTTCACTCTCTAAAGATCTCTGCACAGTGCTGTATGACTGTTACTCTGACAAAAGTCTTAACCCTAATCCCATTTCTCAACGCCTGTGTATGGGAACAGGTTAAAGAAGGGCGCTCTGAATAACAGATTGCAAATAATAAAGAAAGGGAATGCTCATTTGACTTTGATTTTTATCAACTGGTACATTTACCGTCACTCCATAACTTAAATATAGCATGTATTTAAATGTCTGGAAATTAGGCATCCTTTACACATCTGGCCAGGAGCACATGCAAGTTTTGATTTGATGAATATAAATAAGTGTGTGTGTGTGTGTGTGTGTGTGTGTGTGTGTGTACCGTGCAGGTATCAAGAGCGAGGCCCAATATCTGGGGAGAAGTGGATGTGGTGTGTGTATGCCTCTGATACATTCTGGGTGTCGGTAAATAACATTACACACCGCTGTCCAAAACAGTTTACTGATGTGTCTCTCTTTCACACTATCACTTGTTCGTTCACTCTCTCTTCTCACACTCTCACACACACACACACACACACACACACGCACACACACACACATGCACACACGCACACACACAAATCAATATGCCAGCAGACACGCTGTCCTACCACAATTGATATATAAGCATACCATCACACAATTACACAGTGCCAAAAGTGACAGAGTAGACTGGGTAGCACTGAATTACCATCTCAAGCAGCATAAGAAATATTCTGACAAGCCCTTACATACCACAGTTTATTCTGGATCAAAGCACACTGGCACAATTTTGAATGAATGTAATATTCTCTAACACACATACACAAAACAGGATTCAACATTTGAACCTACATTTCAGAATCAAAAGGATTTTCTTACAGTTCAGCTTTATTCACTAAGGCTGCAAAAGGACCCCACACTTTGTTTCCTCTAGAAAAAGATGAAGGTGTATATGTACGGTGGAGAAGCTAAATTGACACCCTGTGTCAGTAAACGTCAACATCAGCAACATCAGTTCACAGATGCTAAGTATCACAGCTGGTTATTGAGATGCCTAATAACTTTGGCCAATTATAATTCAATAGCAGTGACTAAATTAAAAACATTAATGGCCATGATGGCTCAGAAGGAGTCATGACAGCAGTGGAGGAGTGTGAGGAAGGGGACGCAGGAAGAGACACCCGCTTCACTGCCTGTGTAGTTGTGGGGGAGCTGTATGCGCTTGGTGGAACGAACTGCCTAGTACTACCAGAGCAGGGGCGTCCCTCTCTACTGTTAAACCAAATGAACACGACGTTCATATAACTTGACTTTATGACTTTATTCACGTTCAGAACAGGACAACTCCGTAGCTACCATTCTCATTGCGCCCGGTCAACAACTGTATACATTCAAAAACACACCGCATGCGTAGATGCGTTCCCAGGGTCAAAAGGTAAAACACAATGAGGGAATATACAAGTTAACATCTACCTTCAAGAAGCTTTTGAAGACCCAACTCTTTAGAGAGCTCCTCCCTTCCTAACTGGCACCTTGACTAGTGCTTACCTTGCACTTACAGCAGTTACATTTTTGCACTTCTTTTTCTTTTCTATGTCGTTTTTTTTATTTCTTATGTAAAGTAGCCTAGTATTTATTGTTACACCAGGTTTTTATTGCTCTTAGCTTGACTGTTCTCTCCCTTGTACGTCGCTTTGGACAAAAACGTCTGCTAAATGACTAAATGTAAATGTAAAATGTATGCTCTTGGAGCCGGTGCATCTTCAATACAAAGGACTGTTCTGAGGCAGGACATTTATAGTGATCCAAAGTACAGGATCATTCTGACAGCCCAGATGGCCAATGATTAGAGCATATATCTCTGGGCTTGTCGAGATTCTCTCCTGTCGTGAGCAGAAACGGTTTCAGGTGGTTAAGTGCCTGTCTTCATGTCATGAACCCTACACTGAAGACTAGTGTGACCTGCCAGAGATGATCTATAGGTCAAAGTTCAGTTAGGCTACACTTATATCAAGAGCGACTCAGAAAATCTTAAAGAATAAAGAAAAGAAATGGAAAGTAAGTAGGTAAATAACGTGTGGGGGCACAGTACAGTAGTAGCACAATGAGCTCTTTAAAGGTAGGCTACATCTTCAAATCATTTTGGAATATAGCAAAGATTTCTCCTGGTCGGATTTAATTGGGTAACTTATTCCACCAGCAATGCAACAGAAACAGGTTCAGCCTACACTGCAATCTCCTGGAGAGATGGCAAAATCAAGCACTGAACACTGGAATGATGGAGTGGTGTGAGAAAACAGACCGGAATGATAGAATTCTGGCAGATCAGCGCCAATCTGGTGTCTGCTCTGTAGGCAAGAGTAAGAATTTTGAATTGGATTCAAACTGCCACAGGGCGCCAGTGAAGGGCAATAAGCAGAAGAAGTGTGACCACACACACACACACACACACACACACACACACACACACACACACACACACACACACACACACACACACACACACACACACAAACACACACACACACACACACACACACACACACAGACACACACACAGACACACACACGGTGCTCTGGGATGGGTATAAGCAGAGGGCGTGTGACCACACACACGCGCAGTGCTCTGGGATGGTCATTTCTCCGTCTGACAGAAATAACTATATAACAAAAAGAATTCATGGAAGGTGTGGACTTCAGAGATTACACTGTGTGTACTAAAGCGCTCAACACAGGGCAATGAAGTCATTCTATTGGCTAGTTCATCAACAGAGTGTGCATACTTGTCAACATCTATGTGGTTGAATGCTGCCGCAAGGAACACTTCCTGATACATCATAAAAGACCGTGCCAAGACAGCCGGTTGTGTTATTCCCAAACGATCTGTCCTAATGACACAAGGGAATGTACACGCATCACCCTGGGCCTGCACTGAGCCCAGCTACCCATTCGCATTGTATTTTCTACAAAGACTGGTAAGGTATTGTTCACGGACATTTTAGATACATAGCTGCCATTGTTCATTTACGATAGGACATATATCAAAATGTTCTTTAAAGTGTATATTTCAATAGTAAAGGTTTTTAATTGCAGCCCATTTCAAAGGAAATGTCCAATATACCTACCATTTAACCTGGTAATTATATAAATGGTCGTATTTCATAGTTCATATTTTTAAAGTGTCTTATGTCGACCTAAGTAAACATGATGAATTTCTACTACATTTTTTATTTCATATTCTCTTACATAATTGTGTCCCTGGTGAACACTGGCCTAACCTCCGTTATCCGTCAGTGAGAACACCTTCCCACTGACAGCTGCAAACAAACTTATTTCACTTCATTTAAGAGACTGTATTTTCATATAATTATTATTTACATATGTACACATGTATAGAAATGTTGAGTTTACTTTAACTACTGCCACTTGCTGCTCACCTTATACAACATCCTTGCCTTCTGTGTAACTACCACGTCTAATTACTGTGGTATTTGTGATTTAAGTCTATATTTCATACAACAGAAAAACGCACAACCATTTTCCCTCGTCATGTTAGAAACCTCTTTGCTTTCTCACTGAATTGTAAACTATGCACACGTAGTAGATGAAGAGGTCTGGGAAGTGTTATGTGCTTGCAAGAATGTTAAATAATAATAAAACACAATCAATCATATCGAAGAACTGAAGAAAACTGTGTTTCTATGTATTTATGCCAGCAGGAAACAACACAGTGGATGCTAATCACGTCTGCTCAAGTGTGCAAAACACTTCTGTTTTCATGGAGGGAGTGTTCTTGCTGGTGTGTGTATGTGTGTGTGTGTGTGTGTGTGTGTGTGTGTGTGTGTGTGTGTGTGTGTGTGTGTGTGTACTGGCATACCCCTGGGTTTGCAAAATACAAATGTAAAAGATAATTGAACCACAATTAATTTGACCTTTATGCTATTTGTTTTCTTTCATTCTTGAACGGACTGCCTCTCTGTCCAGGCGGTAGCTCACAAAAGAGGAGCCAAATATCAAAAGGAAACCCAACTAGCGGTATTGGACCATTCACAAATGAGCCTAGTTCTTATTCGTTTCCAGTCATCCTCCATATTATGGCTAGAAGTCCTCAAAGTTTAGGATTTCCTTTAAATTCAATGAAATCACTGATGTAGCGGCCCTCAGTCTGACTCCTCAACAGGCTCGAACCGTAAGCACTTTGAGATGATTGGTTGTATTTTTCGGAGCGTTGGCGCACACCAATCCTAAGAGGGTGTCCGTCCACACAGAATGTGCCGGACTTTTCCAATCCCCTTCCAGTTAAGCTCATCTTTCTTCTCTCCTTCTGTTCCAGCAGCCATCCACATCACCTATTTCTCCTTCTCTCCTATGTTCCACTGCCCATCCAGGCTCTTCCCCCCCCCCCACCAAAATCTCTCCATGCGTTCCAACCCCCTTGCGTCTGTTACCAGTGACACCTCCCTCCCTTTCACCCCCCATGCTGAAGGAGGATGCTAAGCCCCAGAGATCAGAGAGAGAGAGAGAGAAAGAGAGAGCGAGAGAGCGAGAGAGCGAGAGAGAGAGAGAGAGAGAGGCAGAGAGAGAGAGAGAGCGAGAGAGAGAGAGAGCGGAGAGAGAGAGAGAGAGAGAGAGAGAGAGAGCGAGAGAGCGAGAGAGAAAGAGAGAGAGAGAGCGAGAGAGAGAGAGAGAGCGAGAGAGAGAGAGAGAGAGAGAGAGAGAGCGAGAGAGAGAGAGAGCGGAGAGAGAGAGAGAGAGCGAGAGAGCGAGAGAGAAAGAGAGAGAGAGAGCGAGAGAGAGAGAGAGCGAGAGAGAGAGAGAGAGAGAGAGAGAGAGCGAGAGAGGCAGAGAGAGAGAGAGAGCGAGAGAGAGAGAGAAAGAGAGAGGCAGAGAGAGAGAGAGAGCGAGAGAGAGAGAGAAAGAGAGAGAGCGAGAGAGCGAGAGAGCGAGAGAGAGAGAGAGGAGAGAGAGAGAGAGAGAGCAACAGAGAAAGGAAAAGGGGAGCTGCTCTTTTGCCAGCTCTCCACCACCCTTCTCACCCTCTTACATGGACCTCTGCACCCCTCTCTCATCTGCCCTGACCCCACCCCCCACATACCCGCCCTGTATGCGCACACACACACACACACACACACACACACACACACACACACACACACACACACACACACACACACACACACACACACACCAAACAAAAGCCTGACAAGACCTAGGAAAAAAGGAGGCCCCACCATGCAAACTCTCTCTCTGTAACACACACACACATATAAACACAAACACACAAACACACACACACACACACACACACACACACACACACACACACACACACACACACACACACACACACACTCAGTATGTGATGCAGTGAAGCATGGGCACTCTAGCAGAAATACATGCCAGCCCAGAGACCCCTCTGGATTGGGAAATTCAAATGAGAACCAGAAACAGAAAAAAAGAAAGATGGCAGGAGAGGAGTGGGGGAGAGGGAGATAAACCTCATCAGAAAGAGGAGGGAGATTTCTGCCCCGATCTGAAGGAAAGGTTTGCTGAGGTTGCAGGTTAAATAATGCATAGATCTACAAAAGATTTGAAAAGGCATTTTTTCCCATTCATTTCTGTGATTAGACTCCCATCTCACCATCAAACGCTAGAAGCATTTTGTTCTCCATCAGTTGTTATTTCTCAGTTGTTATGTTCTTTTATTCAGTCAGATTAGTCCTCTTTATCCTGCCTGATATTGTGTGTGTGTGTGTGTGTGCATGCACATCTAAAATGTAAGTTTAAAATGTATCAGATAAACCTCTTTGTGTGTTTTGATGTGCATGTTTATTTGACAGAAAAAACATGCAATCAAATTGGGGAACTTGCACCAAATTATTAATTAGCTAATTAACAACATGAACAAAAACAATTATTAGTGGGTGTGGTAGCAAATAAACTAGAAATTGTGTCACTGTTGCTTTCGTAAAACTTTCCAAAAAATGAGCCAAATGAGAAGGTTAGCGGACTTCACTTTGATGAGTTTGTAGGTTAACTACAGAGTTAACTACGAACTGGTCAACGCAAGCAGCACTAAAATGTCCGAGGACCCGGAATAATGAGTGGAAAGATAACGTTAAACACAATGGGTGGAGAATAGGATGCCACAAGCATACTTGGGAAGTAGTCCTTGGTAAAATGGGGGAGGGGAATAATTTCAAGTCCTATGAAATCAGTTTTATTTTTTCCCATTGGGGAATGGGTCTCTCTCTCTCTCTCTCTGTCTTTTTCACATACAAAAAACGACATCAGATAGAAAACACTAGTTTCATTCAAACTCAGTCTTCCATAATAAAGAAAGGGGTGTCGTGTATTCCTACTAGACTGTTTTTAACTGGATGCTACGGTGCACCAAACCTCTGCACGACTACCCTAGCCATCTCTAGCTTAAGGAACCTTCTTAACAATTCGTAGTTGCTAGTGTGTGTAAAATAAACACATTTTTAAAATGAAGTGAATATGACCTTGTGTTAATATGAAGCTGCACAGACTCCCAGAGGGTTTTTTACCTATCAGAGCTTTTCAACTATCATAGCTGTCTCTAGCTTAGGGAACCATCTTAACAGCTGTCAGCTGCTAGCATGTGATGAACTCTTATGTGTGAATATGAACTCATTATATAGATAACTAGCTAGCATTTCATGCAAATGGAACTTTTCCATTTAAACCATTTAAGGTTATTCAACAGTTTACTTAGCTAGCTAGCAACTAGACAACCAAAGCAACCTTCCTGGTTAACACAACATTAACAGCAAAGTTTAATTCATCAAAGTCTTCGGATCACAATCACTTGCGGGTGATGTAAAATGGCTTCACATAGATAAACAATCCTGAGAGAAATAATAGTACATCAACAGAGGGCTTACTCTGGTATCAATGTTACGTTAGCGAATGAGGGGGGAGAAGTCCTGAATTCTGGAAAAACATCAATTGCTTTTCCTGAGGTAGCCTACGTGCAGCATGAGCCATTTGCTTCTCCTCACACTCTGAACCTAAGTCTCCTTTGGCCGGCTATTTGAATAGTTCCACACAGAAACTCTTGTTCTCATCTGATGAGTCGTTTGTATCTTTAAGGCAATGTCACGTTCAATGTAAGGCTTTATTGTAGGGATGCACCGATACCACTTTTTTACAAACCGATACGAGTACAAGTATTTTTATTTGTGTACTTGCCGATACCGAGTACCGATACCGATACTTCCAAGATTTGGTTTCCATGAAAGATTTTATTTTATCCTCTGCAGGTTATGTCAAGCCTATAGTACAACATTAACAGAAGGCTACCCCAAGCCAAAAATAAACAGAGCTTTCTGAGAGTCAATATCATCAAATTAGACAAAATTTAAATATAGACAGATGGCAATTTAATTTGCTGCATAGTTAACAACACAGTCTGCTTAACAAAAAGTGAACAGAAATATCCTGGATGATAAGAACATGAGCACAGTTCAGTTACAAAAGGATCAACAACTCTCTACCTCCCCTTCTCTCTCTCTCTCTGTCTTTTGAAAGACGTCAGTAAAGATTGGTTGCTTGGTCTCTTAAGCCACTGGCATGAGTGAACTTTGTGTGCTTAGCACTATGGTGCGTCTTCAGATGTTTAATCAAATTGCTTGTGTCAAACGAAGTACTTGACTGTGTTAGGGAAGTTGTTTGCAACCTAGCCAACATAGCTATCACAATAACATTGCAAAGAAGTTAACGCAAAAGCACTTAATATTAGCATCAGGCGGAAAAACGAAAAAAAAAAACGAAATACTAGCATCAATGTCCAAGAGTGTTAAAACAACCTTGCTAACATCGCTAACGGGATGTCTTGCTAGCGGCTACTTGCTAGCGGGTGTTTATGACAAAGTCAACAAGATTCCTGAAACACAAGACAAGACAGACGTCCTCTTTTACCCTCACATGTCCTCCTTTCGAGACCTAAATGCGTCCGGGTAAAAGAGGAGAAAACAAATACATTCCCGTCCCCGTCAATCAACCGTAGCAAATGGCAATAATAGGCGCAGCGTCGCTAAAGACAGTAGGCTAGCCCCTACACTTTGCCTATGTAACAGCAGTTCTAAGTTAACTGCAAAACATAAAATAGCCGAAGATAGCACTTACCTTTACTGGAGGTCGTACGTGTTAAGTTTAAAATCTCTAGCGAAACCGTTAGCTTACGCAAGCCACCTCCACACATCGTATCCAAGCTGTTATTGAATTAATTTAAACTGCAAGTTCAACCTCAACTTATCTGTCTGCAATACCGCTCTCGGCCTCTATGCAACTCGCCGCTCTCACACCTGGCAGGCATAGACAGTAGAGGAGAAGAAAACACATGCGTTAAGACGCAACACTGGGTATCGGTTTTTGGTATCGGTAATTTAAAACGAGTACGAGTACGAGTATTTTAACGAAGTATCGACCCGATACCCGATACTGGTATCGGTATCGGTGCATCCCTACTTTATTGGCCTCTTTTTCTTTCCCAAACTCAGCTTAGACTCATTCTCCCCTTCTGCACTGGCCTTTTCTTTCTCTGCCCACATAGGAAAGGCTTTAAAGTAACACTATGCAACAATTAGACACTTTTTGAGGTATGGTTTTATAGGCAACTAGTTTAGGTACCATCCTCAAATTCATTTTGATAGCATATGGTCATGTGAAGGACAGATAAACACCTCTGTCTTCCCCATTATCCATCCAAGCTATGCCCTATGTAGTTCTGTGTAACGGGCTGGAACCCCCTGCAGAAATGGAAGAAAAGCTGTTGCATGCATGACATTGCCAGCTAAACCTCCAAAAGACACCAGTAAGTGTGTTGGCAAGCTTCTTTTAGTGTCAGCTGGGCTGTAGGTGGTGTTTGCAAGGTTTTTGCATGACTTTTAGGTAGTTAGCTTACTAGTTTTGGAACAGAACTCCGTATTGCAGCACCACTTCGCAATAACTTCGCAATAAACTAAAGTTATTGTGCACTGACTTACTGATGTACCTTACCATCAACACATTGACAATATGTGACTGCTGGCTACCATGACAACCTGCCCAAAACTCTAAACTAAATGAAGCTAATCAAGGCTAGTTCAACCCAAGACTGTAGTAAAAGCATTGAACTACACACTACTCAAACATCTATTCATATAAGGGCCATTCTACCGAATTGATGCAAAGTCATGTCGGATATATTTTTAATTTTTTTATGGTTTATTCCCAAAACTTGGTCCGTATGTATATTGTACCATATCTAAAGTACACATATCTAGTAAAAGAACAGTCAAGTTTTATATTATATTTTCAGAATGTGTTGGAATGTTTTTCCTCTTCCAAAAATTGTCACTACCGAAACATCACATTTACTATAGTAAAAAAGTATTATTATTGACCTGTTCAGATTGTGTTTCCTTCCCTTCTCTGAAGAGTATTTTTACAAATATTTCTTGAAGGTTTTCACAATGAAATCCATAGAAATGAAGTTTTTACCAAATTTTCAAGTTCAATTTATCTGTTTCGGTAGTGACTGCACTGTTTCGGTAGTGACTGCACTGTTGGATGGATTTTAATTTCTCTCCCAAAATCATCCAAAAGGTGCTCTGGGCCGCCCTTTAGTCCACATAACACATTTATTGAAAAAATTATGGGATTGAACTACTTACCATTTAATTTTGTCACTACCGAAATCATCTGGTCACTACCATATGTTTCGGTAGTGACTGTTTCGGTAGTGACAATTCTAGCTAACTTTAAGCATAAATAAAGAATTCTAGCACGCACACGGCTTGCAAACACATCTTTGAAGAGGTGAACACACATACAAACATAAGATTTTCCATGAAACCCCAAAAGGTTTACTTAATTGAAGAAAACATGCGTTTCGGTAGTGACAATTCTTAAGGTTACACGTCGATTTTCAGACTTTGGAACACATTTATATAAAAACTATGGGATTTAGCCACTTACCATTCAACCATGAGGGACAGAGATGCAGTGTCACTGCATGGTCAAAAATGCAGAGTCGTGGCTAAAACACAGGCTCAGCCAACGGACTAAAACTCTTGTGTTTCGGTAGTGACATGAAAACTAGGGACATGATTTTTTGAGTATAGTAAATTGATTTAAAAATTAAACCCACAATAAATCTAAATATTCCAAGTTCTGTTTCAACCCAATCATAAAGATCTTTGAAATTAAATCATTGAAAAAAATCTTAAAAAATTGAAAAGTGTTATTTAAAGGCATTGAAATTTAGATGTCAGGGTTGGGGACAGCTACTTCCCAATAGAAAGTACCCTATAAATGATGATTTTGTATATATTTAGCTTATCACTATCTCATGTAATGCATTGGGCTTATATAGACCATAACATTTTCTAATTAAACATCTATGCCTAAATACCTAATTGTTTTGTAAATAGTTTTTATTGTTGAGGGACTGCATATTACACGAATTCGGTAGAATGGCCCATAAAGGTTAAACATGTAATAGACAGGGTCTGGAGGAGTTTACCTTCGATATTAACCCTAACGTTAGTCGCGCCACTGTTGCTTTGTTTGAGATTTATTATTATCGTCACTCCGTAGCACATCAAAAAGGTGACATTCCTGCAAATTATTGCATGCTGTGTGGACTAATGTTTCTGCATATTGGTAATATTTCCCCCCCTTTAGACATTTTGCAAGCAATTCAAGTGGCCCTGTGGTCATCTTTTCGGTGGAATATAACCGCACTTTTGAACGCCTCTACCTAGATGCCATGTTGGCTGCAGTCTAAAAATAACAAGGCTGCGTGCGTGTGACGTCATCGCACATGTGCAGAAGGCACTGTCATTGATAGCAGAAGGACTTGGCTAATGATTCCAAGGAATCAATCCACTGAGAACCGGTTCAGAAACAAGAACCGGGCCTCGATTCCCATCCCTTCTCTCAGGTCGGCTCTTGAAGGCCCTTGTATTGAAAGTAGTGTGGCTACTCTGTAGTCTGTTCTTTCATCATAATCTGTACATACACACATTAACTAACTTGCGATATACACACACCTACCTGTAACATCAGTTCCCGACACGTTTAGTTGAATGGTTTGGTCTTCATTATGGTTGTCCTGGCCCAGAAGCATCCATTTCTCCAGTCCGTCTGAATCCGAGTCTGAATCATCCGAGTCTGAATCAGACCTTAAATCAACAGCTTTGTTCCCTTCTTGTCTGCCAGCGTCCTCTGGTCCATCGGAACTCTGCTCAGAGTCCTCCTCGGAGCTCTCCTCTGAACTGTCATCAGACCCCAGCACTACTACCTCCGCAGGCCTTGAGCTCGGGCGTTTGGAGGCAAAGCTCGTACCAGATGCACTGGAAGATGTTCTCGTGGTGGTCGGGGTCTTCCGGTTGAGACGTGCCCCCCTTGACCCTTTTATAGAACAGATTCCCTCGTCATCTGAGCCTAGGATGATTTCAGACCCAGAGTCAATGACTATGACCTCTGGAGGTCGAGGTTGTGGTTGTATGCGCTTTTTACTCCCCACCAGGGGCTCTTCCACCTGAGGTTGGATCTTTGGCTCTGAAATGGAAGCCTGAGATGTATCCGTTGGGCAAGATGCATAATGCAGCTGGGAATAAAGATATCTTTCAACGTCACTGTCTGCAGAGAGCCCAGAGTCCTCGTCACTGTCACCGTAGAGGTCATCCTCATACTCCTCACCCTCAGGATACTCCGAGAACATTCCTTGGTAAAAGAGGAAGATGAGAAGAAAACAATGATTTAATATAATTACTGCGTACGTGATTATCACAGTTAATGACATTAATTACACTACCTTGAGCTCAGATGTCATCACATTATTTGACTGTTTCCTAAGAACTAAGATAATTAAATCAGCATCTCGTGTTCACAAACATAAAACAAGCATGTCATGTTCAGATGTGCATGTGAAACTGAAACTGCCTACTACTGACAGCCTTTGAGGGTGTACTGAGCCAATAACATAGGGATGATCTCCTCATCCATGTATTAAGGAGGGAAAGCTGCTGTGTAGCTTAAGCAGCTCCACATGCAAAAACAACTAGGTCTACCGTCCCAGGAGGGCCTGCTTGTTTATAGGCTTTCCTTGGCACTTTCTCCACTTGATTGACTACAGAACAGGAAAAAAGAAATTGATTGGCTTGAGGCAGAACTTTCTCTAGGCTACCTCAGCCCTCATTACCAACTGATTTCCTCACAGAAAAAAACAACAACTTTGCATTAGGCTACAGCCCAATTTCGATGGCATTCTGAGAGATTGAGATTATTGTGATGAAAAGGGATGATAGTTCTTATTTATGATTTTACACGCTTCATAACATCACTTTGCAGAAACTGTTTTATCCTTAACAGAAAGAGCCAGACTTGCCGTTTCAATATATTTTTGAATGCAAAAATAAAGCAGTCATTTGACAGAGAATTCCATTTCTTCTAAGCATTAGGCAAGTGAAGAGCAATAATGTTTTCTAAATCAATCAATGTATGACTGGCTGGCTGGTGTTTAAAACCTAGAACACTACAAACATATACCCAGGCAAAGGTTAAATCACTAATCTAAATCAATATTGTGGATTTTGCAATATTGTAGACAGACTCCTAGTGTATGACCATCGTCATAACTTCCTACTTTGCTGGTATGTGCCAAAGACGTTTAACGTTACATTAATACCATAAAAAGATGTAGTCTGCATCCAAATACGAATCATGCCTGTAGTTTATTTCAGTTATGGATTATCTGAATATTATAGACACGCACCACTGTTCTCTTGACTGTTGTATCTGTTTCAGATTATTGTTAATCTCACGCAGAAAGATGCATCACATCTGTCAGTAGATATCCACAGTGAAATTAATTTGGCTGGGAATGATTACAGCATGACTAAATCTAGACCAATCCCATGCTTCTTGTTAGTAGGCTTTAAGCTTAAAGTATACAGCATGGGGCTGGCTCTGATTTGCATACATGGGCAGAACTACCACTCTTATTCACAAAAATACAATGTGGTGTGTCCCTCAATCCTCCCAAATTGAACTGGGATTGGACAGTGATACCGTCATAGCAGTACTACTACAGTGCACCGCAGGTGAGAAGGCTTGCAGAGCCAAGATTCCAATGTCACGTATAGCATTTGACTTCGCTATGCAATTCTGTGTTGTGGGTAATATTTCAGAAACCCTTCACTAACCAGCGCTGTGCAATTAATACAATTGTAATTACGATTATGGCTTCCAACAATTATGAAAACAACGTAATCAAGATAAAACGATTAATGTGCCACATTCTGTTTCGCAATGATGCTTTTGTTTGTCTTGTGTTATAAATCCAGCGCAGTCGTTTCCTTTACAGAGGTATGCTTTCGCTCCTCCCTAAAAGCCCAAATTCACTCTCAGCCACTAAATAAGCAGCGCCACTGCTGAAACTCCACACGGTTTAATATTCATGAAGTTGCCAAGATTAAGAGACCATAGTGGAATGCTACAGGCCTAATCCACAGGGCAGATAACTGACGCCAGCCGGAAGTTACTTAATGGTACAAGGAAGAGCTATCCACTATTGTATACTAGTTATCCTTGTTCAAATCAAGGCACGATTAACTCTCAGTTCTAGTAGCATACCAGTTTCAAGGCTAGCCTAAAAAGTCAAGCCCAGACCTAGCGTTGGCATCTCATCTGAACAGTCATTCATCAACATGTCAACACTTGCCTGTATGATTCAAATTGAAATTAAATTAAAATATAATTTTTGGTGGTGGTACTACCAAAAATATTCTATTAAATAAAAGTACTGGCAGTCCAGTTTGGCAGGCTCATGTCTGCCTACATAACCACACCGCTGCTGGAAAAATATGAGTAACTGTGTTATAATCGTGGTCTCAATATTGGCCATCTTCGATCAGCCCTAATATTAACTCGGCAATCTAACCCCCCTATCTTAAAAAGTACCTCAAGGGGGATTTCTTCCATTGAAGACACCAAGTGAATTCAGAGAAATGTAATGAAGGTATTACTTTTCAGTTTGCCCCTTTCCCCACAAGTTGATAATGAGACGTGTGCTATTTATTGATTGACCTATCAAGTATCAGCTGGTGTCATCTTCAGTGGCCTATGATCTAATTGCATATTCATAAAGCTTGGACTCAACTGAAATAGGCTGCCCATCAGTGCCCGGGGGATCATAGTTAAATGTAATACAAGTACACACTCTATAGTGTTAGTGCTGATATTCAGATAGCATAGCATAGCTTGGCCAATGTTGTTGAAGCAAATTTGAAACTTGTCATGAGTTTTGTCCACCCAGCATGACCACTAAGGGTGTTTTCACACCTGCACTGTGTAGTCTGGTTAAATCGGTTACTTTTTAGTCTGTTTATGAGCAAATGCCAACTCTGCTGTTGCTCCATATTGAATCGCATAGCAATGTTTTCTCACAGAAATATGCACTAGTCCATAACGCAGGACCTTATCCCTGTATTTACTTTCTCACCCCTGCTGCAGACACATCTGACCAATAAGCGGAGGAACATTCTCACATGATTTGCAGTGATGCATTTTTGGTTTGCTTAGATGTTTCTCTCTGTGAAAAGAAACCAAACCAACACAGGTAATTCGGACCAGAGCAAACAAACTATAGGTGTGCAAAACGGCAATTAAATCTGATGGGAAAAAAGTCAGATTTGACTATCCATTATCTGCCACTAAACATACAAAAATAGGCAAAGAAGTTTTGTATCAAGGAGTTTTCTCTTGTATAAACCGTCATCATTGTCTTCATTATCGAATGTTTCAAAAGTCTGTTGTTTACTTGTTCGTTACTGTGGGTAACTTGCTTGGTATAGCTAACCAGGTTTTAGGACACAGAATCGACACATTCCGTCTGATGACACCTGGAGTGAAAAGCACTCGTACTGAGAGAGCCTTAAACACTCCTGCTCAGGGTTTCCACAGAAACAAAAGAAGAGCACATTACTTCTCCTGAGAGATCTCCCTGCAGCCCCCTCTCTCTGACAGCTCGGCTCATTGACCTGGTCAGTCCAGCATGTCTACACCATCATAGCCAAAGATGATCCTCAACTCCACTGCCGCGTCCCTCGCTCCCTCCCCACCCACCACACACACACACACACACCCACACACACACACACACACACACACACCCACACACCCACACACACACACACACACACACACACACACACACACAAACACACCCTCTGCCCATTTACCTCCACAGGGGAGATGCAACACCAGGCGGTCACAACTCGCCGACCAGGGAATGCAACCAACAGAGGACAAGGAGGGGAAAAACACACCAAACACAAACCTAAAACCAAAGCAGTCATCTTGGGGATAGGGTAAAAGAGATGAGACGAAGAGGTGCCTCCGATCCCTCCTCCCCAACTACTCTGGTCATTCAAGTGTGCTTTGTACTCTGAAGGGATTTGAAAGGGCAAATGCCACAGCCACCAGAGTGGCCTGCCTACTGACTTGAATATGAACCCTACAGAGGCAGGGTCGTGATCTAACCTAACTAGAATAAGGTTATGATAAATAGCTCAATTCACTTGAGGACAGCTGCGATCAGCCTACATTTATTCTTAAAATTAGTTTATTTATAACCCTTTGATGAAGCACTATACTACACAACTATGCCTATTCCAGACACTGATGTCCAGACCTCATGCAAATGAATACTTATATACATTATATTATCATACAAATAAACTATTTAACATAATTCTTACATTGTTTCCTCTAGAACTATGTGTATATGCATTTCTATCCATTTCCTATCCATGAACTTACTTCCATTAAACAAGAGTGTTTAATGGGAAACTAAAGGTTTTTCAACCTAGGACCTACTTTTAGATTTTATTTTGTATTTTTGTAATCCTATGGGGCAGGCATTTGTGTCAAAGTAAACTGCTTGTTTTCGCCACTGACAGGCAGGCATTTGTGTCAAAGTAAACTGCTTGTTTTCGCCACTGACAGGCTCATAATGTTGAAACAAGTGTTACAACATGGAAAGGACCCCTACAGAGATAGCCAACGTGTCTGTTTACCTCAAACTAGTTTCTACAGTTTCTTTACAGTTATTAAAGTAAATAGACACGGGGGGGGGGGGGCTTACTGAAGCTGGACAGATTTTCCAGTGGCTTGCTGGACGTACAGCTGGCTAGATGGCAAGATTATCAATCTAGCAAAAATATTATTTGACAAAATGTTTACATTATCGGTGCTTTGGCACCAGTGCGACAAAACCAGCAATGTATTTCAGAGACATTATAGGAGACAAACCACTGAGGGACCAATGAAAAGGGGAGTCCATCCCGCTAAACATGGCAGAGCTGGAAATAATTGGTAGAATGAAAACCGCATTCTCAAGCTTTTCTCTTTTAACAATAAGACCAGTTTATTTTAGTACAGACGCGTTTCGGCCTTACGCCATCGTCAGTGTGTGAGAGCTGTAAATAAAAAGTTCTTAGGCTAAAGAGACAATCCATTAATGGCAAAAGCATAACTGATGTCGCGCCTCACCTCAACGTTCTGTCTGTGCATTGCACAAATCAGCCCAAAAAATAAACAGGTTTTTTGACTGTTGTTTATTGACTGTTGTTAGTGGTGGTGTCCAATGTAATGTCCACCTTAAATTGTGATTCCAGCTATATACTTTTAATGTCTGTTGGACCTTCCTATGTGGAATTACAGTTATATTAATTTGGAGCCTGATCTTGTGTATAAGGACTTTGCATAGACATTTACAGGCTGTATCGTTCTAGCAAAACCATGCATTATAACTAGCTAGATGGTTATGGTGGCTAGCTAACTAGCTAATTATTGCTTGTGGCGATGTCTTCCAGTTGTTTACTGAGCGAAATGGTTCATAATTGTAAATGTTTACCTTTAAATGTGTTATAGGCTTTTATAGGAAAATTGAGGTCTAACACATGATTATCTGTTTTTTTGTTGCATATGAACAATTTTTACCTATGATTTCAAATGTTCTACTTGACATAGTTTGCGATACATCACACACATACAGTATTGATTGACAGCCATCCTACCTGTTAGTTACTACTGTGCACCAACACCAGCACCTCAACTCAAGTTTATGACAAAAACATTTGAGTACAATAAGACTCCCCACTGTGTCGAAAGACCATTATTTTGAATGTTGACTGCACATTTATGTGTACAATTGTATATGCACGCATGTTGTACTTTTGCTTCATGTATGCTAATATTGAACATGCGCTGAACACATTTTCTCCATGACAAAACTAAAACAGTCACACGTTGTGTTAAAAAGATCCTATGACATGACGCACCATAATACGTTGAAATGTAAACATTATAGGTATCTATCAATTATGAACCCAATTATACATATACATATACAGTACATACAGCTGAACTCTCAAAACAAACAGCATATACCTCACTGAATAAAAGCAGCAAAGCCAGATGGCCCGCTGAGACTATAACAGACAATGATAAATCGTTTAGTCAGTGTTTTTGACCACAAAACAGTGTTTCTATTAATAGGACTTACAAGAACAGTGAAAATGTCAGTTAATAGCATTACATAATACTATCAGTTAATTACATTACTTTACAATTCTGTTATGCAGAATTTGCATCTAGAGCAGATTTTACACAAATGTCTACAAAATATATGACCATTCAACTCATCTAACTACAGTGGTATGAGGTTGTTTTGACTATCTGAAACCGCTAGCTAGCAACATCCAACCTAAACTGTATAGCGCCGGTACCATTTTCACAGGAAATTAGGCTACCTTCCAAACGATTATCTTGTCGGCTATGGCGGTGATTATGTACTTTAACGTAAAATTTAATTTGAATTGTTTAATGCAGCTGAAACTCTTGGTTCGCTAAGGGGCAAGCGACTGTTGGACCCACGTGCAACGCTGTCCCCCAAAGTAGCCAGTTTAATGTAATCAGCTGCTTTTAACAATCGACTTACTTTGGGGGTAAACTAATCGTGTTCTTAAGCTTTATTTCCCCATACCTGGAATACTGACGTTATTTATTTATAGATTCATTCAAGACTCACCTATTTCACAACAACTAGTTCACAACACTCATGCAGCCAGAAGCAGATCAGGGAGACTTCCGGGATGTCAGGGAGGAATTGGTTGGCCAACTAACGCTGTTCGAGGTGACCGGGAATGGGTGGTTAGATGGATAGGCAAGGACTGGCAACTATATTTTTTATCGACAAGATGCTCACGTTCGAAAAGTCATCGATATGTTGCACTGTGTAAGTCTATAGTTTTTTTTTTATATTGACGAGGTACTCCGTATAGAGTAAATACAGCCTATCAGGTTAACGTTGCATTTATTTCATGTTTAAGACTAATAGGCTACACGTTATTGTCATTTTTAATAATGCTCTTTTCTGTAGGGCTATTAATCTGAACTTTGATCAAAAATCCCTTTTAGGGTGGCAAATCTGTAGACCACTGATCAATCTATCTCTAACGTTAGTTATTGGGAGTTAAAGGCGATTCTAATACCATACACATTTGGTCAAATTCAACTAATTTCTCCCCATAGTCGTCTAAGTATCTGTTCAGTGTCTGCTCTGATGTTCTTAGCATAGCCTGACCTGCATTTGTAATGGGAAAGGTGCACAGAAGGAAGGGGTGTAATTGTATTGATGGTCGAGCTCAAATATCAACTACCTTGCGTACTGTGCCTTTAAGGCATAGGCAGGATTCATTCAATTTGGGATTTACATTTAGGCCGGTGTAGGCTATAAAACTACAGTGGGCTACCAATAGCAGGGCTGGTTTTGTTTTTCTTTTGTAGTAGTTTTTATTTAACTTTGTCAACTGCAGTTTTCTAAGCATTGGAACTGTACATAAACCTGATATTTTCCAACAGATGAAGGCCTAGGGCCTACTCTGAAGGCTAGTGATTGTAGGCTTGAACCAGCGGTGCAGATGGGATTTTTAAACTGGGGGGGACGCTAACATTGCCTAATCAGCTGTGCAGAGTTATGAACTGATGCTAGTCGCCTTATGTAGGGAGAATGGTGGGGACGGATCGGGGTCACTATGAATCTGGGGGGGACTTGTCCTGCCCCTGGCTTGAAGGTTATTCTGATTATAGGCCTAACCCATTTCACATGTTTAGTCCAACAGAGAACCAAGTGAGTTTTCAGTTTGTATGGAAAGGATGTTGGGATGTGGTGTTTGTCCTATATACTAACAGGTTAATAGGGTGATGAATACAAAGTTTGAAATTGTTGGATTTGTTGACACCAATTAAAAATGGGTGAACTCTTAGAGAGAAACAGTGTACATCTCAACATAGGCCTACTGGATCACAGTGCTCGTAGTGTTCCCTTAGCCATTTGCTAATTACACAATAGCCAACCATTCAATACAACCCAACGTTTATAAAACTGATTGAATTTGATAGCAATTTTAAGTGTTACAAATGAACAAGATGTCTTGGTAAGTTTCCTAAGGGCATGGGATGTAATGATTCACGAATGATATGTGCCACATTACATCATTCACCATGGTAGAGCAACCTGTGACTAACGAATCACTATAGCCTAATCGTCGCAGTAGCCTGGAGAATCTGTGCCGCTGTGGTTAATGCATGTGTCCTTCCGCCTTCCTTTTCATTAAAACAGGGCATTGTTTACTTAACCCACCCAACCAAACTATCTAATGGGCAAAATAACCACAACTGTTTCTCTGTGTGTTTTAGGGGAATAGAAAAAAATGAGGAGAACATTTGAGGTGGTCTGGACTTTAGTGTCATAGCTAATTGGCCATGGGTTACAAACTAAATGCTGAGACTTTTGTATTGCACACGCACAGTGGTGTTGTGGTCCATGGAGAAGTGGGTATACTCTTAATTTTTTTAAGCAGCCCATACAGCACAGGATAAACGCCCTGTTCTGAGAAGTGGGTATATGCAATGCTGACTGAAAAATAAGTGGGTATACTGCGTATACCTGCATATACCTGCGTATTCCTGCGTATACCCTGGACTACACCACTGCACACGCAGGCCTTGGTGTTAATAAAAGCAAGCTGGTCGAAATGCCTCTCCTTATGACCTCGAATGAGCAGCCATTTTATCCATGTATTTATTTTAGACAAAGACTGCATAGTTTTTCTCTCATCCGCAATCTTTCTTTTTCCATTCATCATAACTTCAGATGCTATGGGACCCTGAGAATGGAACGACAGATAGGAAATCATAGGCTGAATGCCATCTGAATCTAGGGATGTTACCAAGCGTGTCACAGGCGGCAAAGGCCATCAGACTAGTGGATTATTTCCATTGAAAGGGTACCTTTCCTCATTGAGTCCTAATGACGGACACATCTGCTGTGGAATTTGGGAAAAGCGCTAAAATTTGGCTGTTTTGGGAATGCCTCACTGCCTTCCTGAAATTGGCGCTTTGGAGGCCTGAAGCTGGTCCATTTCTGGAGTGATATTGCTGTTATTGTTTTAAGGTGTGGTGGGTGTTGGCTACAGGTTTAATCTACACAAATTCAAACCAGTCGGGTGTTGAAGATAGAGTTGGACTTGCATACGCCCTTGCTTCCCATTCCAATTCTGTGATTCCGTGGGGCTGTTCTGCTTGACAGGGATTGTCATCGGTGCAATAAAGTCAAATGAAGTCAAATGGGCCCTCAATGGCTGTCCGCATTAATGGTGTTTTTTGGCTCATCCATGCTGGTGAGGTAAAGAGCGTGTTCCACTCAAGTGTGACAGAGACCATCTCTGTTTTTAGGATCAGAGTTTGGTCCAATTTAAAGGATGATAAGACTGGCTGTCTCATTTTAAACACACATCAGTATTCCCCAATATTTTAATGGCCAACATAGTCTTTGTGGTGAGTGGGTAATGGATTTGTATAAAAGACTATTATGATATATAACTGCTGTTTGCTTGGAACTGTGATTACAAACAAAAACAGACCAAGCATTCTGTCCCCACTTTACCGTTCACATTTCAAAAGAATTCATAGCATCATCTTGAAACTCAATCTGGCAGTCCAAAATGTGGCCTGAATATACACACCAGGACCTAGCACCTTGCATTTTGTGCTATCCTTGCTAGATAGTGAAAACAGATATTTTCTGTGGGCTATATTTTTATATTGTAGACTGTCAGATTCTGTACTAAATTGGGTAGAATGATAACGCAGTAGTGTCATAGAATTAATCAATATTGTTTTGACAACTTTCAGGATAGATGTCCTCCCATGCAGCCAACATCTTATAAAACGCCTAAGCCCCTGCCATACCGGCTAAAGACTCAAAATGTTGTCAAAACATCCGATTGCTTAAAACTAAACAAATATGAGCTTAGGCTACAAGGAAACGATTCAGGGATAATGAGGTGCTCCTCTTTTTATAGAGTATATACGGTTTATAGTCATTTAAGTTGGGTTTAGTAGATACTGTTTAGTCATTTCAGTTGGGTTTTATAGAGTAGATACTGTATATAGTCATTTAAGTTGGGTTTAGTAGATACTGTTTAGTCATTTCAGTTGGGTTTTATAGAGTATATACTGTGTTTAGTCATTTCAGTTGGGTTTAGTAGATACTGTTTAGTCATTTCAGTTGGGTTTTATAGAGTAGATACTGTGTATAGTCATTTCAGTTGGGTTTAGTAGATACTGTTTAGTCATTTCAGTTGGGTTTTATAGAGTAGATAATGTATAGTCAAAGGTTGGCTCTACACAACAGAGTGAACTGCAAGGTATTGTCAGTGCTACATAGTTGTTCAACAGCAGTTATAAATGTTTGCATAAATGTGGGATGTGAAGGTGATTCAACTGTATTTGTCTTTATTGCTGAGATATGAACACTGGATATATTTACTTCATGACCAGCATTTCTATTCTGTGGTCTACCCTGAAAGTGTTCAAAATACTTTTGGTCTATGTCTTACTATCATCTATGTCTGGGCCTTGGCAAAACTGCAGCTCAAAGCCAGGTGTTACAGGAGCAGAGCTGGGTTTGAGTTCACCCTACACCACCAGGGTTCAGATGAATTTGAGTGCAAGAAAATAAATCAGTGGGTGAAGGTTTTTGGTCCAGCGCAAATCATATGCCTGGAAATATAGTGTTATGTGTGTGCGTACTGCCTACTAACCGAATGCCTTGACCTAAGCCATGTTTGTCTCATTTGTTTTCTGCAATAATTTTTAAAACAGATATCCTGAAGTATTCAAATACAGCCTAATACATTCTCTATTTATGTTTCAGTGTTTGTGACTAACAAGTCTCTTTAGTGAGCTAATTGAGTGAATCTTAATATTCCTTAACGAAAATCAAAGAGAAGGTGCGTGAATAAAGGCTAAAAAGCCTCATTACTGTACTTTATCTCAGTGTATTTGTTTACTTGTTGTTCTAATTGTCCCCATTGGTTCATGTGTCGCGCTCTAACACGATTATTTCCAGTTCCACTTGGTCAACATGAGGGTCACGCAGTGAATCTCCAAAATCCTTGGCGAATTAATTATTTTTAAAACGGCATTCGTGGAAAAGGTAGAGAGCTTATTAAAACAAATCCAGGTTTAAAATCAAAGAGAAATTTCAACGATAACAATGACGGTGGAAATAAAACAACCATTTGCAGTATTTCCACTTTATTCAAATTATGTTTTTAAAGTCAGTAACTCTTAAGGAAATGATGTGTCTGGATCGTGCGTTCTGACCAGGACGATACTTTACATCGGCTTAAAAATGTTTGCAGCCTGACTGACGGTGTGTTTTATGACAGACAGAAAGCCTAAAGGTATAGGTAGCAAACAAGACTCCAACCCTTAACAAGCACAGTAACAATTATGGTAAAGTAATGAATATACTATAACATGTTTTATATAATTAAATATTCAAAATGCAAAATGATTTTCATTTGTAATATATTTTTCTCATCAAGAATTCTCTTTTATAGATTTAAAATTTAGCTATAATGAAATGTGAACAAATGACCTTTAATCTAAGATGCGTCTCTGTGATCATCATCGTGGCAGTTTGGGTCTGGTACACCCTTTACTTCTCTCTTTATTAAGAATGACGGCAACTGTCAGTAGTGTGTTTCATCAAGTGCTTTGAGTGTCCGTGGGATACTGCTAAATTGATCTGATGAGTGATTTAGTGTACAGTAAATCTAGTCATAATTTTGTCAGGAAAATCAAATCAGAATAATAACTACAGCCAAAACTGCATCTAGACTACTCGTGATAACACTCGCTAAATGGATGATTGAACAGTCTTCTTCTAATTAAACACTAAGAATTTTGAAATGTGAGTAAGTGATTTGAATAGACTCATGACAACAGGGGAAATGTTATGTTCATCCGCTTGGTCACTCAGAGATAGCTTTTAATGAATAGCATATATTTTTCCAGGCGACTGAGAGAACTGACTTCTGGCTATGAAGTTTGATATGCTATGGACGTCTGGAAAGGGTTAGGCTACACTTCCATTTTATGGGTAAAATGTGGTTAGGCTAAATAACTACAAGATACATAACAATAAGATGCACTAACACTACCACTTTCTCACCTGGACCGCAAACAAAATCACCATAGCATCGAATCGAATGTGACCTGGAGTCAACCCCTTAAATAAAATGGGCTAGGCTACTTAATGTTCAATTACTGCAGTACAAAGTTCCCATGGTCTCTCCCCTTAAACCGATTGTCAGTGGTACAGCCCACTATCACTGAGGACAGAAAAGAAAACATTTGTTTTATTCCCTAGTCGTGAGCGAAGGTCAGGTCGGGTGCAAGGCGACAACAAACTTGTGAGAACAGCACGTCACATTCATTGTTCGGAAGTCAATTGTCTCTGCTGCGCCTATGAACTCTTGGAAAGCGTATCTCTCAGTAGTTAGCTCAAAGTCACTCAACACAACGCATTGTGAAGCAGAAAACACATTCCCACCGAGAGAGAATATAAACAGTGGAATGGCAAACCCCAAAGTTCTGACGAGGGCATGTTACATTAGCGTTGATATGTCATTAGACACAACCATGACAATGTATGACACACCTAACGAATTAAAGATCACTGCACTGTACTTCAGATGGTCTGTACTTGATCTCGCTGTCCATCACTGCTTCAAGTGCTATAACAGGCCTTATCTGTGAGTGGTTATTGATTACAGTGGTTAGATTTCTGAAAAAGAAAAATTTGGAAAAAAAGTACCACATGTACATAAACTATAGGTAAGACTGTATCCTGGAAGTAAGCAGTTAGGGTGGACTTATTCCAAATATGTACCGTAGGAAAACCTGGTAGTCCGTCTGTCTGTCTGTCTGTCTCTCTCTCTTCAACTCTCTAGCACACGTGCACACACACGCCCGCGCGCGCGCGCGCTGAGAGAGCGAAAGATAAGAAGGGAGGGAGGATGAAACTAAGAGGAAAACTTTTTTTGAAAGGGAACCCTTTCTATATGGAGACTTACAAAGTGTGTGTGTGTGTGTGTGTCTGTGTGTGCGTTGAAGAAAGGACATGGGCGCACAGCTCTTTTTTTCAGTTTCCCCTTAATCATTTCACGCTTCCTCCGGTGCCTTTTTCCACCTAAAACGTTTAGTTGCAGCTCAATGAGCACTTGTAACGCCGCTACAGGGAGCGGAAGCCTCGATTATTTCAACCTACTATCCTCAAAAAACACTGTATCACAAAAAAGAAAGGGGAGACGAATAAAAAGGATCACTGGATAGGAGCAGGGAAGTTTTTTTCTTTTCTTTTCTTTTCTTTCTTCCTTTCTTTTTTTTTTTTGCTCATCGCCTCCTTACTGAGTATGGACTTAGACCACAAGCTTCAACCACTGCGTATTGGAAGGTCAGGTAAGGCCTCTCATCTCTTATGATGTACTTTATTATAAATGTTAAAATGTAGGAACATTAACTGGTGTTTTGTTGTTTGTTGTTGTTTTGTTTGTGTCCATGTTATGTTTTATGTTTTAATTGTGTTTATTTTATTATACATTTGTGAAGTCGCTTTTAAAATCCTAGTGACAGTCTAGTGACAGTAGCCTGGCCTGTAGGGGATATGATGTCTGAGATGATGCCTGGAAGGCTATACAAAGTAGGCTGATGTAGACTGTTATATATCCAATTCACTGTGAAAGCAAAACTGGCAGTGTTTAAATCTGCAGAAAGTTTAAAAGGTTATTTACAATGTTTTCTGTCATTTACAGTGAACGTACACGTTTTGTTCTTTAGACCTTCAAGTGCCTCAGTTGTGAGATTGATTTGGAATAAAATGTAGAAGATAGAATGGCTACAGAATAAACATTAAAATGCGCATTCAGTTACCAGTTTCCTTGTTAATTCCGAAGCCTTAAAACTAGCTGGTTCAATAGTGTTAGCTTATTTTCTAACATCTTCACTCCGTGCTCAGTCTTAGAGCGAAATATCGAAAGGCATCATTATTTTTGAAATGTCGGCCTGCATGATAGGGGAGTCGATGAAAAAGGCATATTGCCTAGGCCTGCTGAACACTGTATTCGAACCGGTCGTTCTTTATTTAGGCTTGGCCTGCACCCTAACATCCTCATGTTTTCAGTTTTAACTGCTACAAGCCGAGGTCCTTCCAAAGGGCTTGCTTATGATATGCATTGTTGCCATGTAGACGTTTGGACTATGGTCCAGCGTCAATCCCCAGCGCTCCTGAGAAAGTCACACTAGAAATAGGTTACCGTTTCTTGCAACCCATACTCTCATCGCCTGCTAACATGAAAGGAGTTTATTCTCAGCAAGCACGAGTGACATGAGCTAACTGTTGTTTTCAGCCAATTCGGAAAGGGAATATCTGGCCCGCATCAGTCGCGTGTAACAGATGTGTGATTTATTAAGTGAGCCTAAATGAGGTCTAGTCAAGGTAGAGTGCAACATCAAGTAACATCACTGAATACGAAATACAAGTCTGAAACTCTACCACCCGCATCCCCCAGATGTCTCCAACCTTGGTGTCTATTCCTAAGAGATGGCCTACAACCGTAATATCGTGTGTGTGTGTGTGTGTGTGTGTGTGTGCGCGCAACGAGAGAGAAACAGAGAGAGACGCCATATGTGTTCACCTCGAGTGTATGCTGCCTTACTTACTCCAGTTTCACTTTCTACCACCCGCGACTATAGAAATACTTTATAAATTCGTTTTCTGACTATTTCAGCTCCCTCCATCCGGACAGGTTACTGGTTATTTCCGAACGGTTACGTGGCCATACTATAGGCCTGTCCGTTTGCTTATGTAGGCCCTTCCACCTTTTCAGATTTTAACCTTATCCAGTGAGCGTGGTGAGGAGATCTTGAAGAATGCACCTGTCAACGGCTAGCCTATTATCTCTTTGAAACGACACAAAAAAAACAAAAACGGTGTAAATTTCGTTAATTAATTGATCAATATAATTGTATTGCTTAATTTTTGATAGCAGGGTGATTCCATCCATTCTCTTTCTTTGATATATTCTAGAGATGTCGTAGATATGTCCACTTAAGGTCAACTGGAATGGTTGAGGAAAGAATGTTTAAGTAGGCCTATAGGCTACGAGGCACTGCCAAGTGGTGCAGGTGAGATGTCTTTCATTTGCTTACATTATTTTTAAGTTTTAACCTGTCGTAGTTTTAGAAGTTTTCTTTAGATTTGTCAAAGTAGGCCTCAGCTATGGGCTATCAATGCAGTTTAATTTCCTGACATTTGAAATAATGAAAGTAAGGGCCTATTAAGAGTCCACGGTTGGTCCGAGATGCTCCGTTAAATCCTCTCGTTCAGTAATGTGAAATTGAACGTTCTACTTTTGGATATCAGTTTATAGTTAGTCTACTTCTATGTTTATTTTTGGTTTATTTTTAAATAAATAAATGCGATGTAAACTTAAGAGATATGGCTTTCTCATTATGCGTACAGTCAGTGGGCGTGTAATAGCACCGGGTTAACATGCGCTATTAATCTTTCATAGGTTTAGCAAAACGTTCTCGAGCATGGGGTTCGGAGTGGGCGATGCTGTTTCTACTGCGCCTTAAACTCTTCTCTAATGATTATCACCTCTTCCTCTCCGAGTGTTTTAAGGCCAGACATTATGCACCAACTCCTAATGAATTATGGTAATGAATTTGGACTACAGGATTAAACAGTTTGTATTCTGATGAAAGTTTCTCCAAATTTCACAGCCTAAAGCAACAGCCATTTTTATAGACATGATTGGCTGTGTTTTGGTTTTAATTGGTTGTGTATTTAATTTGCTAATCTTATTGTGAAAGAAGGCTGTATGTTTTCTCTCAGAAATGTGTTGTATATCATTAAGTTGTGCTCCCGTGAGTGCAAATTCCGAGGCGACTGAAAATATGTATTGCATGTTTAGAGCTAGCCTACACTGTAAAATATTTCACCGTAATTTTACAGTAAATTACTGGTTCCTAATTGCATTCATTTCACGGTAATTTTACAGTAATTTATTGTAAATATTTCACAGTAATGTACTGTACATGTTTTACAGTAATGAACTGTAAAAATTTCACAGTAAAATGCAATGCAACTACAGCAGTATATTGTAATTTCACAGTTTAATGCCATTGGATTACTGTGATTTGGCAGTATGTAGCTGTGGAATTACATCGTCTTGCTGTATATAATTTACAGTATTTTTACTGTAAAACTTAAGTTATGCAACTAGTACATTATACTGTACATTTACAATTTAGGTACTGCACATTTGACTTGTTAACTGATTTTACCACACAAATGTGCTTTGGATTTGCTAAATTAAAAGTCAAAGCAAGAACAAAGACAATACTAATTTTAACTTTTTAAATTCATTACTCAATACCCAAATACATACAAATTCATGAAGGTTTAAAACACGTCATATTTATTATTCAATACCTAAATACATTACAATAAAAAAGGTTTAAAAACACGCAAAAAATCAATACCCAATTACATAACAATTACTGAAGGTTTGAAACCCAAAATTCATTACTCAATACCCTAACCCTAGAACTCAAAACCCAAATACAAATAGCAAAAGTTAAAAACACGTCAAATTCATTAATCAATATCCTAATACACAATGAAAAAAGTTTAAAACACATCAAATTACACACAACACTCCAGAACGTAGACTCTCCTAAATAACTCTGTCTGTCTTCAAACCATATCAAATATAAACAAAACTTCGGAACATATACAATATAAACAAAAATGAAATGCAATTACAAAAAAAAAATGCAAAAACAATTAAAAATGTACAATGACCACTCGAAGTCGACAAGCTTTCTCTGGAGTGTGCTGACATTTGCATTTATCCCTCCACGCCTCTTCTTCGAGCCTTGCTCTGGGTTGATGCCCAAGAAGCACCTGTAAACAATAAGCAAAGACAACTTTCAGTTTTACAGATTTAATATGGCATTGTTTATCCAAGGCACATGCACCAAATAAGTTAGTATTGAAAGCCAAGCAAGATTGATATAAGCAACGCAAATCAGGAGGCTAAAATTAGCTCCTTTGAAATGACATAGCCTAGTTGCTGCATCTGGAGGCTAACGTTTACTTTAACTTTCACGCTAATTTGTGTATTCTCAGTCGAATAACACACTCTATACCTGGACACGTGGAGAATATTAATTGAGAACGCATCATTTGAGCTTTCCAAAACAACTATACATTACTTGTCTGTGAGGAAAATCTTGGCGGGGAAAATGGCTTTAAAATTACTTAGCTGGAGGCTAACGTTAGCTTACTATAACTGTCACGCTTATTTGTGTATTCTCAGTCGAATTACACACTCTATACCTGGACATGTGGACAGCATTAAATGAGAACACATCATTTGAGCTTTCCAAAACAACTACACATCCAAAACAACTATACATTACTTGTCTGTGAGGAAAATCTTTACGGGGAAAAATTGTTTAAAATGACCTAGCTGGTTGCTGCAGCTGGAGGCTAACGTTAGCTTCCTTTAACTTTCACGCTAATTTGAGTATTCTCCGTCAAATAACTAACACACTATGACTAAAATTGACATGTGGAGACCATTAACGTTGAATGGAAACCCACAATTAGAATTTTACAAAGATATCAAAGCAAAGCTTCACGGAGAAAACAGCTTTTGGAATTTCTTAAAAAGTGGTTCTTTAAGTGACCTGACCTTGATCCAAAAGATCGTTAATTTACTAACCCAGACAACGAACGTTATTAAAACGTTATTATTATAGAGTTGTGACAAGCTCTCTGTCAACCTTACCTTTATCTTCTATCTAGCTCATGTGCTGTATCCACCTTCGCGCTCTTCTATGTGCTGCCTGCGTCTGTAGTCACCGTGGATCCAACTGTCTCTTCTTGAGCCCACAATACAGCGTAGTTCAAGTGCAATTCAAATTTACAGTAATGTATTGGGTTATCTCAAAGGATGATTT
The DNA here is from genome assembly GCF_963457725.1 of Sprattus sprattus. Taxonomy (NCBI): domain Eukaryota; kingdom Metazoa; phylum Chordata; class Actinopteri; order Clupeiformes; family Clupeidae; genus Sprattus; species Sprattus sprattus. The sequence continues at coordinate 19,622,193 of NC_137918.1, read as the reverse complement.
GAATAGAGTATTTTACTGTAAAATAACCCTATACAATGCTGTGAAATCCCGGTATCGTTTTTTTCACAGTAAATTACTGTGTCTACATTGATTTCACAGTAAAGTCTACATTACAACATGACATTGTGATTATTACAGGTAAAGCCTGTAAAGTAACATTACGATGATTTATTGTGAAATATATCAGTAAAATATTGTAAAACTCTGGTAACATTTTACAGTGTATCTATTTTACGTCATCATAACATGTAATCATCTAAAACACTCAGTTGAGGATCATCTTTCGATTGTAGGCCTGTATCATACCTTCAATGTAACATCAGAAGCCAACATAATCTTACACTTTTCAGATAATTGCTTAAGGTATTTTGTAAAGACCCACGTGGTGGAATCAACGTGTGAGGATACTTTGGTCTGCTCTATGACCGCAATGTCCCCGTGGAGAATTATCTAGACTGCACGCAGCGCTAGGAAAACAATTGAGTAACAGTTATTGTCCTGACTAAACGAATTACTGGCATCGTTTGCCTTCACTTTGTTTAGTCGACATGGTGTGTTTTGATGAGCTGGTCTGGTATCACTGTCATGCTGGTGAAGTGACGAGGCGTGCGTACTTTAACTGCAGTGCGCATAACGCGTTTGCCAAGATTCAACTTGCATGAGGCTCGTGGGCAGACGCTTCGCTAAAAGACCTTTTCACTCCTTTCCTCTTTCATGTGCGCAAGTGACAATGTGCGCGCCCTAGAAAGAGGAACCGTGTTCGCCCCCTCGTGGCACCAGCAGTGCAAGCGGCTGTGGAATTCCACATCCTTTGAGAGGCCGAACTAAGAACAAGCTACGAATCACAACGACAAAAACCCATAGTGGGCGTACCCTTTGGCCGAAATAAACGTAATAGCCAACATGGTAAATGTATTAGTCTGGTTTAATATTTAAAAAAGAACCACTGCTCAGATTAAGGCCGTTTTCAAATTTGCGATAGCATTTTTTGTTGTTGTCGAACTGTAGGGAAAAACATACAAGTTCTGTTCAGCTGCACTTCTTCAATTGACAACAAATTGACATTTGCAGAGTGAGTTGTGGTCAAACTATTGTTTAAGTTTGTAGGCCTACTTGAAGGTAGCGGGAGTTATGTTCCTTTATGGGATGCCACTGGAGGAGCGTTTGTTGTCTAGTTCTGAGTCTATCTCAGGATGAGATTCTGGCAGTTCATACTGTGGAATGCCCACTTTACGGACAGAGAAAAATATTATTTGAATGGACTTAAATGAGTTCGTTGTTGAGATGAGTTTGTTAAATCACTGAAGTTATTAATTGGAATCATCCTAAAGAGTTGTAATTAAGTGATTATAGGGCGTTGACTTTTAAAGCCCTATACACCACACAAAAATTCAAATAGCTCAAATAGCAAGATAATGACTTATTTGTAGTCTAGCGCAGCAATTAGTAGCATATAGTTATGTAAATAAATTGAGTGGATTTTGAATTGTCAATAGGTAAAAATGTGAACACGCAGGTCTTCTGACCGAAAGACGTTTATATTTTGTATTGCTATATCTTTAAGAATATCTCTATTCAGAATATCTATGAGTCAGGATTTCTCCCGAGGAGGTTTTTTTTGTCATAGGCAAACACATGTCTAGTGACAAATCGCACGGTCCCACTGGGTTGTGGTTATTGAGGAGAAATTGTAATACATTAGTCTTATCTAACTTCATCCTCTGAAGAGGCTTTGGTCAAAATGTCATTCTGTAGGCCCGTGCAAGTAGTAAGCCTAGACTTTGACAAGGTACGGACACATGGTAATAAGTAATTTCAAAATATTTCGAAGAATTGATAGGCTACATAGATTTTCGATTTTCCCAGTAAAAAAAACCCCTTTCACCAAAGGCAAACATTTTTATGCTAATATACTATCGGCTAGATTTATTCAAAACGTAAGCAGAATTAAATCTGAAATATTTACACGACCTCACTGCGCACAAAAAATGATGTAGCCTAAATTATGTCTGCTATAATTAGTCATGAACTTAAGATCACGGTCTTGAGATACAGTGTTTATGAGTCAAGAGCCTTCGTTTTTAGAGGCAGTTTTTCTTAGGACGTCACCGCACAGATGAACCTGAGCAACCAATCATCATCCTGCCCGCTTGAGCGCAACAAGCTCTGGTTGAGGCAGTTTATTCGGAGGGCCGTGATTGGTGGATTGGTTTGAGTGACATTTTGTCCAGGGGGTAGTGGTAGATTCCGCGCACTATAGCGTTGGCGCTGTCCACAAGAGAGCAGGTCCTGAAACGCGCCGTGGGCTTGCTCTACGGTCGCGAGACTCGCCGTGAGGAGTAAAGGCACATTTAGGCTAACCGCCTCTCTCTTTTCCCATACGCAACGGAGCATTAATACGAGAAACAAAAGCACTTGGTGTGTTTTCTCTTTCTTTTCTGCTTTTTATGGGCTACAGTCGGATCGAGAGGCATTTCAACACAGACCACATAGACATTTCAGTGGATTTGCTTGGGTCCTATAGACAGCTGCAAACTAAAGTGAACTTAAGCTGCGTTTCCACTCAGACTGGATGGCATTCGAGTTGCCAAAGATGTCACCAAACATGTCCCTCTATGTCTGCTATTGCTTTCTTTCGTTTTGACTTCATTTGGCGCATCTAAAATGCAGTTATTCGTTTTTTATTGGGACGCGCGGCTGCTACCTTCAGAGCGCGTTAAGCTAAAGGATTTTACAAAGGATTTTTCAAGGAAGAAAAATTGAGTTGCTTTATTATTTCAATTTTAATATATTTTTGTTTTTCACTTTTTGTTGCCTGGAAACTTACCATTCTGGATCTGCCGTTTCTTCTCCATCAATGGATAGTGCTCAAAGTTTGCGGGACCGGAGAGGAAATATTGGTTAACTGCGTTTTGACACCTGTCCTGTGCTTCCTTACCGCTTCTTTAGTCACAGTTCACGGCGCAGTCATTGGAGCGAGAAGGCAAGGATACACTGAAGCGAAACTCAAATCTGTTCGTGACAAACAAATAACCCAGTTACAGCCGGACTTTTATTTGCTGATTGGGTATATTTATGGTGGACATACTGCTATTAATATTATTTTTGTATTATGGTAAATTGCCATGTCCAGCTGATGAACAGATTCACCCTCAGTTTTGTTTCTCACGCGAAGTCGCCATGATTCAGGACATTATGTCTCAACACTTCTACTGCCAAGCGAAAAATAATAACATTAACCAAAATTGGTGCAGTTTTCTATGGGAAATAAAAATTCGATTCGAATAATTCCGTTAATTTCATCAGTGGATTTTTCCCAAAAAAATATTCTACAGAAACATTGTGTTTTCTGTTTTCGAACAAGGCACCGGAGACAGGAATTCTGGAATAAACTAATAAACGAGAAAAACGAAAATAAAAATTGTTCTAACCCATAGTAAAGACCGGCCAGAGGCCTCAGAAGGACATTTACAAGCAGGGGTCCCAGCAAGGCATCAAAGATGGAAATCCACTGCAAACACGACCCGTTTGCAGCCATGCACAGTAAGTCATCTTATTGCCACATTCTTGAAATAAGCTGTAGGCTAGTTACGGAAACTTCCTGCAAACTATAGCCTGATCCGTTTCCCAACGGAGTTAACAGAGGCAGATATGGCTACCTTTTTAAAAAGATAAAACTTTATATACGCCTATAACGGCCTCAGGGCCTGACCATTTCCCCCACAATAGTTACGCTTTGTATATTGCAGCTATTATGACCTAAGCATAAGATCAGTGCCACAGTCAATTTAACCATATTTAGGGTTGAGTGTTTTTCGTTGTGTCAGGATGCCCGGAGCTCTCCATTGTCTGCACCCCTCGTGTATAGCCGATGTAGTCACCCGACGGGTGTCATGCACTAAGGGCGACCGGGCCCGTCACCAAAAGGTGAACTTGACCCAAATATATTCAAGAAACAAATGGCACTATGGTAGGCTACTAACCTAAGGTTAGTAAAGTGTCACACAGAGAGTTCATGAGCACAGCCCAGACTAGGAAAGAGCATATGGAGAAAGGCGTTATTATCTGTTCATGCCCCCCCCCCTCCCCCGTGTGTGAAATAACAGGCCGTTGTGAAACACTCTGATATAAAACTAACAATTACGCACAACATTTTTAAGCTCTTCAGGAATAAATACATGTTATCTGAAAATGCCTTATACAAATTCAGAAACTTCTTGTTACCAGAGCTCTTATCAGTGCTGAAATGAAGATTAAGACAGTTTTGTGAATTAAAAGTATGACTGTGGCAGTGCGGTCTGTTTTGTGTTCGAGAGAGCGAGAGATATTAAGAGAGAGAGAGAGAGAGAGAGAGGGAGAGAGAGAGAGAGAGAGAGAGAGAGAGAGAGAGAGAGAGAGAGAGAGGGAGAGAGGGAGAGAGATCGCCATGACATGTAATGATGTCCTCTAAGCTTGAGATAAATGCTGGATTAGACATACACATTCCCAAAGGCTAGAACTAATCACGTTTCCTTTCCATCTTCCAAGTCAGTTACTGTGGCCTGCAACTGAATCTGAAGGCGTTTACTCCCTCCATGTCCATGGGCAAAAAAAGAAGCGGATGAGCTCAAACGATTAGGCTACACACATCAGCAAAAATACCAAAAATACTGTTTACTGTGATAAACTATAGCCCATAGCAACTGCAGTTCTCTTCTGTGTAGGAGGATAGAGTAAGCCGTATTTCCGTTTGCTTATATTAAACGTCAGTCAAAGGGGAAATATATGTTAAATGTTTTTTTTTTTATAGAAAAAAAGTAATATTGTCCATTGTGTCTCAAGTTGTCGCCTCATAGGTACCACCCGTTGGAAAGCATCTCATGGGCCATTAGACCAAGGCTAAATGTTAAATAAATGTACCGTTAAAACACCGTCTTTATTCAGCTTATAAAAACAAATCCTGCACAAGCAGGCCATTATAACCTTGCTAGGTTGTTCTTGAAACAATAAGAGTGCGTTTCAAAGCAGTTTTCTTAAAAAAACAAAAAGCTTCGGAAATAATTCCAATATTTTCCCTTTTTCATAATAAATATGCTATATTGTTTTAGGAAATGTATGGATTTGAAACGTGCAACAACACCATGTAATCGTTCAGTAACAATATTTGTTTTTAGAATGGAAATCAAGTTATATTTATATGTTGTAATTTTTGTGTTATGAAGACAGTAGCCTATACACAGTCCCAATACTGAAACTATAGCCTATTGAAAATGCTTTGTCGTCTTCATTTTGTTTCGTAAAGAAATTGCTGTAGGCCTTAATCTAGGTAAAAAAAAAAAATATCAAACTGGGCCTGTAGGCTAGTTTGAACGAATGCTGTGTAATCAGGATTCAAGAGAGCTAAATATTCACCCTGATATGGTTAGACAGACCAGAATACACTTTCATGTATGTCGTGTGGTTTGTCCAGTTGTCTGGGTTTGTGAAAAATAAGAGTATTGTATAGCGTACATAATATATCTTTAAGATAAAATGCATTTTTTTCTCATCACTGAAAGCAATTGAAGTTGAAAGTTTCCAAACTTTTTAAAACGGTAAAGTGTCGTTCACTCTCTGTTGTATTTCTCTCCGAGATCTTTCCGATCGCCAAGTGGCGAAATAGGATAGAGATAAAAGATGAAAATAGAACACTGACGCTAAATAGACTTTTTGGGGGGTTGGCGCTGTGAGGTGCCTTTAAGCCATATTTCTCAACGATTCATTCTCCCATGTAGGGTTCGATTTTAAAGACAAATAACCACTAAATGATAAACTGAATCAGACTATACATTGCTAACACAGAATATACCAGTATATGGCACTCATCAGTTACCCTCACCATAAAACCAAAATCGGAAAATAAAGGAAATTGAAATGCTTACGAACAAATTGATAACAGCATTAATCTGGCTTTGGTTGACATTTGTCTTGTAGAGGGAAAACGGAATATTTTGAGATACTAACAATTTGGTCAGTGTTTGTTATTCTGTTCAGGTTTCATCAATTATATCAGCCATTTTTAAAACGAATTTTAAACAACTTGAGAAGTGCTTCATGCTAGACAATTAAATGGGCCTCTTTTATTTAACAGCAGATGTTCCCAGTGACATACGATTTTGAGAGTTAGGGAGGTGTCCTGTGTGTGAAAAATAAAGAGAGATTGTGTGTGTGTGTGTGTGTGTGTGTGTGTGTGTGTGTGTGTGTGTGTGTGTGTGTGTGTGTGTGTGTGTGTGTGTGTGTGTGTGTGTGTGTGTGTGTGTTAGTGGGTACTAATCTAGAGGACTGAGGAGTGAGAGCTGTGGAGAAAATGTGCACATAATGTGAAGATGAGTTCTGTGCAGAGGTCACAGGCCTCTTAGTCTGTCAGTGTCAGAAACCAGAAACCAGTGGTGTATACAGACTATATTAAACCTTCATTTACAAGTAACCTAATAATTACTGTCACAGGATAAAAACAAATCTAACCATTGATGTCAATGCTGCAGTCGAACTACACTAACGATGTGTATCGAACCTACACTAATGATGTATATATTGTTTTCTAAGTGCTGAAGTAGACAGGACTTGTTAAAGGGATGAGCCTGTCCATTCTGTCCCACACTCAGTTGATGCTGAGTTCATGTATGTGTGAGCATAAGGATGGAAGTCCTTCTGCACTTGCAATTAGCAATGTCTTGGAACAGGATGCAGATGAGCAGAATGAAGATATTCAGATCTACACAAAACGGAACATAAATGAGTTAGAAAAGGGAAGCAGTGACAACAGGGAACAGGACAGAGAATTTCTCTTCTGCTCCTCTGTGTTTTCTCAGGCCAGTTTGTTAGCTGAAATGTATCAGGCGGCGCATTAATGTGTCAGTTCCGTGTCTGTGTGTATTTTGGCTGAGACAGATGCAGGGCTGGTTCAGGGGTGAGTTTTCTCATTCAAACCAGAGTCATATTTAAAAATCTATTACTCCCTTTAGCCTGGATTACAACCTCAAACCCTTCCAGGCTCTTCCTCTCGCTCTCTCTTGTTCCCTCTCTCTCTCTTTCTCATTCCCCCTCTCTCTCTGTGCGCATGTGTGTGTGTGTGTGTGTGTGTGTGTGTGTGTGTGTGTGTGTATGTGTGTGTATGTGTGTGTGTGTGTGTGTGTGTGTGATGGGTGGATGTATTTACCCTACAGAAGCAATCAGTATGTTAATATGATGGAGTAACTGGATTACTGCATGGAGTCCTGCAGCAGAATATTTTATAGATCTCATGGTGTGTGTGTGTGTGTGTGTGTGTGTGTGTGTGTGTGTGTGTGTGTGTGTGTGTGTGTGTGAGTGCGTGTTGCCACTATGTGTGTGCTACTTGTGCTCTGTTGATACAGTGATACATACACACACTTACAGGCATAAAAGAGTGTCAAAGATAGAAAAAGATACTTACGTGCCAATGCTCACTCACTGGCGAAACAAATGGATGCCTTTTGAAATACATGTTTTTCTTGAAAATGTTATACCTTCAGTTCTTGTTTACGTACATATTTTGCAGCGAGATAGATGGCTATGATGGTGGTTTATTTACTTTTGTCTAAAGCAACTTAGCAAATATACTTATATTTACCCATATATATATTTATTGATTGTCATCAGTACATATGCTCTATGCGACACAAACGTCTGTTTTTTTTTAGCACCGTGCCTTACCTTTTCAGCTTCAGGACCACCAGCTGTGTATTTATCTCCTGATTCAAGGGTTTGCTTACCTGCCTGTGCCTTTCTAGCTTTTTAACATTTTCTTCTTCTTTCTGCCTGCCTGCTTTCCCTGTCCTTGCTCTTCAGGGCATGGAGGAGTGAACCAGCTGGGAGGGGTGTTTGTGAATGGCCGGCCCCTGCCTGATGTGGTGCGGCAACGGATAGTGGAGCTGGCTCACCAGGGGGTACGGCCCTGTGACATCTCCAGACAGCTTAGAGTCAGTCATGGCTGTGTAAGCAAGATACTGGGCAGGTAAGGAATTAACATGTCTGTACGTCCACACACACACATACACACGTCACTCTCTCTCACTCAAATGCACGTGTGTGCACACGCGCACGCAGACACACACACACACACATACACACACACACACACACACACACCACACACTCACAACCACACACACGCACACACACACACACACACACACACACACACACACACACACACACACACACACACACACACACACAGGGGCTGCTAGACATGCCTTTCCCCCAAATGTACCCCCTAGTACTCATTAAAACTATTACCTGTCCTCTAAACAAACTCAAACACAACATTAGGCCCAGTGTAGTTGAAGACTAACTGATGGTTTATTATCCCAAAGGTAAAGACATTTCTATTGCCCATCTTGCTGTGGCATATGGTACTTTCTCTCGTCTCTCATAGCCGGCCCCCTTCTCTGTGATAACCAGCTTTATTCATTTGTTCATCCTTTTTACTTTCTCTCTTTCTTCTATCTATGTAAGTTACCGCTTTAAGAGAAATAGCCCTTTTTGAAAAGTAAGCGTATGCTCTCTTTTTTTGGGCTACCTTCTCCCCTCATTCTGTCCTGCCATGACAAAAAGCAACAAAGGAAAAAAGATTCATCACATTTTAAATTAGCATCAAAAAGAAACTGGTACCTTATTTCTGTTCCCCAAACCCGAGGAGGGAGGATAGAGAAATGGAGAGAGAGTGGGAAAGTAAAAAGAAGGATTAAAATAGAGAAAGAGAGACAGGGTAGAAAGACAGAGAGGAAAAAAGAGGAAGAAAGACTAAGAGAGTAACAGGAATAATTTCAGAGAGAAAGAAATAGAGAATGAGTGAAAGAATGGGTGAGAGAGAGAGAGAGAGAGAGGGAGAGAGAGAGCATTTGAATGAGTGAGGGTGGGGATTAGGAGCCAGGGCCTTTAGCCATATCAAAAAATGTGTTTCCTATTGTTCTCCTGCTGCTGTCCCCCTGCTCCTGCTGCCATACGGCCTAATGCACTCAAGCGTTACAGCACAGAGGAGTGTGTGTGTGTGTGTGTTTGTTTGTGTGTGTGTGTGTGTGTGTGTGTGTGTGTGTGTGTGTGTGTGTGTGTGTGTGTGTGTGTGTGTGTGTGTGTGTGTGTGTGTGTGTGTGTGTGTGTGTGCAAGCTCTTCTATGTGCGTGCATGTGTGGGTGCATGTTTGCATGTGCATATATCTGTGTGTGTGTGTGTGTGTGTGTGTGTGTGTGTGTGTGTGGGTGTGTGGGTGTGTGAGAGAGAGTGTGTACGCAAAAGGATTTGTTGGTGAGGTTTTTAAATGAATGGGTAGCAGTCATACCCATAGCTTCTCATTAGCTGCGAGCCCTATTAGACCTCTGAATTTAGAGCTCAAAAGTGCAGCAGAAGCTGACGCTGAGTATTTGTGTGTCTTTGGATGTGGTTAATACGCCTATGTATGCATATATGTACCAGGGGTTAGAACTGCAGTTGTGTAAATCTGTCTGACTGTGTGTCATTCTCTCTATGTGTCTCATTGGCTAAGGAATCCTTTATGCAGAGTGTTCCAGCGCCGTAAGACTGACTGACAGGCAGTACACACATGATCAGAACCATGCCGCCATTTCGAATGCAGATCCAAACTATTTTTGTTTGATTGTGGATATTTATACACATTGTATGAATGTGTGTGTGTGTGTGTGTGTGTGTGTGTGTGTGTGTGTGTGTGTGTGTGTGTGTGTGTCTATAAAATACATTGAAAAAGCGAAGAGTAGAGCAGTAAGAAGAATGAATTAAGACTTTTGACATTTCATCTGCAGCTTTGGAAGTGTATGAGGACTGTCTCACTGTACTGATGCCGTCATGTTTGTCTTTTGATTGACAGGTATTACGAAACAGGCAGCATCAGACCCGGGGTTATTGGGGGATCCAAGCCAAAGGTTGCTACACCCAAAGTCGTCGACAAGATCGCAGATTACAAACGCCAAAATCCCACCATGTTTGCCTGGGAGATCAGGGACCGGCTCCTGGCTGAGAGAGTGTGTGACAATGACAGTGTGCCCAGCGTCAGCTCCATAAACAGGTGTGTTAGTGTGTGTGTGTTTGTGTGTGTGTGTGTGTGTGTGTCTGTGTGTGTGTCTGTGTGTGTGTGTGTGTGTGTGTGTGTGTGTGTGTGTGTGTGTGTGTGTGTGTGTGTGTGTGTGTGTGTGTGTGTGTGTGTGTGTGTGTGTGTGTGTGTGTGTGTGTTGTGTGTCTCTGGGCAATGACTGCCATTACGACCGCTGTTAAGACATGTTATGTTAGATTATGTTTGCTGATTCATAGAGTTTCAATGTAAACACCCTCATTCACGTGTAACTGGTGTACATACGGTTTTGCATGTTAGGACTGAGGCAACAGGAAGAGAGAGGAGGGATGAATAGCATGAAGCAATGAGTCTCAGTGTGTATGAAGCCTCCCTCTGCTACTGCTGCCTGTGTATGATGACAACATTTACTCCTGCTGAGACACAGAGAGAGAGAGAGAGAGAGAGAGCGAGAGAGAGAGAGAGAGAGAGAGAGAGAGAGAGAAAGAGAGAGAGAGAGAGAGAGAGAGTTAGGGGGTTAGGGGTGAGAAGGAGAGCCGCTGTGCTTGAGCAGTCAAGCAGGAAGTGTGAGACTTTGCTGCCATGTCAGTCTGCAACAGCCACTTCACACATACATACACAATACACCCCTCCACACACAGTCATAGACATACACAGACACACACAGACACACACATACGCAGACACACACATACATACCACACACACACTCACACACACAGACACACACACACACACACACACACACACACACACACACACACACACACACACACACACACACACACACACACACACAGACACACACACACACACAGACACACACATACATTCACCCCTCCACACACAGGCATAGACACACACAGACACACACGGACATACACAGACACACACATACGCAGACACACACATACATACACACATGCATCGACTCTCGCTTGCACGCACTGATTTTCATTTGACTTCTGTCTTATTCACACACAGACACACACACACACACACACACACACAGATACGTGCACACACACATGCACACACCCACACACACACACACACACACACGCACACATCCCCACGCACACGCACACGCACACACACAGATACAATATTTTACGATATTTTAATGTTGTTTTTTCTTTGTTTTCAGGATCATTCGCACCAAGGTCCAGGCGCCACCTGGGCAGTCAGGTCCCATGTCAGCTCATAGTTTAGGTGAGTCACATTCTGACATTCTACAAACACTGTAACAGAGTTGTCAGAAGGCTCTGTTAGGCTGTAGAAACACCACCCGTAGACCATAGCTATTTATGCTATGCTTGATTATGTATACCATGCACATACCATTGGTATAGTAGAGTACAGTGAGTAATTGATATATATTAACAATCCAGTTATATATATCAACAATCAAGTTATATATATTAACAATACGTAATTGCACCACTGACATGGATCTATATCATCAGTAAAGCTTTTGACATTTCAAATAATTGCTACAGTATATACCACATACATAGCAGTTCACGTCTCTGTTCTATAAAGTAAATAAAGTTATGAGTATTCACATTATTTCACTTACAAGTTATATCTGCATCGCAACCCCCCCTGAGATATATGACACAAACTCTGGTTAAAAATGTCTATTTGTCCGGTCTGTGCATTGGTTAAACATCCGTTTTTAAATCACCTGCACACAGTATCTATTTACTCTATATGAAGGTGAATAGAATTTCTTCTCGCTCTCACTAATCTTAATAATCACACAATGGCGCTTAATCTAAATTAATTTCATACGTTCGTATCATGCTTACCTCCGATTGCAGTGATAAATGATTCCTACATCCAGGCAGAAAATTGGAGATTTGGATTTGGGAATAATAAAACATTGCCCCGTATATTGACACCTCTGCTTCAGTCACTAGAGGAGAGCAGGGCAAAAGGGAAAATCAGATAATTGTAGAGACAAAGAGAAAAGAGGGATATGCATTCATTACATTTTACCCATCGTTAGTAACTACGGCCGTGGAAAATCTTTTATCTTCTTCTACAAGATCTGTGTGTGTGAGGTTCTTTTTTTTCTGCCTTGCACAGCCTGTGGGGAGTTGGGATTAGCTTCATCTCTGCACCTTTGTGTCCCTCCCGGGGCGCCGTACTGTCAGTCAGGCTGTGCATCAACTGACAAGAAGAAACGATAAGCACCACAAAGAGAGGGAGCGAGAGAGGGTGACAGGAGCGTGCCGTTGTAGGGCTGAGGCTGGGGACCTGTGGCCCGAGGTGCAAGAGCCAGCGCACAGCCTCAATAAAAACCTCACAAGCCAACACTATAGAGAAGACAACTGCCAACCTCACTAAATACCTCACAAGCCCACACTATAGAAAAGACAACTACCCTCCTCACAAAATACCTCACAAGCCCACACTATAGAGAAGACAACTGCCAACCTCACTAAATACCTCACAAGCCCACACTATAGAAAAGACAACTACCCTCCTCACAAAATACCTCACAAGCCCACACTATAGAGAAGACAACTGCCAACCTCACTAAATACCTCACAAGCCCACACTATAGAAAAGACAACTACCCTCCTCACAAAATACCTCACAAGCCCACACTATAGAGAAGACAACTGCCAACCTCACTAAATACCTCACAAGCCCACACTATAGAAAAGACAACTGCCAACCTCACTAAATACCTCACAAGCCCACACTATAGAAAAGACAACTACCCTCCTCACTAAATACCTCACAAGCCCACACTATAGAAAAGACAACTACCCTCCTCACAAAATACCTCACAAGCCCACACTATAGAAAAGACAACTACCCTCCTCACAAAATACCTCACAAGCCCACACTATAGAAAAGACAACTGCCAACCTCACTAAATACCTCACAAGCCCACACTATAGAGAACACAACTGTCAGTCAAAGCCCTGAACTATGTAAAATCAACATGTAATGGAGGAACTCTTTTGTTCTCGCTCCTTGATAGAGTTTCATTATATTATTTGTAATGACATCAAAAGTTAGAGTTATAATTTAGTGATGGTTCGCTAGGGTTATCAGCGACAAACATATGCCCTTTATACCACAAGTAATTGTGTCCCTCCAGCTGCAGTGAAGATCGTGACCAAAGTTTCAATCTTTAATATTCACTTTGGTGCCTGTCTGCAGGCTCCTCTGTGGCAGTGACACAAGTGTCAGCGGTGACCAGTGACACGGCTGGCTCCTCCTACTCCATCAGTGGCATCCTGGGTATCAGCTCAGCCAATGACACCAGCAAGAGGAAGAGAGACGAAGGTAGGATGTCAACGATGTGTGTGTTAGTGTGTGTGTATGATGTCTAATGTGTGTGTGTGTATGCTGTCTAATGTGTGTGTGTTAGTGTGTGTGTATGATGTCTAATGTGTGTGTGTTAGTGTGTGTGTATGATGTGTAATGTGTGTGTTAGTGTGTGTGTCTGCTGTCTAATGTGTGTGTGTGTATGCTGTCTAATGTGTGTGTGTTAGTGTGTGTGTATGATGTCTAATGTGTGTGTGTTAGTGTGTGTGTATGATGTCTAATGTGTGTGTGTTAGTGTGTGTGTATGCTGTCTTATGTGTGTGTGTTAGTGTGTGTGTATGCTGTCTAATGTGTGTGTAAGTGTGTGTGTCTGCTGTATAATGTGTGTGTGTATGTATGCTGTCCAATGTGTGTGTGTTAGTGTGTGTATGATGTCTAATGTGTGTGTGGTAGTGTGTGTGTATGCTGTCTAATGTGTGTGTGTTAGTGTGTGTGTATGCTGTCTAATGTGTGTGTAAGTGTGTGTGTCTGCTGTATAATGTGTGTGTATGTATGCAGTCTAATGTGTGTGTGTTAGTGTGTGTGTATGCTGTCTAATGTGTGTGTGTTAGTGTGTGTGTATGCTGTCTAATGTGTGTGTGTTAGTGTGTGTGTTTATGCTGTCTAAAGTGTGTATGTAGGCACAGTTTCACTTCCAGCGATTTAGTTTCCAGCATTTCATAGTAGCTTCATTTTGGGAATATTTACAGTGTTGTGGTGTGTGTGTGTGTGTGTTAGTGTGTGTATGCTGTCTAATGTGTGTGTAAGTGTGTGTGTCTGCTGTATAATGTGTGTGTGTATGTATGCTGTCTAATGTGTGTGTGTTAGTGTGTGTGTATGCTGTCTAATGTGTGTGTGTTAGTGTGTGTGTTTATGCTGTCTAAAGTGTGTATGTAGGCACAGTTTCACTTCCAGCGATTTAGTTTCCAGCATTTCATAGTAGCTTCATTTTGGGAATATTTACAGTGTTGTGGTGTGTGTGTGTGTGTGTGTGTTTGTGTGTGTGTGTGTGTGTGTGTGTGTGTGTGTGTGTGTGTGTGTGTGTGTTTATGTTTGTGTGTGTATGTGGTGTGTGTATGTGTGTGTGCAACATAATGAATGTATTTAAACAGTGTAAGAGAGAGGACGGTAGAAATGTCCCTACAAATGTCTAGACCGCGGAAAACAAGAAAACACATCACAGCCATGTATTACACGTACAGATGCTGTGCATCCACAATTATATACAAACATGCATGTAAACATGGACTGACACAAATATAGAGTATATAAACCAACATTCATGAGGAGCTAAGCCTCAACATACAAATGAACACACACACTCGCTCTCTTGCTCACTCTCTCTCTCTCTCGCACACAGACAAACGCACATACATGCTTCCACACACACACACACAAACACACACTCACTCGCACACACACAAACACACACACCCACACACACACACCCTCACTCTGAAATACACACATGCACAGATGGAAGAAGCTGAACACATCAGGGTGGTTGACAGATGCCTCAGCATGGGACACAGGGGGTGGACAGTGCTGGCACACTCTAGATGAATATCTTCATCCAGGGGGGTGGTGTGTGTGTGTGTGTGTGTGTGTGTGTGTGTGTGTGTGTGTGTGTGTGCACGTGTGTGTGATACACCAATGTGCTGTGCCTGACTGTGTACGTCCACATATATTTGTGTGAATGTGTGTGTGTGTGTGTGTGTGTGTGTGTATGTGTGCACATGTGTGTTGTGTGTCTGTGTTTTTTAGAAATTAAAAAGCCATCTCTTTGCAAACCCCTGCTGTAAACGAGCGAGGCCCAGATGTTGGAGACAGACAGAGAGATGTCATAATACAGTAGTGTACAAGTCAATATTCTCTCTTTGTCTCATTCTTTCTGCGTGTCATAGAACCAGTGAAAACAAAGAGAGACACACACTCACCCACACACTTAATTCATGGAGTCCAGAGCGAGAACTGTTTTAAGGGTATCGGTTTGTGTATACCTCATATCAGTTTGTGTATTTCAGAGCCCAGTGGGAAACTGACTCAAAAGGCCAATGGATGAGCGAGTGAGTTCTGGTCCAGATAGGCAGTAGAGGCTTAGCGCTAGCAGAGGGGCTAACATCCGTCTGGCACGTCTCCACACTGGACTGGTGGAAAGCTCATTAACATGGCTGTTAATCACCATTGCAATTAGCCCAGCGTCTGCCTGTTCAATTAATGATACACAGCACAGGCAGAGTTGGGGAGAGGAGGTGGAGAGGGATGGAGGCTGAGTGAAATTTTCTGTTTAATTGACATGGAAGGACCTAGGGTGGTCAGGCCGCTCACTGAGAGACACCATGTTTGTTTCAAAATGTGTGCTTGTGAGTATTACTGTAACACTGTCAGGGGAGCTTTCACATGTCCTGCTGTGAATGAGACAGATTGATGCACCAGTGAACATGATTATGTGTGTGTGTGTGTTTGTGTGTGTGTGTGTGTGTGTGTGTGCGTTTGTGTGCGTGCATGTGTGTGTGTGTGTGATCTACTGTCGTACACGTGAAAAAATCTCACCATAACATGGACATTATTGTCTGTGCATGTGTGCAAGTTCAGGCACAAAGAAACAAAGGCTTTATTTTTTAGAAGTGAAGATGTTTCATAAGAGTCTATGTGTACAGAATTGAGCTTCCACACCTCACAGCTAAAATGCTACTTTAGTGCTGAAAACTGTTTTTAAACAGTGAGTTTGGGATGAAAACACCAACGCTGTATTTCTTAATTTCACTGGAGGTAGCTGGACGTGGTTATGGAGCAGGCAAGGAACTTGTTGCGACTGGTGAGAGAATCCATTTATTCCAAAACGCCAGCTAAGGCAAAGTGTCAGCAGGCTCAAAACTGCGATTTTGACAGAATGCTTTAACACACAGCCACAGCTAACAGAATCCGTGACCAGTTTTAAGGCTTCAGAATAAACACACTTAAACAAGGAAGTAAAAGGTTTTCCACTGGTGTCCATCTGGGGAGTCAGTCCGGGGATTAGAGGTATGAACTAAAACAATCAGCTATGTCTCGGGACCTTTTGGCAGGAAGAACAAACTCAGTGTCTGGCAGCTCCTTAGTTCATATTCAGAGGCTGCTGGCACCAGTACATTTAACCTTAATGTGTCCCAATATGGGGAAAGGAGTGTGGACATGAGAGGATATGAGATCTTTAGGTGGTTTTGTCATTAGACCAGTTGATTACAGGATGATTAATGAGTTGCAACTATTAAAGTGATATTTGAAAACCTAGTCGCTGTGTGGGTTCAGTCCCTCAGCTATTGACTTCTATGATGCAGTATTTGCATGTGGTTACTTTGGTGAAGGAGAGTAGCATAAACTACATTTACTACCATGGAGAAGAGCAGGCAGAGAGTGTAGTGTGTTTGTGTGTGCGTGTGTGTAGTGTGTTTGTGTGCGCGTGTGTGTGCATTTGTGTGTATGAGTGTATGTCACAGTTTAGGAAAGCCCTTTGACCCAGGCCAAACGCTTGTGGAAATGGATTGAATGGAGAAACTTGACTTGTGGGGGTATCTTGGAAAGAATCATTGTGTCTGTCTTTTGTATTGTACCTTCTCTCTCTCTATCCCTCCTCCCTCTCTCTTGCTTGCGCTCTTTCTCTCTCTCTCTCTCTCTCTCTCTCTCTCTCTCTCTCTCTCTCTTTCTCTGTATATGTCAAGAGCTTGTGTTAAGTATTCTCTGATGATCACTGTCAAAGTGAAGACTTTGAGTTGTTAAATATCTACATAAATCTTAAGGCGTAAAAAGCGATCGACCTGCATAAAAATACACATATTCAGACACACTTGTTTTGCTGTTTCACTCATTCACACATTTATCAATGACAAGGTACCATACGATAGTTTTCATATCCATGCATTACAGCCTCATCAACATTACGCTGTGTGGATTTGACACATGTATGTGAAGGAAGAGGGATGAGGAGAGCATGGTATGGAGTAGAAGGCTTTGTGTTGATGCTCTAGTGGGGATGCTCATTCTGACTTTGATCCTTGGGGACAAAATTCTATCTTGCTCTTGCTCTTTCTCTCTCTCTCTCTCTCTCTCTTTCTCACACACACACACACACACACACACACACACACACACACACACACACACACACACACACACACACACACACAAAAAGGCAGCTTTCATAGGCTCTAGGCCTGATCAGTATGGTAATATATGTCAAGTGCAAAGAGATCCTCATGGCGTAACAGCCGCCTCCCTCCCCCTGCACCCAACCTGGCCAGGGACCCCCTGCCTCCCCCCTACAATGAGCACCCAAAAGACCAGCAGAGAAAGAGCAGAATGAGACCGACAGACAGAGGGGCCAGAGGGGTCAGAACGCAACAATACTTTCTCATTGTTGTGTTTGACTTTAGAAGGGAGGGAGGTGTGGGGAGGGGCATTTCTGAGCTTCTTTGCCTATGTGTGTGTGTGTGTGTGTGTGTGTGTGTGTGTGTGTGTGTGTGTGTGCGCTTGTGTGTGTGTGTGTGTGTGTGTGTGTGTGTGTGTGTGTGTGTGTGTGTCTCTCTCTCTGTGTGTATGAGTGTGTGTGTGTGTGTGTGTGTGTGTGTGTGTGTGTGTGTGTGTGTGCGCGCGCGTGTGTGTGTGAATGAATGAGGGAGTTATCCCAAATGCAGCTGGATGTCTTTTGTGTCTTGGTCACGGATGTGAGTTCCTATAGCCCGTCAGAGAGGCGGATATGAAACTAGAACTAGGACACAAAACCAAGCGCAGACAAAGCAGCCACCTTAAGGGGGAATGTAAAGCAGGCTTCATGTGTTTGGGTGGTTTCTCATGTCAAAGCTCCGCTTGACAGAATGGAGGAAGAGCAACCGTCTGAAGGGCAGCTGGTGGACACCGCAAAACACACACACACACTGACTTTAGCCACTTTAGAGGAGTGTGTAGCGCATAGTGCAGAAAATACACCGTGCACCTGTATATGGCTGTGCCAAAGCCTGTGTGACAGACAGATAGATAGATAGAGAGACAGATAGATAGATGGATAAACATATAGATAGATAGACAGACAGACAGATAGACAGGCAGATAGATAGATAGAAAGATAGACAGACAGATAGATAGATAGACAGACAGATAGATGGATAAACAGATAGATAGATAGATAGAAAGATAGACAGATAGACATATATATATATAGATAGATAGAAAGATAGACAAGATAGATAGATAGATGGCTAGATAGATATATAGATAGATAGATAGACAGACAGATAAATAAATGAACAGATAGATAGATAGAAAGATAGACAGATAGACAGATAGACAGATAGACATATAGATAGATAGAAAGATAGACAGATAGATAGATAGATAGATAGATAGATAGATAGATAGATAGAAAGATAGACAAGATAGACAGATAGACATATAGATAGATAGATAGATAGATAGATGTTGAGATGAACTACCCACCCAGTGGTTGTAAGAGTATATGGCATGGTTCTTCTGAGGGAGCTCCTCCTCTGATCTGCTCTGCTCTGGTCTGTGTCTACTTCTCTCTCTGACATGGATGACTGAGCCTCTAGATCGGACTAAAATGACATTTCACACACACACGCTGAGACACCATCACACTCCTTTGCTCGCAAGCCCACATGCATGCACACACACACACACACACACACACACACACACACACACACACGCATTCACTGTAGCTATCAACAATAACAACTGCTAACCTCTCTGTCTCTCTCTCTCTCTCTCTCTCTCTCATTCTCTCACACACACAACACACACACATTTACTCAAACAGTCATGAATGATCCTTGCTTTCTTGCTTTTGGTGAAGGCTTGTGTGTCTGTGTATGTGTATGTGCGTATAGTGTGTGAGTGTGTGTGTGTGTATGTGTGTGTGCACGTGTGTGTGCGTGTGTGTGTTGGTGGTTTCTGGTTAACTCTGTCTTTGAAAGAGACTGAAAGCAATAAGGCTGTTGGGATAGTGTCATCAGGACTACATGATTGATCAATTGAATTCTATCAGCCACCCTGGACAGTGGGATTAAGAGGGTCGCCGTGCCAATGACCAGCTAAAGGGAGCCCCACATGTGCCTTCCCATCATCTCTGCTAAAAT
>NC_137918.1:19577669-19587669 GCF_963457725.1 Sprattus sprattus | reverse complement strand
GTCCTGGAGATTCCCAAACCCGAGTCTGTTAGGTAAGTCAGCAGGACAGTCACACCACACTGAGCAAATGACTTCCTGTAGAAATGCATGCCTCACTCCGTAAGAGCAGATGATGACTTTAACATGCTTTAATTTTCAAATAAATGAACATAAATGATAAGTATTCTCATTTATGTTCATTTATTTGAAAACTAAAGCATGGTAGTGGAATATTTTTAACATTTTATCAATGTTCATTTTATCGATGGAAAACTTGAAAATTAATATTGACCATAAGTGTTGTTCGATATTCCTTTGAAAGTGAACCACTTCTCTAATAAAACATCTTGCATCTCTAACTTAGTAGTTTCAGTTATATGAAGATAAGAGAATACTGATAAATATGGCCAGTCATCATCATCACACATATCATTTCATCTCACACTGTATGTTGACAGCTGCAGGTTGTGCCGTTTCTGCATTCAGTTGTTTGTGTGTGTGTTAGGCAGCTTAGGCATGTGTGTGTTTGTGTTTGTTCTTGTTATTAGTGCGATATGAGTGTGGAGGATTGTACAGGATGAGTATGTGTGCGTGTACCCATGGATGACACGCATGTCTGCATGTGTGTGTGTAATCTGACCATGTCTGCATGTGTGTGTATGTGTGTGTGCTTGTATGTGTATGTGTGTGTAATCTGACCAATGGCGTGTGTGTGTGTTTTGGCTCTGCAGTGCTGCAGCAGGACTACGGGTCTCTTCTGGGCTCTGACATGGCCTGCAGCTCAGGGCTGTTCAGCAGCCAGACCTCACAGATCACAGGTACGTCCACCGTCCGACAGGAGAGGCCTCTTACCCACACCATCCTTGCCCTTCACCCTTCACTGAAGACAGTACTCTAACTCACCCACACCATACACACCCTTCACTGAAGACAGTACTCTAACTCACCCACACATTCACATTCACATCCTTCACTGAAGACAGTACTCTAACTCACCCACACATTCACATTCACATCCTTCACTGAAGACAGTACTCTAACTCACCCACACATTCACATTCACATCCTTCACTGAAGACAGTACTCTAACTCACCCACACCATCCTTACCCTTCACTGAAGACAGTACTCTAACTCACCCACACCATCCTTACCCTTCACTGAAGACAGTACTCTAACTCACCCACACCATTCTTACCCTTCACTGAAGACAGTACTCTAACTCACCCACACCATCCTTGCCCTTCACTGAAGACAGTACTCTAACTCACCCACAACATCCTTACCCTTCACTGAAGACAGTACTCTAACTCACCCACACATTCACATTCACATCCTTCACTGAAGACAGTACTCTAACTCACCCACACATTCACATTCACATCCTTCACTGAAGACAGTACTCTAACTCACCCACACATTCACATTCACATCCTTCACTGAAGACAGTACTCTAACTCACCCACACATTCACATTCACATCCTTCACTGAAGACAGTACTCTAACTCACCCACACCATCCTTACCCTTCACTGAAGACAGTACTCTAACTCACCCACACCATCCTTACCCTTCACTGAAGACAGTACTCTAACTCACCCACACCATCCTTACCCTTCACTGAAGACAGTACTCTAACTCACCCACACCATCCTTACCCTTCACTGAAGACAGTACTCTAACTCACCCACACCATTCACATCCACACCCTTCACTGAAGACAGTACTCTAACTGCCCTGCATTATCTAGTCACAACAAACTGTCACATCATACTATCAACGCATGAAACTAGACCATGATCTGGCTCCACTCTGGCTGCTACCAGGCTGGCTGGCTGGTTTTGACTATTGGGCTTCTTATCATTGTTAGATCAGGGTAAATACATCACTCCTGTTGGACTATAACAAAACTAGATGTACCACAAAGCGGTGTGTGATATGACAGCTGCATAAAGTGAGAGAATGGAATGGAATGGAATGGAATGGAATGAAACAGAATTGAAGTAACAGTAGGCAACAATTATATTTCAGGATTAGGGTTAGGATAAGCAGTTTTACCTTAAAATAACAGCTTGAAAAATATTGGGGCGCTACAATGACTTTTAATATGGAGAATCGCCTCCGTGCCATTGCCAAACCAGGGTCCATAGGCATATAACTGCTAAATGTAAATTTGCCTGACGCCGAACTAGTAAGTAGCTTATTTGCCGTCTTGCTTTGTCTTGTGTTGCACTTGCTTGATGTTTGACTGTGTTAGGACAGTTGTTGAGTAACTAGTTTGTCATAATGTCAAAGTCAGCACATTTCAAGAGATTTCGTTAGTTTTAGCCGCTAGCATATCATTAACGAATAGCGATTGATCCGGAATTCTTCTTTAAGTAAAATAATGAGATATTGTCCGTTCCAAGAAAAGTGTGTTATCTTGAATGATTACATTTGGGTAAACTATAGACTTTCCACAATAGAAACGTTTTATTCTGTATCAGCCATGTGGGGCTACAGCCATACCAAGTTACACGTGGATTGTACATTTAATTGGTATAACACAGAGGCATAAGGGTCTAAACCTCTAATATACTTGTCACTATTTCTTTGTTGTTGTTTTGTTTAAAAAATAATGGTCTTGAACTTTAGCTGGTAAGCTAGCAGACTAACATGTAATAGTTCCATTTCGAACATATCATTTTATTTGAATGTTTCTATGGGCACTTGCATTCATTTAGAACATTGACTGAACTCTGGGACATGTCTTCTATCCTCTTTTTCTTCCATTCAATCTGCGGCTCTTTCCGCTAATTCATCCATTTTCCACCATTACTCCTCTCCTCTCTCTCTCCTCCCTTTCTCTCCTCTCTCTCCTCCCTTTCTCTCCTCTCTCCCCTCCCTTTCTCTCCTCTCTCTCCTCCCTTTCTCTCCTCTCTCCCCTCCCTTTCTCTCCTCTCTTCCCTCCCTTTCTCTCCTCTCTCCTCTCTCACCTCCCTTTCTCTCCTCTCTCCCCTCCCTTTCTCTCCTCTCTCTCCTCCCTTTCTCTCCTCTCTCCCCTCCCTTTCTCTCCTCTCTCCTCTCTCACCTCCCTTTCTCTCCTCTCTCACCTCCCTTTCTCTCCTCTCTCACCTCCCTTTCTCTCCTCTCTCTCCTCCCTTTCTTGGCCTAATGAAGAACAATGATGTGCTCATGCTTTGTTGTGATACTTAAAAGCCTTTTCATCTAAAGAGACCCATAGGCAGTAAACACCAAGATGCTATGATCAAGATGAATCTTTGTGTGTGTGTGTATGTGTGTGTGTGTGTGTGTGTATGAGTGAGTGAGTGTGTGATACTTCACAAATGGCCACCTCGAGCTGACAGAGAGGGAGAGAAAGAATTACAAATGGCAGCCGGATCATCGTCAACAAAGATAGCCCATGTCAATAAAAATGATATCATCATCCTACTCACTACCCTACACAAATCTCACATCTCTCTCTCTGTCTCTTCCTCTCTCTTCTTCTCTTTCTGTCTCTTCCTCTCTCTCTCTCTCTCTGTACCCTCTTCAGTACCACTAGCCCAATACAGTTTCTTTCATGAAACTTGTTACCAGGAAAATACTGGATACTTTTGTCAGATTTGCTCTGCTCATAAAACCACAATGAAGGAGTGAATTATCACGCATGCAACTTGTCTGTGTGATCATTTTCTGCTGAGACTAAAAATGAATCTATTCATGGTTGTGTTGAAAAAGGTCAAGTAAAATGAGCCGGAACTAAACTCAAATATCCTTTAAAGATTGATTTGAATGCAATTTCTCATAGATGTGTTCATTTTTTTCTTTTTTTGAAACTGCAATGCTTAACCGGGTGAAGAATCCTTTAAAGTATGCTCATAGTGGTGAAAGCAATGACATTAAATGCGGAGACTAAAATGTGGGATTTAGTCTTATATGTTCTCCTCTCAGATTTCTACATGGACAAAATGTCTCCTCCGGTGTTAAAGGAGCATTCTCAGTGGGGTCACAAATCATTGATACATATACAGTAAATGGAACAACAATGAGAATCACATCTCTAGGTCTCCTGAGCTGTCCTTCTATGAGAACTAAAACTGTTCTGTGGGTTGAATTGATCCATCACTCATATCCATCTCTTCCTCTTAGGGTCGCCATACTACTACAGTGCTGCCACAAGAGGGACAGGCCCAGCAGCCACAGCGACTGCCAGTTCCTACGACCGCCATTAACCTGCCAGTGAGGAGGAAGAGGAGGAGGAGGAGGAGGAGGAGGGATTGAGGGTGATAGCACCAGCGTTACTCCACATGAGTACAGAGGATTGGAGTGGACAGAGAGGCGAGAGCGAAGACACTGCTTGTATGTTCAAACTCACTTATGCCATTCCTCATCTTCTGACTAGGTCCACTCACGAATGTGTGCCGCCATGTTCAGAGGGTCACACTTGCACAGATTTGTTTTTTTTTTCCCGCTCTGCATCTTTCACTCTTCCTCTGATCAGCCAGCATTTTGCATTCCACTGTTGTCGGTGAACATTGTATAGTCACAGAGGACCCTGCAGAAGAAATAATGGACTCATTCAAGTCACTGTTATACAAATACCTGCATGACGAGGTTTTAGGACAGTCACACGAAGACATCAGTGATCTCTGAAAGATACTTAATCAAGGAGGATGTGGTTTTTACAAGTCTCTCTGATCATCCTCCCTGAGATATGACTGTTTTAGTGTGATCATTATTTGAATCTTCCATCGCAAACTCCTCCAGCCTTCAGTCATCGTTTTGTTTACTCTGAAACCTCCTTTACTTGAGTTAAGTAACAAATGGAAGAGGCTTTGAAAAAAGGTTTAATGATTGATTGTGTTGTTCAGTCGTGTCTATTTATTTGATGTGTTGGGGAAAGAAGCCTGCACATTTTTCTCTAAAGCTCACAACATGAGGAGGAGTGGGCTTTGATCTGGCTGAATGGACAATCTGCCACTAGATAGATTAAGGCTACTTACACTTATGCAGTGATGATGGTGATGAAGATGATCTGTTCACGGTCCTATCCATAACATAATACAAATTGCGGTGCCTGTTCTTCAGTTTTTCAGCCATGCTTTTAATTTTATTTTTCCTTTTGTTCATTTATTTCCTTTTCCCCCCCGACTTACTCTTTCATTACTGTTTTGTAATATATTTTAAAAATGAATATATGTTCAGGTGGCTGTTCATATGATATTTTTCTCAGGTTAGTAAACTGGCACTATTGAAATGACGGCCTAGCAGACTTGATTCATTCTAATTCAGAGCTGAAAGAGAAAGAAGACCATCACTGAGATGCAAAATTTAGATTAAGAGTGCCTATGAAATGAAAGCACAACATCAGTACTAAACCCAAAAGAAGATGTCAGTATGGACTACAGCGGAATGCTGAACCTGTTCCTCTCGATGTCTACCCAGTTTTCATCTGAAAGGCATGCTTTCCAGAGCGTGTTTTGAAAGTCTAACATACTCATATGGATATACAATAGCATACGTGTACAATATGTAAAACATGTTATTGTGTGTTGTGTGTGTGACTTTCTAATGCTGCACACATATGCAGCAATGTAGGTACAATACTCACCCACACTGAAGCACAGAAAACACATCCAGACAGTAAATAGTGTACAGACACACCACCCTCTCCCTGTGTACAAAGAGGTGACATAGGTGTGTGATGTGTATATGTGTGTGCATGCTGGATCTACTACCCAGCCCTCACATTTGGAATGATGAAATAATTTAAAGATATTTATTGCTGGAGAGCCAGACTAATATATATGCTCTATAGGAGACTTGTTGCCAGTATTCAGTGCGAATGGCTACGTTTGAGCACTGCTCAGTTTGAAAAAGGATAACTAGTTTCCCATTGGACTTTGGTTTGGTAGTGTGTTGTCAGATGACGTGCCAGTCTCAGCTCCTGTATCCCATTCCCAATGATGTTGTCAAGCAGACTCACTGGATGAGGTATCATTGTGTTACCTGAAGCAGACTCACTGGATGAGGTATCATTGTGTTACCTGAAGCTCCCCAAAGATACTGACACTCCTATAAAGCACAATGAGACCCAACTGAGTCAACACGGCTTTTTTCAATCAATTCACATTTCTCTTTCTCTCTCTTTTAAAACGCTCTCTCTCTCTTCTCGTCCTCGAGTATGTGTACTTTATTTCTGAGCAAACCCTTTCATCCGCAATGCGCTGAGACAATGCACGAAGTGGTGGAGGCCTTACCAAACCCTTTCTGTGTGTCAAAAACTGTGTGTCAAAAAACTGTGAGTGTCTACCGCTGTATGTGTGTACAATTGATGCTGTACAGTATCCATTTCCAACAAAATATCCCCAATCAGTATTGATTGAGAATTCATATTTATTGTAGACGCTAGTGAATGAACGCAGAGAAAATGGTGTGATTTATTTAGCTATTGTCCAACCGTGTAAAAAAAAAACTTTTTAATGTCCGTTTGTTTTTGATACGCTGTGGATTGCTCAGAGTAGCGTTGAACTGAAGGAGTACTGTGTAGTTTCAATGGCCGATCAGAAGCACCAAAACTGCAATGGGAAGGTTCACAAAATAAGAGGAAAAATAAAAAATATATGAGTATATCTTCAGAAACAAGTAGTTTGATTATTAATCTGTAAAGTAGTTCTAGAAATGACTTCTTGTGTTTGTAGGCTTAAGTTGCTGCTTGGGCAACTCTAAAGAAACCCTTAATAAAAAAAAAACATCACCGTAGTGCTACTGGTGATCTTTGTCCTTATCTAACCTTGTAGTTTGAGGCATTATGAACCTGAGGTGCACCAGCTGATATTAAGGACCGTGCCTTTAATTTTTTCTACTGAGTCATCCAATCCCGACCATGCGTCCCTAAAGCCACTGTCTGCTCTGTCTGTCTACAGAAGGTCACCTACCTATAGACCAATCAATGGCCCCCTAAACAGAGTGAACCGCACCAAACTAATTTCAATTTCACAGGATTTAGTATTTCCAACAAAGCAAAGCAGGCTGACTTATCAAAAGCCTTAACAGGTGAACGCCAGAGATTTCAACGTCTTTATGATCAAATTATCACAATGTATCGACATCAGTTGGATGCCGTTCAGATAATATTATCACCACATTTTTAGTGGAACTATCAGATGTTGAGCAGAGACGTGACCGCCACAGATTTGGCCACGTACACAATCAAAATGATCTTACATGTTCTCAAAAAACTACACCTGTCTCCACAATATCTAAAATACTTGTCCAACTAAACCATCCCAGCTCAACATACACCTTAATATGTTGCCATGTAGCATTATCAATGACACCGCCATGCCATTGAGAAGACCCCATTGGTTGAATAAAGGTAGATATGACTGTCATTGGCTTAGAGTCATGAAACTGACAGCCGTGATCACTCCCCCCCAGTCCCCCCCCCCCCCCCCCCCCCCCCCCCCGAGACACTCCCCCACGCTGTTCCTTTGTCCTCTGTGGGTCACGAGTCCCCCCTCCTTTCCCTCAGGGGGAATCAAACCTGCTGTGCCATCAAAACCCAACCTTGCCCTGTCTCACCCCCATCACTTTCTCTCATTCACTCTATCTTAATCTCATCAGAACGCCAGCCTCTCTGTTCTCTCCTCTCCTCTCACGTCTGATCTGAACGCCAGCCTCTGTTCTCTCCTCTCCGCTCACGTCTGCCATCTAAGATCCACAGTAAAACTATTCCATTGATCACATTCCTTGACCCCGAAAGGAAAAAAAAATATCCCTTCTCCCATCAGAGAGGAAGGTGATATTCCCCCCTACTCTACTCTTCCTTGGTAAATACGGATGAGGTCATCTCAATGGCAAAAGAATTTCCTATTCCTTGATATCCTCTAAAGTCATGTATGATTTATGATTTTCAAAAAGAAAAAGCAAAGCAAACCCGTCGTTGATATGTGTCATCATCATTTTACATTTATCATTTATCATATATCATATATATTCAATGCTCCTTGTATTTGGCCAGATGCTCCTGAATGCCTAAGGCATTGTACATTTCCTATTTTGTGACACGCTAAATTCCTGTGGGGAAATTTGAACCACAGTGGACTAAATTTTACAAACAAATTTATAAGAATTTCTAAAGCATACTTTTATACTGATGTTTGCCTTCAACTGAAGCTCAGCAAGCAGTTATCCCAGTTCGACCGACATGTAGCAAAATCACGGAAAGGCACATAAAAACCAACAAAACCAAAAGTATCCATTTGGAAGCTCCTCATTGACAGTCAGTGGATGCGTATACAAATATCAAATTTGGGGTCATTACGAGTTCATGGTTAGATTCAAGATTAAGGGTTAAAATCCACCATCAAAAACAACAAGTCAAGTAGACTAAAATAGACTACTATGGTTGTTGGGCAAAAAACAAGTGCCATTACTGATTTCCATTCAGTTGTATTCTGACACACAGACTATTGCTGTACTTCAACCTGTACAGAAGCCTTCTCACAGTTGAATGGGCCCCCCTGTAAAATCCCAAGCGAAACGTCTGATCACTTTAAGATTCCTTAACAGATCTGAGATCAGTCCACAGCAATTTTCATAAAAAAACAAAACACCTGCTGGTCCCAAAATAAACATGCAAAGATGTCTGCCATTTAAATGAGGGCTTGACTGTGTTAAACCCTGTAACCGTAGTTACCCCTCTGTGGATCCTAATATTTTGAAATGACATACTCATCTGCCAAGGGTTCCAAAAGCAAAAGACAAGTGTGAGTATTTGGTTATTACCTTATAGTGGCCTTTTGCATACAATCTGAGAATCCTTGAGGATTAAAACACTCCTTCACCCCTTGGTGTCGGGGTTATTTCTTTTCTACTTTCTTTTTTAACAAACAGTGACATTTTTGGTATTAGTGGTTTGAAACAGTGGAAATAGTGCATTATTGCCAAGAGGATTTTAACAAATCACAGAAGAAAAACAACATATCTATAGCATCCACCAAAGCCTGACATGGCCATTTAACAAATTCAGTTGTAGTAAAAAGACACAAAATCAACTAACCAATAATGCCAGGTCTGAAATGCCTTCAAACCGATGGAGGATTTAGGAAACTATAAAAATAAACAGGAATAAATGAAAGAATGCTTCTTCAAGAATTGTGTATGTTTTTTATTCAATTTTCTAGTAGTTATGAAACAGAAAAAAAAACATTGGTGTGTTTATGCTCTCTTGTGTGTTGTGTCTTGTCTTAATATTTGAATGTATCTACTGCAGTGCCGATTTGCCAAAGATACCATTTCTTTTGAGTTCATTTTGAATTTTTTTGTTCATTTTTTTAGTTTATATTTTGTTTTTGTTATTTTTTTCCTGGAATTTGTCCACACATGGAAAACAATTGTGACTTTGATATTATGCTTATAATTCTTGTAAGCCTATTGTTACTGTTAATATTCTTATTGTTATTATTATTGTTGTTGATGATTCTTATGATTTGTCACGTTTACAGGATGGCATCTCTCCGCAGCTCTGTTCAGAGCAGGGCTTGACTAATCAGTGTATGTGCATCTGTTCCCCCTGAGTGACTGTCCCTTTGTGAATTATCCTTCTCTGTACTTGTCAAGTGAATCTTAAGGAGTAATTATTTGTAAATATTTACCATAATTTTATTGGTTCTCCAGAATAAAAGTAATTTTTTAAGTTCACAGAGATTTGCGTAGTTATTTTTGAGCGCCTCCACCACACTTGATCCACGTCGCTGTCTCAGGTACCAATCGCTCCATTTCTTGCTTTGCTCTCTGTCTTCGAGGGTGACACACCAGATGAAAAGACATTTCACAAGGTGACTAATTCTCTTGTATGTTTATTATTATAACGTAAAATGTGTTATTGGCTAAGAAGAAAGTAAGTAAGTAAGTAAGTAAAGTTTATTTTTAGAGCACATTTAAACGCAGCTTGCACAGACCAAAGTGCTGTACATAGTGCATTAGATTTAAAAAAAAAAAAAAAAAAAAGGAATAAACAAAATAAAATAGAATTA
>NC_137918.1:19525169-19572669 GCF_963457725.1 Sprattus sprattus | reverse complement strand
CGTGTCAGTGCTGCGGTTTCATACAACATTACACTCACTACAACATTACACTGTTCTCTTCTCTCTCCCTCTCTCTTTCTCTTTCTCTCTCTTTCTCTCTGTTTATACAGTGGCTCGCTTTTACACTGGATATACACATTTCTGGGACGATTATAGGACTTTATTAGTTGATTTGATGGAGAAATAACACATTTAATTCATTGTAAATGTAACATTCAACAATGCTTGAAGAAAGTGATGGCGTGTAAAGTCATCTGTTGATTGTGTGAGTATTTACTTTGAACACCAGGGGGAGCTATGTTTTTCATAGACTTCAGCTCTGCCTTTGCCACTGCCAGAGAGGTCTCTGAACTTCGTGACACTGGATCAAGGACTTTTTGAATAACCGCCCTCAGACTGTTGGACGAGGCCCCCACCTCTCCTCCACCCTTACACTCAGCACTAGCACCCCACAACTCTGTGAGTTGAGCCCCCATCACAACGCCCCCTTCTCAACGCCCTCTACACTCACAACTGAGCCCCCACCTATCCCACCACTGCCATCATCAAGTTTGTGGATGACACGACTCCGGGCTTACCTCAGGAGGTGGCGAGACAGCCTACAGGGATAGAGTCCAAAGACTGGCAATGTGTGTTCAAAGAGCAATCTCGGAACTCACAAACAAAATAACTCACGATAGACTTCCGGAATAAAAGTGCGGACCCAGATCCACTCTAAATCAATGAGGACTGTTTGGAAAGGGTCCCTGTTTTCTGGTTCCTGGGTACACACATTGCTGAAGATCTCTCCTGGACCACCAACACCACTGCAACAGTCAAGAAGGCACAGCAGCGACTCTACTTCCCAAGGATCCTCAGGATCACCAACCTGCAGGAGAAGCTTCTGGTGTTCTGCTGCTGCTCTGTCGAGAGCGTGCTGACGTGCTTCATCTCTGTGTGGGGTGCCAGCTGATCAGCGGCAGACAGAAGAGCCCTTCACAGGGTCATCAATATCGCCCAGAAGATCATCGTCTGCTCATTGTCCTCTTTGGAAGACTTGTTCCGCTCTCGCTGCCTGAGTAGAGCAGCCAACACGCTGAAAGACACATCCCACCCTGGACGTCATCTGTTTAACCTGCTGCCCTCCGGTAGACACTTTAGCTCCATCATATCACGGACAAACAGACTTAAGAACAGCTTCTACCCAAGAGCCATACAAGCACTGAACACTGGCAAACACTGGACACTGGCAAACACTGAACACTGGCAAACACTCAACACTGGCAAACACTGAACACTGGCAAGCACTGAACACTGGCAAACACTGACGCTGACTGTTTGGGACCTGTGTGTCTATTAGTATTAGTATTATCAGTATTACAATACTTGCAATTACAGAATACAGAAGCACAGATGTTTACATTCCAACTGCACCTTCGTATGTGTATATTCCTAACTGCACTACTTGTACAAAGGGCCACAACAATTCATCAAATGTGCAGCATCCTGAAGTGCAATATCTCAGCTGCTAATAATTGTATGATAGTGTTTTATATCTAAATGATTCATAGGTTAGAGCAAATATTTGTTTTAAACTTCATTCATATATTTAGCAATTTAAATGAGTTTAGTTGAACTATATTTAGCAATTTAAATGAGTTTAGTTGAACTATATTTTTAACTACTGTTTGTTATGTGTGAATGCACTGTCAGGATTGCTACTCAATTTTGTTACACTGTACAATGAAATTAAAGCAATGAACCAATGTATCTATCTATCTATCTATCTATCTATCTATCTATCTATCTATCTATCTATCTATCTCTACGCTGTCGTACCACATCAGGTTGTGTAGACTATATGTGTGCTAGAATGTAAGTGGAATATTTCAGACTTGTTGAACTAATAGGAAACTAATGCCAAATATGTTGGACACATCCTCCTCCCTTCCCACCCACTCGTTCTCGTGGTGCTTGTAAAACTGACACTCAAGAGGGGCAAGAAAAGAAAACGAGAGAAAAAGAGGAGAATGAACTGACAGGGTCTCGCCCAGCACTCTCTCTCTCTCTCCCTCCCTCTTCTCTTTCTCTCCTCTTTCTCCCAGTGGGTTTGTCTCTCAAGATCGTACCATGATGAATGGCCCTGTCTAAAGAAACTCACCCAAGACCCAATTAGAGAGGAGAGAGGAAGGGTGAGAGGGAGAAAGAGAGAGGGAGAGAAACTGAGAGCACCAACATGAGCAGTAAAAGGTTTTTAAAAATTAGCTCTCTTCCTCCTACCACTTCCTTGAAGTGTTTACACTTTCATCTTACTCTTGGACTGACCTTTTTTACCCCCTCAAACACAGATAAACACACACACACACTCTCACACACACACACACACACACACACACACACACACACACACAGACACACACACACACACACACACAGAAAGAAAGAAAGAGAGAGAAAGAGAGAGATTGGAATCCTTTGTGAAATGGACGGGGAGGCTGTTTGTCTGGCTGTGAGGAGCATTTTTATTTTTATGTATTAACTTTTTTCCTTCTCTTCTTTCGCTCCGGTCAATTTCCTCGGGGGTTTTGTCATTTTGTTGTGTTTGTTCTGGGAGTACAAGAGGGATTTCAGCGTGTGTGTGTTTATCGGTGGACTGTCACTCTTGTGGGACAGAGACGCTCAGAGGGCTCAGACTCTTAACCTCGTCAGCTGATCCTGAGAGTGTTGTGACAGGAAGGACACACACACAGCCAGACACCACGACCTGCTCCTTCTTCCCACACACAGGCGGGCACACACACACACACACACACACACACACACTCACGCAGACACACGCATGAACATACACGCGCACACACACACACATGCAGACACACACACACACACACATGCAGACACACGCATGCAACCACACGCGCACACACACACACACACACACACACACACCCCCAGACACACACTCACACTCACACACACGCACACACGCACACACACACACAGACAACA
Source organism: Sprattus sprattus (assembly GCF_963457725.1). NCBI lineage: Eukaryota > Metazoa > Chordata > Actinopteri > Clupeiformes > Clupeidae > Sprattus > Sprattus sprattus. Next base: position 19,569,681 of record NC_137918.1, on the reverse strand, counting down.
ACACCACCCCCTCCCTCTCCACAGCTCTGCATGTCTCCGTACCACACGCCAGCTCCTTCAACTCCCCACCTCTCTCATCATCACAGACCTCTGCCTTCCGATTCACGCATCTCTCTCCTCCTGCCTACCTCTTCCCTCCGACCCCTTGGCACCTCTTCTTTGTCCACTCTGCTGTTCTCTTGTTCTTTGTCTTTTTGGGCAGTGTAACTGAGAGAATAACAAAAAAAACGAAAGCTGCAGTGAGACATACAGGAAAATGTGGGGAAATACAGTTCTCCTCAATGTAAGACATATGAAGCTGAAGCAGACTCTTACAGAATAGTGGTTCAGCCATGTAAAAACTGACACGGAAAATACCTGGAAAGCAAGGGGGAATATTTAGCCACCACTGCCAGGAAGCGCTTACAGACATGTGACCGCCTCTTATGAACAGCACAGAATCTTATGAGGGTTTAAAGCCCTCCTGGTATTTAGAGAAATTCAAAGTCTAGAGAATTCCTAGTTCTGAAAGACTAACCCGTTAGATCTAGATTGTCTCCACTGCAGAAAAGATTTGCAGGATGGAACGCCAAGGAAAGTTGAGGCTTATAGTATAGGCAAGCTGATTATTTGTTTGTTGGTTGTTTAAAACTAGATTGAACAAACCTTGCAACTGTTAATGTAACTGTTCATCTTATGTAGCTTGGCAGTTTGCTTTGGCTAGAACTATTCTTCAGGCATTTTTTCTGAAAGTACTGCACCCAGAATTTTAATTTAGAATTTGCAGAGAAATAGCAGAAAAAAAGAGAAGTGACTGAATGAGAAAGCGTACGGAAGGGAGAGCAAGGAAAAGAGAGGAGGGGTAGAGAGCAAGAGAAAGAGAGGAAGAAAGGAGGGGTAGAGAGCAAGAGAAAGAGAGGAAGAAAGGAGGGGTAGAGAGCAAGGAAAAGAGAGGAAGAAAGGAGGGGTAGAGAGCAAGGAAAAGAGAGGAAGAAAGGAGGGTTAGAGAGCAAGGAAAAGAGAGGAAGAAAGGAGGGGTAGAGAGCAAGAGAAAGAGAAGAAAAAGGGAAGTGAATGGAAGGGGTAGAGAGCAAGGGAAAGAGAAAAAGAGAGGAAGGGAAGGGAAGGGGTAGAGAGCAAGGAAAAGGGAAAAAGAGAGGAAGGGAAGGGGTAGAGAGCAAGGGTGACAGCACAATTAAGGTTTTTAATTCTCTGCTTGAGTGAGTTAGGCCAGTCTTTATGATAATTAGGAGTCCTCTAGTGTCATAAATCTCCCTGCATGTCTGTCTCTCTGCCTCTCTCAATGTGCATGCACATACACCCCAACCCACACACACACACACACACACACACACACACACACACACACACACACACACACACACACACACACACACACACACACACACACACACACACACACACACACACACACACACAGATACACACACACACAACGTTTTTTTAGGTTACACAATAGGAGAACCCAGTATTTCACTTTAAGAGATATAAGTAGAGACTTGTACAAGGTAGCGAGATCACTAAAGACCAGATAAAAACCGAATGGAAGGTTCCTTTGTCAAACTAACTGTGTTTTACTGGCTTTTTCCCCAGTGTTTTTCATACTCTGAAACAACCCAGTACTCGTTCCTGATCCACTCCCGTAGACTGCACAATCCTTTATCCTTTCCTGTTGAACTGTTGTAGACTATCACAGCAATGGACTCACTTCTGGCACAGTTCAGTTCATTGTACAGTATCAGCATATGATTGGCTGTGCATGTGTGCATTATAACAACTGAGTGGATGCGCTAAAGCTCTCACATCACACGGGTATTTCTTAACATGTTTTTTTTAATTTGTCACAAACACTTAAACAGAATAACTCAGTGACAATGACGACATATGGCTATGTAGCTTGATAACTCATTCTGCTGCCTGTCTGAGACCTTATTAGAGGCTGGAATCAGAGTCCTGGCCTGGTCCTCTTTATCTTTAATGTTACTAAATGAACACAACAGTCCAACAGTGGACTTTTGTGCAGTTTTAATTCAGTGCTAGCCAAAACAGTTCAACTGCTCAGCCTTTAAGCCGTTTATTGGCTGCTGTTCCAGACGGGAACACCGCCAGCACACAGAGAATAGTGACCATTAAAATCACATGCACAAAGTAGAGCACAATCTGCAGGAATAGCCAGCTGACCGAGGACATCAGGCCAATGAAGAACCACTGGAACATGAGGAGTGCGTAGAACACGGAACTGAGAACCATCCATGGAAGGAAGAGAAGGAACTGGAGGAGGTCTGCGAGCAGGGTCCAGCCGAAGAGCAGCGAAGACAGAGAGAGAGACACCACTCTCACTCCAGCGAGCCCCTGCTGCTGAAAAACACAGGAGACACTCAGACATCGACTTTAACCAACATGAAGGAGGATAACTGATACTTGTGTGTGTGTGTGTGTGTGTTTGTGTGTCAGTCTGCATGTGTGTGTGTGTGTGTGTGTGTGTGTGTGTGTGTGTGCGTCAGTCTGCATGTGTGTGGGCGTGGGCGTGTGTGTGTGTGTGTGTGTGTGTGTGTGTGTCAGTCTGCATGTGTGTGGGCGTGTGTGAGCATGCCTACCGGGTTTCTGCTGCTGTGTGTGTTCTGCGCTGCATCAGAAGAGGACTGCACCTCAGATCTCCAACTGTCACGTAGCACTGTGACGACAAAAAATTGATTGATCCACTAAGCTCACGTAGGGTACGAGTAGCCCTTAAGATGTCACCTCTATGACTTGGTAGACTACTAACTACTAATTCAAATATTAGCACTCAAGAGTATTTTTGTGTGAATTTTTCTTCCCTTTTCCAAGTATTTGACCTCAACTGCAATACTACTCAGATCAGATAAAACATGAGAGAGATACAGCACTCACACAATAAAGCTGAAAAACAGAGCAGGAAACATAGAAATGCTCTCATTCCAGAGATCCTGTGAAAGGGGAACACAAATGCCATCACAAAACTATTTGAATTCCACTTTTGTTAGCTGTGCTCAGGATATGTTGCACTCAATCCCCCCCCCCCGATCTCCCATTAACTCACCTAAGGTTGGACTCTTCACTAGCAAGGGAGAAGAATCAGAAAATCCACAGTCCGCACTGCGAAAGCCAGCAGGCAAGTGTTAGCAAAAGTGTTTGCACAGAATGCCACACTTAAGGAATGTGTAAGAATTTGTAAACTCAGTTAATAATCTGGACTCATCTCCTACACAGCGAAAGCACAACAAGAGTTTTGAACTATTCAGAGTTGAATGAAAAATGAAAAATCAGGTCCTTGATGTTCTTATGCATTTGTAGTCATGGAAGGTTCTACAGCTAAATGGTAGGATGATTGTGTGAGAAGTGCTGCCCCCTACAGTCTGGGCATAACTGTAAAATTGGCCCAATCGTAACACTGTTACCAAAATATGGACACACTCACATGATGTGGTTTTAAACAATGGAGGAGAAAGGGAAATAAAAAGGAAATTGAAAGACACAATGACAAAGAAGCGAAGGATACTGGCAAAGGGGGTGGGGCTGTCAGTAGTAAGATGTGTGTGTGTGTGTGTATGTGTGTGTGTGTATGACAGGTACCGTCTGTTCTTGCAGCTGGCTCGCATTGACCCACCCACCCTGACCAGCAGGAGTCATTATTACTGCTGGAGCAGCAGGGGAGAATTGAGGGGCGAGTTCACCCCCCACCATTACCCTAATAAAACACTCACACACACACACACCACTCAAAGCATTACGCTCATAAACACACACTCTCCACTAACATACATACATCACTCCCAACACACACACACACACACAACATTGATTTCACACACACACCACCTCCATCATTGCCCTAATGTACACACACACACACCTCAACTCTAAACTGATTCACCAAAATACAAAGTCAACACACACACACACACTCATCCTTTAATTGTTATTTTATGTATGAATCACTAATGTCTTACCATCAATCAAGCGCTGAATTCACATAAACACACAACCAACATGGAGAGGGTCCATGCACTTCCCCTCACAGCATGGAGGCTATAAGCCTACGCCACTTATGCACACACTGCAGAAAGAGACAGCAATCAATCCTTAGTAGAAACACTATAGCCCAAGGACAGATGTCTACTATGTCTATACAAGCCTGGATGAACTTATTAGGCCTCACAAGTGTTATAATACACAGCTGAAGGATAGACTAGGCTTACCTTGTTAGGGTAAGAACACACATGGGCGTCTTTTCCCACGCAAAGCGCGCCGTACCCTAGGAATCAATGCATTTTCTAGCGTCCCGTTTTTAAAGAGACGCCCATGTGTGTTCTTACCCTTAGGCAGTTCTAACCTTTTTTTAGCCTCAGAAAGAGAATGAAGCACATTTGTGTTTACATTTCAGAATGGCACCCTCACTTCGGTGTCAGAATCGTGTCCCAGTTTAGTTACAAGAAAACAGACAGTCACAGTGTATGGCAACTTTCATTATAATGATCATGGTTGAGAACTGTTGTGTCCCAAACTGTATTAGTTTTCAACACATTAATTTCACAGTCCACCATATTCAATCTCCTCTCCTCCTTACCCTTCATTTAGAGGGCTGTACATATCCAAAGAGAAGGGACCAACGAGAGGGGAATTATCAAAATAATTTAAAATAATTAAAACATTTGAACTCTTAGTACAACCAAAGGCGTGGTATAGATGTCGTTTTTGTGTCAATATATCCTTTGTGACCAGGAAATTAATCCAATACATGACATAAGAGGAATTGTTGTTGTTAATGACTCAGACCAGATACAACACACAACTTCAAGGAACTGTACACATTTTTATTCTTCACAAAGTATCCACAAAATCCAAAATGTAACACAAATCAATAAATGAAACAAAGTTGGAAGAATTAGTGAAAGAATAGTAAAATGACTTAACATGATTTACAGGATGAATGAAAACTATGTGGTAACTACATGTGCATATTTATAAAATAGTTACTACAAAAAGAGATCAAATTACTTCAAAACAGGGTACCACGGGCTGGTTTAGAGCTCTGGGTTGTGCATTACACAGGAGAAAGAACACATAGAATACAATGGAACACTCCGGGTCTCTCAATATCTCAATCTCTTTTTGGAGCCAGCACTCACAGTCTAGGCCTTTAAAGAGCAACTGCAGCCCTGGAGGAGAGTGTTGAAGCTGGATAATAATGCATTTAGATTCGGGAGAGAGGACAGGCAGTGGTCAGACACTGATGGAGGACAGAATGTCGCCGACCAGGCGTTTGTAGACCCAGGCATCCCCCTTCAGCCTCTGCCGCAGGATGCCCACTACCTCAGGCTTCTGGAGCAGACACACCTCCAGCTCAAAGTGCAGCGTTACCTTCCCGTAGTCGGAGTGGGTCCTGCACTTTAGAGTGTACCTGATGGGGTTGGGAGAGAGGGAGAGGAGAGAGGGAGAGGGCGAGGGAGAGAGAGAGAGAGGGAGAGAGAGAGAGAGGGAGGGAGAGGGAGAGAGAGGGAGAGGAGAGGGAGAGGAGAGAACACAGAAGCAGGGTTGAGTGTTGCCATGGTTTAAGGGGAAACTGGGAGTGACGCACCATACAGTACATGTCATATGTACAATTCGTCTTCCTGACACTTCTTTGTGTAAATGGATTCAAAACAAAAATGTCCATCAACAGACTGTTGTGGCTGATAATGGGGACTATGTTTGACAGAAAATGTGTAGCATTAGATTTCACACTTTTCGCTGAAAAAAAAGGCCAAAGTTAGGCCAAAGGCCAATAAGCCAAGATGAAATTAAGAATAATACAATGTAAATATCCAGGTGTCATATTGAAGTAACGCCAAGATGTGAAGGCACCCACTTGTGTGGGCTGATCCAAAATGAGTGGGTGTCCACAAAATACCTGTCCTGCACTTACGAGTCAAACTAAAATACTTCTAGCGATATTCAGGTCGTTTGCAGGCGGATCAGATGAAATGAAACAACTGCACGAGAAGAGATGAACCTGTGTGAAGTATTTGTGGAAGTTACAGGCAAAGATGACAGCAGTGTTGAGGGATAATTATGAACGTTGACTGAGGACCTATTGATAAGGAGCCCAGTAAAAATGAGCTGACAGTCACATGCATGGTTGCAAACATACAACTGTCATTATATCCCTGCAGGATAACTAGTTTAAACTGCCTTATAGCCTATTATTCTTTTATATCCCTGCAGGATAACTAGTTTAAACTGCCTTATAGCCTATTATTCTTTTATATCCCTGCAGGATAACTAGAGTCTAAACTGCCTTATAGCCTATTATTCTTTTATATCCCTGCAGGATAACTAGTTTAAACTGCCTTATAGCCTATTATTCTTTTATATCCCTGCAGGATAACTAGAGTCTAAACTGCCTTATAGCCTATTATTCTTTTATATCCCTGCAGGATAACTAGAGTCTAAACTGCCTTATAGCCTATTATTCTTTTATATCCCTGCAGGATAACTAGAGTCTAAACTGCCTTATAGCCTATTATTCTTTAATATCCCTGCAGGATAACTAGAGTCTAAACTGCCTTATAGCCTATTATTCTTTTATATCCCTGCAGGATAACTAGAGTCTAAACTGCCTTATAGCCTATTATTCTTTTATATCCCTGCAGGATAACTAGAGTCTAAACTGCCTTATAGCCTATTATTCTTTAATATCCCTGCAGGATAACTAGAGTCTAAACTGCCTTATAGCCTATTATTCTTTTATATCCCTGCAGGATAACTAGAGTCTAAACTGCCTTATAGCCTATTATTCTTTAATATCCCTGCAGGATAACTAGAGTCTAAACTGCCTTATAGCCTATTATTCTTTTATATCCCTACTGGATAACTAGAGTCTAAACTGCCTTATAGCCTATTATTCTTTAATATCCCTACAGGATAACTAGTTTAAACTGCCTTATAGCCTATTATTCTTTAATATCCCTACAGGATAACTAGAGTCTTAACTGCCTTATATTCTTGTCAAATTAAGGAGAATGTTCAGTGTTTATGCTGCATGTGTTTGACCAAAGGGATGTTGTGAATGCTCCAGGTAGGCTTAGCCATGGTGTGCCAGAGGGCATTCTGTTCTTGTTAGGAGAGGTTTAGCCTAGCCAAAAGAATGCCCAAATGTATGTAATAAAGCATTACACCACCAATCATTACACAAGCAACCGCACTTTTTTGTAAATAAATAAATAATAATCATTTTTAAAAAGCATATCAGGTTGGGAATAATTTTGCCGGTTTCTAGTTGATGGATGGAACCACACACAGTGCTGAGAGCACGAGGAGAGAATGTGCGGGGGACGGGGATAATGGCGAGTGTGGTGATCAGACTGCAATAGAGCTGCTCACGTTCCCCAGTTGTCTTGTGCTGTACTATAAAAACATACCAGAGCATTTCTACTGTGGGGCATTGGTTTGATGACTATTAGACTGACCCTCACACACGTGAGAACAGTGCTGGTGGTTAGAACTAACTCAATGTTTGTATTTTCTCTAACCACATCATTTTTGTCCCTAAAGATGGGGAAATTAATGAGCCAAGAGATACTGTCAGAAAGTGGGAATGAATGAATGGATATTAGAGAGAAAGAAATAATAATAAAAAAAAAACATTCCTACCCTTTCTGTTTGAAGTCCACATTTTTGACTGGAAGAATGCGGAGGATCTGGTTGAGCACCTGGTCAGCACTGGTCTGGCTGGTTAAGGTGACGTTATACTGGGCCTGTGGGGGAGAGGGGCACAGTGGGTCACACATGCAGGCCTGAGCTGCAGACACACACACACACACACACACACACGCCAGATCAGTGAGGAGCAGCGCTGAGAGGAGGGGAGATGAGGCCCACCTTGATCCTGCGGGGGCCGTCACGAAGTCCCCTCTTCTTGCTGGGAGTGAGCATGGTGATGACCTTATCCAGCCCGCGCTCCAAACTGCCAAACACCTTTCCTCCCTTCCGCTTCTGAGCACTGTCACTCTGGCAACCAGCCATGTCCAGTGAGCGTGATCTGGAAGAGGAAGATGCAGGGGTTTAGTTTTTAAAGCAGGAACACTTCTATTATCTAGAAAGCTTTGGGAATGTTCACTCTTTCCTTTAAGAACAAAGAGACTGAATCCTGAGGGAATGGCTAGATAACGTGTTGCCATGACGCCCAGGGGATATAGGAGATAAAACGGTTGAAGTTGCAGTAGAGAGGAACATTTTTATTAAAAGACCACCTATGATTTGTAGAACATAATCTCTATTTCTCTATTTGCTGGATAACTACATAACTACCATATACAAAAAGTTTGATGCATCCAGCACCTTTTATTATTTTTAAATAAAATTGTCCTGTTGGAAGGTGAACCTTTGGCCCAGTCTGAGGTCCTGAGCGCTCTGGACCAGGTTTTCATTAAATATATCTGTTCATGCTTCATTCAGCTTTCCCTCAACCCTGACCAGTAACTCAGTCCCTTCTGCTGAAAAAACCCTCAGCATGATGCTGCCACCACCATGCTTCAACATTTTTCATGATCCAATCACGGTTCACCCTCCGTTATTGTCAGACATATCATGGTGACCAGCCAATCAAATTGTTCTATTGGTACGAGGAGGACGCAATACATTGGAAACAACCGGCGAGGATTAAGCCAGAGCCCATCTACAGATATGTTTGGTGTAAGTAAATGTTGGCAACCTGTAAAAAGAGAAGTAATTCACTTAGCTGGGGCAGATCTGTATGCCCAAACCACGATGTGCTGATACCGGCAAATACACAATGCATGAGATTTGATCATCTCGTAGTGCCACTGCAGTAATAATCTTGTTTAGTTTGCAGGCTGTTACTTCTTGTTGAGCCTATACAAATTAGGTATTTCTGTGGTCCTTTTTGTCTCAAAATGCTTGAAAAGTGTGCATTTAAACGCTATAATGGTACATTTCTACAGGGGTGACTCAAGCCAAACTTTAGTTTCTTTTCATGTTTACGGTTTACGCCCAACAGTTTGACAGTTTTTGATTGCATCAAATTAAAATATTTTAGTTTCATGTGCGATCGTCTTTCAAAGTTGTGATTGCATATGATATGATGTGTTTTTTTTTTTATTTCAATAGAAAGCAACTATTTAGATAAAGGACCGCATTGTGTTTTAACTTTTTTTTTTATTGCAAATAAATACTGATGTTCAAACATTATAGTCTGTTAGGTTTTTTTCCTTTTTATAATAAATTGTGTATTGCCATTTATCATCAGCATAATGAGATATAAGCTTTTTAGCCATATCACCCAGCCCTCACTCCAAGAAGACTTTCTTGTGTCTTTTACTGAAGAGAGGCTTCCGACTCTGCCATAAAGCCAAAACCAGGTGTTGACTGCTTGTTTCTTCCATCTCCTCACAGGATTTCTGGAGCTCAGACAGAACGAGCATCGGAATCTTGGTCATCTGTCTTACCATGGCCCCACTCCCCTGATTGTTCTGATTGGCTGGGCTTGGGACAGCTCTAGTAAGAATCATGGTTGTTCCAAAACCTTATTCCCTTTTAGAATAATGGATGCCACTGTTCTCCTGGGAACCTTCAATTTAGCATCATTTGTTGTAGCCTTCCCCAGATCTGTGCCTTGACACAATCTTTTCTCTGATCTCTGCAATCAGCTGCTAGACCTCATATAGACAGGTGAGCGCCTCCCAAATCATGTCCAATTAACTTCATTAACCACACATGGACTCCAATCAAAGTGTAGAAACATCTCAAAGATGAGAAAGAGAATGGGAGGCACCTGAACTACATTTGAGGCCTCATAGCAAAGGGTCTGAATACTTGTCAATGTCATATTTCAGTTTTTTGTTTAGTAAAAATGTCTGACTGTCATTATGAAATATTTAGTGTGTTTAAATTAATGTAACCAATGAACATAAGGCTGAACCATAACAAGCTACCAATGCAGCTGGTACATATTAAGCTTTAAACATTTGTAGTCTGCCTTTAATGGAAAATTCTCTTTTCGACTGTTAAATTGCCTCTAAACTCTTCTAGTAGAAGAGATTAAACTTCTGATTGATGATCGGATTGTATCAAAGTGAATGCCCCCTCTATATGTGACTGGTCTATGTGATGTCTCAAAGTGAATGGCCCCTCTAATTGTGGCTGGTTTATGTGTATTATCTTATTCATGGATGTGTGGTATTTGTCCTCACCTCCTCTCTGGGCTGAGTGTAAGGGCCTCTAGTTCTGTGGTGTGAAGCCGCTGGTCCTGTGCTCTCCCCCGAGACTGGTCTTTACTGGCACTGCCTACACACACAAGCATTCACAAGGAACATGTGTCACCATACAATACATCTCTGCAGTGACACATACACCTGTCAGCATGAGCGTGGGGCCCTAAACACACACACACACACACACACACACACACACACACACACACACACACACACGCACACACACACACACACACACACACACACACACACACAAACAAACAAATCCCCAGTGCATTTCTCCAGACAGTGCTGTCGGAGGCTGCCTATGAGGACACAAATCACTGGTCACTCTTCAGACATCCTGAACTCTTGTCTCTGAACCTGACGATTCCAGCCCATCAGGATCTGACATTGTCTGCACTACATCAGTGGAGAGGCTGCAGTAAAAAAAAAAAAAAAAAGAAGCACTGCCAATCCCTCCCTCAAGTGTTAAATTAGATAAGAATGAAAGAGAAACAACTCGAAACGCACACAATGATTTCAATATTTCTGTCCTTATCAAAGTATGTTTAATGTATAAGACCTGTGTGCATCTTCAAATGACAAGATTTAAATTACTTTTTTTTATTTATTTTAAACCACTTTCTATATAGCGAAATTCCTGGAAAGCCCTCTTCTGAATTATGACTGATTTGAAAGATTCTTTCAGCTTGGAGCTAGATGACCACTTCACATCAACGTGAACTACATTACTAGCACTGTACAGTCCAGGAAACCCTGACAATCAAACCATGAACAAATGATCTAAATGAATTAGATCTGGTCTTAATTACATTCTGTATAAACGACACCATGTAAGACATAATACCTGTCTACTATTTAATAAGATCACTCGTGTCAGGGCAGACCCAGATGCAGGTATGCCTCTTCATCAAGAACCTTCTGAGAATGTATGTGAGTATTTGCTGAAAGGTAATGAAACAGACTCCTTTCACTGCCAATACTCTCCAGTGCTGCCATCTTATTGTCCCTCGTATTGCCAGAGGAGTGAGTATCTCTCTACCTCAGTAGTCTCTTGGTGAAATATGACATTACCTCCAGAGAAAAAAAAAAGCTTATCAGGTAGAAATTAAACAAGTCATTACATATTTCACCGTTTCATGATAAAATGCATAATTGCTTCCCCTCCCACTCACATGCAATGCGCTGTGCTGTTTCATTCTCATAATTGGAAAAGTGTGCACACCTGAGATGCCAGTGATCATCATCATAAACAGCTCCCTAATGAACACCACATCAGGAAATATCACTCAACTCCTCATAGAAAAACACTCCATTCATTTGCCCTGATTAGGAAATACAATTTATTTGCAAATGCGTGTGTGTGATTCATTGGTAATGATGACCGCTGACAGGGCCAGAGAATGGACTCTGCCTGTGCTCTCAGGAGCCTGTCTGGTGTTGTGCTACCACTACGCTTAGGCATACCTATATTTGCATACCTTCCTCACCGGGGTACACGATAAAGGCAGTATTTGTGTATGAAAATGACACATAAAAAAGGCAGCATTTGTGTATAAAGATTACACACACAAAAAAACAGTATTGTAAATCATACTTACGGGATTTCTAAATACCATTATACCATTATACCTTGACTCCACCAAATGCTAGCTACCGTACACTCGATTTCTGTGTCTGTGTCGCTCACTATACTCACCCATGTCGGCACCTGGGTTACTGTAGCAACTGTTTGGGGTGGAGGCAGCATTCTTTGAGCGGCTCTTCTTGCCGATGACAGGGGTTCTTGGGGCAGGTAGAGCAAACACGTCTCCGCTGTGATTGGGCACGGCCATGTTTTCCTTATTCTCTCTGGTCCCATCATGTCTCTCCTGTCTGCGGGGGCGGGACTTGTCTCTGGGGGAGTAAACTCGGTCACCCCGCCTCTTCTCTGCTGAGTGACTAATGACCCCCTAAAAGCAAGCAAGAAAGAAAGAATAATTACCATGAAAAATAATAAAGATCTGATCTCAAACACATACGGACAATAAACTGATACATTTTGTGAAAATAGTTGCAGGAAAGCAGAAAATAAACAGAAGTCTAAGAGACCAAGAAAGAAGAAATCAGGTGAGAGAAGACTAAAGAGAGCAGTAGAACATGCTGCAAGGCAGCGTCTGGGAAACAAGCCCTGACCGTGTGTTGCGGCGTGTGCGTCTTTTGAGTATTGTTGGGCGTGAGGGTGATCCACTGCTTGTCCAGCTCATTCCAGCCAGGAACATAAGTACCCAGCACCATGGGCTCAGCGTAATCCTCCTCCTCACTGAATTGAAGGTTTTCCTTGGTCTGAAGAGAGAAGAGTCACACAAAGCCTTAGACACAGACCACAGACCACCTTTGACACCTGCACCTGGTCATTTTCCTAAGACAAACACCACTAGTTACAGCAAAGAACAGACACCGAGATTGGTGGAACTGTTGTCCAGCAGAATTCTGTTTACTGGGGTACATATTACAGGAGGGAGGTGAGGAGACACTGAAAACAAACACAGAGGGAAACTGAAAGTTCTTTTCTCTTACCCTGGTATCTTGCATAAGTGAAAAGAGGATCTCTTGGGCATATATATATTTACTCTTACCCTGGTATCTTGCATAGGTGAAAAGAGGATCTCTTGGGCATATACGTCTTGCCTGAGGCGTACAGGTCGACCACTCTGCTTCTTGGCCAGCAGCAGCAGATATGTGACGGTGGTCTGATCATACTTCCACTACACACACGCACGGAATGAGAATAACAACTGACAATCAGACAAGACATGGACCAATGACATTTGTGATGGGCAGCTGTAAGGAAATTAGCTGCTGCCATCTAGTGTTCATTTGAAACCAAATCATTTACATCATCACTGGGGGGGGGGGGGGGGGGGGGGGGTGTTTGGGAAAGAGTACCTCAGACACGAGCTGAATGATGCTTTGTCTGGAGCGCTTCATGTGAACAGCCATCTCTGTGATGCAGTCATCATCTAAATGACCCAACTGACCCAACACACAGTGGAGGAAATGCATAAGTCACTCAGAAACTTCACAATATATACAGACAGCTACATGATCTTCAGAGAACAGACAGGCCAGGTCAATAGAACTACACTACACATATTATTGAACACTACATTAATAATCAGGATGTGAATATGAATACCAAATCATTTCAAAATAATGTGTATAGGTTTTTAAATCTAGGAGCAGTGGACTGATAAAACACCAAAATGCATTTGAGTGATCTTACTGGTCGCCTGCTGTGCCATTCCACCGGGCTGCTGTAGCCGGTCATCACCCACGGGTGAGTCAGAAGCTGCCTCACTGTCAGACGGCGCTTGGGGTCCACCTACAGGACAAATGCAGGAATAGCGCTTTACAGCTACACCATAAAACATACAACATGCACACTCAGATACACAAACATAACAGGGTTGAAGATCTGGGAGGTAAATTACACAGAATAAACACTGACACCAATGCATTTATAATACCTGCATCATCTGATTGAGGAGTAGGATGCTGGCAGGTGAAAGCCAGGGAGGATTACTATATTTACCCCTCTGAGAGCAAGAGAGAGAGAGCGAGAGAGAGAGAGAGAGAGAGAGAGAGAGAGAGAGAGAGAGAGAGAAGGAGAGTGTCAATGTTCACGCATTCACAACCGAGGCCTGGACATTATACACAGCGTATTTCAAGCAAAAGGCCTTACAGTGATTTTTCGGTACAGGGCCATGCAGTTGTCATCATCAAAGGGGAGATACCCACACATCAGGGCGTACAGCAGCACCCCCATGCTCCACACGTCAGCCTACACAATCAACACAAAGGCAAAATTGTTGGTATAATGTCACTTGTTCTACTAAAAGGTGTGTTAGCTGTGGCGCAAGCTGTAGCCCCCGACCATATACGGGATTGAACGCCCACGGGGACATAGTTATAATCCGACCCGCGGCCATTTCCTCATCCCACTCACCACCTCTTCTCTCCAACTTATTTCCTGTCCAAACCGTCACTGTGCTATCTGAATAAAGGCTATAAGCCCAAAAATAAATCTTAATGAATAAATAAAATGTGTGGTAGTACATGTTCCTATGGCAGATTACCCAAAAAAGGAAGACCTATGACATATCTACAGAGAACAGAAGAATAACACAGAATCAATGCAGAGGCTTTTCCTGCCTTCAGACAAGAGGGTTACACACTCACCTCAGAGCCCATATATGATTTGCCTTGGATGAGTTCCGGGGCAGCATAGGCTGGGCTTCCACAGCAGGTCATCAGCTCATCACCCAGCCCTCCCTTTAACCATACAACCAACAACCAGCTCTGTCAGCCCTAGTCCATAACACTCAACTATCTACTCATTAAACAGATCATGTGTTCATTATAAATAATAGCACTCAAATTCAGTTGAAGACATAATTAATTGAGTTCACAATACCTTGGGTTTAGCACACAGACCGAAATCGATCAGCTTAAGGTTGTGATCTTCATCAATGAGCAGGTTTTCCTGTGGTTCAACAAGATTTTTATTGTAAAAAAAAATAAAAAAAAATAAAACAACAACTGAAAAAACCTTTCAAATAATAGCATTAGCAACCGACTGACTCACCGGTTTCAGATCTCTGTGAGCGTAGCCCTTGCTGTGGACGTACGCAAGTGCAGAGACAATCTGCCGGAAGAACACACGCGTCTCATCCTCCGACAAGCGATCTTTGGCAATGATGTAATCAAAGAGCTCCCCACCGGGACAATACTTCAGTCAATGTGTGTGAAAGGATGTGAACACGAAGGTGCACATAGAAAAGAGATGGAAACAAGACACAGTTGGATGAGAAAGAGCAACAGATATAAGTATAATTAATGAATAAACTGTTTTAATTATAGTTAACTGAAGATAATATGCCAAATATAACAGATACTTCATAGTAAATTGACCCAAGTTTAGATAGGTAGTTAGATAAGTGGGCTGTCAAACCGTTAGCTTGATACCAAATTATATTCTGACATACAAAATGTTGGCATTGTATTGAAAACACTTGGAGCGGAGAGCTGGGTATGTTGTCAAACTGGTGATTTCACCAAAACTACAAGCAATCTCAAATATGAAATACCGGTAGCTACATTGTGTGACAGTCAATATCTTGTTTACCTTTAATCAAGGTCACCTGAAACTGATCTTAGCACAATATTTCCACCCTATCCCTTCCAAAGTATTGATTAAATATGATTAGAAATGTTAGTAGTGTGTGATTTGATGCTTTCACTACAGTCTTAATTGTAGCGAACCTTTAGATTTAGACCTAATATAATGCAATAAATGAGTTTGGGGAAAGTTGTCACGTTGGTTCTGTTGAATTTTGAAAGGCCATGGAGGCTTTCTCCCCTGAATTGGAGATGCAACCAGTAGGGTACACCAATCAGCAGACATTTACTTCATTGCTTATGTGGGCAGAGAAAGAAAAGGCCAGTGCAGAAAGGGAGAAAGTGTCCAAGCTGAGTTTTGGAAAGAAAGAGGGCAACAAAGCATTGCCCATTACTAACACTAAACATTACATTATATTATATCAAACAAACAACTCATCATCAGACGAGAACAAGTGCTTCTGCCTTGTCTGTGTTTAATTATTTTCAAACAGCTGGCCAAAGAAGACTGTAGGGTTCAGGTTTAGTGAGGGAGATGAAGGCTCTAGGGTTTCAGGTTCAGTGTGGGAGATGCAGCATGATGGCCCGTTCTGCATATAGGTTACCTCAGGAGAAGCCATTATGTTTTGCCTGAATGATGACTTTGCTGGCAGATCATAGGTCTTTGTAATAGATTTAGTCTGCCAACGTTCTTTTTACAGGCAGCCCTGATTTGGCATAATTCTTCAAATAAATTATTGATTACTTTTATATTTACTTAAGTACGTTCACAATTAATTATGCGTTCTTATTTGCTTTATAAACCAATGTGACAACGTACCCACTTACGAACCAAGTTGCCACAAGTGCACACTCAAGTAAACGCGTAATAATTTTGCACTGAAATATTATGACAATACAATGAATACGAAATATGTGCCCAAGGCCTCTCATTTGGTAAAGAAGTCTCCCCAAGATGATGCATCATTTGCTGTCATTGTGAGAAAAACTGAAAAGGTTGACAACATGCCCCGCTCCCCACTACCTGACTTAAATGACTGGTTTGACAGGCACACTGAAGTTATATGCACTGGCCATCAAATGGCCTAATTTCTCCCTCAACATTCAATTAGCTTAACCCTAAATGAAACACCAGCATACCTCCAGCACCATATAGATCCTGCTGAGAGTCTCGATGACATGGTAAAGACGGCACACATGTTGATGACTCAGGTTTTTCATGGCTTCAATTTCAGTCTTCACACGAGGCAAATCATCCTGGAAACAACAGAGGGAAAGCTGACCAGCAAGTACATCTTGGACTGTGGTGAGTAAGTATCCTCCCGAGAACATAAAACCTGCACAAAGCTCAAGCAAAATCGGAAATATCTATCTACTATCCAACTCACCCCAAGGTCCTTCTTCTCCATAATTTTAATGGCAACTTTCTCTCCTGTCAGGATGTGGCGGCCAAGCTTGACCTTGGCAAAGCCACCTGCAATGTTCCAGCCAGGTACCCAGTTAACATACTGTATCTCGCAATGGATAGTCAACAGCAACTCAGCATGAAATACACTTGAACGTTTTTACCTGAACCAATGGTGTCATAAACTTCATAGTAGTTTAACAGGTCCGCAGTGTCGTCTGAAGGCATATTCCAAACTGTACAACAAGGCACAAGACGAAATTCATGAATTAACAATTACTCGTTCGATTAACGTTTAGTAGTGTGGGGAAGTGGCAATATTGTTAGTTAATATTTAACTTTATAACCCAGTCTTGCTTGATAGTTAGCTAGCTAGCACATTAAACTTCAAAATGGGCAAAGTGGTTGTGTTATAAACATACATAAGCAAAAACAAAGTTGCCTGGCATTCCCTGGCAAATGAATGAAATAACTAATGCTAGCGAATATATCCTCTTTCGAGAGCAGTTAACGGTACAATAATGCTAGCTGCAAAGCTGGCTAGTGTGGCGGTAGCTGACGACCATATGTCATAGTCAATGTGAGTCAGTTTGTTAACTCACATTGACTATGACATTAACTACGCCTAAGTAAGCAGTTAACAGTGTAGCTGTTTTTAGAAGTTTAGTTATGCTTAACTTATAAAAATATCACTGTGTCGTGTTATCAAACTGCACATTATCTTCCTACCTTTTGCTCGCTCTTCCGTGGCAGTGTTTCAGAAGTTTGAATTTCCCACTTTGTGACGTAACTTCCTTTTTGTCAGAGTGTGCGTAATGTCTATTACCACCAAGAAGGTTATGTTTTGGGTTCGGGTCAGCAGGATTATGCAAAAACTGCGATTTTAAATGAAACTGCAGGATTGTAGCACCCGCGAGGGAATGATCATTACATTTCGAGGCGATTCCGAATGGATTCATGAACATATTTTTCCACTTTCGTGCCCATTGTCAAGTCAAGTCAAATGTATTTAAAAAGCACATTTAAAAACAGCTCACGCTGACCAAAGTGCTGTACAATTAAATCACAATAAAATAAAACATCAGAACAATTAGAAACAAAACAATTAGATCACAAAAAGCGCAAGTCTACTTTTACTTTTGTTTCAGTTTAGGCCACTGAAGTTTGCAGGTAATTTGAATTGACAAGGTGAGCATGTAAAATCCAAACACCATTTTTATAATTTGTATATAATAATAATAATGCATGAGTTTGTGAGTTCTTAAAAATCAAAATGTAAATGCATTTACCAAAATTCCTCTACCACTGTAAGCGAACAGATGGGGAAAAAACATCTTCCTGAGACAAATTTACTGGGGCATGAGGTATTATACATCCTGGAGAATCCTGACGAGGGGCACCAATCTCTAGCTAGCTCGCTCCCCGCACTGGAGAGGTTTGCCTGTGAGTGTAGTACGTCACAGCACAGACGGTGATGGTTGTCGGGTTGTGTTTTGGGTTAGCACAAAGGCTGTCATCTGCTGTCACTGTTGCAGGTAAAGATACATTATTCAGGGATGTTGCATGACGAAAGAAAATAACTAGCTGTGCCGGTAGCAGTAAGCCTGCGATTGTAAATATTTTGTTGTGTATCAGGTCAGCGGCAGATAAGATACTCAATAAAAAATGTTGTGGTGTGCAAACCTAGTTAATCCCCTCTTCTGTGAATCATTGCTATGGCTAGCTGGAACGTTAGCTAACAACATTAGCTAGTGTTTGCTAGCTTCGCCCCCACTTTGAAAGACGTCAGCTAACGTTGGATAATGTATTTGATCAGGTAGACCTTAAGTTATGTACTAGTTACATCAAGGAAGAGCAGCCGTTCTTTTTAAAACGTACTTACTAGCAACGTTCTGCTAGCTAGCCGTTGAGAAAAGAGAAGGTTCTGCCTAGTAGCAGCAACGAATATAGGCGTGAAAGCCAATGTCCTCCGAATCGGTCGCATTGTTTATTTTATTCTTTATAGGTGACTGCTGTTGTTCCCCATGTGTCATTTTTTCCTACAATGTCGGTATCTAAAAAATAAACATTCACACAATAAATAGACTAATGACACATTACGCGTACTAAATGATGTTCATTTTATGTGGTAACGTTATTATAGCCTACTATTTGATATCAACTCCACTGTACAGTCCACCTAGCATTTTTTTCTGGCATGTGAGGGCATACTAACTGGGAGAATGGCACTCGACAGACATCGATCGTTAGACAGTATTTATATCCCGTGTCCGCCACCAGATAACCTATGTTGCAGCCACAAGAGTGAGGGGAAAGTTGTTTTGATGTCTGCATTGTTTTTTTTTGGTCTGCTTTTGTTTTTAAAACAGGTTACTTGTGTGCAGCAGCTGTTTCCTCTCTTTAGACATCAGAACTGCTTGACAATGAGTTTACCAGCAGCTCCGCCAAGTTATGCAGAAGCCACAGCTGGGGATAAGGAGGCTGGGATCTCCTGCCCTCCCTATGGAGTACCTCCTCCAGGCATGATGCCACCGCCTCCCGCCATGCACCCCGGCTGGGCCTACGTGCACAACGGTCACAGTAGGTCATTTGGTTTAATGACTGGCACATTGTAACGGACCATGTTAATCACACGACCCGAACTCCATGTGCCACTTTTTGAATCTTCTTCCACACACATCCACATCTTTTGCTCCTTCTCTATTAGGTCCTGGCTACACCAACCCCTATGCGTCAGACATGTCATCCCCCTTCTCTGACCCCAGCTCCAGTGACAGCTTTGAAGGCCTTGGCGGAAGCAGCTGGGAGGACAAAAATGTCCGCCGCATGTTCATCAGAAAGGTTATTATTGAGGGTTTACAAAAAAGAATCTTTTCATCTTCTTGTACATCCAAGAAAATATGTGGCAGTCATAGTAACAGCACCCTTTGTTTGAATGTGAAGGTCATGATCATGGTACATTTCTTGTTAATGTTATTTGATGTCTAGCAGCCCCTTGAACTCACAGTGTTCATGGTGTGTGTTTTTTTATTTACAGGTGTTCAGCATTCTCATGGTGCAGCTTTTGGTGACATTTGGTGTTGTTGCCCTCTTTACATTCTGGTGAGAGGCACATTCATAAGCAGGCTTTCTTTGGCGTTTACTAAAAAGAGAGTTTGACCTACATGGATCTCGAAAAACTAAAAAAACCTTTCCCTCTCTTCTCCCTGCAGTGAACCGGTTCGGCAATTTGTGCAGTACAATCGTGTTGTTTACCTGGCATCATAGTAAGTACTCAGCCCCTTTCGTTCACATCATTAGTCCTTTTGAGAATGCCCAAGTGGTTCTTTGCTCTCACTGGTTTTTCTCTCCCCCCAGCATGATGTTCATGGGGACTTATCTGGTGCTGGTGTGCAGCACGAGTGCCCGGTAAAAGCAAGACTCTTTTCCTTTTCCTAGTGTAGTTCCTTTAAGGCCACTCAGGGGTCTGCAGGAGAGGCTGGACAGAAAGATCATCCTCTCTCCTCTAGTCTCTTGTCATAATGCAGACCCTTATGAGATTTGGCTAGTGATTGATTACAGAGGGCTTAACGACTGTCTTAATTTTTAACTGTAGTATTACCGTGTTTAGTTAGTGTGTCTGTGTGTGTGCGTGTGCGTGTGCGTGTGCGTGTGCGTGTGCGAGTGTTGATTACAAAACTTTCAACTCAGCGCGTTGACACTGTACTAAGGCTCTGTCTCGTCTCTGGTCTGTCCCCTTTAGGCGACAATACCCGACCAATCTCATCCTGCTTGGCATCTTTGTAAGTTAATTAGTCTTCTTCACTGGTTGTAGTTTGGTTGTTGTGTTATTAATGCATCTAATATTGTTGTTTATGTTATCTGTACAAGTGAATTCTTATCTTTACGTAGCAAAATTGTATACACCCACATAATGTTATCTCTTTCCACTGCTACAGACTCTTGCGATGTCCTACATGGCAGGCATGCTGGCCAGGTAAGCTCAGTGTGTGTGTGTGTCTGTGCGCGTGCATATAAGAGATTGAGTTCAAATCTATTTGCCTGCTGAGCTGTACCCCTGTGTCCCCTCTGTTTCCATAGCTACCATAACACTAAAGTGGTAATGCTGTGCGTGGGCATCACGGCTTTGGTCTGTCTAGGCGTCACTCTCTTCTGTTTCCAGACCAGGGTGAGTTAGCCCAACCAGACTCCATACTGCATGGTTGATCACAATGAAAGTGATTGGCCAGATAGCCCTTAGGAGGACAAGAAATGTGCAGTTATTTTGTTGCACCAGAGTGAAAACGCTTAAAATTCCTCACAGTCTTTTCCCCATCATCATTTTTATAGAAATGATTAATGCTTGAATCCTCAGAAAGTGTGCTTTCTGGTGTGCAGTTTCAGTTAGGATCTACATTATGGAAAATTACATTTTAATATATATATATATATTATAACGACCTGTGTGAAGATCTATAGTCTTTTTGTGCTAACGTAAGTCACACATGGAGAAAGAATGTGTGGACATAAACACATCACAGCGGATAGAACACCGCCACTCTGCTGTCATGTGACACCCAGTATGATTGCGCTGTGTTTAGTGTGTGGTGCTGGTTGTGTGCGTGTGTGTGTGTGTGTTTGTGTGTATGTGTGTGTGTGTGTGTGTGTGTGTGTTGACTGCAGGTTGACTTCACCTCCTGTCACGGCCTGCTGTTCTCCCTCATGATGGTGCTGTTGGTGACAGGCCTGCTTCTCCTCTTCACTGCTCCCTTCGGATATGTGAGTCTGTCTGCACTCCCCTCCAATCTCAAACACTCCACAGCCCCTGAAATTATGTTCTTAACTTTCAAATGTTTTCATAAAACGACAAATTTACAGTACACACTCGATGTAATTTGTACATCCTTTTCACAGATACCCTGGTTGCAGACAGCATATGCTGGACTGGGCGCCTTGGTCTTCACACTGGTAATACCGATGAAATTCACCTCTTTGAATTTAGATATATTATTATACTATAATTATATGATCTTATACTTCATAGAAAGTGAATTACATTAGAACAAACATGTGTGCAGTATGTTGCCATTGCGGAAAAGATTGAAAATTGGCATGGAATTGCCCATAATCAGTGTTGGTGCCGTCTTAGTTTAGTTTACTGTTCACTTTCACACACTCTTCCTCTGCCGCTGGTGTTGTGCACACACTCGTTTCTCACACATACACAAGTGGTGTTGTGTTGTGTTGTGTTGTGTTTTCCTGGGTGTAGTTCCTGGCGTTTGACGTGCAGCTGCTGATGGGGAACCGGCGCTACTCGCTGAGCCCGGAGGAGCACGTGTTCGGCGCCCTCTGCCTCTACATGGACATCGTCTACATCTTCTTCTTTCTGCTTCAGCTCTTTGGGAGCCGTGAGTGAGCCTCACCTGACGCCTCCAGCCTTGACCTGTCTTCTGACCCCTCTAAACACACACACACACACACAGACACACACAGACACACACACAGACACACACAGACACACACACAAACTCACTTTTTTGGCTCCCTGAATGCTGGATGGTCTTCAGCCTCATGCACCTTTGATGTTCTGTGGTGTGCTGGAATTATGAATAACAGTTTGCTTCAGTTCTGTGTTATCTCTTGCTGTGTGTGTGTGTGTGTGTGTGTGTGTGTGTGTGTGTGTGTGTGTGTTTATTCCTATGTTAGCAAGGCTGAGTCATGTTTATAAGGCTCAAGCAAAGCAGGCTTTTTATGGGAACGTGTAGCTGGGCTTTATAACGCACACACACACACACACACACACACACACACACAGAATCGCACAGACATACTCACACTGTCACACGTGCAAACCCCTAAACTCTACTGTCCTTAAGACAATCACAATGGGTTTGAATAACAGGGGAACAGAAGCTAGTTGTCATTTAGAATGGAGTGTAAAGCTTATCCCTCCATTTGTATTAAACATCCAGGAATCACCAAAGTCAACAGTATCAGGGGGCAACTTGCTGCAAATATTTTACAAGCCCAGCATGCAGTTGCTTGTCAGTTAAGCTGTTCAGTTAGGGAGGGTGTGTATGCTAGCTCAGAAATACTCAATACCAAATGACATCTGAAGCAACCAATGAACAAACCCCACTTGTTTCAAGTGCAGTCACTCCTTGCTTGAGGGTGCTTTCAGTCACAGTAAGAGTGGGTGTTGCCGGTAGTTCGGCCACCACACTGAGAACAGGAGCAGATACAAAGGCAGTTAGATGCGAACAGACCTGAAATACAACGCTGCTTTCCTGACAAGTCAGGTGAGACTGAATTGATATTAAAAACCACAGTATGCAAATGAGTGTAGAACTGCCTAGAAAGCCACAGCTAACCCTCTCCACCCAGCCTAATCCTTCACTTGGAACTTCTCTTTGCTTCTGATGGGTGCGAAGTGTAAACTTAAGGAAGGAATAATTCTATAGTGCTGCACAGGCTGTTTAGTAAGCCTGGTTAACAGAAGCTTTTGCGGAAGATGTGCATTCGAGCTTGTTAGATACAAATCAAACTACACACTACTTACTGTACCTTAAATGTACATTAAATGTACATTAATCACACTTGATTGAAATTCACTGTAAAGTAGGTATACTTAAGGGAATACATGAAACTAAATATATATTCGCCTCTAAGTGAAATTTAGAGGGGAACTGACAGTATTCCTCTCAGATGGCCTTCAGATTGTTTTACGGTACAAACCCATGCCACCGTTGTGAGCGACTTCCATCGCTTTGAGTGGGCGTGGTGTAGCGTGTGGAAATAGCATACAGTCCAACTGTCAAAGACGACACCAAACAATCTCATTGGCTGCTGCCGGGAAATATCGCTCCTCATTTGCATAAGTTTCAACATGTTCGAATTTTCAACGGACGCGTCGCTCAGATCGCTAATTTACGTCACAATGGATTGGCTCCCATTGAAATGCATTGGGTTTAGAGATCGCGTCGCTCACAACGGTGGCATGGGTTTGCACCGTTACCGGGACACTCTATAGCTCCCAAAGAGGGAAGTTCTGCAATGAGTACGAGTGAAGTACACCACTGACACCTTCAGATTAGCATCACGTGTTCGTGGACGTCTTTGACAAAAGTGTTGTCCGTAGAGCAATAAAAACCTGTCCAAGCCTTGCCTTGCCTTGCATGCAGACCTTGTTGTTAAAATTGTACTCAGCGGAGTACTAAGACCTAGTCCATTTGTTCTGGCCAGTAGACACGACCCCCCCCCCATGATGTCACTTAGAGCATGGCTAGGTAATTATCTTAAAGTGTGGTGTGTGTGAAAGAGTGTGTCTGCTCTGACCAATGGGGGTTACTTTAAAGTAGTACTGTACACTACCTAACTGTGAATGTTTTTTGCATTAATCAAGAACTTTTGAATTAGTTTTTTTAAATGTGAACTTGATTATTTCTTATGGTATGTACCATTCTACAGAATAGTTTTGAGGTGTTTTAAAAACAAAAATAGAGATGCAGCTGATTCATTTGAACCTGATCATGTAATTATTCCAGAGTCAGAGGTGGGTTGAAGAAGCTGTTTTATGATTATCGTGTATTCAAGAGTATTTTTCCGACATATTGGTCTAATGTTGCTGTAGATGCCACAAATTCAAATGTAAGGGCTACTTCTGTAATATGCCCTTTGCTCTGTGGCTTTGGGCTCTTAGATTGATATCCAGTGAGTGCTTTGCTATTACATTCCCTGCCAATACAGAGGGCCCCTGTTCACTGGCTCACTGCAGTTCATTCACACCTGCAGTATGCCTGTGCAAGTGAGCGACAGCTCAGTGGTCTAGCCTAGTGGGACTCCCCCAGTCGTCTTAAGGTGATGATTACTGAGGGGGTCCAGGCTCTGGGATCTGTAAAGCGCCTTGAGACAATTTTATTGTTCTACTGCTATATAAATAATATTGAATTGAATTATATGGGCAACTAATATTTATCTGGATCACCAGTGGGCAGCTCGTCGAACCATCCAATCAGAACGCTATGGACTGGTCATGTGATTGCCTAGCAACATTACTCATCACATGTATCATCACATTTAAGATCATGTAGACCTTTGGTCTTAAGATACACTCGTTACAGCTCCGCCTAATGGTTTATGCATTAATGATTCATTACAGCAACATTCAATATGGACATTTTTAGTGCTCTTCTCCTTTACCAAAATGTATGTATACCTTTATTCCTGTAATTTCTTTGTGGGATGTTGGATTATGCAGCAGTGAGGTTAAAACCGTGATATCAGCGACTTGCTGGTTTGGTATGCTGCTCACAGAGAGAAATAAGGCAGACGATCTTGTTTTATGTGCCGCATTTATGGCAGAAAGTGTATGTGTCTGACTTTGAAGGGTTCATCTTATCTCCTTGAGTTCCTACATGCATATAAACATTGGTCTAACTTTTATTACTTCCTTTGGGGTCTCTAAGACTAAGGGCAGGTGTAAAATCGTATTTTAAAATCCATTCCAAATGTGGGTTGAGAGTAATATTTTGTTAAAACTTCTCTTCAGAGCTCGTAATGAACAAATGTACTTTGTCTGTTGTGCAGGTCTCCCTATATAAATGTGCAGTGTGTGTGTGTGGGGTTGAACATCTTATTTTTTCCCCTCTTAGTCTCTGCACTAAGTCAACCAGACCATCAGTGTGTAGTTCCCGAGACTAGTGCATGAAGTGTGTTGTTCTAGTGTGCCCTAGGCTACACCAGACCTGGGCAGTATGATCCCGAGTACAATGGAAGCAGTCTGGTCTATTTCACCAGGTCCTGAACACATCGATATGTTGGACGTGGGAAACTATTTTTGTAGGGGCCCTTTTGTATCCATTGGTACTGTGGTGAAATAAAAGAATGCTTCAACGATGAAAAACCGTGTCCTTGTCATTTTTGCTTACTGTGATGGACAGAGGCCACAGGTTTGTTGGCATGTACACGTTTATCTAAAGCAGGGGTCGGGAACCTTTTTTGCCTGGAGAGCCACTTTTACCATTTTTTTTTTTTTTAATCTCAGAAGAGCCACAAAAAGACAGTTACAAGAAGGGGTTTGGATATTTAACTAACAGTTACTTTTAATCAACAGAGTTTTTAAAATACATTTTCTACTAGTTTTAAAAGTTATTGTACTAGTAACTTGAAATGTAAATGGCTTTGGGAAATGACAGAAGTTAACAACGGCGTAACAACGACATGAAGTTAACAACGTTGACAACACAACACTCGAAATTGAACATTAGGCCTACCAGAGATTAATGCGACTTCTGGTGCTGCATAGACTTGCTGATGGCCTTGTAGTCTGGCACATATGTGAGGTGAAGCTTCATGCAAGCATTGAGGCTTTCGTCGTTTAAACGCAAGCGCAGGTTCGTCTTTATATTTTTCATATGTGAGAAAGATTTCTCGCATGCATAAGTGGAACCGAACATGGGTAACACGGCAATACTAACATATTGCAATGTGCGTTATGTAATGGGCAGTTCATTCCAAGTTATTAGAAGCAGTTTGTCTTGAGATGGAAGCTTTCCCATGTCAGTCCACTTGTGTTTGCTCGCAAGCTGTGCTCGCTGACGAGCGATTCCTTCCAGCTGATCGTTCACTGATTTGAACTTGCCCACCCAGATGCCAGACGAGGTCACGTCGGCAACTTCTATTTCGAAATAGCCGATAGAAACACCAGGGATGCACAATTAGTTTTTTTCCTTTTCGATATTTTTCTCTAGCCTATCAACTTTAACAATGGAAGTTTTCTCGTTGACGGAAATGTAGGGAAATCTGTGATTTTGTTAGATATTGGCATGGTAACCAGCCGCGAATGTAACAATATTTTGCAGGCTATGGTTACGGAGTCAAGTGAGGTGGAAAGTTATATTAAATAACTCAGATAGACCTACGTATTTGCCACGAAGCCTTGTCATTTTAATATAACTAGTATTGACTGTTATTTAAGCCTTCTACTAGGCCTAGGCTGATCCCTTGATTACACGTTTTTTTTCTCCAACCCATTTCGTCCAAGAGCCCCGGCCGTCAGCAAAAGAGCCAGTGGTGGCTCGCGAGCCATAGGTTCCCGACCCATGATCTAAAGTCACACAATAGAGGAAAGATATGCATATAATTAATTTAAGCATAGAAATTAAATTGTTGAACTTTAAGATGAGATTAGGGTCGGACCTATTGGTCATTAAGAATTGTTTAAATCGGTAGTATTTGTTACTTTTTGTAAACTCAGACATGGTCCCTTATTGAGAGAAAAAGTTACGAAGAGTAGATAAAGGTTTAAAGTAAACAAAAGGCAAAAAAAAAGATGTCTTCTTATGGTCACTAACCCAGTTACTGTATGTGTCGCTTTAAGAGATATCACGTGGTATCTCCAGAGAAGCTCTACATGAAATATGGCGCTTCCCATTAGCTATCGTCTTCTGCTATCACACTTATCTCGATTTAATTCCTGTGTTTTGGAAACGTCGAGTAGGCCTATTTTATGCAAGAGCAATTTACTGCTCGCTATAAGGGAACTGATTAATGGGCAAACAGCGAATATTTC
Source organism: Sprattus sprattus (assembly GCF_963457725.1). Classification (NCBI taxonomy): domain Eukaryota; kingdom Metazoa; phylum Chordata; class Actinopteri; order Clupeiformes; family Clupeidae; genus Sprattus; species Sprattus sprattus. The sequence goes on along the minus strand of NC_137918.1, from coordinate 19,542,329 downwards.
TTCGTCCTTGACGTGGAGAAGCGCTGTGAGCAGAAGGTCATTCCGGCGTTGTATCAGTAGCACCGCAAACGAGGAAAGCCAAAATGGACATACATTCAGCAAGCGGAATGTATTATGGGGTGCTGTTGGTAAGTTGGTCTTTTGATTACAAATTTGACAGCTGCAAACCGAAGTTATGGGTATGACATAATGCAGGCTACAGGAACATGTTGCAGAATGAAACGCTAGTGGGTGTAAGCAATGAACTGTCAATCCTCCACTTGTGGCTACTTGTATGGTGACTGTAACATTCATTACTGGTGTTATTTTTGAAGCAGCTTTCTCCTTCTTCGGCAAGGCTGACGATGAGAGAGATGAGGCGCAGAAGGCAGAGGATGAAATCGTTTTACTACTGAAAAAAGCCAAGGTAGCGACCATCATGGCATAACAACTCTACGCCATGCGTCATGTTATTGGAGCCTTTAACGTCAATATAGAGACGTAGTTGTGGGTGACCAGTTTTAAACTGACTAGTAAACTGTGTGAAAACATATCTTTTAGTTTCTCTATGAGATTCACGGGTATCAGAAACTAAATGTAACAATCTGTACCTAGGGCTGGTTTATCTGCCTTCTGTTGTTTTGCCTTGGAAAACTGGTAGGCTACCAAAGCCATATCAGCCCATACGTCATAACATATGTTGGAAGATGGGACAAAATATGATATGATAAACTGTCACCTCTTTTGATACAAGGCTTTATATGGATGTTTAAGGTAGCCTATACTGAAAAGTCTAATGTCAAACAAAGGTTCCCCTGATACACTTCAAAGGGTGTTACATGGTGTCAGGGAACATTAAGTAGTATATGCCATTAATCATTTTTTTAAGAATTTTTTCAGAAAAGACAAGTCTAATTCAATTGGTTTGGGTGTTCTCAGCTCAGTATGATGCGGGACGAGTTGGACGCAGCCAGTGGCTTCTTGCATCAGGCCATAAGACTGGCTCATCAGACTCATAACACACAGGCCATCATCTACACATACAGTCTGGTAAGTCCATCTCCTTTCACTCTGACATTGATCTCCTGTAGCTCTCTACAGAATCAACACCTTTCTGCCTTCACTCTTTAAAAACAGTCATAGAGTTGGTTGTATGGTCTGATACTCTTCTCTCTTAAACCTTGACAGATGGCAAACCTCGCCTTTGTTCAAGGTCAGCTGACCAATGTGAGTAAGAGTGATGTGTCTCGTATCGGTCGCTTTAACCTTTGACCCTGCAGTAGGATTGGAGCTGGTCCCACTGACTGTTGTACTTTTCTCTCCCTGTTGATAGGCCGAGAAACTCTTCAAGGCAGCCATGAGTTTCATGCTCTCTGGGGGAACGCCTCAGGTGAGAAGAGAACCACGATGGCCGTGTGCTTTAGCTTATGACGTGGATGTCTTTCCCCGTCATCATTCTTGTTCTCTTCTTTTCTGGGTGGGATATTGTTTGGGGAAACCTTGTAAGGATTTTTTTGTAATTGTGTTTGTCTCCAAACGCTCTCTATGGTCAGGATCACAATGCAGTCATTGAGATGTCCTTGAAGCTGGCAAGCATATATGCCTCTCAGAACAAGTAAGCGCACAGCCACCGTTGCCATGGTCTTATAAATAAAAGTAAGATGGCTTTGTTTTTAGTTATTTTTTGTCCAGTTTAGGGTGTAAAGTTTGTGTATATATAACACATAACTATGTTAAACATGTATTGTATTTATATCTACATTTTTGGCGGAGCTTATTCATATAAAGTATGTACATCTAGTGTCTTGTCCCAAATATCTTTGCTAGGAATGAATTGGCAGAGCATGGGTTCCAGTTTTGTACAGAATCTCTGGAGGGCAAGATTGCGAAACACAAGGAGCTCCCCCTAGAGGAGTTATCAGGTACTCCACTCTATGCAGCCTATCCCACTGATCTCAAAAAGAAACTTTCTTTTTGAGATCAGTGAGCCTATCCCCCTTTCATTCCCAGTGTCAGCCCCCCCCCCCCCCCCCCCCCCAAACCACCATTTGTAACCTGACATTGCATCCAACAAGGCCTGCTGTAGGAAATGACTGACAGTTGGCGGTCGCTGTGGTGTTGTTTTCCTGTCCTGGCAGACGAGGAGAGGAAGGACACACGGCTGCTGCTGGGTCTGTGTCTGGACGCCAGAGCGCGCTACCTGGCAGTCTCCCATCGGCTTACTGAGGCCACTACTGACTACCGCCGCGCCCTGCAGATCTGTTCAGAGGAGCAGGGAGAGTCACACCCACAGGTGCAGCACCCATTTACTCCAACATTTGGTTTTAGTCACTGTCTTATAGTTCACTAATACTACGACTACTACTTCACTGTCTTCTAGTTCACTACTACTACGACTTCACTTCACTGTCTTATAGTTCACTAATACTACGACTACTACTTCACTGTCTACTAGTTCACCACTATTATAACTACTACTTCACTGTCTACTAGTTCACTACTACTACGACTACTACTTCACTGTCTGCTAGTTCACTACTACTACGACTACTACTTCACTGTCTACTAGTTCACTACTACTACGACTACTTCTTCACTGTCTACTTGTTCACCACTACTACGACTACTACTTCACTGTCTACTAGTTCACATTGCTATTCATGTTCTTCTAATGCACTTGCTATTTGTCCATGTTCAAGTGTCACTTTCTACTCATTGAAATTAGCATGATTTTAAGGTGGAACTGTTCCTGTAGGCGACTGACTCCGGACGACAGTGTCAGTATGAGTGTGCTGTGCTTGGTACCTTTACAAAGTGTATCTACTTGTGGCTTCTCTCTCTCTCTCTCTCTCTCTCTCTCTCTCTCTCTCTCTCTCTCTCTCTCTCTCTCTCTCTCTCTCTCTCTCTCTCTCTCCCTCTCTCTCTCTCATTGTGTTTCAGACTCTGGTGCTGATGAGTGATCTTGCCACCATTCTGGACCTTCAGGGCAAGCATGATGAAGCCCTCGGCCACATAAACAGGGCCATGCAGCTGGGCAAGGATGCCGGCCACCCCGACCAGCACGTGCTTCTGAACAACTTGGCTGGCATTCTGATGCATCAAGGTAAAAAAGGTGTCTAGTCATCTTGCATAGATAGATGGATGAATGTTGTCAACCTGTTTACATCTGAGTCTGTGGAGCTAAGTACTGTAAGTCACTTTTATTGCTTTTTTGCACTTCTGGTTGGATGCTAAACTGCATTTCGTTGTCTCAGTACTTGTACTCTGTGCAATGACAATAAATTGAATCTAATCTAATCAAATCTAATCTACTGATCCAGAAGAGAGCATTCCCTGTGAAATCCCTCTTCTGCCGTTGGGGTAAAGAGTGTGTTTGTGTGCTGCAGGCAAGCTGGAAGAGGCCAGTAGGCTGTTCCACGAGGCCCTGGCTCTGGCTCAGGCCCTGGGAGACAGAGAGGCTGAAGAGCAGATCCAGGAAGGGCTGAAGGAGCTGGCAAGCAGGAGAGATGCCCAGACGGACGGCAAGCCTGCTGGACAAACTGAGTGTCAGGCAGAGGGTCAGGCAGCATCAGAATGACATAAACAAGTTCCACTGTAGGTGTCCAACATGCCAGTGGGCAGCCACAGGTGAAAACCCTCATAGTGTGCCCCAAAACTCCCTCGCCTGTGCCCGAACCATGCCACCAATATGTGCCCTGTGTCTCTCTGTGCTGTCTGTGGTTTGAACCTCCAACCAACTGCCGTTTTGGAGTGAAGACGTATTACTCAGTGTTCACCAGCTGTGACTTTTGCAAAACAAGACCCAGGTCTTGCTCTCCCAGCAACACCCACATGGTGGTAGCTACATTTATTTGGTTCTTCTCCCTGTGTACCGTATGATTTCCTCATTCAGATGTTGTGTAATGGTTTGGCCAAGGGAAAATAAACAGACCTACTTAACAGTTGATGAGACTCAGGGAAGTGGTCATACAAGGAACATTGCGGCCATGGTCCGGCCAATGGACAGCCTTTGTGTTGTGAAACTGTTTACATGTGAATGAAACACATTTTTTTTTTTTTCATAACTGTCAGGACCAATTGAATGCTGGGTTAGATTGGCCTCCCCACATTTAAAGTGTGTCAGACAACTGAGGGGATCCATTTGAAACTGGAAGCACAATTGGAAACTCAATTGTCCAAGCAATATTATTCTGTGTTTCTGTTCGGAAGAGGAGGTGGAATAAAAGAAACCTGTCACGGATGGTCACGCTGTGAGATTTTATTTAATTTCACATAAATAATCTCTGCATTATATTTCAGCCTGATATAATTGAGCTGAACTGTATGTTTCTCACACCTGAATATTATTTTAAGTTATGCACTTCATGATTAGACAAATTTGGCTTTAAGAAAGAACATGTGCACATAAATGTTATGTATGTCAAAAGGCTGTACATTTTTTTTTTTTAAATGCAATGCATGTGATTGCAGTGGAATAAATGTTTAAAATGTGTATCTTTAAAATATATGTTTTATATGATGTGTTTGTTTTGAATGCATCTCTGTCAAATCACAGGTGTCAAGTCAATGTTCATCATCTGTGTTCTCTGTCATCAGTTGTCACAGAGTTTGAACTTGGCAGTGGGAATGACCGAAGGCCCGTCGGAGAGATCTTCAGTACGCTACTTGTCTTCTAAGCATATTGAGGTCAAAAGAGTGCAGTGAACTTGTAGACATAATCTTGTACACAAGGAGGCAGTGTTTAGAGTAGTTTGTTTTCAATCATTTTCAGTGGTGAGGTGTGGACAGGTGTGGGTAAGAACAGCGACTTCAGTGTGGGTGTAAATGTTATGGCAAACAGAAATAGTACAATGCGCTAATAAGAATAGGGTTTATGACATTTCGAAAGAAAAAACTAAAAAAAACGTTCTCCTTTTATAAGACTCTTCTACTTCTATAAGACTCTTTTACTTGTCCAGAGGCTGCTCTTTTTTGTGTGCTGTTCGTGTTTTAGCATTTTTAAATTCCACATAGTCATATTAATTTATTACTGATTAGGCCTACTACATTGAGTATTAAACTTTTTGCTGGGCATAACAAAACAGAGTTGGGATGAAGCATTAATATCTAGGCATGGACACACGTTGTTCCTGTGAATTCATAAATGTACATCATTTATTTGATCTTTTTATAATTTTTTTGTTAACTTTTTGTATTTGTAGTACACTTTGTGTGAAGCTGTCCATGATGGATTTCCAGAGGCTGACTCAGAGAGGGACTGCACAGTGTTTGTGTGTGGTACGTGTAATTCATGGGTCTTCCATTCAAGCCATCAGGGAATCAAGAGCCATCAGAGGCAACCGAAACATACTAATTATGGGTCCCGGCGTAGAGCAGCGGAGAAATGAAAAGATTGATGTGTTTTCACAACACGCCAAAGCTTCAGCTCATATTTCTCCCACGGTGCGGTTCGCTGTCCTCTGGGACACTCACGCACTGTTTGCGACACATCCAGGATTTCTGGGAACTCATAACACTTGTGCGAGGAACAGCAATCAGAAATGATGGAAATGCTTGTGGAGTTCGTCAATTTGACGTGAACAAGACCTAGATTAAGCAAGTGCATCCCATCTGTATGCTTCCCAGACAATGTGTAGTATACTGATTTCAGGATGGTTTTCTCACAGCATTACTCATTGTTTGTTGTTTTGTCTTTTTGTGACTGCTTCAAATATTGGTAGAGGTATACTTAAAAAAAAGCCAGTCTGACGTATGTTAAGGGATAAAAAGTCACAGCCTAATTGTTCTGTTAGAACCTCTTGAGACTCCAAAAATTCCAAAACTGTTGGTTCTTAAAATCCTTAAGGTACGTTCAGGTATTAAAGGGGGTTACCTTATGTAACCATTGTATTATTTATCCGCGTTTGTGATCAACACACACCCAGTTCATCCCTTAGGGGATATCAATGTGGGCACCCTGTACTTCCCATAAATGAAATAAAGTTAGGGTTCAGATCCTCTAAGATCTGTAGTCAAAACACTCAAGGCCGTGGTACCTTCCCGTTATTAAATTCCTGTACTATGAAAATATGGCTGTTACTTTCCTTAACTCTTTCCATGTGACTCTTTCAGTCTCAGCCCTCAGGTCCTAGTTCCCAAACCTGCTGTTTCCACAAATGCTCATCTATAACTGAACTGCAGGCTTAGTTTATTATAAGCAGATATATGCACACAATGGTAAGAAAACAAGTAAAGGTGCTTTAATGGGTTTTGAAAAAGATTTCACTTGGCAAAGACATGGCGTGTTTCTTAGAGGGTTGAGAGGAGGAACCTCCTGATCTAACCTTGTGGTGCATGTGGTTGTCTTTGTCTGTCGGGATGGGTTAGGGTATTGTGGGTCAGTGGTGAGTATGCAGCATTTTCTCCGAATTCGGATCAAATTCAAATACTTAGGTCTGAAAGCTGGCCTCCTTGAAATGTTTTAATTTGATTTAGCATCTGGCAGTGCAATGCAAGAGTTCATTTCAATCAAATTAGTGTGACATAAAATCTTCCACAAGCCACATTTGCCTGATTATAATCCTCATAAAGGAATCTATTCAGTCGTAGCTCTTCAGTAGCAGATATAAACATCTTTAAAGCTTAGCAACTGTAGAATTTAAAGAGTTATGTTTCTTGAGTTGGTAGCACCATTTGTATGCCAAATATGTGGTGCTGGCGTTTGGCTTGATAAGTCATCCTGTGATGGTGATATTTTTTCTCTACACCAAATTTTTGAACGAATTAGAGAAACCCACTTGAACATTTTAAACCAACTGATCACCTGGTCTACTGGTGGCAACATTTCTCCTGCAGCCATGACAATCAGATCTTTATTGTGTGTGCATGTGCATGTGTGTGTGTATGTGTCTGTCTGTGTGTCTAAATATGTGTGTGTGTGTTTGTGTGTGTGCGTGTGTGTGTGTGTGTGTGTGTGTGTGTGTGTGTGTGCTTTGAGCCAACCTGTCAAACCCATCAGCACAGAACCGTGTGAAGCTGGCATCTAAACATGCATGCCATACTCCTGTTCCAGCCTTCCACGCTGAGGCTTTTATTTTCAGAAACCTTAGTCAGGAGAAGCCAACCGTGATCATTGTAATCCAAACTCCCTCTCACGACTGAGAGGCATTATTCCACCTGACCCTGTGCACTGATTTGCTGCTGCAAGGCGTGCCTAGCTCATGAGCTTTGCTGGCCTCACCAGATGGTCAATTATCACCACTGGTGCAGGATACCGTTTTGCCAAAGAGTAGCAGAAAAACACTTTTAATATGTGTTATTGCTGATGATGGGCAAATGTCAAATATTTCATCTCAAAGACTTTTTTTTGCTGTGCCATTTTTATCATGCCATGTGGGATGTGATTGTAGGATACTATAGCTATAGTGGACTGCTCGAGAGGTTTTGACGAATGTCACACAGGTCAAACGGAATCCATCGACACACACACGCCCTAGTCTCCCAGGGGGATTTGCAGAGGACACCTGCTTTCTCATGCTAGCAAAAAAAAAAAAAAACAACAACCTCATCGCTGCCAAAACAGACACAAGAGCATTCATAATGTGCACAGTGTTTGTGTGTAAGCCTCTGTCGGTGTGGGATAATTTCCCCCCACCGTTATTAACTCTGAAAAACCAGTGCTCCTAAGTGGCCTGTTCCCATAACAACATGGCGGTGTCTTCTGTGTGGTCGGGGCCTGGGTCTTTTTTGAATGATTTTCTCACCCAGCCGAGTTCACGTGCAGGTGAGATCTCAATACTTGCTCACAGAGAGAGAGAGAGAGCACAGCAGCCATTTATCCCTATTTTATTGCCTCAGGAGGGGATAAGCAGACCTTTGTGTATAGCTCCCTCATATTCAAGAGCAAATGCCAATAGGGTTTTTATTTATGCAACAAATGAAGGTTAAAAGCAGCTGAGTGAGAGAGGTAGAAAGCTTGATTGCATTTCGTGGCATATTGCTTTGACATTCAGCTGAGCAAATAGATTGTAAAGCTTGCGCCATCTATTCCCACTTCACACCTGTAGTGTGATAATGTGAACGTTTGTAATTCAACTTAAAATGTGAGAAGTAACTGATGGATGTCACGTTGGTGGTACATGGTTATGAGGGTGTTATGCTTGTGTCTGATGCCTGAATCCGAAGTCGAACGCCTGTTCTTCTGGTTTTCTTCAGACTGAACGGAACTTGAATAGCTTGTGTCCTGCTGCCTGACCTTGGCTATTTGTGTCATTTGGTGCGCAACAGGTAGACAGAGACATAACAGGAAATAGGCAGAGGATACAAGAGTGCCACTGAAAGGCCTCAATGCTCGACTCTCTCCCATGCCACACGCCAGGGTCCACAGCAGCGTCTGTTTGAACGCACACAATGACAGGAAGACTTCTGCGCTCAGTGTTTGCCGATGCTGACTTGACCGATTAACACAACGGTGGCGTCTAGAGTTCACGCAATAAACTACGTTTTTTTGGCATGCATGAAAAGTCATGGACATCCTGAAATTATAGCCTTGAGCTCAATTACAGGCTGTTTTTGAGGAATGCGGTGGTGAATACATCTGGATTAAAGATGGGTTGATTTCATTTCCAAGCCTGACTTTAATCTATGTCGTATATGCATAGCTTGTTATGGTGTTCATGTGGAGTTCCCACTATCCAGAGGCATTGTGGGAGTGATGAGCATGAAGTGTTCAGCCAAAACAGTCAAAGCGGTAATGATCCCTCAATGTCATCATGTGATTACAATACATTCTGCTTAAATGACATGCAGGCCTATATATTGTTTACTGTAAAATTACCAAGAAAACCATATACTGTAATTACACACACACTCTCTCTTTCTCTCTCTTTCTCTCTCTCTCTCCTACACACACACATGCTCTCTCTGTCCGACACACACACACACACACACACACACACACACACACACACACACACACACACACACACACACAGACACACACACACACACACACACACACACACACACACACACACACACACACACACACACACACACACACACACACACACACACACACACACACACACAAATGATGCTGGTGGCTAAGCTGTGGAATGTGACTGCAGTGTTTTTTGTTCTTTGGTCACCCACCTCTTCCCTGAGGATTTAAACACTGACCAATTAATCCCCGGCGCTCTCACACACAGGCTCCCTTGCATATCCATCACAGCCCCCCACCCCCCCTTCACTCTTACGCACACACACACACACACACACACACACACACACACACACACGCACACACACACACACACACACACACACACACACACACACACGCACACACACACACACACACACACACGCACACACGCACACACACACACACACACACACCTCCCCTCTCTCTTATATGATGGGTTGCTGCCTTGTGCAGACCACTGCTCTTGTGAGGAGCTCATGGAATACGTGGCCCACACTGTCTTGTTTCAACAAGGATGCCGGCTGACGCATAAGTCTGAGGGAAGATACTGTATCTGCACAGAGAGGCTCCAGAGATAAACCTGCTCGAACAAACAGACATATTATCAGACAATATTAGCCATCTTTTCACACAGCTGAAAAGCAAGGTTGGATGTCCACACATAGGTGAGTTTTGAGTATGCCTGTCTATACTGCTCAGAAATCCTTACTAAATCAGTTATGATCTGTGGAGTTGTTACATCTAATGTTACATCTCTCTAACTAGTAGCTGTTTTTAACTACTTGTAGAGGTAGTTGTGCAATTAACATCGCTCTAACTAGTAACTATCTCTAACTAAGTTAACTACTTGTAGAGGTATTGGTGCATAAGTTCAGACTTTGTGGGGTTCTTCATAAACAGATCAATGATAGCTAGATAGCTCCTCATTTTCCCTATACCGTGTACCCAAATCATTCCTAATGATTTTCTTTTCAGCAATGATTTGGATGAGAATTTTTTGCTTTTAAGCTAATTCTTGCATTTGGCCAAATATATCAAGTTGTCAAATTTTGGCATATTCCACAGCACTTTGGATATCAGTGAGTTTTACTGTTAAGGGCTCAATGAATTCATTTCCTTTGCCAAATGTATTTATCAGGATCAATAAACTTCAAGTGAGTTGATAAGTTTACATTGAGCCTTAGACTCAGTAACTTCATACTGGAACAAATAGCGATGTACAGGTTTCTCCAGATGCAGTTTGTGGTTGTTGTTGTTGTTGTTGTTGTATTGTTGTACAGTGGCCTGGAGAGGAATGTTTATTTTATTTCCTGAGAGTGGCAGCAGCCTACCCAATTATCTAAAGACTGTCACAGTGTCCAAGTCATGCACCACATTTGGACCTCAATTGCCTGTAGGGGGCCAGAAGATTTCACACAGACATAAACAGAATTGACTGTAATAATGACTGTAAAAAACATCTCATTTGACTGTAATCATGGGCGTCAGTTTGGTTTGAAAAGTGCTGCGAACATAGCTGGGAAATTACACGTCACTGGCCTAATGCAATGTCTGCTTCTTCTATTAAGATGAACGTAGCCTGAATACAAACGTAGCCTACCACATTTCACTGGCCTTGACAGTTAAATATGAAAGCATGCTAAAGACAAGTGGGATGTCAATTAGTCAATTGTCAATTAGTGACCAGCAGATAAAGAACCCTGCAGTGAGAAAACCTCATTCCCTGGAACTGTAATAAATGTGCTTGGACAGATAACAAATTCAGGGATTTGGGCGTAATTTTTGCACCCCCTCCTCCAGTGTCCGATGATGCAGGTGCGAGGCCAGTACAGAACTGTGTTGGCTACATTTATATTGCATAGCGAGCAACTAATGACCTATCACTGGTGCATACTGTGCCAAGATTATGTCCTAAAGTCTTTGGCACTTCACAGCAGAGAATATCATTTCACTATGTTAGCCTCCGCAGACATCTATGAGTCTAGCACCCCAACTCTGCTGTGTGTGTAACTAGCGTGTTATGCAAAAGTTCTCTGGTGATAGCATCTGATTTAGACTAACATTACACACAATTTTCAGTTTTGTATATCACTTAGCTTTTCGTCTATCAACTGGTCATTAAGAACCTTTTTTTAAATGAAGAAAACAATTAATGAGCAAGGAGAGGACAGAAAATAAATACATGCAGCTATGTGCATACAATATGTTGTTTATACAATGTTAAGTACAACAGTGCAACAGTACAACATTTAAGCAAATGCATACATGTTATCCATTTGCAAGGTTGGGAAGGTTACTAGTTACCATGTAGTAAATGTAGTAATGTAATGTAAAAAGTAATGTAACTATTTGAATTACTTCATCAACATAATGTTACTGATTACTAGTGCTGTCAAACGATTCAAATATTTAATCGCGATTAATCGCATTTATGTCGTAGTTAACTCAAAATGAATCGCAAAATTTGTATCTATTCTACATTTTTTTCCATATTTTTTTTATTTTATTTTAATGCTCTTATCAACATGGAAAAGTGGATTGGCTTGCTTTATGCAAATGTTTTATTTTATTGAAAAACAACATTGCCAAACAGGGCGGTACAAAATTCAATTTTAAAGTGCACATTTCAGGTAAACAAGGACTCAGTCTATAGTGCAGTTAAACCATGGCTTAATATTTTTCTTTATTTCAAGTTTGCGGGGAACATAGCAGTCATAGCACTTAATTCAGAAACAATGAACAGTAACAGTTAGGTTACCAATAAAAGGTAAGCCTACTACTTCTGTGCTTTCAGCCACCTGCCTGTTGACATTTTCAGACAACAGTGAAGCTTGCTTCTGTTGCACAACACAACTTTTAAAAGTAAAATTTCCATTCAAAGCTTTTTATCATCCATTTTGCCGTATCACGCTCACCATTCACTCAAACCGTAACGTTAGCCTACTACACAGTTTGTGAACCTTAATCGAAAAAAAAATGTACGGCGTTAAAATGGGTTTGCGTTAACTCCGTTAATAAAGCGTTTAACTGACAGCACTACTGATTACATTTGATTACTTTTTGATTAGCAGTAGAGAGGTGAAACAACAGACAATCGAAACGACAACCAATCGAAAACAACGCTCACAACTTGAGCGCATACGGCCAAGTGAATAGAGCCTGTCCGTAACTCCTTTGTAAACACCAACAGTTTGATTCCTAACTGTAATTTAATTATATATATTTTCTCAGTAATTGTAACACCTACCATCCGTATACTTAAGATCATTGTCATGTATTTAAACAAAATAGAAATGTCGCTTTTTCATGTCATCTTACACAGTGGGAAATGATGTGCTTCTCTATGACATGATCATAAAACAATGCAGTGTTGATTGACTTTGCCTTATTAGAATGCACTTTCCTTGCCAGAATAGGAATCGGAATTTAACACATCCAGACCAGCTAGCCACAGATGTCTGAGAATGATTACAGTTGATGCTCAATTTAAAAAATACGCCCAAGCCTTTTGACCCATAGAGCATTTTAACTTCAGCAGCTACACTTAATTGAAGTCTAACATGCGAAGAACCAGTGTTGATCTCAGTTAGGAGTGTTTTTGGCTTTCATATGGTTGTTATGTAAACAGCCTTTCTCAGTGTTCAGAGAAGGTTATGGATTTTTTTGGGGGGGGGGGATTGTGACTGACCGAGGTTTGAGATTATCCATTAAGTCAGTGTGACTCTGCACTTATCCACTTTCACACACAGAGGACTTACTGTAAACTCCACTACAGCTCTCAAGCACCTGGCTTTCAGTGTTGTTGTTGTTATTGTTTTCAGAAAATTAAAGCTTTTTCTAGAGGAATCAGACCATCATGTCCTCCAGACCAATAAACACTAATAAGATCATATGAGCTTTGTCGTATCCATGACAATAACAATAAAGGTCAAATCCCCATGAAAAAAGAAGAGAGAGGAATATGAGGTTTAAGATGTCTAGTTATCACATATTATTGAACACTGATACCACCAATCTCTCAAAGTCCTTGTGGACTGGGTAAGACGAGGGCGTGGAGTGATATTAGATGAACTGAGCCCTCGTGTTGATGAAAAACAGAAAAAATATGTAGACGGGGTTGAGATGACTGTTTTATTTGGCGTGGTTCTTGAACGGATCCTTTGCTGTTGTTCTGGGCACTGTCGGTGCACTTGAATGGTTTCTGCCGAGTTAAGACCGTTTGCATGATCCAACACTTACTCCCATTGGTCTTTACATAAATATCTATTTATTCACTGGTTTATTTATTCATCTACTTATTTACTTGCTTCTTGTTTTAAAGATGTTGTCGCAGTATTTTATATGGGCCAAGGATTCTTTTCTGAGGCTGGAAGGGACAAGCCGTGAAAGGCATTTTGTCAGTTCACAATTATTTGACATCCTGGACTGACCTGTGCAACCGGGACACCACATGTTCTTCTACTGAACTCAATGTAATGTTTTAATGTTTTTTTTTTAACAACAGTTCTACGACTAAGTGTGCTTTGTGTTCTTTTTTAAATGTGCTCACTACACAGTTGGCAGCACACTAGTTAAACCCCAAACCCTATCCCTTAACATTGATGGGGAGTTTGAATTGATGCTGGACTGGTTTTGTGATGCATGTTTCCAGGGACTGTCATCATTAATGTTCATCGTGGAGGTGTTACTGGTATCAGCTCAGTGAGCGACTGTCCCCCCACGAGTGCTGTGTCTGTGAGTTCACTCAGTCAAGTGCTGGGGCCGGACTGTCGAGTCACGTCCCCGCGGTCACATGTTTGTCAGAGGACTAAAGGAGGAAACCTAATAGAAGGGGGAGGGGAGCAATCACTGGGCTCTCCAAGGTTAGGAGTGTAGAGAAAGTGTGTGTGTGTGTGTGTGTGTTAGGGGATGGGGGGGGGGGGGGGGGGGGGGGCAAACAGACAGAGAGGCAGTGCTTGTAACTGAGAGAAAAGTAGAGTCTTTCAGCAGAGCTCAGACAGACACAGCCTCTAACCACAGTCTCTTGCTCCCTCTTTCTCTCTCTTCCTCTCTCTCTCTCTCTCTTGCCTCCCCTCCTCCCGCTGTCCTTTCACATCTCCCCGGTTTTACAGGAGGTATTGCTGTTGTCTTGCAATGACTGCTGTGGCTTTAGACTCCTCGCAGTAAGCACTCAAAGGTAAGTGACATCTCTCTTTCTCTCTCTGCTTTCGTTCTCCCTCCCTCCCATTCTGAACCCACCCCCCCACCCCCCCCCACCCCCGTAACGGATTGTGGTGGCTGGTGGGCTGTCTGCAGCTGTCTCTCTCTCTCGTCCTTGGTAGAGTAGCAACCGTCGTTCTGCCGCCCGCACTGCTGTCAGAGCTGCCCCCTCCACAGGCACGACTCGTCCTCGTCCTCCTCCTGTGGCTCTCATTGCCCTTAGCGACACGTCTCTGGCTTTCGGTGGCATTTTCTGTTCTCTGCTGCTGCTGCACTCTCAGTCAAACCAAACAGACCCTCATTCCTGAGAGGAATACGTAACATCAAGCCCCTCTCTCGCTCACCAGAATTTTCTTAGATAACTTTTTTTTTTGGTCGTTTCATCGGGGTAAAAGAATGCAGTGTTTTCAGCGACTCTCTCTTTCCTTCTCTTCCCTCTCTCTCTCTACCTTTATTGAATTAAAGTGATAAGGATTATGCGAGATGTTCAACAGGAATTTGATTAGCGGCACCGGCTGCTTGTGTGCCATTTGTAGATATGGAGCGCCAGGAATGTTTGTCTCTCTTTCCCTCCTTCCCCTTCCCCATCCCTGTGAGTCTGCGTTTGGGAAGGGAAGTGCTGACAGGGCTTAGAGTTACAGATGGCACCCCCATGTGACGTCCCATGTATAACGATGACTTTTGTTTGGACCCAGTGCAGAACTCAGTAATGATTGAGCTTTGTCTATGCTGTCTGAAAGTTAAAAGTGGGAACAAGATGTGAGAGTAGATCTTTCCATCGGATCATGGAAACAGGACTTTGTTGCAACCTCATAACATAGCTGTCCGAAGGGGAACTGTAGTTCACAGATATGTCAGTTATGCATTCGGAGGGATTAACACGTGCCAGACAAACGTCAGAGCTTTATTTAGATGCCAGTGAATGGTACCTTTAAAGAGCTATGCCCACCAGGCTGTCCACAGGGCCTCTAGCGGCATTCCTTTCATCTACATGGGCAGCAGTGAGGGGGTAGGGAGAGATAAGAGGTCTTGCACTGAATGCATGCTTAATGCCCAGACAGTCATTATAGTTTATTGGGATTGTCTATTAATGAATGAAGATTCTACTCTGTCACTATCAAAGACTGTGAGGCTTCTATAGTCCATTTAAATGTCTGTGAGGAAGTAGCACTGTGAATGGAGTCCATGCTGAATCACTGTCCTTCTCGGTTACAACCGTTTGTTAAAGTAACACTATGTAACAATTTGACACTTTTTGAGGTATGGTTTAATAGGCAACTAGTTTTGGTTCCATCCTCAAATTCATTTCGATAGCATATGGTCAATTGAAAGACAGATAAACACCTGTGTCTTTCCCACGCATGACATTGCCAGCTATACTGCCAAAAGACACCAGTTAGTGTGCTGGCAAGCTTCTATCAGTGTCAGCTGGGCTGTTGGTGGTGTTTACAAGGTTTTTGTATTTTAGGTAGTTAGTTTGCTAGTTTTTGGAACAGAACTCCTTATTGCTGCTTTAACACAACGATATGACGTAAAAATACCATGTATCCCCAAGTGATGGTACAGTCTATTATTCCAGAATATCAATGCAAAGGTAAGAGACGTCCAGTTAAATACTGCCACCCATTTCAGCTGCCTTATACCTTAACTACTGTAACACCCTTACTATGCTGCAGAATTCAGAAATACCAATGAGTGGTTTTCATACATTTTAACATTTGTGAGTGTGTGTGTGTGTGTGTGTGTGTGAGTAGAATTTTAAAAAGTTGTAACGGACAGCTCCTTCTCACTCATCTCTTTCCTCTATCATTGAGTGCATTATTTATATGTCTCTGATGTGACTAAGCTTCTTGGTACAGAGAAGGACAGCATCCTTTCCTTATGAGCATTTCCTTGTCTGGTTAGTTCCTCCCAAAATCAATTCTGCACAATTCTTTCCTTGTCTTTAACGACTCTGCTCTGTTGTAGTTGTAGGAACACAGCACTTTTCAGACATCACCATGGTTACAAATAAAGATATGTTAAAATATAATAATGGGATCAAAGTTTTTTGGAAAGAGCGAAAGCAGGTTAGACCAATAATCAGTTTAAGTGACTGACACTAATAAGCTGGGGCTATGTTTGTGTATTTTATTTTTCATGTTTGATGTTTCATGACTTTGAGAGAGAGAGAGAGAGAAAGAGAGAGAGAGAGAGAGAGAGAGGGAGAAAAAAAAAAGAAACACAGACAAAAATGAAACACAGAGAGAGCTCTTTGACTTCAATCCCCAACCGCCTTCACCACCACTCTCATCTCTCCCCAAACGGATCGCTCTGAAACACACCGACACAGATACACACACACACACACACACACACACACACACACACACACACACACACACACACACACACACACACACACACACACACACACACACACACACACACACTCTGAAACACATATTAATGTCAGTGTTGTCAGTGAGAGAGATGATAAGCTCACCCCACCCTTATTTTTTCTGCTGAGTCACACACTCACCTTACCTACCCGCGACAATGCGCTGCTCTCCACGTTTGTCATCCCTCCCCACAGCTTGACTTTATCAGAC
Organism: Sprattus sprattus; assembly: GCF_963457725.1. Classification (NCBI taxonomy): domain Eukaryota; kingdom Metazoa; phylum Chordata; class Actinopteri; order Clupeiformes; family Clupeidae; genus Sprattus; species Sprattus sprattus. The sequence goes on along the minus strand of NC_137918.1, from coordinate 19,525,595 downwards.
GGAGCCTGCCGGGTCATTATAGCATATCATTACGCATCGCTTCCCTCCTCTCCCTGGAGACAGCGTGGCTGTGACATTGAAGGCTGCAGCAGTGACCTTGATCATGTCTACTCATGAGTCACTCATCCCTGTGTGCAGGGGCTCTGTGAGGAAAGAGCCCTTTTTAGACCTCAGTGAACCAGAGATGCCCAGAATAAGAAATGCCCACACTGCAGAAAATATGGTTCTTTCACCTCCACTGTGCATACCTCAAACCCGTCCTGATGTGATGGTGAGGAATGGTCAGATCTATGAGAGGGAACAAGTACCACTGATACTGCCATGACTAAAACAGGTATATACAGTGGTGTAGTGGTCCCTGGAGAAGTGGGTGTATTCTTAATTTTTTTTAAGGAGCCTATACAGCACAGGATAAACGCCCTGTTT
>NC_137918.1:19480169-19520169 GCF_963457725.1 Sprattus sprattus | reverse complement strand
TCATGTCAATCATCAAGCCATACTTGATGGCATAACAACAATTAGCGTAACCCACTCTCACTCTTTTGCACCACACTTAGTGAACTGTCTTGTCTCTAAACAGAATGAAGGGATTTTTATGTACTTCATGTACTGTAAGCACATAAGGTATTGGACCTGAGTATCAATGACCTTGCTGGTGCCGGAGCGCAGCCCTAGAGGCTGGGTTACATGAGTTCCATCGATCGGTTCCGATGAAGACAGCAGATAGACTTACACGTAAATCAGCACCTGCTTCAGAACTGTGTTTTTGCTCTGCTCTAAATGGCTGTGTCACAGTGGACATGTAAACATGGCAGAGATGCTGGCTGACAGCGCTGGGCGGGGGGAGAAGGGTGTGGGTGTGGCGGAGACTCTCCGTCTCATTGGCCAGAGCGTTTTTTTTTTCTATTCGTCCCATCTGTGGGCATGTGTGCAGGCGTACCCGGTCAGGGGCCCGTTCCCCAAAACACCCTGGTATTAGAATGGACCAGAACGCACCAGCCTGAGGGGATCTCTATGATAACATACCAGGATCAGCAGGGGGGTGGGGTCTACGCCCCCCTCTCAAGCACCTGGCATGGTGTCTGTTTACTGTTGAGATTTCGTTACCATGACTGCGAAACAGATTGGGCTGCGAGCTGTGAAAATGCTCTCTGTCACTCTTCAAAACCCACACGAGACTGAAAAACTGTCAGTTCATCCGAGCGATGGAGTTCAGAGGCTCTTTTATGTAATGTGTTCACTGTTGGCCTTTTTTGGGAAGGGGGGATAAGAGGCTTACCTTCAGTCCTCAAATGCCCTCACAATGCACCTAAGACTTGACCTATAAGTACCTAGAAGTTAGATCTATGTCAGGTGATTGTTAGATAGCTCATTCTGTTTATAGGAGTTCTGTTATTTTTTTTTATACCTAGTAGGATCTATGATATTATTTTACATATGCCTTGAGTCTGTCTGTAGAATGTCTACAGAGTCTGGTTGGCATTTAATACAGGTGTATGTAAGTCTGTGCTCTTCACTGCTGCAGTACTTTTCATACATGTCCTCACTTTTCTTTTTGTTTTTATTTTGTATAATTGTGCGAAGGGAGCACTGGAGGTCTGGTCACCCTAGGACCCCACATCGTGTTAATGTGGACCTGACTCTGTGGTATGCCTGAGTATCATGCCACTTTTTTGGACACGCGCCCTCTAGTGTTGATTCATCCTAGTGCATTCCCTTTACGGAGTCAGCTGTGAAACATTGGGATGTGTGTTTAAAAAAAAACAAATATTGAAAGACACAGAAAATATTGAAAGTGTGAAAACATGTGTGATCATATATCACACAAGAAAAATATAGCATCCATGATACCAAACCCCTATCATGTACTGCTCATCCACACCATGACTCTTGTCTCCACCTGTCTCCTCTATGGTCCGGTGTCCTCTATGATCCTGTCTCACCTCTGGTCCTGTCTCCTCAATGGTCCTGTCTCACCTATGGTCCTGTCTCCTCTATGGTCCTGTCTCCTCTATGGTCCTGTCTCCTCTATGGTCCTGTGACCTCTATGGTCCTGTCTCCTCTATGGTCCTGTCTGACCTATGATCCTGTCTCATCTATGATCCTGTCTGACCTATGATCCTGTCTCCTCTATGGTCCTGTGACCTATGATCCTGTCTGACCTATGATCCTGTCTCCTCTATGGTCCTGTCTGACCTATGATCCTGTCTGACCTATGATCCTGTCTGACCTATGATCCTGTGTCCTCTATGATCCTGTCTGACCTATGATCCTGTCTCCTCTATGGTCCTGTCTGACCTATGATCCTGTCTGACCTATGATCCTGTGTCCTCTATGATCCTGTGTCCTCTATGATCCTGTCTCATCTATGATCCTGTCTCCTCTATGGTCCTGTCTCCTCTATGGTCCTGTGACCTATGGATCTGGCTGACCTATGGTCCTGTGACCTATGATCCTGTCTCCTCTATGGTCCTGTGACCTATGGATCTGGCTGACCTATGGTCCTGTGACCTATGATCCTGTCTCCTCTATGGTCCTGTGACCTATGGATCTGGCTGACCTATGATCCTGTCTCTTCTGATCCTCAGCCTGCCCCAGGCCCCCCTCCCTCACGGCGGAGGGATGATGAGGACGAGCGGGACCTGAATAAGACTCTGGGTGTCGAACGCTTCCAGCAAATTCTCAAGCCCCCGCCTCGCCTCCCCTCTGAGAAGCACCGCAACTTCAATGAGGAGGATTTTGAATGTGAGTATCAAACCCACAGGCCTGCCGCTCCTTCTACATCCCACGGGGTCTGACTTCCATCAAGGGTGTGACACAGCTGCTTCTTCCCTCACTCTATGAGTATTTAAAGGCACAGTTCACACAATTTATTTTATTTCTGCTGTGATTACTTTTGAGTAGAAACTTTTGAGTAGAAACGTAGGATCTATAAATAAAATATTATATATATAACATTTAATATAAGGACGAATAGATAATGACAGACAGGAGTGTAGCCCAAACACCTTTGGGGTATATAGTATAGTATATAGTATACACGTGTATATAGTGCAGCTCTGAATCTTCAGGAAGGTTTGCAGTGTTTTATCTGTCATATAGTGAGGAGCCACATTCTATAATAGTGAGGTCAAGTCATTCAGCTTCCCAGTAAAGTATATAAAACTGTGGTGTAGACCTCCTAATGTGGTTGCATTGGGAGACCATGTGGAAATGCCCTTAGTATCAGAACAGCAGAGTGAAGTGGCCTGAGTCATGTCTGTGTCACTGCAGCCGTAGCTCTTGCTTGGTTGTCTTGACGACGTAGAAACGCGCGTTAGTATGCGCGTCTCACATGCGGAATGCGGCGGCTGCGCTGCTGATTTTGCAGATCACCGGCACTCGTCCATGCACACCCACCACCCGCTGTCCAAGCACCTGCCCTCCGAGGGCCGCAGGAAGAAAGGCAGCAAGAGGAAGAAGGGCTCGGGCCGGCGCAGGGGCTCCACGGGCAGCGCCACCACCGCCAACGCCGCCGCGCCCACCATAGAGGAGGACGAGGAGGATGACGAGGGCGACGAAGAGCCCCTAAGCCAGCAGGACAGGGAGGCCCACGCCACCACGCTTACCGCACAGACAGACACGGACACACACACAGAGGAGGTGCAGGTGGGACACTGATGTGTGTGTGTGTGTGTGTGTGCACTCAAAGATACCACACGCACTCACACTGACACGTGCACACACAGAGGAAGGGAATTTACAAGATAATTCAAATACAAACAATGTAATTCTCACACATTCTTATGGTATGCCTATAGAAACAACAGAATTCTCACACATTCCTATGGTATGCCTATAGAAACAATAGAATTCTCACACATTCTTATGGTATGGTTATAGAAACATTATAATTCTCACACATTCATATGGTATGCCTACAGAAACAATAGCATTCTCACACATTCATATGGCATGCCTATACAAACAGCACATGTGACTCATACTTGAGTCATAAATACATGCCTTATACCTTCTCTAACACACTGATCCTTTTGACTGTGCTCGTGCCAACAGTTCTTCGTGTCTGATGAAGACCCAAGCAGCAGCTCCACCCAAAGCAGGACAGACAGCAGTGCCTCCCCACGCCAGCTCGCCATCGTACCTGAGTCTGCCCTGCGCGCCAGGGTCAGCGGTCAGTCAGAGGACGCTACGACAACTGAGTCAGTACTCCCCCTACCCTCAACACACACACACACAAACACACACACACACACACGCATGAATCACAGTGTGTCACATAGAATGCCGGTGTATCCTACAGCACCCCCCCCCATCCCACACATGCACAAACAACACAATGCATATGTTAGCAGTATACATAAAACGCATATACAAGATACAAGTACACTGACCTGTACAGATCAACTCAGATTATTTCCTATTTACTCACCAACCCCCTTCTCTCAGATCACTGACCCCTCTGCCTCCGCCTCCTCTCTCCCCCTCTCTCCAGTGCGGGGGAACCTGCCCTAGCTGGGCCTAAGGGCAGGAACGGGGGACCTCACCCCTGCGTGTTCCCTCTCAGCTCCCCCGACTCCCCCAGCAGCCCTCCGCTCCTGGCGCCCCCTCCTCAGCGCTCCAGGCAGGGCTCCCTGGCGGCTCAGGGTGCCGGCGGCCGCAGCTACGACCTTCAGGACCGCCGCCGCACCGGGAACCAGACGGCCCCTGACAACGCCCTGTACCACTGCATGCCCACGGACGAGAGCGAGGCCCAGATGCTGGCCACGGTGGACCTGGACGGCATCAAGAGTAAGAGTGGGGACCGGGTGGTAGAGAAGTGCACATGTATGTGACAGAGTGTGTGTGTGTGTGTGTGTGTGTGTGTGTATGTGTGTGTGTGTGTGTGTGTGTGTGTGTGTGTGTGTGTGTGTGTGTGTGTGTGTGTGTGTGTGTGTGTGTGAGAGAGAGAGGCTGGGTACATCTTTGGTAAGTGTGTGAGTGTGTTTGACTGAAACTTTGGGCAGAAAGAGTGCGGCTTTACTGGTTTTAAATCAGGGACGGCTGAACACAGTGTGGTAGAGTAGTCACTGACCAGCTTCAGTCATGCATTTGAATATGTACTTATGAGTATATGTGTGTGTATTCGCTACTGTGTTCTATTTACTTCAAGGTACCTATTGCTTATCTGACAGGCTTTGGCACTGCCATTGTGAGTTCAGGATTTACTGATGGATTTTGCCTTTGACTGATATTGAGTGGGTATTAAAGGGAGCATGTGTTCATTGTGTGCTGTGTTATTAAGTAATGGTTTTTGTGCTGAGGGGCTCTTAAAGGGCACTTAGGACACCTGCTGCTAATAGTGTTGCTAGGAAGCAGATAAAAAAAACAAAGGAGGCATGTCCTTCACGATTGTGTTGCTAGGTTACCTGCATGAGGAGAGATATTTACTCAGGTTAGGGTCAGGGTTAAAGGCACCCAGTGCAACTTTATGTCAACATTCAATGAAAAATAAACATTCAATTTCTAGTCTTTTTTGCACGTAGTAAGTTTCAATAACTCCATACCATTACATATCGACATTCAAGGAGCAAAGATGAGACGTCGTTGTGTGGTGAGAACTGATAGAAAATCGTAAACAACAACAATCGCCAGTGGGGAGAAGCCATTTTTCCATTGACTGGAACCTGCTTTATTTATTGTAGGTTACCAAAAAATAAAGAAAATGGCGGCGATTGTTGTTGTTATCGATTTTCTATCAGTTCTCACCACACAACGACGTCTCATCTTTGCTGCTTGAATGTCGGTATGTAATGGTATGGAGTTATTGAAACTTACTACGTGTAAAAAAGACTAGAAATTGAATGTTTATTTTTAAGCCTCGAAAGTTGCACTGGGTGCCTTTAAGAACAAACACAGGGATCCTTCATTACATGTTATCTATAATCAGGATTGAGCTATTCAGGGATGACATCCTAAAAATCTTCTGAAAGATATAGTATATATATACACAAGATATAAACTGTATATTTCTCATATAACTACACTGTTTCTCCTATTGTAACGCTACAAATGGCTCATGACTGTTTGATCTGTTTGTCTCTGCGTCTATGAAGTGGTATCATTCCCTCAGATCAAACTCCAGCAGGAATTCAGATCATGTTGTTAGGGTCCAAAGACGCCCACGACTGTGGTACTTTTCCATATCTCTATTGTTTGTGTCTGAATGTGTGTTTGTAGTGTGTGTGCTGTGTGACGCTAATTTGATCCCGGTCAAACAATTGGCCACTTTGATGCAGATAGACTTACATTTCTTCTGTAAGGAACTGTAAAGGCCACTGGAATCTAGGAAATTAAACATATCTTGAAGTGGATGTAAGAGTTTTGGTGAGTGCCACAGAACACCGACAAATGTTTCTATTTGTCTCCCTCCTCTTGGGACAGAATTTTTATCCTCCGTAGATAAAGTCTTAGTTTTGGCTTTTTGATGTTATTCTGTCTTCTTTTGATGATGTATTCTGATGTTTTTGACGACAATGTAGACCATCTTGGTTTCATCATTCTTTAAATATATATTTAATATTTATAATATAATATTTATATATAATATTTTTTTCTAAAGTCTTTTTGTCTTTTTGTCTGTTCGTCTGTCCCCCTCTGTCAGGTCACCGCTTTGAGGATGTCCCCGGTGTGCGGCGCCACCTGGTCAGGAAGAGCACCAAAGGTCAGGTGGTTCACATCAGTAAAGACCACAAGGAGCCCAGTGGCCGCAGCCGCAAATTGGACCGCACCCCTCACGAGGTGAGAGACCAACAGACACACTAGCGCAGGTCTGGTCTAGGGTCAGAATTGAACACAGCTGTCAGTTACGTTAAGTATTTAGATGGACTGGAGAGTGGGCAATTCAACAGATTCGTATCTAAAAATGGTGTCACTTATTATTGCATGGCATTAAGGATTTAGTATGATGAATGATATCTGTGTAAAACATTCAAGCAACGTTGTGTACCAAAATGGAACTGCTCATCTTGTAATTATTCCAGGGCATTGTTGTCAATTCATGTGAAATGAAATCATATTAGACAGTCTGGGATAACTCCATCTTTAATCAGAATGTACGTATACGTACGTTGTGGAAGATAATGTTCACAGCATCCTAAGTTTTTTAGCTGTCTGTTGCTGCCTCTACTGTCTCTTTGTCTTTGTGACAATGACAATAAAGTACTTTGAACTTCAATGTACGTATATGTCCACATCTGCCTTGACCTAACGGGGTACGTCATGGTCCTTTATCAGTGGAGAGGTCGGGCTAGCAGAAGGAGCTTGTTGGACCCAAAAGCCCACTGGGTCAGTAAGCAGAAGGTACCCTAGGGCTGTGTGGAGTTGATGCTCAATACCTAACTGCACGGATTAGGGTGGTTTTGCATGTCATCACGTTCCTTTTATTAAAGTGTGTGTTTTGACTGTTTTTTCACCACAGAGTAGGGCGTAACAGATTGTGTGAAGTAGTGTGCAGAGAGGAAAGAGAGTCAGGATACACTGTTCACTGTGTGGCAGCTAACATGACTGTGTTTGTATGGTGCAGGCTGCGCTAACTCACCTGTCTGTCTGTCTCAGAGGTCTGGGTGTGCTTAAGGGACCGTTTGTGTAATAGATTTATAAAGTAATACAACATTTTCGATGATATCATGTGAGATGGTAAGATGGTATCCCGTAACACAGATTGTAATGCATTCACAATCAAGCTCGTCTTGTCTGTAGAATAACTCTGGAGAATAAAACTACATTTTATATGAATGGCATGAAAAAGACCATCCTGAAACTGTTTAGACCTTAGTGAGCGATGGAGCTGCTTGGAACAGGAGACTGCACCTAACCTTATCAACATTTTGACAGATGGCAACACCCACACGGAAAAACTAATGTTACAATGCTCTAGCCACATAGTTCAACTAAGATAAATTGCTAAAACTATTTTAATTTTTTTTTAATTTTTAATTCTAACAACCATTCTCCGTTTTGGCCACGGACATCTATGTGTGTACTGTATGTGTGTGTGCACGTGTGTTTCTGCTTGTGTTTGGGTATGAGCTGTCGTAACCAGGTGTCTTCCTGTGCGTAGGTTTTTGTAGAACTGAACGAACTGGTGATTGATAAAAACGAGGGGATGCAGTGGAGAGAGACGGCTCGCTGGATCAAGTTTGAGGAGGACGTGGAGGAGGAGACCGACCGCTGGGGCAAACCGCACGTGGCCTCCCTCTCCTTTCGCAGTTTACTGGAGCTCCGCAAGACCATCTCACACGGTCAGCCTCACCGAAAGGGCAGATGGGCCAGGGGTTGGGGGGTGATAGAGAACAGTAGACATAAACCGACATAGAATACAGATTATGTGTGAGCAGATACGGTGCATCAATGGCCCAACTTAATGTATTTGTAGGGATAGGCGCGCTCTACTTCAAAGGCGATTTTGGGTGCGAGTAAAAGATTGCTCTCTTAAGTAGAAAGAAAACACACTCTCAAGCTTTAATCATAGCTATTATTACCAAAATGATATTCTAATTTATATACTAACTTAATGTATACAATGTAGACTTACTATGACCAGTAAATTAATGTTTGAGTGAGTGAGAGAGGGGTGAGCATGTAGAAAGTTGACAAGACATCAGTCTGAGGAGTGTTGTCACTCTGAGTGTCTGATTGACTCACCTGGCGAGTGTGGTTCCAGGTGCTGTGCTGTTGGACCTGGATCAGAAGACGCTGCCCGGCATCGCCCACCAGGTGGTGGAGCAAATGATCATCTCCGACCAGATCACAGCCGAGGACCGCGCCAACGTCCTCCGAGCTCTGCTGCTCAAACACAGGTCAGCACACACTCACGCTGGGAAAGACCGCCACATCTCCTCAACAGACAGGGATCTCATCAAATTATGGTCCTAGGGTCTATCACAACATTACTGCTACACAACTAATGACCCTAGGGTCTATCACAACATCACTGCTACACAACTAATGACCCTAGGGTCTATCACAACATCACTGCTACACAACTAATGACCCTAGGGTCTATCACAACATCACTGCTACACAACTAATGACCCTAGGGTCTATCACAACATCACTGCTGCTACACAACTAATGACCCTAGGGTCTATCACAACATCACTGCTACACAACTAATGACCCTAGGGTCTATCACAACATCACTGCTACACAACTAATGACCCTAGGGTCTATCACAACATCACTGCTGCTACACAACTAATGACCCTAGGGTCTATCACAACATCACTGCTACACAACTTGAAATGTCGCACACAGTAGGAAAACCAGGAAAATTATGTGTATTGTTTTATGTGTATTGATATTACAAACAAAAGCAAGGACGCATTACAAAGTGGAAAAACTGATTTTATCTTTCCTCTTCACTCCTGCTTGTCCCATTCTCCTGCTTCTCTCCTCTCTCTCTCTCTCTTCTTCCTCTCGCACAGTCACCCAAGTGACGAGAAGGAGCACACCACCTCCTTCCCCAGGAACATCTCTGCTGCCTCTCTGGGTTCTCTCATGGTCCATCACCATAGCAACAACCACATCGCCATTCCAGAGCCCAGTGCCACGGACCCACTCATGACCACCATTGACGCCGACACCCGCCTAGACATGGAGAAGAGCGAGGTACTGCCGAGAGGAGAGGAGATGATGCCATAGAGAGATCACGCAGTAATCAATCAATATTTCACTGTAAAAAATAACCTGCCCACATGAAAAGGGTAAAGGGAGACTGAGAGACGAATGGTTCATTCATGATCAAGTGTGTCCATCTTCAGCTTTAAGCCTGAACTTTCTCTGGAAGTTTCTGCGTGAGAGAAGTTGTGCACACAAGTTTAATGGCTATTGTTGTGCTTTTGTACAGAAAGAAAACCCTCCATTCCTGGGGATGCACAGGTCAAAGTCCAAACACGAACTCAAACTGCTGGAGAAGATTCCAGAAAATGCAGAGGCAACTGTTGTACTTGTGGGTCAGTTGGAAATTATTTTTTATCATAACAGTTTGTGGAAAAGGGAAAAGTACACAAACAGGAAAGGTAAACATCAGAGCCAAAGTCTCATCAAGAAAGGTTGATTTATTTTCTGCTCCTGACTGTAAAATAAACAAGGAAGAGCCCAGTGGTGACAGTAGCAGTGATGGTGATAAATAAAGCGGTAACAGTGGCAGTTATAATACAGTGGTAACAGTAGCAGTTATAGTGGTTAATACAGTGGTAACAGTGGCAGTTATAGTGGTTAATACAGTGGTAACAGTAGCAGTTATAGTGGTTAATACAGTGGTAACAGTGGCAGTTATAGTGGTTAATACAGTGGTAACAGTAGCAGTTATAGTGGTTAATACAGTGGTAACAGTGGCAGTTATAGTGGTTAATACAGTGGTAACAGTAGCAGTTATAGTGGTTAATACAGTGGTAACAGTGGCAGTTATAGTGGTTAATACAGTGGTAACAGTAGCAGTTATAGTGGTTAATACAGTGGTAACAGTAGCAGTTATAGTGGTTAATACAGTGGTAACAGTAGCAGTTATAGTGGTTAATACAGTGGTAACAGTAGCAGTTATAGTGGTTAATACAGTGGTAACAGTAGCAGTTATAGTGGTTAATACAGTGGTAACAGTAGCAGTGATGGTGGTTAATACAGTGGTAACAGTAGCAGTAATGGTGGTTAATACAGTAGTAACTATTGACATTGAGGGCAGTGCAGTGCAGTACAATCCACTATTAGAATTCTCTGTTGTAGCTGTGTTAAAGTGGTATTGATCTCCATGCCTGCACTTAATTAAAGTTATGAAGAGTGCTGCATTAGCAAATAATGACTGACCGAGTTCTTAATGAGAGAAGCCACAGAGAGATGTTATACGCTGATACCTTCTCTGACAATGATGCCAATCACGCTCTAGGCAGTGTGGATTTCCTGGACCAGCCCTATTATATTTATATTATATATATTTATATAATATATTTATATTTATATTATATATTTATATTATATATACCTTATAATGATGCAAATCACGCTACAGGCAGTGTGGACTTCCTGGAGCAGCCCTCCATGGCCTTTGTGAGGCTGCAGGAGGCCGTGCCGCTGGAGTCGGTGCTGGAGGTCCCCATCCCAGTGCGTTTCCTGTTCGTGCTGCTCGGGCCGCCCAACACCAACATGGACTACCACCAGATCGGACGCTCCATCTCCACGCTCATGTCGGACAAGGTGCGTGAGTGAGCATACTGAGCCGTATCGGCTGACACAGTTTCATCAGCTGGCAGGACTGTCACCCGTGTCTGATAAAGTGTGCAGTTGACAAAACTTTTTAAACATATTCCACTACCCCTTTGCAATATTTCCAATTGAGTTTAGCTGGTTATTGTGGACTTGCCAGATATTGTACTTCTTTATCTCTAGACAATAATATGTAAAGCAAATGTAATGTTTTGAAAAACCTGCATCAACATCAATACTGAACTAAGGTTAATTAGTCTGTTCTCGCAATCAAGCGTGAGATGAGTATGGTCTCATCAAAACTATACACTTACTTGGGGGGCACTGTGGCGCAAGCAGTAGCCCCGATCATGAATGGGTTTGATCGCCCACGGGGACTCAGGTTCGAATCCGGCCTGATGCCATTTCCCGATCCCACTCCCCACCTCTTCTCTCCATCTCATTTCCTATCCAAACCTTCACTGTCCTATTGATTAAAGGCAAAAAGCCCAGAAACAAATCTTTAAAAAAAAAAAACCTATACAATTACTTGGCTGGAATTCTTTTGTAGAATTTCCATGAGGCAGCGTACCTGGCGGACGAGCGCCAAGACCTGCTGAACGCCATCAACAGCTTCCTGGACTGCAGCATCGTGCTGCCGCCCTCAGAGGTGGGGGGGGAGGAGCTGCTCCACTCGGTGGCGCGCTTCCAGAAGGAGATGCTCCGTAAGAGGCAGGAGCAGGAGGGCAAGCTGATGGCCAAACAGCTGAAGAGCCCTGATGATAAGGGTAATACGCACGCACACACACACACACGCACGCACGCACGCACGCACGCACACACACACACACACACACACACACACACACACACACACACACACACACACACACACACACACACACACACACACACACACACACACACACACACACACACACACACACACACACAAACACACACGCACACGCACACGCACACGCACACGCACACGACGATACGCGCACACACGACACACACACACACACACACACACACACACAATACTCATCTGTGATGATAAAGGTAATACACACACACACACACACACACGATTCTCATCTGTGACGACAAGGGTCATACACACACACACACACACACACACACACACACACAATACTCATCTGTGATGACACACACACACACACACAAACACACACACCATTCTCATCTGTGATGATAAGGGTAATACAGACACACACACCCACACACACACACAACACACACACACACGCACACACACACCATAGTCATCTGTGACTATGACATACTAAACTGTGCATACAGTATATACTGCATACATACACACAAATGGGTACCAGCGCACCAATGCACACATACGCACGCATAAACTCACAAACGCAAACGCTAGTGTAGAAGTTGACGTGAGTACACAAATGCATACCACCCCTCTGGTAAACCTATAAGCATATTACATTTCAAACTTCACTGGTGCCCGTACTTCGAGCCCAGTGTCAACTGAATAACCCAGTCTGTGGTCTCTCTGAGAGGTAATTTATGTTTGAATCCTGCATATTCCTCCGTATCCTGTCCCAGATCTGCGCCCGCCTTTTAAGCCCGGGGATGACCCTCTGAAGAGGACAGGTCGTCTGTTTGGGGGGGTGGTTCGTGATGTGCAGCGCCGCTACCCCAAATACGTCAGTGACTTTAAAGACGCCCTCAATCCTCAGTGCATGGCCGCCGTCATCTTCATCTACTTCGCTGCTCTGTCTCCTGCCATCACCTTTGGAGGCCTTCTAGGTGAGACGCACAGGACTATGGAGGGAAGGGATGGGATGAGGCCTTCTAGGTGAGTCGCACAGGACTATGGAGGGAAGGGATGGGATGAGGCCTTCTAGGTGAGACGCACAGGACTATGGATGGGTAAGGATGGGATGAGGCCTTCTAGGTGAGACGCACAAGACTATGGATGGGTAAGGATGGGATGAGGCCTTCTAGGTGAGACGCACAGGACTATGGAGGGTAGGGATGGGATGAGCACTCTGGCCCTGCACTGTCACTTCTTCACTTCTATTTGTGTGTTAAGATGAGGATCCTCCCGGTACTCCTGTTGTCTCCCACTGATACTCCTTGACCAAAGCATCCCCCTAAGAACTGAAGCCTATCCCTGGACAATGCCCTCCTGCTGCTTAATACTTTAATAAGTTGTTTGTGCAGGTTAAATGCAGAGGGCAAAATCAAATGCAATTTGGGACATTTTTCCAGGAAAAGGTACACATTATGTGGATGTGGTAACCAATAAAGACAAACATCTGGAAATATTACAGCACTATTTTTCTGTGCTTTAACTCACACATTACATATTATGGTTTGCCTTTCCCTCCATGCGTAATTCTTCCAGACAAGCGCTTAGTGGGACTGATCCCAGAGCAGGGTATTAATGAGCAGGAAATCATTTGGGTTTCCATATTGTCATGAGGGTCTTTATACAAATGCTGCCTTTCTTATCCGTCATGTTCATCCTCTCATCCCAAGTCCCATTTGCTTGCTACTCCTAGGTGAAAAGACGGGAGGTCTGATGGGAGTCTCAGAACTCATCATTGCCACGGCGATGCACGGGGTGGTGTTCTGTGTGCTGGGCGCCCAGCCCCTCCTGGTGGTGGGGTTCTCTGGCCCTCTGCTGGTCTTTGAGGAGGCCTTCTACTCCGTGAGTCATGGCTTCACAGACAAGATCTGTCATTTTTTGTTTGTTTAACACTGAGAAACATGCCTACCGTCACACGTGATTGTGCAATTTGACCTGGGCAGCTTTGTTAGATAATTCATTATTTTGTGTGACTTCTGCTAAATACCATAACTCTTATGTGTCATCTACTCTACTGATAAAAAACATTTCCCTGTTTGACTGACACTTCCTCTTGACATTACCTCCTAGTTCTGCAAGGCCAATCAGATGGAGTACCTCACAGGGAGAGTTTGGATTGGCTTCTGGCTCATCATCATCGTGATTTTAATGGTGGCCTTTGAAGGCAGTTTCCTGGTCCGCTTCGTATCCCGCTTCACCCAGGAGATCTTCGCCTTCCTCATCTCCCTCATCTTCATCTACGAGACCTTCTCAAAGCTAATCAAGGCAAGAAATCTCAACCACAACTGCCATCTCAGTCTCATAAAACACTTTCATTCAATGACAGTTAAGAGATCTAACTCTGTGGCACAACCAGTAGCCCCGACCACATTCGGGCTTGATGCCCTTGGAGGACACAGGTTCGATTCCGGCCTGATGTCATTTCTCCTGTCAACTCCCCACCTTTTCTCTTTCTCATTTCCTGTCCCACTCTTCACTTCAACTATCGATTAAAAGCCAAAAAGCCCAAAAATATATCTAAAAAAAAAAGATATCTAACTCTTTATTCACTTTACAGATCTTCCAAGATCACCCGCTAAAGCGCTGCTACGCTAACAACAGTACAGCGGAGAATGCCACAACACCCGCCAGCAACACTAGCACCAGCCTCCTCACACCAAGCCCCATGGGGGCACGGGAGGAGCCCAACACAGCGCTTCTGTCCTTCGTCCTCATGTCAGGCACCTTCTTCATCGCCTTCTACTTGCGCAAGTTTAAGAACAGCGCCTTCTTCCCTGGGAGTGTAAGTAGAGCCCCTTGCAATTAATTCTTCTGGTAAACATTCTGAATAGTCGTCTACGCTAGCTCTTTTCCTGACCAGAACCATGGTTCAGCTCCGCAGAATCATTGGAGATTTTGGGGTTCCCATAGCCATCCTCATCATGGTCCTCGTGGACTATAGCGTAAAGGACACCCACACACAGGTACGAGATTTAGGTGACAAACATGGCATGGTATGTACCTGCAAACAATTCAGATGAAACATGGAAGGACATACAGTATGAAACAGTTAAAGAGGGCTGACCTCTTGCCCGTTTTATGTTTCTGCAGAAGCTGAGCGTGCCCAGTGGCTTCTCCGTCACAAGCCCAGCGAAACGTGGCTGGGTGATCCACCCCCTTGGCTCCGATGGCCAGTTCCCCATCTGGATGATGGCGGCCAGCCTATTACCTGCTGTGCTTGTCTTCATCCTCATCTTCATGGAGACTCAGATCACCACGTGAGTTTCTACCAACCAAACCCTCGCTGGGTTTGAGTTTTTTTTTTTTACTTGATTTGACATGTCGACATACAGCCTTCATGAATATTGACTTTGTCCTTACCATCTTTCTGCTTGTTCCTTCATCTGTTAATATTACTCTTCTGTGACCTCATCATTCACCTCACCCTTTATTCTGTCGTTCATCTCTGCCTCTCTTCCAGCCTGATAGTCAGTAAGAAGGAGCGCATGCTGGTGAAGGGCACTGGGTTTCACCTGGACCTGTTGATCATCGTGGCCCTGGGTGGAGTGCTGTCGCTATTTGGGCTACCGTGGCTGGCTGCTGCCACGGTGCGCTCCGTAACCCATGCCAACGCCCTCACTGTCATGAGTAAGGCTGTTGCCCCCGGCGACAAGCCACGCATACAGGAAGTGAAGGAACAGCGGGTGACAGGGTTCCTGGTGGCTGTTTTTGTAGGTAAGACAGGTTGTTCCAAAATGGTCAAAGAAAATCCACCAATTTGAGGAACTAATGGCTAGTTTGACCCGGATAGATCACCCGTCACCTCAGATTTTGTCATATTTTAAATGTAGACAAACCTACCCAAAGTAAGGCAACGGCTTTAAAATTCGTTCACTAGACAGCTGGTAGAGTTTAATTAACTTAAATTTTGTATAATCATCCGTTACTTTTACTATTGCTTCACAATCTGTCAGCCCCAAAGCATCATTGACGGCTGTATATACGTATTTGTTATGAAAAAATTAAAACAGTGATTGAGAAAATCTCTCCTCTTAGATGACACATACCTACACTTTCTGTCCTTTTCCAGGTCTTTCAATTGTTATTGGAGACCTCTTGCGTCAGATCCCCATAGCTGTGCTGTTTGGGATCTTCCTGTACATGGGGGTGATGTCACTCAATGGCATCCAACTGACCGAACGAATGCTACTACTGCTGATGCCCCCAAAGTATCACCCAGACCACACCTACGTACGCAAGGTCAGCCACACTGAGCTTCTGCTGAACCTATGCAAGCAGGCTAATCACTCTGTTTACTTAGTCATGTTACTGGGGTGAACAGCAGTTGCTGTCTATATAGAGTTAGTGCACTAAAATCACAGGTTTTCTAAAGTAAACTACATTTCCCATAACCAGTTCCATATTTCTGTGTTCTTCAGGTGAAAACCTTGCGCATGCACCTGTTCACTGGGATCCAGATGGTGTGTCTGATCTCGCTGTGGGCAGTCATGTCCACCTCTGCGTCGCTCGCCTTCCCATTCGTCCTCATCCTCACCGTGCCCGTGAAGATGTTCCTCTTGCCCCGGATCTTTACCACGCGGGAGATGCAGTGTGTGAGTCACTTCAGAGGGCTACTATCTGGGGCCAGCGTCAGAGCAAATGCAATGGGGTTAAATCAACTCCTGTATGCTTGGGCATGACATTACATAACACATAAAACATATAGTAGGGGAGAATCCGACTCAGGCAGTGGTTCCCAAAGTCTGGTGAAGGCCCCCAGGGGGCCCGGGGGTTGAGGGCGAGAACCCTAAATAACCAACTAGAAGGTCAACTTATGTATGGCAGTGCTCTACAGCAGAGTAGCCTATAACTAACCTGTTTGGTGATTAGTTTATAGTCTACTTTGTACTTATACAATATGGTCAGGACCTACTGTTTATCCTAGGGCTAGGCTATACGTTAGAAGGGATAGCTAGTCTAATTATTCGTAAAACAGGCATGCGCCTAACAAGAACCGACCCAAAGAATGGGACGATACATAGCCAACCATAAAACCGTAGTTGGTCCGGCCAGGGGGCGTAGTTTGAAGTCTAATCATCAAAACAGGCGAGAAGTTTGGGAACCGCTGTCCTACTGGAACAGCTTGTGTAACAAGGACACACATATACGAAAACAGGAGCCTTGATGAAAATCAGTAAACACTAAGCTGCCCATCAATGCAGGATTTAACTGTGCCTACCCTATGCTACACTATGTCAGTATCTACCAACACAGGGTCATTCCTATATTGCCCTAGTAACTCATCTTTTTGTTTCCAGCTGGATGCCGATGAAGCTGAGCCCACGTTTGATGAAAAGGAGGGTCAGGACGAGTACACAGAGATGCACATGCCTGTGTGACAAGAGCCTCCGCTGGGCTGAGTATAGCTGCCTTTCACTGAGATCACTGATGTCAAACACACTGGGAAGGTCCCATCAGGACAGTTGAGCAAGTAACCACTTCACAAGCAGACATGTCACTGTTATTAGAGCCTCTCAAGTCCCATGGTTTGATTTAGAGAAATTAATTGAACGCCTTAAACGGTCATTTCTACCTTTTGCAACCATTTCTGACTGGTGTATGCTGGTCGATGTCCTTTCTTCCTTCCTTCCTTATGGAAGGTTAGTGTGACTGCTTTAACTTTTTTTTAGGTATAAAGACAATGTATGCTTTTTAGTGTTTGAAACTGTATGTCATTCTAAGACCTTTAGACCGAAGTGTTATCTACACACAAATCACAACGGGCGTTGTTGTTGGTTGACTGCATTTGAAGGTCATGACCTCAAAAAAAGCACTTTAAACACAGGGGGGGGGGGGGTCAGTAGATATTTACACTTTATTCATTAGAATCATTCCCATTGGATATATGCATCTGAAGATTTTGTAAAGCAGAGAAAGTTTACTATGATATCATGGGAACAGCATACAACATAACTTCCTGGAGCATTCATAGCACTATATTGTTGTAGGCATAGTATGTTCTTACATTTCCGACAACCAAGCACCAAAGCATCACTTTCTGTGATCCAAATGACATTTCCAGAGAGCCTTCTGTCAAACAAGCTAAACACTGTGCAGTCACATTGCCAGTCTGCTGTAAGCCACTGTCCATTGGCTTCACGCAATAGGAATTATAAATGATCAGACAAGATGATGGTTAGTCCCTGTAGTAAGTCTTTATACATGGATACCAAAGGCACCTTTTTTACCCCTTCAGCCAGGTGCAAAATCGGTCTCTTGCTAACTTCATACGCACACTCTCTCCCAGTTGCTTCCAGTACAGTTTGCTGTGCTTATTTCAGGCAATGTATCTGCCTGTCAAACAATAGTACATCGATGACACTGACTTCAGATGTGCTTAAGTCAGTTAGTTCCATGTCAGGCCTAGCTAGTCTCCTCACGTCGCCCTGAGGCATGGTTCTGAGCAGTGGTGTAGTCCAGGGTATACGCAGGTATACGGAGTATACCCACTTATTTTTCAGTCAGCATTGAGTATACCCACTTCTCAAAACAGGGTGTTTATCCTGTGCTGTATTGGCTGCTTAAAAAAATTAAGAGTATACCCACTTCTCCAGGGACCACTGGTGGAGGTGGGAACTGTGGAAAAACAGGAAATCATGGCCTATAAGGTACGTTGGACCTGAGGACTCACTTGGTTCCTCATAGTCACCGAATGGTTAAAAGTTATGATGTCACACACCTGCTACCCCCCCGAAAGCTACAATATGCAAGACCTGCTCCAGACCCTGTTCCTACCTCTCCTTTCACTGTTGGCTCTGCCCTGTCCATCACTTTAATTGCGTACTAGTTTTTGAATGCTATACCAGAGGCCCAATCCTTGTATTTGAGATTCTCTTATGATCAGATTGGTTAAGAGTGTCAAGGCTCAATGAGAAACTTCAGAAGGGAAAGCTTCTTTAAAGCGGCACAGGTTGTTGAATGGGCCTAGACGACATCAGACTTTGGTGGTATGTGAGCACATCGAGATATGTTGTTGAGCATATTTCAGACAAAAAAAAACAAAAAACTTACTGTACTGCTTTAACTAGAAATATATACCATAACTTTAACAATTGGTATGACATTTCCACACATGAAAAAATATCGAGTAGCCGTTGTATGCGGATCAATGCTACTACATATCTTTACATTGCCTTTTGGAGGACACAGCACAAAAATGACAACCAGTGTTTCACGTAAGAAAACACTTCTGTGCTGAAATTGTCAATCAAATACGGCTTAAATATATGAAAACAGTCTTTGTATGTTGTAATAGCTTATGGGCACATTGCACTGGAAAAACTGACTTGCTTTGTTCATTTATATTTGGTTGAAATTAGCTATGCTTTAGACGAAATATCGCCTTTTAGTGTCCTCTAAACTTCATGTTTGTTCGTTCAGAGAGGCAGACATCTTGTATTTGTCAAAACATAATTTAAAGCTGAAATCTTAAAATGTACTCTGTGAGCTAGTTCTTGTTTTTTATTCATGCTATGCATTAACTAATGTTAAGAACTAATGCAGGGATGTGGAATGAAAGAGAGAAAACTATTTTAGGTTGTCCAAATGAGAACATTTATTTTATTAGGTGTCAGTTTTGAGTCAAACACTACACCTACATTCCAGCTCTTTTAACAAGACAATCATTCACTGTTTTATTATGAGTTATCCAATTATATCCTTTTCTTTATATCAAGGCCTTATGCTGAAATATTTTTATATATCCATCAATAAATGTATAGAAGCCATAAATGTCTGTCTCTTTTCTGCTGCTATGTGGGCTGAAACATTTATTATGTGGAATTACAGTGGTGACGTGACCCGTCATGACACTGCGGCCTGCTTATTTTGTATGACAGTTCTAAACATACTTTACTTTAAATACACCTGGGCATTGAACTATCATACTGAATGTGGGTACTCATGTCTGTATTGTGACTTATTTTTCCCCGTTTGTATTAAAATGAAATATATACCACACAACGCCACTGCTCGGTTTTCTGTTTTTGCACCGTGTGATTTGATTCATGTTTGTGTCTGGCATGATCATACGCTCCACGTAAGTCTCTCGTTAGTTGCACCAAATTGAAGAAGAACAAATGATGCCCACTAGAGGGAAGTTCAAATGATGCCCACTAGAGGGAAGTATTTCAGCCCGACTAGGCTTTCGGAATACAATGGATGGACCGCCATGCAGAAAATGTCGAGGCGTTTCGATTTGGATATATGAATAGGCCTATTAGCCCATGTTTATAATGACCACAGTGATTGTTTATATTATGGCCATAACTATTAGGCATTTTTGCAAGTTATAGCCTGTGATACGCCATCGTACCGATACCTAAATGTTAAAACACATCAAGACAGGAAGATTTTTTTTTTTACCTAGGCTGATTCATGGTATGTTCGGAGGCTGCGCGACTCTGTCTCCTCCTTTCTCGGTCCCATTGGTCCGTTTACCATGAAAACAAATCTACGGCAACGTGACGTTTGTGTACAATTCCCATCTCACACTCTTGGGTTATTTCGACTTGCTTCACGCTGGCTCTAACAGATTTTGAAGATTCTCTGAAAAGCCACCCCACAGTATTTTCAAAACATTGTCGCAAAGAGTCTGTGGGAACATAGCGTATTTAATGAAGTATGCCTATAAAAACGGACTTCTGCTTAAGGCTTATTGTAGGCTACGCTACCGAGCTACACTGATATGCATTTTAAACTACATGGCTTTCTCCAAAATATAATAAAACGAGTCATAGGTTATCTTATTTATGCGCACTTTGATTGATTCAAGAGTGTCCCATCATATTCCAAACCGGCTGTCATTTCAGAGCATTGGAGGACAAGACTTGGGCGGTCAAACTAATCGGGTTAGGGATAGGATTCAGATGTTGGCCGGGAACACATATCCCTGCCCGAGCGGGAGTCATCGACAGATTATTTGAGAAACAAATACATCTACTTTTTAAAGTGTTTACCAATGTCAATGTCTTACACACATACAGATATCTGAAAACTCTTTATTAAAAGCAATGGTAATCTTGCTAAATATAGCCTACGTGCAAATCCTGCTTAAAAAACAAACAAATTATTTGAAATGAATGACTTGTTAGGTCACGGTGCTAAGGGGGAAGTATTGTAATTATAATTAATGGCCTTAATTTCTATGAAGTTTCATACGGTTTCTTTGTCTCAATTTTTCTCGCATGTTTTCGTACGGAGTTCCTCCCCCTGCGGCGCTGGGCGGAGTTTCATACCGAACCAGACGCTCCTTTTGTCGGATCTGTTTCGACCTGACTCCCCGGGGTTTACCGTTGAAAAAAAAGGAACTTAAACATCACCAAAACAAACAACTCAATTAAATTATAGTTTTTGAAGGCTGTTGCCCTCGAAGTGCCGAAAAAGGTGAGTAGTCTGATCATTTTTGACGTCGTTTCAAGCAATTTTCCGACCGTTCGTCCCCGAGTCTTTGTAACATTCATGGCGGCTCTGCAGTGAGCGCTTTGGGGCGAGGGAAGGCAGAGACACCCGCTCTCGTCGCTGTTTTTATTTTTTTAGCCGTTATAACAAGGATAATAATTCCATATTTCCTACGGAATAAAAATTAAAGTCTATTGTCCGTTTATATGAATATTTCCGTAACCGTGTTTATTAGCAAATGTATGTATTTACACTATTTTCCATCATATTGAATATTATTTTCATGAAATGCACGTGCTCTGAAGAGGAGGTCTAACAGATTCGTTTACGGTTAAATGGGTTAAAAATCAGAGTGTATACGACAACCTTAAAATATTTCGAGCTCGAAAAATGCGACCATGTTACCCTACCGAGGCATCTGCCTAGAGCTTTCGTGCCAGCGGAAACTGCGTTCTGACTCCTGCCGGAATGAGGGCGCCATTACTGGGGGTTGCAGGCAGACAACAGCCGGTGCGTCAATAACTTGCCATGTTGAAATATCATCGCTGTCAACCACATGAATGGGCCAACACTACAGAAGCCCATCACGCGGCCACATTTATGCACAATTTCACAAATTCATTTCCATACACTTCCTGTCATTACAATTGCCAAGCTACTTTTTAATTTGTTGCATTTATACCAATTCAAGTTAACATTTAATTCCAAGTTGTTGGGCATTTGTAATTTTGTTAAGTGAGGTTTTAACCGAGACGACCTTGAGGGCGGGCGGGCGATGACACTTTAACCGGGAAAAGCTGCGCCTCGCACGGTTGCACAGCGGCGCCTCCGCTTGGGAGTGGCGGGCGGATAAGTAGCGTTACGTAGGCTACCCCTAGAAACTCTGTTCCGCCAGTGTCAAGTCCTGGCTCGCGTTAGAAGCTTTGTCACTCTAGGCTAGCCACGTTTGCTTGCTAACCAGCACAATTTAACTTGGATCATACCTGTCAACGAAGACGTGACCGTTACCTGCGCAACTTATTGGTATAAGGCTTGAAGTTTATTCTGTAACGTTACAAAGCTCAATATGTTAAGTTAGTGAATGTTTTCCTAAGGCTGTAAATGCGTCGCTACCTAGCTAGCTAAGCTAAGTTGCTCACTTTAGCATAGCTTAACATGCCAAAAACTGGCACAGTTCTCTGGACAGGATAACCTTAATTTTCTCTAATAATTAGATCTTTTAAAATGGCTGAAGGGTGATTCCACTCATACCAAAAGCTCATATTTGTCAGTCACGGAGGAGCAATTGCGTATTGTCCGTCAGCGTTATCTAGCCTAGCTAGCCTAATCGGAATGCAGATCAGAGAGCATGCCTACTTAGCTAAAACGGCCGAGCGCGGGGGTAATGTTAACTTACTTTACACATCCTTGGCATTTCAATACACCCGCATATATGGGCAAGAATTGCAATTACTGGCTGGACTGACCGCATTGAATCTGCTACTACCTATGCCATAATGCATCACAACAGACGCTCGTCTTTAGCTAGTAAGCTATCGCTAGCTAGGTTGCTTGGGGTAAAACATTCCTCGCAGTTCGGTCCTGTATTTGCCGAGAGTGCACTAACTTAGCGATCGTCACAAAAGTGAATCTACACTCACAGACATGGTCAAACTCAATTATAATATGTAACTAACCGTACCTACAACGTCACTAACTTTGCTTGAGTGCTTATATATTTTTAACTTTGTAAAAGATAGTTTGGCAGATTGAGCAATTTGAATGTGGAACTGTAACGAGAGGTAGCCAACGTTAATGCCTCTCCTGCCAAGGGAACAGCAGTCAGCTACCTTCCGCAAGCATCGTTCACGCACATGCATGACGGTAGTTGATACGTTACCGAGCCACGCATTCCCTGGCTATGTAACATTATTAAACGTCTCTCCCGACCCGAATTAGAAGTAATCTTTTGTTACCGAGAGTTTAACAAGTATTTAAAATACAAGGTTAAGGCTTGGACTCTCACCCTGTCATCATCCCCGGATGAATCTAGCCACCCCCGCCGGTGTGGCGTGGCTGGGTCAGTGCCGCCTGGCTGTCGTCTAAAGAAGACTGCAGTCCGAAAGCAACCTTCTTATAATGATTAACGTCACATTCATTTAACAGTGGTCCAGCGAAAGATCAGGGAACAAATCGATGATTCGCGTGTTTCTTCTTATGGATCCGCGTACAATGTCGCCGTTAGTTTCACCGAAGCGGTCGACCACATCGCACTGATGCGTCTCCTCATTGGGAGGGGATGCATAGGCGGAGTCGAGGCTGGATCTGGTCAATGTCCTTTATGGCAATTTGGTTTCAAGTCAGCGCGAACTGAGTAACTATTTGTTGCTTTCTCTATTAGCAAGTACAAATGAGCCGGCTATTAGACGTTATCTCAGGCCCTTTAATTATGTTCTGGCAGATGCCGTTGATTTGTAATTTCCCCCCGGTTAATTTGTATGTTAATATCTAGACTTTTCTTGTACTTTATATTGGCCTCTACCAGCGACTGATTTAAGCTTAAACTATTTTACTGGTAAGTTGTAAGTGACTGATCTCTGATTGTTGTGGGTGCTTTTGAATTTTGTTTTAGGGCTGTATCCATTTGGAACTGCCCACAGACTCCAACATGAATGGCAGTACAAGTGTGTCTGCCGCCCAGACTGTACGAATCAAGTCAGAACCAGGTAATACATTGCGTGTTTGATACCATTTAACATAAAGAGTTGTGCAGTTGATTTTGTTTAATTAACAATGGTGGTCTGATGATCTGTTCAGTCCGATCCGTGAAGACCTGTAGTTTGTGCTCCCGTCCACCAAGCGTATCCCTGTGTTTGTCTGTAGATGAATGGAGGAAAGAAGATTGTCTGATGCTACTGGAGAGGATCCGAAGCATACTGCCCGATTTAGACTCCATGAAGTACAAGACCACTGAGTCCCACTTTGACTGGGAGAAAGTGGCTTTTGGCGCTTACTCGGGAGATGTTTGTAAGCAGAAATGGCAGAAGCTCTCCACTGAGGTAAGCCAGTGCTGCAACACTGAAGACTGAAGTGTCACTGGACATGGGTTACATGGATTACTAAACGTTAGGTTGCCTGAAACTCTGGCAATCCACCAAATAAGGGGGATGCTTGTAATGGGGTGGCTCCATTTGCACTTAAATATGAAGACAGATTTTGTGTGAATTGTTGGATCTGATATACAGTCCTTAATGTGAATTATGCGTGGACGAAAAAAATAAAGGTGTTCTTCTCTCCTAGATCAGAGTTAAGTGTTCAAAGTGCTTATATTCTCTGGTTTTCTTTACTTCGAGGTGCGGAAATATAGAACTATGACAGAGCTTATTGTGGATGCCATTGAATATGTGAAGAACCCATACAAAGGAAAGAAGCTGAAGGTATGTTTTTCAAGGCTAAGACCCTAGCACTATAATATGTATGCTCGTACAGTAAGCCACGCAAGTTTTTATTCTTGATCTTTTTTGTATTACAAACTGCACTGAACTGTCAGCAAAACTAAGCTGGATTTTCTTTGAAATGTTGCGCAATGATTTTCCTCCTGACCATAATGGAGCCGTAGCAAACTAGCCCCTGTTGTCATTTCTTCCCCTTCCAGACACATCCAGACTTTCCAAAGAAGCCTTTAACACCGTACTTTCGCTTCTTTATGGAGAAACGAGCAAAGTATGCCAAGATCCACCCAGAAATGAGCAATCTCGATCTCACTAAGATATTATCCAAGAAGTACAAAGAACTCCCAGAGAAGAAGAAGGTATGATAGCAGTGTTATATTGTTATAGACAATGTATTCCACTTGCAGTCAGGACCCTTAGGCTATGGACCGATCTACCTGTCTAAATCAATGCTGGCTTAGTCAGTGACTATCTATACGTCCCTTCTTAAAACACACTTATAGGGAAGCCTTTCCTGATTTTGTATTTGTTTTTTATTTGTCTTATTTCCTTTAAAACAATGTTATTACTCCGAACTGTAAAACTGGTTTACTGTATTGGTTTTTGATGGCCTGCCTAGTTTTCTTTTAAAACCTGATGATTTTATGACAGTTTGTTTTATTTTGGTGCCTCTATGAAGCACTTGTAAGTTGTAACATGGATTTTGGAAAGTGCTCTATACATTAAGGTTATTATAAATATTATATGCCAGAGGGAACACAGTGCTTATTTTGGTTCATAGAGATACATATATGCCACTGATGTGTTAAATCTTAACATGTTCTAATTTTCTCTTCAGCTTAAGTACATTCAAGAGTTCCAGAGAGAGAAGGAGTCATTTGAGAAGAACATGGCACGGTTTAAGTAAGCACCATTTTAACCAAATGATCCATGTTGGAGCCATGCCAGGTAATTTTCTCAAGGGCTGTTTACACCATTCAGTACCTTTGCATACTTTCCAGGGAGGACCACCCAGAACTGATAGAGGAGAGAAAGAAGTCAGACCTCCCTGAGAAGCCCAAGACTCCCCAGCAGCTGTGGTACAACCACGAGAAGAAGACCTACATGAAGCTTCACCCAGATGTGAGTGTGCTGACATTATTATTCAAACCATATATAGTCTGCCTATCAGAGGGTGCAATATATATTTATATATATTTGTTGTTCTGATCAATATTGACTGTGACAGACATACTTTCTTTAGACCAGGTTTTTATTTATTTAATATTAACATTTCATATTTACTTAGCAAGATACCACATAATCAAAGCCCTCCATTTTGTGGATGTTTATCTTGCCTTTTGGTCTTGTGCACCTAGGTTACCCAGAAAGAACTGAAGGAGGCACTACGCAGACAGTGGTCTCAGCTGTCAGACAAGAAGCGTCTGAAGTGGATCAGCAAAGCTCTGGAGCTGCAGAAGGACTTTGAGGTAGAACTGAGTTCCTGTTCCCTTTGATAGAGCAAGCCATAGAGTCAGCTGCACATGTGCAAAGCCCTCTGTCCTGTCCAGTCCCCCCACCCCATCTAACAACATGGAGTATTTTCAGGAACAATGAATCAGCAATTAATAAATACGCCACTCTGATGCAGATCCAGTGAATGATGCATCCATGAAAGTCAGTGGCAGACTGGCTTTCGCTTCTTTAGCTGTCAGTCAAGCGTTTGGTTGTTGCTCCTGGGTTTATTTGCCGGTTGTGTTCTGAGCAATACATTTGAGCCTGAAGTCAAAGCGAACCACACCTGCTCAACAATGTAGAGGGGGAGGCTCACCTGCCTAGGGGGGGGTTGTTTGCAAGCTGAAGTCAGTGAAATGTAATAACTGCATGCAGAGTTTTGCAGTATGTTTGCAGTGCTATTTATTTATCTGGCGGAGGCTTTGATCGGGACAGTCGCTCCCATTTGCCTGTATGCCCTCCTAACCTCTCGTGGATCTGATCTGTATTCTGCTGCAGGATAGCATGAGGATATACAACGAGGCCCACCCAGACTCTCATTCAGATGAGCATGTCAAGTCCGTCCTGACCAAAGCAGAGCGGCAGCTCAAGGATAAGTTTGACGGGCGGCCCACCAAACCTCCACCGTAAGTGTTGCCACTATGTAGCCCCCCCCCCCCCCCCAAGGAAACCCTTACAGCAGAGTAATCAGACTGAAGGGTCTTATGGTGCACTGTTAGTCAGCTTTTCTGTTAGAGCCTTCTAGAGAAAGGCCTATGGTCATATCACACAGGGAAAATCCTGCCCAAATCAGATTGTTATGCCTGCATGTGACCGAGATCAGATTTTTCAGTTAGGCAGTTGTGACACACTAATCTCTTTCTTTTAGTTTTCAAATTCAACTTGAAACACTTGCAGGCGCCATGTGTTAGTGCGTTGTGGTCTGACTGTGTCTCCTGTTGCGCCCCTCAGTAATGGCTACTCGCTGTACTGCGCGGAGCTGATGGTGAACATGAAGGACGTGCCGAGCACGGAGAGGATGGTGCTGTGCAGCAAGCAGTGGAAGATGATGACGCAGAAGGAGAAGGACATGTTCCAGAAGCGCTGCGAACAGGTCAGGCCTCAGGGGGAAGGAAAGGCCAAAAGGGTTGGAGTTAGTAAAGATGTTGCCATTCATATCGCAAGGGCTTAATTGGGCTGTTTTGGGCAAAATAAACGCAATTGAATAGGACCTTCCTAGCTAATTAGTGTCCCATTTTAAAATATTTGCATAGACATGAGTAGCACGTGAGCGTGAAGGAACATGAACAATTTTTGTTCCGTCTTCAGAAAAAGAAGCAGTACGAAATCGACCTCCAGCGGTTTTTAGAGGTAAGAGCGCATATTATTAAATTACCATAACAGCAGTCTGAAAATTGTGTACCTTAAGCCCTGTGGCTCTTTCAATGGCATACTCTGAAAGGCATGCGTGCGATTCTGCTCCCATCCATAGAGTCTGCCAGAGGAGGAGAGGGATCGGGTTCTGACGGAGGAGAAGCTCGGGGGCTCCAAGATGGGGAACAACCTCAGGGCCAAGTCCCCCTCAGCGAAGGTGGGGGTCTCTCTTACTCAGTTCATATGGTTAAGGCAAGAGGAGTACAAAAAACTTGTTTTGTGTGACAATTGAATGTCCTTGCTGTTATAGCATCAAATACAACCGAAGACTTTAACCCCCTCTGTCTGTATTAAACTGTTGAGCAGTGGGCTCTGTGGAGTGGTTTAAGGTTCTGAGAGTTTTGGTGTGTGTGTGTGTGTGTGTGTGTGTGTGTGTGTCTTCTGTAGGAGCGGTGTCGGGATCCGGAGTTGGATCACTGGGTACAGGGTACAGCGATAAAAGATAAGAAAGATGGCAAAAAGAAAGGTCGGCTCCCCGAAACGCCCAAAACGGCAGAGGAGATGTGGCAGCAGAGCGTGATCGGGGATTACCTGGCCAAGTACAGGGTAAGAACGCATCATGACTCACCTGAACACAGCCCTGCTGGCAGATCATGACTCACCTGAACACAGTCCAGCTGGCAGACCGGGGCGCCGGTATCCATAATATTGACATCACAGTACGGCAGTGAGTGCCAAACAAAAAAGGTGCTGCTTATAAACAGCTGCTTATAAACATGTTAGTAGTGTACATTTTTGATTAAAAAAAGTATTAAATTCCGGTACGAAACTGACTATGCCATTTAAGCACAGTTTAATTCGGAAATTGCAGTAATTGTAATTTAGTTTTGTTTTTATTTTGCAACCAAGTGAGTTTCAGTAACTTGCACTAGTCATATGGAACAACTTTCTGCATCTTTCCATTGGTACAGAGTGATCGGAAAAAGGCCCAGAATGCCATGGAAGGTGCTTGGAAGGCCATGGAAAAGAAGGAGAAGATCCCGTGGATCAAGAAGGCAGCCGAGGACCAGAAGCGATACGAGGTTCAGTACCGGAATGTGGTCAGTGACGAGACGTTTTGACCACTGACTTCCTACCTGTGCTGGAGAACTGTCAAAGTGTTGGTCAGCCCCCAAACAGTCCTCTTTATCCACCCGGTCCCCTTTTGGGCAGTTGGGTTAGCACCAGGCCTACCTGGAGAGCAGCCATTGGGCTTGGGGTCCACTTTGGACATGTTCTTCCTTACACACTTTTGTGGTTCAATGCAGTGCAGCCATATTACTGTTTGGGTTGTCTCAGGGATTGCTGGGATCATGCACTGGTGAATGCCTGTTTCAATGTCCTTGATGTCTTTACTAGTGTGCGATTTCTTCAAAGTTGCATGTGTTGTATTAAGCACAAATGTGTATGCCATGTTAGTTTGGTGTGATTTGTACGCAAGTGTTTGTTTGATATGTGTTTATTTTTGCGTGTGTGTGTGTGTGTGTGTGTGTGTGTGTGTTTGTGTGTGTAAGTCACATATACACTGACATGGTTTCTTCTGCAGAGAGAGCTGGTGGAGATACGGACGCCACAGACCGGACAGGGCCAGCGGAAGCCCAAATTTGACGGCGAGCCAAAGAAACCGCCTGTGTGAGTTGAGTGCTTGGGATTTCACAGTGAAGCAGGGAGGCGCTTTGTCAGAGTTTTTCTTCAGTTTTTTGCACTTGTTTTCGGTTAGCATGATTCCATACTTAGACTTCCCTAATCCACATTACACTTGGTATGCTTGTAGCTCCACATAGCTGACACGGAATAGAAGGTTTGTGTCCCTAGGTGTGCGTTTCCCTTGCTGCTAGCGCCCCCTGCTGTGGGCTAGGGTCAAAGCACTTTTTTGGCAATAACTTGATAATCCTTTTGCCCAAAATTATGAAGTTTTCATGGCAAGCTGGCCTGAATGAGGCGCATCCCTCGAGCATGTTACGAATCATATGTTGAGTGGAGCCACTTAATAAATAATAATGTTCAAAGCAAAAATATAGCACTTCACTAGTCAATATCTTGTGATGTAAAGGTACAAACTTCACAAAATTTGACTCCCTGGCATCACTGCCATATTCTTTGTACGAAAACCAAATTTCATAAAATTTTGTTTCATAGGGTAGCTGTAACGGACACATTTCAATATCTCAAGAACCTTTTAATGTTTTGTGTATTTGGTATGCTGCCTGACACTAAAGTTCCATTCGGGTCTCTCAACAAAATGGCCGCCAATGAAATTTCAGCATCCAGTGTGAACGTCCAATCTTAATGATATGTTGTAGACTCAGTCATAATGGCATATAGAAGCTATTTACACAATCTCAAAACAAATGAGCTGTAAGATGTTGCTACAGCATGTTTTCCTCAATTTATCTTGTCTTAACATTAACAAAATTCCAATTGTCTTACACCAGTTCAAGCAATCAAATCATCCAACCTTTGCTATATTTGGCTACATTTAAACTCATTATTATAATGGTGTGTACACCTCTGTTCCATTATGAATGTCGATGCTTGTAGGCTATTGATTAGTATTAAGTGTCTTTACACTGAAAACCACTGAACAGCCATTTAACCTGGAATGGCATTTTTCCAAATTCGCTCAGGCATCTCATGATATTTTTTAGTTTGTACATAGAGATTGGACTTTCAGCTGATTGTAGTTCCGTGGCCAATAAGTAATTTACCAAGTCACCATGACTCGATAAACCACTGCCTCTCTTGTGTGACCGTGTCTTCACCACTGTGATGGCAAAGCCTGAAAGAACCCACTAGTGATATCACCACGGTTTTCCACCGCATGGGTTCAGTGCCTCGGCTGGCCATTTCCATTGTAATTCTAAACTAAAGAACGCTGCCCTTGGCATCCTGCTCACCGTCCTCTCTGTCCTTCTTCCTCCTCTGTTGGACCCGTCAGGAGCGGGTACCAGATGTTCTCCCAGGAGCTGCTGACCAACGGCGAGCTGAACCACTTCAGCTTGAAGGAGCGCATGGTGGAGATAGGCAAGCGCTGGCACAAGCTGACCCAGCTGCAGAAGGACAAGTACAAGAAGCAGGTGGAGGAGCAGCAGCTGGAGTACAAGGCAGAGCTGGAGGCGTGGGTGAAGGTAGGTCACTTTGGGCTCCCACAACACACTTACTGCTCCCACAACACTCTTACTGCTTTTTTTTGGCAATAATTGGAAAATGATTTGACTAAAGTATGAAGTTTTCATGGCAAGCTGGCCCTCTATGAGGCGCATGACCATAGCTCATTACGATTCATATGTGGAGTATTGATGGCTTTAGTAGGGGTAGGCGCCGCTCTACTTCAAAAAAATATAAATGCGTTTTTGAGTGCGGGTAAAAGAATGTTAAATATGAGTAGAATAAAACCGCACTCTCAAGCTTTTCTCATTAATATTAAGACCAGTTTATTTCCACAGACGCGTTTTGGCCTTAAGCCATCGTCAGTGTCACTCTTTTTAAATGGTACGAGTGTGTAAGGACTCTTCCAATGTGCTGTGATATCCACGTGCGGTGCATGACTGATCATGATCTGCAATACAAAGGACACCAATGTTCCATGTTGTTGAGAGAAGGGACATCATGACGGTAACTAGCACATGCAGATATTTAGTGAACTTTTTTTTCCTCTTCTCTTTCAGTCCCTCTCTCCTCAGGAGCGTGCTGTGTATAAAGAGTTCTCCACCACGGTGAGTGCCGGATCGCGCTGGTGTTTTAATTCTGTAGCTCTTAATCCTAACTCACTCCCTTAAATGCCTTCTGTTGCCACACTCTTGACTGCCTGTTACCCCTGTGGGGGAAAATAAAAACCTCTAACGCTGATTTATCTGGACACAAAGTCAGTGTCTGGCTCTGGTCTCTGCCCTGTACTTGATTTACTGTTAGGTTTGTGTTTCAAAGGAAGGCTCCCCTACCAGTGTTTTAACATTTAGTGGAAAGTGCACTTTGGCCTGACTTGTCTCTGCTTTGGCACTTGGAATGACTTGTAATGCCTCTGTAACTGAGCTAACTGCCCTAACTGCCCTCTCTGGAATGAAGTGTGTTTCGTTCGCTGCTCGTTGGGGCTACTAATCAGTGCTTTGAGCTTTGAAATGTGTTTTTCTTTCTCTTTTTTGTTGTTGTTGTTGTTTCCTCCCTCCCGTCCCCTCCCCTCCTCTCTCTCTCTCTCCTTTCTCTGCCCATCCCCCACTACCCCCTACTCCTACCCCTCTCTGTCAATCAGAAACGGCGAAATACAAGCAAGGCGCAAGGTCCCGGAGCGAAAGTACGCATAACCAAGGCGAAGGCGGTAGGTGCCAGAGCCACAGCAGTGGGGGCCGGGGGGGGCAAGCGTTCCATGGCGTACCGAGCCAAGGTAACGCCCACCCACTCTACATGAACACCACCCACTCTACACGAACACCACCCACTCTACACGAACACCACCCACTCTACACTAACACCACACACTCTACACGAACACCACACACTCTACACCAACACCACACACTCTACACAAGCACCACACACTCTACACTAACACCACACACTCTACACAAGAACACCACCCACTCTACACGAACACCACCCACTCTACACGAACACCACACACTCTACATGAACACCACACACTCTACACGAACACCTCACACTCTACATGAACACCACACACTCTACACACGAACACCACCCACTCTACACTAACACCACCCACTCTACACTAACACCACCCACTCTACATGAACACCACACACTCTACACGAACACCACACACTCTACACGAACACCACCCACTCTACACGAACACCACATGAACACCACACACTCTACACGAACACCACCCACTCTACATGAACACCACACACTCTACACGAACACCACACACTCTACACGAACACCACCCACTCTACACGAACACCACACACTCTACATGAACACCACACACTCTACACGAACACCTCACACTCTACATGAACACCACACACTCTACACACGAACACCACCCACTCTACACTAACACCACACACTCTACACTAACACCACCCACTCTACATGAACACCACCCACTCTACATGAACACCACACACTCTACACTAACACCACACACTCTACACGAACACCACATGAACACCACACACTCTACACGAACACCACCCACTCTACACGAACACCACACACTCTACATGAACACCACACACTCTACAGATGTGTGGAAGGATGAAAGGTGTGCGTGCGGGTGCGTGCGACTGTGGATAAATGCTTTATGAGCTCTCATTTTAAAGACCTGCACTGGATGGACACAGCCTTCCTTTCAGCCACCCATATTGTCTGTCTGTCTGTCTGTCTGTCTGTCTGTCTGTCTGTCTGTCTGTCTGTCTGTCTGTCTGTCTGTCTGTCTGTCTGTCTGTCTGTCTGTCTGTCTGTCTGTCTAAGTAAGAGAGAGAGAGAGAGATATGGGGAGGCGGAGAGATGGGGAACACTTAGAGCAGTGGTCCTTACCTTTTTGGAGATACTGAACCCTGCAAGCTTCATCAGTGCATTCGCTGAACCCTTCGTAATTTGAAAAATAAAATATGATTTCTTCAAAACGACATTGCTAGTGTGAACCGGGCTATACTGTGTGTGTCTTGACCCCTGCCGAGCCCCTGAGAGTGGCTCAACGAACCCCTGGGGTTCGATCGAACCCAGGTTAAGAACCACTGACTTAGAGAAAACTGTGAATTTATGCTCCACAGCAGGACACCTCAGAGTCAGATGAAGAGGACGAGAAGACCGACACGTCAGACTCTGAGGATGACGATGAAGAGTCATCCGGCAGCACAGACAGTGATGAGGATGATGATGATGAGGACGAGGTGCGTTCTGAAGTGAGAGCTCATAATTTAGTAAGCGTTTGAGCTGGGGTATCGCCAGTGGTCACCAACTTTACACTTTTTTACAAATGTTTATATTAGTAGACAGGAAGTGTTCACGTCACGAGTATTCACTTCCTGTCACATCATTACCATTGCATGTGATGACTGTAAACTCTGTCCTGCATAGGCAGTCTATACTCTGTGTACTACTAAGTCTACTTAAAGTAGCACAAAGCTTCACAGATTCAAAAGTCAGTGTTGTAATACATTCTTGTCCGCGCAGAATGACGAGGAAGGGGAGGAAGATGACGAGGACGACGAGGAAGACCAGTCAGGCAGCAGCAGCTCTTCCTCCGAGGACAGCAGTGACTCAGACTCGGACTGAACCCCGCCCCCCCTCCCATGAAAGAGGAGGGGCTGTGCAGGACACGCCCCTCTCTAACGAGGCCCCCTTCATGCCAACAGGCGTCGAGGTCAAGCTTGAGGCTGTGACATCACAGCGGCAGAAGCGTGGCTCTCCTGCGTCCTCCGCCACAGAGCCAGCAGCACAGGAGGTGACACAGGAAGTGGGCTTCAAAGGGGCGGGGGGAGAACAGCTTGTGCCCCGTCACTCATCTCCCCCCCCTCCAACCCCAAGAGACTTTTACTCATCTGGACGACTTCTGTTGTTGTTTTTGTGTTTTTTCCTTTTAAGGAGCTGTGCTACTTGTGTGTTACATGCGAAATGTTTTTACTGCCTTTATATAGGTGTTCTTAAAAAAAGCTACGTTGCTTGTTTATTTTTTTTTTAAACTTGGAAAGGAAAGAATGAAGCTGTTGTTTTTGTTTTTTGATCTTGTGTGGGAAGGTTAGAATGCGTCGGTTTTGGTGCTGATATGGTTGTTGGAGACGGACTGTAAAACGGAGACTAGACCAGCTGCCTGTGTACATCTTAACCAGATGTGACGAAGAAGGGTTCTATGGTCAGCAGCCCTAGGTTTGGTCACTATTCTGGTTAGATCCTCCACAATAAATGCACTTTTTTCCCCTCTTGTATTACTTTCTCTGTCTGCTGTGTGAGTTTTTGAAGGTGGATTACGTGGAATACCTCGAGATAATTAGTAATTCAATATTGTATTTATTTTTTATAACGTGCTGAATAATGATCAAATGTGAACATTGTTAACTCACACCTGATTAAGACACGTAATGCTTCCTCCCACATAGATGTGTAGATTTACATCAACTTTTGAACCTTTTTTTATTGTGGTATCTGTAATTGCAAAAATATCTTTAAATTCTGTCGGCTGTGGTTTCTTTGTCGTGGATCCCATTCAGTTACAGTTGCCGAGTTCCCCCAGATGCTGCGCTATTACTGCTCTGATATAGTCCACTGTAGAACACCCCCCCCCCCCCCCCCCCCCCCCCCCCCCCACCCGGACTCCCTGTGGCCCACATGGTTGATTTTCGCTTCCTGTCCGCACTGCTGATCTTTTCACCAGTCCCAGATGAAAAATCAATGCACTCACCTCAGGCATGTCGAAGCTACGGGTATTTGATTCGCAACTGATGGAGGCAACTATTTTTGGATTGTACAAAATTAGTGAAGCATGCTGCATTCTGGAAACTAATATCTGAACAGTTTACGTGTTTCCAAATTTCTGGAAGTGTTACTACTGGGAAAACTGCCGCGGTCCCGGTAAGTTATTAGGCGTGGCTTTTTGCAGTAACTATTCACGATGTGTGTATTTGGATCGGGTATTCTAACAATGACATAACATTTCAAAGCGTTATGTAGCCTTTGCCATAAAGGGTGAGCTACAAACATGGCAGAACCATCGTTCCTGAGACATGTTAACGACTGAGGCTACTGACCATTTGGTTGATTTCGCCAAAAGTTAATTCCTTATTAGATGGTAGTTTTAAGGTCATTTCTATTAGAGAAGTGGAACAGTGCAAGCAGTTCAGAATTTATCTCAGATGCAGTTCGCGGGATGTTTAGTGATTTAAATGAATTTCATGTTGCTTTCTTTAATATATATTTTATTGAGGTGACCACAGTCATGAGGGCCTCTTCTTCGAGATTGTCGAGTTTTTCCTCCAGCTCCAGGGATTCTCTTTGGAATCGGTGAGTTGCATTTTGGTGATAATCTAATGTCTTAACTCGGCATATAATTATGTGGTCCTTTTGATGGTCAAGAGACCATTGTAACAGGCTAACTACTAAACCGTTGAATTAAACTTTTAGTGAGGGCAGTGAAAAGGCGCACTAACTCTTCTGGGTCACGCAGTGGTTCTAATTCATGGGTAGTCCTATTTCCAAATGGCCACATAGCGCTATTGATCTCATTTGCAACTCCATTTTAAGTCTATTATCTTTAAAGCAAAGCTACTCTTCAAATTAATTTGAGTGAATAATGTCAATAGTCTAATTCTCGATTCCGTTAGCCTATAGAGCTAGGCATGTATTAACACCATGGAGTTAAAGATAGAGATAAGGTATGGGTGGTGATAATAGAAAAAACCGTTAGAAACATCGGATGTGTCACTTTCTTTCTTTCCATCACTGCTAACCTGAGGAATGCAATAGAATTATTACACTTAGTAGGCTATTTCTTCATGCACCGCATTCCAATTCTACATTTAGTCTAACTTTAATTCGTGAGAAATATGTTTGAATTTATAAGCATTGTGTTTTGAAGCATGCGCAGACCTCTTCCTTGTTTATTCTCGTCATCAATTGTGGGAGGGGATGAGTTTGCGTGCGTGCGCTGGTGTCAGAAAGCAGAGACCGTCAGGACGAAGGAAAAAACGAGGAGAGAAAGGGAAAACTGAGAATGAAACGGCCATCGTCGGAGTTGGAACAATCATTTATCTGAAGGAATTACATTTCATTCCTCAAACAATGCAAAATATACATTGGGAAATGGAATGAAAATATTTCCGTGCAGTTGAAGCCTTTATCTGCTGGAATAGGCAACGCAAGTGGGCAGGAGATACCGTTATTATTTAGATGCGAGAGCCCAATTAAATCAAGAAAAAAGGAGGGAGTTGTGTCTATTGCTCTTCTCAAGGACCCAGGGTTCAGTGAGCAAAACTACATCGCTTTTGCAGATCGTTTCTGATCATTGTCATTCAAACTCGTCTGAAGGTGGACACATTCAGCTAATTTTCCCTCTGTAATTAATGGTGTTGATCTTGTGAATTTCCTTCATCTATTGTACTGGGCGATAACTTGCCAAAGGATGCCGGATCAGATATCGGTGTCCGAGTTTCTCTCGGAGACAACGGAGGATTACAACTCTCCCACTACATCAAGCTTCTCCACCCGATTGCAGAGCTGCCGAAACACGGTCAACGTTCTGGAAGAGGTAAGGCCGCTAAGACCATTCCATCACGGATTTTAGCAAACGGGCGTCATGTTCAGGGCAGGCCAGCAGCAACACACATACACAGACACACACACACACTCACATAAACATGGAAATACAAAACAAACGGTTTACCGATTAGAGTAAGTTGGCTACTGGCTTACTGATTTGGCTCCGCCGCTTAGTAAATTAACTTTGCGGTTATCCTCACCCTTCAAGCTTATATGCGCTCGTGCTGAGGTTCCCCACGGCCATATAGCTAGCTAGCTATCGGGACAGATGCGTTCATAGGACAGATACATGGTCGGCATGCGGAAGGATCCCAATGTGAAACACTAAATATAGGCCTGTAGTTTCAAAACATTTTCATTTGAACCCTCTATGTTTCCACTTAAGACAGTGGGTGTAGTAGACAAGCCATGAAAAGAGTGACCGGGCTTTGAACGTTATCCAGGCAACCGATAACGGTCTACACCTTGTTTCAGTTCAGCGATGCGTAATGATGACCCTGGAATTTGACTTCGCAACGTCAGAAGGATACAGTCGAATGCGGCATTGGAAACGCTTGTTTCTCAGCTGTGCTGAAATCGGGTGTAGAGGTTATTTGTCATGAGCTGCTAGTCACACATCCGATGAAGATGAATGCTGTCTTGTTGCATTGTGCATGTTTTTGCAAAGACAAGCCACTGATCATTGCAGATTGTAGCACATCTTCACCCAAGGTGTAATCGAGGAAGAGCTACTTAGATTACCCTTGTTGAGTATTTACCAGACCAGAGGTCTTTGTACATTTGAATTGTTATCCAGGTATTAAAAGATTGTACAGTTGAAAACACATCTGTTCTTCTGTATGAGCAGAGCGTCACAAGGCCCCTGATGCGTCATTTTCATCTCTTGAAGAACGCAACATTGAATGCTTTTACTCTCTGGTAGACCACTCTAGGTTACAGCCTACTGTTTCGTTCAGTTTATTTTGCGATATTTTAATGAAACATTGCTTTAAAAAAAATGGAGATTGTGAGGATGTGTGGATCGTTCCCCTCATGCAAGCTAAAACGCATGTAATTAGATCTGTAGTTAGTAAATGTAGTGAATGGCATCAGACCCACTGGAACGTAAATGAAGACAGATGGTCTAATGGTTGCTATGACCTAGTTGTCCGCATTGTGTTTATTCATGAACGTATTTTTGGGAGTGACAAAACAGTCATTACTTAATGCTGCATGACAGACAAGGATGTTCTGCCTTCAATACGTCTAGTCTCAACAACAAACTGGGATTGATGTGGTAGCCTTCTCTAGGGATTACTTTAAGAAATGTCTCAGTTTTTTCTTTGAAATGTTGCTTTTAGTTAAAACCAGCCCGTTTCAAATAGATTTGGAAACTCATTATTTGATGAATTGATCATCATCTTTGAATCGTCATCTTTCAATTGCTTCATATGTTGGACTGCATCTGCATCCATTTCAGAATGTTTTCTATATCATTAGAACCTTTGGTCTGAGCACGGTGTCATATCATATGCTATTGGCTGGTGTAACGGTTTATCTAACCTGCCTACATATTGTTGGTAGTTCTATGGTCCCAAGCTAAGATGTTTCTCTATATTGCCTTTTTGTTTACCCTGTTTATGCCTTAGTCTGTTTATGCCTGGTGCACAGCGCTGTAATTACAGCCTCCCCTAACTAGATCCAAGGACAGTTAATGTCTGTTACCCTGTTCATAATGCATATAATGGTGTAGTTATCGTTTGGTACTGATAAAATAGGGGAAGCAGTTCCTATCCAGTCGTCCTCCCCCCCAAGTGGCATTGCGAGTGAGGATCTCTCATGTAAAGTCATGGCAGCCCCTCACTGCCCGTGAAGAAGAGCAGAGATTTGAGATGTGCTAAGAATAGCCCTGTGTGCTTGTGCAACATCAAGAGGTTATTCTCTTGAGCAGTGGTTCTGGGAGAAATGAGAGGGAGAGCGAGAGAGAGAGAGAGAGAGAGAGAGAGAGGGAGAGAGGGAGAGGATTAACCTACTTACGCACGGGCCAATGCACACCTGACCTGCCACCCAGGGAGCTCTGCTGAGTAGTGAAGGTGTTTGATTCCCTGTCAGATGTCCAAGATCATAATGAAGGCTGATGTTTATGCATCCTGGCCTGTTCCATAATTTGCCTGATGATCTGAATCTAAATTTAGACATTATTTTGGTCTTTAGACATTAGATCTAGGCGCATTCAACTTAGTGCTCTTTTGTTGTCTCTTGGTGATGCAGACTTTAGAGGGCTGTGCACTGAAAGCAAAGCACTTAATGACATGGGTTAAGGTTGTGGCAGACTTTGTGTGAATTTGAATGGGAACCCGGGAAAGACTTCACTGGGAGGAGTCGTCGTTCATGTCGGTCCCTTGTCGTGACAGCCTTTCCTGTTGGCTCACACACACACACACACACACACACACACACACACACACACACACACACACACACACACACACACTCACACTCACACTCACACTCACACACACACACACACACACACACACACACACACACACACACACACACACACACACACACACACACACACACACACATTGTCACAAGCAAAAGCCCACCAACAAAGACCCGCAAACCAACTAGAAGGGCACTTGGGTAGTGCCGACCTCTGCCAAGGCCAAATGCCTCGCAATGTTAATGAAAGTGAAACTACATTTGTGGACCTGCCCCTTGGTTAAGGTCCGGTTGTGGGTTCTTCCCTGGCCCATGCTATACCCTTCCACCAAGTTTCATGAAAATCAGGCTGGTAGCAAATGGTAACAAACGGACAAGCAAATCGCACCACAAAAAATAGCTGGTCCTCAACCAGCGTGTTTCCAATGGTTGTTTCCAATGTTTACCCCTGTTTGCACACTGATGTTCAGTCTGATCATGGCACACATTTTCTTAACGGCGTGGTTTTGTCTCTTGGGCCAAGCTCTCTGAAAGTCCTGTCCCTCGATGACATTCTTAGTTTACGCCACTCAGTCAGCTCCTCCTCCGCAGCTTTGGGCTAGGGCACGACACAGGTCTCCTTCGATCAGTGATTCCTCATCTCTCCCAGCTATTCTTCCTCTCTTAGTGCTCCCATGTGAACTTGCCTGTTCCTCTCTGACAGGCTTGCAGTGGCCCCGCATGAGCTGCCTCTACTCTAGCCAGCCTGACTGCAAGCCAGCCTTCTATTCCTCTGCCGTACTCTCAGTCATACCCCCCCCACCCCCCCCCCCCCCACCATCCTCACAGCCTCACTCTAATCCCGCATTCCAAACACGGCCTCCCTCACTTGATAATGGTTTCCATGGCACGACTCTCGTCATGTCCCCCTCTTTGAATATGAAGAACAGATGGCACAGTCGATGCATTGAAGGGCCCATGTTGGTGAGGGGCTGCCAAGCACGGACAT
>NC_137918.1:19430169-19472669 GCF_963457725.1 Sprattus sprattus | reverse complement strand
TGCAGAGCAGGATGTGTGATCTAGCGGTCATGCTCAGCACTGGAGCTCACCCAGTTGACTGATGTGCCGTTCACACGGAGACTAGTTTGCCTGAATCCAGAGAGAAATGTGTCCGGATCGACCTTTCGTCTACACGAACACACCGAATTCCCACGCTAAATCCGCACTTTCCAGAATTGGGGTTCCAAATGAGTAGATTTGAATGTGTCCGCGGGTTGGTGTTCTTGTGCACGCCGGTCCGCAACGCTTTCTAATCTGATGATGTCATTGCCCCACGTAATCAGGCCCCCGCAGGCTGCTCTTCTGTAGCCCTCGTCACACCTTTGAGAGCTGCTCAACAGACCCCTCCTTTAAAACCCCTCTTTGTCACCAGACCACCTCCATCTCGAGGTCCACTGGGTTTGTTATTGTTGGAAATAGCTGTGTATGTGTCACTCATCATTGGTGTTAGATAGGAACATGGCCATTATCGGTGGACGCAAGACGCAAAGCGTTCTCTCCTATGCTATGATGTCTGTCCCCTTTACATGCTGTTTATCAACTGTCCAGCTGGCAATAGATTATCACACAACGTACAGCCTACAAGGGCATTATAATGAGTGTACAATATTCATCCACCTTCACAAGATGACGTGTTTTTTTTAATATTCCAAGTTGGCTGGTACTCTGTGGTTTAAAATATTCAGTGGTCTTCATGCAGAAAATATTACTCAATGCACCATGGTATTTACAATTTTAATGAGAGAACGCTAATGATGTTTCTCAAGTTATCCATTTTAAAAGGAGAACACTAATGATGTTTCTCAAGTCAACCATTTTAAAAGGAGAACACTAATGATGTTTCCCCAAGTCATCAATTTGGTTTTAAGAGCAGCTTTAACATCTAACCCCATGAATAGAAAGGTTCCTTTTGAAGTCTGTATGCAAGTTAAATTCGCACAAATGGCTCGTAAGATAGGTGTTGAGGTTTTTGTGCTTAATTCATCAAGAGGATTTTGAACATCTCGATAAAAAGCCATAAGAGTACACACGTGTCTAGAGTTTGCTGAATGTTATTAGAGTTTAAATGGAGGGTCTGTGGTCTGTGGATGCAAACACACTGGCTGAATTTCAGGTTGTTCCTCTTCACCAGGTCAATGCATAATAGGCATCAGGCCATAGCAACTGTAGTAAATAGCCCTCACATTGGTTTAGTTTTCCTGCCATGTGCGCAGTGTATCATGGTGCAACATTGTTATGATATGGAGTTTACTGCTTTGGTTCATGGAACGGGAGTGCTCACTAGGAAATTAAAACGATTTCAGAGAGCATCATTCATGACTGATTTCCACACTCGTGGAACGTTTTTTCCCCCCCGAAGAAATACAAGTCCATTACAAGTCAAGCAGACGGTTTTATCAGCGTATTCCCCCTTTGTGATCAGGCCCATGACCTTAAGTGTTGTTAGCACCCTGTTGTACCTGTTGAGCTTCAGGCAGACAGCACTACTCACATGTCACATGTGACTGCTGTGTCTCTGGCCCTGAGAGTCTCAGCGCTGTGGTGCACCTGTGCCACCCTCGGTCTCTGGTGGAGAACACAACCCCGGCTTAATCCGCCGTGGGGCTGGAGAGAGGTAGACAGATGAGTGGAGAAGTGGATCACATGCTCTGTAACAGCTGCTGAACACACAGTGGGCCCCGCGCCCGTGTCACAGCTGGCATGCAGGCCACACTCCTCCCTCTCCTCTCCTCTCCTCTTCTCTCCTCTCCTCTCCTCTCCCCTCGTATCCTGTCCTCTCCTCTCCTCTCCTCTTCTCTCTATCCTGTCCTCTCCTCGTGTTCTCTCCTTCATTCACCCTTAGCAGATTATGTGCAACAGCAGTGAAGCTGCTATGGCCAGGGCTCCAGCTGTAGGCTCGGCCAGTGACTGAAGAATGTTATTAACCAGAGATGTCTTGGGTCCATGCTACTGTTATTAACCAGAGATGTCTTGGGTCCATGCTAGTGTTATTAACCAGAGATGTCTTGGGTCCATGCTAGTGTTATTAACCAGAGATGTCTTGGGTCCATGCTAGTGTTATTAACCAGAGATGTCTTGGGTCCATGCTAGTGTTATTAACCAGGGATGCTCTTAGCTCTTAGTGCTCTTTTTCTCTTCTCTGTCTCCAGCTCCATCTCTGTCTGTCTCTGAGCCACTGTCTCTATACCCCCTTCCTTGTTGACCCCCCACATACTCTTCATCTCCATCTTTCTCTATTTTTTCCCCCTCAGAAACCCCTCATTACTGTCCCTGTGTGGAGGAGAGGGGGGGAGAGTACCTGCCTGTTCCTAAGTGTAACTTAAGGCAGGCCTGTGCATACTAGAGCAGGAGTCTCCTGTGCCCCCCCCCCATCCCCCCCCACCCCTCTCTCTCTCTACCAGCCGTATGTCTTTGCAGCTGCCACCTCCCAGTTCCCAATGATGATGACCCGCTTCCTTGCAGCGTCACCCTGGCAACCAGTCTGCCAGCCCAAGCATGTGTGCGGCTCTCCTCGTGATTGGCCATTTCCTCTCCCCCGGTTCTCCACATGCTCACAGAATAACTAGTAAGGTTTGGATCTAGATCCAAATTAAAACGATGATCAGACCAGGGAAGTCTGCTTTAGATGGCGGGGAAGAGAAAAGGAGACCCGAGGTGGAGATTGGGACAGACCCCGGCAGCAAGCTTTATTCTCACAGCAGGGATGCTGCTGATGATGATGCTGCTGAGGGTGCTGAGGGTGCTGCTGATGATGATGCTGCTGCTGATGGAACAGAGAACTCTGGGAATGTGGTTGCAGCGTGTGTAAAGTGGCCCGAAGCTC
This sequence comes from Sprattus sprattus, assembly GCF_963457725.1. NCBI lineage: Eukaryota > Metazoa > Chordata > Actinopteri > Clupeiformes > Clupeidae > Sprattus > Sprattus sprattus. The sequence goes on along the minus strand of NC_137918.1, from coordinate 19,469,845 downwards.
TGTCTTCCTCGCTAATTGACTTTGAAGCGTTCCTTTGAGGGCACCACTCAGCAGAATTATTTTGGGATGCATTTTGGAAGCAGCAAAGCAGTGTGTGATGAATGTGTGCATTTGCTTGTGTGTGTGTGTGTGTGTGTGTGTGTGTGTGTGTGTGTAATATTTGAACGAATAAAGCATTGATTAGTTAGTCATCAACATGAAAATCCAGTGTTACAGTTGTGCTGGCTTAAGGGTTTGTCTGTAAGGAAGAGCACCCTCAGTAAAACCGTGGATCAGTTGTTAGATTAGGTGTCCAACTTTGATGTTCTGCTGTAATACTTCTTCCATCTCCTGTCAGTAGAGTTGAGTTTCCCCAGAAACATAACACCCTCACAGAGACACACTAACAAAAGCCCTCCTCCAGCTGAACTTCTGTTGCTAGGCAGTGTTTCATGTTGTAGGACCATCAGTGGTATGCAGGATAGTCCACACACACACACACACACACACACACACACACACACACACACACACACACACACACGCAGACACACACACACACACACACAGACACTCACACACACACACACACACACACACACACACACACACACACACACACACACACACACACAAACCCTTGAATCGGTAGTGGTGAGTCAGCTCATGCCCTTGGGTCACATCAGGAGTGGTGGCTCTGTCCCTCTGAGTGTGTGTGTGTGTATGTGACTGAGTTTGTATGTGTGTGTCTGTGTGTCGGTGAGGGGGGGGGGGGGGGGGGTTTAGCTGCTTCTGGGGACAACCTCTGTAATGAAAACAAATAAACAGTCCGCAGATCTAATCATCCTCACCTTTCGGTCAGAATGACACTGCAGATGAACTGGTGCTAACATTTCTGGTCATTTCTACACGTTTGATTTTGTAGATACCGACAGTTAGTAGACATATGCTTTGGTAGACGAAGGTGAACAATACGTTTGAAAGAAAAACATGACTGCGTCTCCTTTTTGTCTGAGGTGTATATTTTGTATTTGTAGGAGACTTATGGATATGATTCTGCTGAGTAGAGAAGACAAATTCTCCCCTAAAAGCTTCAGCTTAAACAAAAAATCTTTCTAGTTTTACAACCTCACAGCCCATCTGGGCCTTCAAATCCTGGCCAACGGTTGTCTCTTTTGAGCCTTCAGTTGCTATGGTAACAGCAAGAAGAGCGCTGTTGCCAGTATTGGTTTCCCTCCCTCAATGTGGCTCTCAATGGAAAAGGGTTTAACTTGAATGGAAGAAACTCTTGAACACTTCTAGGGCCAATAGTTTTCCGCGAAAACGGAAAACGGACGGAATACGCGGAATGGACCATCTGAAACGGAATGGACCACTGAAAACGGATTACATTAGAAAACATTATACGGCTGTTTTTATTTTTTTGACGCGGAATCACGGAATTACCAAAAACGTGACACGGAATTTGCTTTTTTTTGACGCGGAAAACTATTGGCCCTACACTTCTGAATTGAACCTTCTGTCTTCTCTCCTCTTTCTCTGTGTTCTTTCCAGGCTCTGGATCAGGATCGCAACGCCCTCCAGAAAGTGAAGAAGTCTGTCAAAGCCATCTACAACTCGGGTCAAGGTAAGAGACACTCACATTTGTTGTCACAACGGTCCCTCACCCCCCACGTCCCTTTTGCAGTCAGGGCCGATATATGCTCAGTTTCAGACGCAACGCGTAAGCACGTAAGCGCAAGCAATTCACCGGCTTGCGTAAAATAGGCAATAGGCTTGCGTAAAATGCCGCAAGTCTAGAAAAAGGGGCCGACGCACGCAAGACGTGAAAAGACGCGCAAGGGGCGCGCAAGGGCCTCTTGCGCCTGCGCTTGCGTCTCTGAGCATAAACTAAGCTTTAGTCTCACAGAATGGCAACGATCTATCAACCATCTGTAGTGTCACCCTACACCCGTCTCAGGGAGGTTTTCTTTCATCGCATGCTACTAGAGACGGCTATGAACGCTCCGCTGAACAGCCACAGGCCCCCCCTCGATCCCCCTCTCCTCTCCTCTCCTCTGCCTCCTGTAGCTGTCTGCGCTCATAACCCCCCCACATACACACCCCCGGGGGACCATGAGGGTCATTTGACGTGAAAGAGGAGGGCATGTGCAGTGCTGAAGGTCGTTGACCTTTCAGAAGACATTAGACACTCCAAAGGCAGAGAGGAAGGATGGGCGGAGCAGACAGTGGGCACCCATGCGTTGTGCTCTGTTTGTGATATCAGATTATCCTTTTGTCTTGTTTGTTTGCCTTCAACCCTGTAGACTGCAGACGTGCAGCGTGTCATGCGGTTACTCTGTTTCAGTTTTTTTTTTGTCATGTGATGGCTTTGTCCATCTATTCTGACGGAGCCGAATGCTGGCTGTTCGAGGCCCCTTTGGCCCCCACTGAAGGGTGGGTACAGCCTCTCTAAAGGGTGGGTAGAGCCTCGGGCCTGAGCCCTCTCTGAAGGGTGGGTACAGCCTCTCTAAAGGCTGGGTAGAGCCTCTCTGAAGGGTGGGTACAGCCTCTCTGAAGGGTGGGTACAGCCTCTCTGGAGGGTGGGTACAGCCTCACTGAAGGGTGGGTAGAGCCTCGGGCCTGAGCCCTCTCTGAAGGGTGGGTACAGCCTCTCTGAAGTGAGGGTACAGCCTCTCTGAAGGGTGGGTACAGCCTGGAGCCTACAGTCTGCTCAGGAGCTCATTACTCACATGTTGAACGCCCGCGGCTGGCCACTCAGCATGCCAGAGGCTGGAGCCTGTGGAGCTGACTGCTGTGATCAGGTCAGGATCTAAAGCCCAACCCCAGCCCTTAACATGGGCAACAGGCCTGACTGAGTCCTCAGCTTTGGGGCTGGGCTGGAGAATATTGACCTGGTTTGGTCCGTTTAGACTGTGTTAAGCACCACAGATGCCTCCATTGCCCTCAGGGTCAACTGGTGGGCCTTAGGTATGTGTTGGACTGGAAGTGTAATATTGTTTTTAAGCCACTGTTGCGCTGCACGCTCCGCATGTGTTGTGTGCTTAAACAGGCGTGTTTGATGTCTTTGATGTCTGTCTGAAGTGCTCTGTCAGTTTCATTGGTTTGACCTTAGCTTGACCTCAGAAGTCCCTAGGGGGGAGGGCCCTCTGCTTTATGGATCCCCAAAGGAACGAGCCATTAGATCAGCGCTCCTGAGGCCCGCCCCTTCTCTTAGCCCCGCCCCTTCTCTTAGGCCACTGAGTGATATATGAGGCCCGCCCCTTCTCTTAGGCCAGTGAGTGATGTGTGAGGTCGCCCCTTCTCTTAGGCCCGCCCCTTCTCTTAGGCAGCTGAGTGATGTGTGGGGTGTTGGTTCTCTTGCACTGAGTGATGTGTGAGGCTGGCCCCTTAACATAGCCTTTTGGCTGACACTTACTCCACATTTAGCCAGGTCATTTTTCCCAGGTCATTTTCCCCACTTGTTTTAGAGTCAGTTTGAGAATAAAACACTGGACGGCAGCTCTCCAGTGTGTGCTTTAATGGAGAGGACAGTCCTTGTGCCGTGATCCCAGCTCAGTAGACACTTCAGAAGCACTCTAATCGCCCACAGGCCTAACAGGCTCGTGATAAGAACCTTCTGACATTCTGCACATGTTAAATGCATGGCTGAATGAGATGAAGACTTTAATGAACGGACGTACTACTGATGCTGTCGACGTGCACTTTAGTTTTAAACAACCTAGCCAATTGCGTGGTAGAAATCCTTCGAGATGAACTCATTTGAGGACATTATTCCTGTGCTCTGTTGTTCATGAAGAGTTCCATGCCCCTGCTGCCGCCTGACAGGAGATCTGGTGTGTGGAGGAGAAGAGGGACACTTAAAGAAGCATTCCGGATCATTTGCTATTCGCTAACGATATGCTAGCGGGTAAAACTAACGAAATCTCTTGAAATGTGCTGACTTTGACATTATGACAAACTAGTTACTTATCAACTGTCAAATCTAACACAGTCAAATATCAAGAAGTATACTGTTGCATACTGTTACTTTAAACAGAGCCAGTGCTAGTCTTTTGTGAGCGTGTTGAGGGATTACTGGTTTCATGTCCGTCCCAGCTGCTAGATATACTGACCAGTGTGGGAGTAGCCTCTCCTTTTTCTCCTTCTGTCTCCTTTCCTCTTGTCTCCTCATCTTGGCCTCTCTCCAGTCCTCTCTACCCAGAGAGCATATGACCTAATAGTCTCATTATGCCAGGGGATTCAGTCCAAGAAAAAGAGGTGGAGAGAAAGAGAGAGAGAGAGAGGAAGATAGAGAGATGGAGGAAGAGAGGTTCCAGATGAGAGCTCTGTTGAAAAGGCGGGCGGCTTCTCTGCGCCAGTCCGCAGCTGGCAGAAGCGGCTCTGTGGAACTTGTGGAACTGCTTAGCCACTTGAGGCATGGTTCTGTCCTCCACACCCTGCCTGTTCTGTTCTCACCACCCGTCCGCCCGCCTGTCTGCCCGTCCGCCCGCCTGTCTGCCCGTCCGCCCGCCTGCCTCTCCTGGTGGTCCCTGCTCCCTGATGTCGAACCAGGACCATTTTTAGCCCTGCTGTCCTTTCTTACCTGACACAGTTTTCACAGCCTCTCTCCCCTATTTTTCCGGCTAATGCATCTCCCTCTGTCTCTCTCTCTCTATCTCTCTCGCAATCTCTGTCTCTCTTGCACTCTCTGTCTCTCTCTCTCTCTCTGTCTCTCTCTCTCTCTCTCTGTCTCTTTGCACTCTCTCTCTCTCTCACTCTGTCGCACTCTCTGTCTCTCTCTGTCTCTCTCTCACTCTCTCTCTCTCTATCTCTCTCTGTCTCTCTCGCACTCTCTGTGAGACTGTGTCTCTGCTGTTGCTGAGAGGGTAAGTGTTAGAACATGAATGGAGCTCTCGGTCGGGGAACATGAAGGGCTTTGCAGCTTTCGCTCGGCTTCCTGCGTGATGGAACTCATGCCGGATTGCTGCACCAATTTGGGGATTACAAAGGAATCCCTGAATTCTCTCCTCCGAGTCCCCCAGCTCCCTTGGATGGATTATGCCTGAATTGGATTGGTGTGGGGTGGGTTGTGTGTTTGTGTGTGTGTGTGTGTGTGTGTGTGTGTGTGTGTGTGTGTGGTGTGGGGTGGGTTGTGTGTTTGTGTGTGTGTGTGTGTGTGTGTGTGTGTGTGTGTGTGTGTGTGTGGGGGGGGGGGGGGGGCATGTCCATTATCACTACACACCAGTACAAGATTGTTGGTTGGTAGCTTCTGTTCAGTCATGTACTCAGGCGCTTTTAGAAACTGTTCTTAATCTCTTATTACCTGTTCATACTCTCTCTCTCTCTCAGTTTTTCTTTCTTTTGTTTGGTCTCTCTTTGTTTTTGACAGAACCACTCCGACAACCACAGGCAAAGAGTAACAAACACTAAAATTTAAAGCAGTATCTGGAGTATAATTTTCTGAAAGGCATTTTAGGTGTGTCCTGGAAAGGATTTCCCACCAGCATGCTGTAGAGATGCTTGCTCCAATGAATCTAATTCCTGCCCCCCCCCCTTTAGATCATGTGCAGAATGAAGAGAACTACAGCCAGGCGCTGGACAAGTTCGGCAGCAACTTCATCAGCCGGGACTCCTCTGACTTGGGATCAGCCTTCATCAAGTTCTCCAGCCTCATCAAGGAGCTGGCCGCGCTGCTCAAGAACCTGGTGAGTGACTGCTGTGTGCTGCTGTCATGAGGCTGTCATGAGGCTGTCCCCTATCCCCGACCATGAGGCCGTCCCCTATCCCCGACCATGAGGCCGTCCCCTATCCCCGACCATGAGGCCGTCCCCTATCCCCGACCATGAGGCCGTCCCCTATCCCCGACCATTTAGCATGTCCACTAGCACTGGGTGTCATTTAGCATGTCCACTAGCACTGGGTGTGGGGTGTCATTTAGCATGTCTACTAGCACTGGGTGTGGGGTGTCATTTAGCATGTCTACTAGCACTGGGTGTGGGGTGTCATTTAGCATGTCTACTAGCACTGGGTGTGGGGTGCATTTAGCATGTCTACTAGCACTGGGTGTGGGGTGCATTTAGCATGTCCACTAGCACTGGGTGTCATTTAGCATCTCTACTAGCACTGGGTGTGGGGTGTCATTTAGCATGTCCACTAGCACTGGGTGTGGGGTGTCATTTAGCATGTCCACTAGCACTGGGTGTGGGGTGTCATTTAGCATGTCCACTAGCACTGGGTGTGGGGTGGTATTTAGCATGTCCACTAGCACTGGGTGTGGGGTGTCATTTAGCATGTCCACTAGCACTGGGTGTGGGGTGTCATTTAGCATGTCCACTAGCACTGGGTGTGGGGTGTCATTTAGCATGTCCACTAGCACTGGGTGTCATTTAGCATGTCCACTAGCACTGGGTGTGGGGTGTCATTTAGCATGTCCACTAGCACTGGGTGTGGGGTGCCTTCGCCTCAGCGCCCCTCCTCCACCCCTGGGCACTCCTCAGTGAGTGATGGAGATCGTCTCGGCCCCTCATCAACAGGATGCAATCCCATGGCACTCAGATCACTGACAGTGAGAACCCCCCCCCCCCCCCCCCCCCCACTCCCCAAGCAGAGAAGGGTTTTGGGAAGCAGTCAGGGTCCATTTAGACTACATGAAAGTGCTGAGAGGGCTGAAGCATAGAGAGCCATTACGGCAGCCATCTATGAATTGATTCCTTTCCCTGGCCAGGGGATGGACAGACATGCCTCATGCACACACCGAGCACACACACACAAACACACACACACACACACACACACACACACACACACACCATATATAGACAAACTCAAAGGAAAAAGTTTTTTTTTTCTAACGATGGTTGTGTTCTTCTCCAAAGCTACAGAGCCTGAGCCATAATGTGATCTTCACCCTGGATTCTCTGCTCAAAGGGGACCTGAAGGGAGTGAAAGGGGTAAGATGTAGAGGCCTGCGCTGTCCGTGCTGCTGTCTGTGCTGTGCTGTGCCGTGCCGTGCTGTGCTGTGCTGTGCTGTGCCGTGCCGTGCTGTGCTGTGCCGTGCCGTGCCGTGCTGTGCCGTGCTGTGCCGTGCCGTGCTGTGCTGTGCCGTGCCGTGCTGTGCTGTGCTGTGCTGTGCCGTGCCGTGCTGTGCTGTGCTGTGCTGTGCTGTGCTGTGCTGTGCTTTGCCTTGCTGTGCCGTGCTGTACCGTGCTTTTCTGTGCTGTGCTGTGCTGCCCTGCGCTACCTGTGCCGTGATGTGATGTGCTGTGCAGTGCCGTGCAGTGCCGTGCCGTGCCGTGCCGTGCTGCCCTGCACTGCATGTGCCGTGCCGTGCTGTACCGTGCTTTGCCGTGCCGTGCTGCCCTGCCCTGCCCTGCGCTGCCTGTGTTGTGTTGTGTTGTGCTGTGCTGTGTTGCACAAGCACATTTACTCACGCCCCAGACTCGCTTCAGCCTGCGAAAACACACACTCCTGCTTGACAGAACACTGCAGCCAACACTGTAAATCTCAGAGGAGTTACACCAGGCCATCCATTAGCATCCACTCACCCCCACTCCATCCTTGGCTGTAATCCTTGTCCATTACCCTGGCACTTCTACTATGAAAGACCTGACTGACCTTAATGGATGCTACCTCCTCAGTCAGCTGTTTAAAGTCTCCCTCTCTCTCCCTCTCCCTCTCCCTCTCCCTCTCCCTCTCTCTCTCTGTCACTCAATCTACTTTTCCCTGTCTCTTTCCCAAACCATACTTCCTTCTCTCTCTCCCTCCCTCTCTCCCTCTCTATCTCTCTCTCTCTCTCTCTCTCTCTCTCTCTCTCTCTCTCTCTCTCTGTCGCTCAATCTATCTTTCCCTGTCTCTTTCCCAAACCATACTTCCTTCTCTCTGTCTCTCTCTCTCTCTCTCTCTCTCTCTCTATCTGTTCTCCTCTCTTGATCCCTCACTCCCTCCCCAGAGGTTTAGTATTAGTGAGGCTGCTCGCGTCTCTGAGTGCGCGCGTCAGCACTGACAGGAGCGATGATGTCAGCAGTCTGTCCGCATCACTCTGCGGACCGGTGACATTGACACGCCTCTCCTTTCCCCTTCCAAAACAGATGACACGATACACCCTCACACATGCAAATACACACTACTGCAAACACTCACACACACACACCCATACGCACACAAACACTTACACACCTGTACACACACACACACACACACACACACACACACACACAAAGGTGTATCTCCTTGTCTGACTGTTCACTGGACAGGACTCCTGACTGACTCAGCAGTAACACCCCACCCCCCCCCCCCCCTCCTGATGGCCGTGTTATTGACACAGGAAATGAGAAGTGTCTCTGGAGGAGAGGCTTCTCCAAACAAGTCCGTCCCGTAAGAGGGGCATCAATCATTTACCAGCAGACAGGCTCATCATTCCATATGGCTGCCTCAGGCCGCCTCACACACTCCCCCTTCAGGGCCTCGGACTGGCTGAGGCAACTGGGGCTGAGAATGTGGATGTGGATGTGGATGTGGATGTGGATGTGGATGTGGATGTGGATGTAGATGTAGATGTGGATGTGTATGTGGATCTGAGGCCGTTTACAGGGAATGAATGGAGTTGGGGCTGAGGATGTGGATGTGGATGTGGATCTGAGGCCGTTTACAGTGAATGAATGCAATCGTTCAAGGGCTTATCTTGAGAAAACGGCTCTGTAACTTAGACCCGATCTGTAAGGGATAATGTATTGTCCGGAGGTCATTCTACAAAAATAATTCCCGACGGGGCGAACAACACCCCGACGCGCAGCGTCAGATGTTGCATAGCAACGTTTCAGACTCCCTGGAAGGCAACGCTATTTGTTGTAATTTATTTGGACGTTCCCGTTAATGGTGCAGTTGGAGAGAACCAATGGTACATCTCGGGGGAGGTTGAAATGTAGATCTTTGTTTAAGTCCTGACCAGCGTTGTCTGCAGAAACATGTGTCTGCGTTTTGTCAGACATACCTGAAAATCACAATAGGCCACGGTTAGGATACAATGTAAAAAGCTATCATAATGTATTAGTTTGTTTCGAAAAAGCCTATTTAGGTCAGGAGCTCACCTGATGAAGAGGAGAGGATTTGGCTCCATTTCTCCCTGGCTGCTGTGGTTGGAGTCCAGTAGCTTTTTAAGCTACCCTCGCATTTGTGCCCAGTTACAGTCATTATTTCTCGCGATTCGAGACCTGCCAATGACAGTAGCTGGACTGCGGTGCTCCTCAGGCTGTGGTTCGTGTACCGCCTCGACAGAGCGGCTGCTTTGCTGATGTTAGGCATCATCAGGCCGAGGGAATTGTGACCCATGGGCTCCCTTGAATACCAGATGTCAAGGACAGACTCGTTATTGTTTTTAAGGGGAGTTAAATAAAAAGCCTTGGCATCCGGTGGGCAATGGGAAAGGTACTTTTTAAAACTTGAAACCGGGCAGTTTGGATTTCCCGGTTCAGAAAATATGCACCCCCTATAGATTTCCTGGGATGGGTCTCTTGGGTCTTTGTGGTTCTTTGTTTCGGCATTATAGGACAGAGTGACATATTCTCTATCGTTTTCGTCCTTTTTCAACGTAAACGAGTGCCTCGTCAGGTCTCGGTTCCCCTCCCTACCTCTTCGTGCCATATGCAGTTGCACATCGAACCAGACCTTCCGCACCAATCCAGTGGCTGTATTAATGGACAGAGCCAGCGAGTCTTTAATGAGCTTCATGTCCGCTGGAGAGATGGGAGGATGATGTTGGCTGGTATCTTTGCCATTTCGGCGAAGGTCTTTAATAACGGACTTGAAAACACCGTTGCTTGAATTAAATGTTGGACTTAGAATGTCCAACTTGGAGAAACGATTGATTCCAGCTCGTAGGCTATTGTTACTGGCAACGGAATAACTTTGACCACTGAATTTCTGAACCGTAGCATAGAATGACCTCAAAGTCTGGTTTAAAGTGTCTGCAGTGTAATTTTCAACATCCGCAGACATTCCCTTCTCCACTAACCAGTCCTTGAAGACACCAATAGCCCATGCAGTGGTCCGTTTGGTGTTAATTTCATGTCTGTTGTCTTCTATTTGGTCGATCTCTTCCGCACCCAAGTCTTTGTGTCTTTTCTTGTTTCCATCTGTGCTGGCTCCCCTTTTTCGTTTCTTTTCTTGGAACTGGGCCTGCCACCAGCGCTCAGATGTTTCATACTCCCCATAAATATTAAAATTAACTGTGAAATCTTCCATGTTTCTAATGAGTTTTTTCCCTGCAGATGTTACGGTCAATTGCTACAGTTATCAATGACAATTACAGTTAGATACAAATTATCACAACATTCCGTTACGAAATTCTATCAGGGTGATAGAGGGTTAAATGACCGGACTTCTTCCGGATTTATGGCGGAATGATATGAAAGATGTGAATTAGAAGTACAAAACCCGTTGCCAATGACAGCGGTGATTATCTTTCGCAGAGGTCTGTTAGCAGGAATTAATGTATGGGTATGACGTAGGGATGGCCCATTCAAATCAACGGTACTTTTTGGAACATTCTGAAGAGCCGTATAATAAAAGTTTATAGTCACTCACCCATTTGTGTTGTCACTTGATTCCCTCTGCAGGACATCAAGAAGCCGTTTGACAAAGCCTGGAAGGACTATGAGACCAAGTTGTAAGTGGAGATTTACTTTGAGTCCGCAGAGAAGCGTGAAGTGTGTAGCTGTTTGTGTGTTTTGTTAGTGTAAGCCGAGGTGTAGGTGGACGGCTGTTAAGTTGTTGTCCTGTGTCTCCGCTTCAGCACGAAGATTGAGAAGGAGAAGAGGGAGCACGCCAAGCAGCACGGTATGATCCGGACGGAGATCACCGGGGCTGAGATTGCCGAGGAGATGGAGAAGGAGAGGCGTATCTTTCAGCTGCAGATGTGCGAGGTGTGTGTATGAGTGTACACCCTGTTTGCGTGTGTGTGTGTGTGTGTGTGTGTGTGTGTGTGTGTGTGTGTGTGTGTGTGTGTGTGTGTGTGTGTGTGTGTGTGTGTGTGTGTGTGTTTATGTGTATGTGTGTGTGTGTGTTTATGTGTGTGTGTGTGTGTGTGTGTGTGTGTGTGTGTGTTTGTGTGTGTTTATGTATTTAACGTCTGTGTGTTTGACCCAGTTGTGTGGACATATATTAGGCTCTGTGTTATCTTGTTGTCTTTGCCCTGTATGTCATGAACAGATAAGGAAAAAGAGAGCATTGCAATGTGTTTCCACTCAGAAACAAGGCCCTGGGGATTAGAGCAGAAACACTGGACGGCTTGTAGAGACACATTTGACTACACTCATCGAATAATGTGATATCCTTACACGTGTAAATGCAAAGACAGCTTCACATGTAGACTATATAAACATAAAGACCCGCTCTAGTCCTCTATAGGGGATCCTGACGCGAGAATCCTGACCACTCGGGCATCCCTGTTGTATATGGTTCTACTTTATTGGATCTCATGGGATTGTGGATTGTGGAAGAGCCTGTGATTGTTTCCCGTTGATCTCTCACATCTGTGTTGTGCATCTTTATGTTTCAGTATCTGATCAAAGTCAACGAGATCAAGACTAAGAAAGGAGTTGACCTGCTTCAGAACCTCATTAAGTACTACCACGCGCAGTGCAAGTGAGTACAGAACCATCACCTTTTCCCTCCTAGCAATGCATCCTGGGATATACAGTATCTAAGCTTTTTTCTGGACTTGTTCCTACTTCCTGTTTGGATCTGGGGGATCTTTAATACGCACAAACCTCACCCCCTTAGCCTCTGTGGTAGCCAGGAAAAACCTGCAATACTTGAATGTGTGAAAGAACCCCTCGGTCTTGAATGAAGTTCAGTTGTCCAGTAGAAAGATCTCCATTGTTTATGGGGCTCTGTCATGGCTATGCCAAGTTGACGATGTCTGGCCACTCCGTTTAGCGGTGTAGCGTAGCTATGTCAGTTATCGGACAGTGACAAATATCGGCCATTCTGTTAAACAATCCAAATGCTAGGTTTAATAATGGATTAACACTCTATAACTTATTTTTTATACGTTTAATAATGGATTAACATGACAATGCGAACGTTTGCCGATAACAGACGCCGTCCGATAATTAACACCGTTTCGATAGATTGTGGCTGATTTTCATGAGTCTGTGTCCCTCAGCTTCTTTCAGGATGGTCTGAAAACCGCTGACAAGATGAAGCAGTACATCGACAAGCTTGCCGCTGACCTGTACAATGTGAGTCTTGTAACCTTGTTTCCTGATGTGATGCATGTTTATGTAGATACTGTTTCACACACTGGGTCCCTCAAAAGTGTCCCGTTCTCTATGAACACACATGTCTTAAATGTGGCTTCCATTGCGGAGTGGTTTCTGTCATGTTGACTGATGATCTCGACCCCCTGACCCCCCCCCATCAGATCAAGCAGACCCAGGATGAGGAGAAGAAACAGCTGACTGCTCTGAGGGACCTGCTGAAGTCCTCTCTGCAGCTGGACCAGAAAGAGGTAGCTACGCTACGCTACACCAACTACACCCGTAGCTACGCTACACTACGCTACACCAACTACACCCGTAGCTACGCTACGCTACGCTACACCAACTACACCCATAGTTTCCCTGCGTCAACGCAAGCAGCGATACCAGACGCTTCCGTGAAACAAACAGCTCACATTGTCGTGTCGGTGGCTCCACTCTTCAAGTAGTTGCATGCAGTGGGCCACATAACACTTATTCACTAATACTCTGGCATGCCTTTAACACTGATTCACTAATACTCTGGCATGCCTTTAACACTTATTCACTAATACTCTGGCATGCCTTTAACACTGATTCACTATGATTCTGGCCTCATGCCTTTAACACTTATTCACTAACACTCTGGCATGCCTTTAACACTTATTCACTAATACTCTGACATGCCTTTAACACTTATTCACTTATACTCTGACATGCCTTTAACACTTATTCACTAACACTCTGGCATGCCTTTAACACTTATTCACTAACACTCTGGCATGCCTTTAACACTTATTCACTGATACTCTGGCCTCAAGCCTTTAACACTTATTCACTAATACTCTGGCCTCATGCCTTTAACACTTATTCACTAATACTCTGGCATGCCTTTAACACTTATTCACTAATACTCTGGCATGCCTTTAACACTTATTCACTAATACTCTGGCATGCCTTTAACACTTATTCACTAATACTCTGGCCTTATGCCTTTAACACTTATTCACTTATACTCTGGCATGCCTTTAACACTTATTCACTAATACTCTGGCCTCATGCCTTTAACACTTATTCACTAATACTCTTGCATACCTTTAACACTGATTCACTAATACTCTGACATGCCTTTAACACTTATTCACTAATACTCTGGCATGCCTTTAACACTTATTCACTAATACTCTGGCCTCATGCCTTTAACACTGATTCACTAATACTCTGACATGCCTTTAACACTTATTCACTAATACTCTGGCAGGCCTTTAAGCCTCAGAGAATGTATTTATTTATTTTCCACTGAAGAAGAAGTAACAGCTTGACTGAGAAAGGGGTTATGAGTTAGCAGTAAGAGGTAGCATGTTACCATCTCGCTGGTGTCGGCATGCTGTGGGCAGTGGGTTTATTATCACCTCCTTGTGAAAAAAAAGATCCGTGAACAGTTGACAACATCCTTCTCCCTTCGTCCTGTGTCCTGTGGCCTGAGTCATCATGCCCGGGTGGGAAGGGAGAAGGGGGAGGCTTAAGATTGTCCACCAGCATTTGGCATTCAGGGAACATTTCTGATGATCAGCGGTTGCATCAAAACGAATACCAAGAGGAGACAGGAATGAAATCAGCAAGCCAACACCAGGAGGATGTGTCATTAGGAACTGTGTTTGTGTGTGTGTGTGTGTGTGTGTGTGTCTGTGTCTGTGAGTGTTTGCGTGTGTGTTTGTTTGTTTCTGCGTTAGTGTGAAGAGTTACTGAATATGAGCCCCTTTCTCAGGCAGTCCTGGCTCATTGGAGAAGTCTGGACTGTACGACTAATTAAGACCATGACCAGGCGCTAATCCCCGCTCTTTCAGTCAACTGGATTTAAATTCAGTGACATTCTCTCTGCAGCAAACTCTCCCAGACCAGACAAGAGCCCTTCTCAAGGCTCTCTCTGAGTCACTCTCTGCTTGTTTTGTGTGTCATGAAATTGCTGTTCATTTCTGAAATTGCTGCTCTTTTTAAGCGGAGTCTTGCCGTGCATGAATTGAGGGCCGTGTTCGTCTGTTGAGTGCCTCACAGTGCATTTCTAACTCTGTGCCTCTTCCTGTCTCTCTTCTCTTTCTCTCCATCTTGATTAATGCCTACTCTGACTGAAGTCTAGGAGAGTAAGTGCTCAGTCTCCCTCTGCTGATTAATACCTTGACAAATGCTCTTAATCGCCTTTCCTGTTAAAAGCTGGCTAGTGCTAAGTTTTGCGTGTGTTTGCTAGTTAGAGCAAACGTGATGATAGAGCTACATGATGAATTATGAATGAATTACTGAGAAACACTTTTCAATCAGTGTTTTTGAATTTGCTAGCTTCTTATGGTGCTCTCTCAATGGCGTGTGTGTGTGTGTGTGTGTGTGTGTGTGTGTGTGTGTGTGTGCGCGCAGGATTCCCAGAGCAAGCAGAGTGGCTACAGCATGCACCAGCTGCAGGGTAACAAGGAGTTTGGCAGCGAGAAGAAGGGCTACCTGCTGAAGAAGAGTGATGGGTGGGTCATCAGCAGCCAGGGGTTCTCAGGGGCCACTCACACTCTCTCTAACGCCACGGGGCGGTCCTAGTGCCTGCCTAGTGCAAAGACACACAGCTCACACTCTCTCTAACGCCACGGGCGGTCCTAGTGCCTGCCTAGTGCAAAGAACCACAGCTCACGCTCTCTCTTACGCCACGGGGCGGTCCTAGTTCCTGCCTGCCTAGTGCAAAGACACACAGCTCACACTCTATCTAACGCCACGGTCCTAGTGCCTGCCTGCCTAGTGCAAAGACACACAGCTCACACTCTGTCTAACGCCACAGGGGTGTCCTAGTGCTTGCCTAGTGCAAAGACACACAGCTCACACTCTCTCTAACGCCACGGGGAGGTCCTAGTGCCTGCCTAGTGCAAAGACACACAGCTCACACTCTCTCTAACGCCACGGGGAGGTCCTAGTGCCTGCCTAGTGCAAAGACACACAGCTCACACTCTCTGAAGCCACAGCGCCGCCCTAGTGTCTGCCTAGTGCAAAGAACCACAGTTCTACACTGGACAGGCTACCACAGTGACAGGGTCTTCCTGAAAAAATACTAACCTAATGTAGCTTGATTTTTTTGTCCGTCAGTTTTAAGCCACTTTGGATAAAAGTGTCAATCAAATGAATACATGGAAATGTCAACAATGCACAGATGCTCAGATATCTTCACCACTGCATGAACAGCATGAATAGCAAGAGAGAGAGAGAGAGAGAGAAAGGGTGATAGACTGAGAGAGAGAGGATGATAGAGAGAGAGAGAGGATGATAGAAAGAGAGAGAGAGAGAGAGGATGATAGAGAGAGAGAGAGGATGATAGCGAGAGAGAGAGAGCGAGAGAGAGGATGATAGAGAGAGAGAGAGAGAGAGAGAGAGAGAGAGAGGATGATAGAGAGAGAGGATGGTAGAGAGAGAGAGGATGAAAGAGAGAGAGAGGATGATAGAGAGAGAGAGAGGATGATATAGATAGAGAGAGAGAGAGAGGATGATAGAGAGAGAATGATAGATAGAGAGAGAGGATGATAGAGAGAGAGAGGATGAAAGAGGAAGAGAGAGAGGATGATAGATAGAGAGAGAGAGAGAGAGAGAGGATGATAGAGGAAGAGAGAGAGAGGATGATAGAGGAAGAGAGAGAGAGAGGATGATAAAGAGAGAGAGAGGATGATAGAGAAAGGAAGAGAGAATGTAAGAGGAGGGCGCTGATGTGTTTGTTCTTCCTCCGTCCAGCCTCCGTAAGGTGTGGCAGCGCAGGAAGTGCTCCGTGAAGAATGGCATCCTCACCATCTCCCACGCCACGGTGAGCCACTTTTCAACCCGCCAATCAAATAACCAAGGTCCCTTGGATCTCCAGACTGTAGCACTCCCTTGCACTGGTGATCCAGACCTACACATTCCATATGCTCTCTCTTGCACTGGTGGTCACACACACCTACACATTCCATATGCTCTCTCTTGCACTGGTGGTCACACACACCTACACATTCCATATGCTCTCTCTTGCACTGGTGGTCACACACACCTACACATTCCATATGCTCTCTCTTGCACTGGTGGTCACACACACACCTACACATTCCATATGCTCTCTCTTGCACTGGTGGTCACACACACCTACACATTCCATATGCTCTCTCTTGCACTGGTGGTCACACACACACCTACACATTCCATATGCTCTCTCTTGCACTGGTGGTCACACACACACCTACACATTCCATATGCTCTCTCTTGCACTGGTGGTCACACACACCTACACATTCCATATGCTCTCTCTTGCACTGGTGGTCACACACACACCTACACATTCCATATGCTCTCTCTTGCACTGGTGGTCACACACACCTACACATTCCATATGCTCTCTCTTGCACTGGTGGTCACACACACACCTACACATTCCATATGCTCTCTCTTGCACTGGTGGTCACACACACCTACACATTCCATATGCTCTCTCTTGCACTGGTGGTCACACACACCTACACATTCCATATGCTCTCTCTTGCACTGGTGGTCACACACACCTACACATTCCATATGCTCTCTCTTGCACTGGTGGTCACACACACCTACACATTCCATATGCTCTCTCTTGCACTGGTGGTCACACACACACCTACACATTCCATATGCTCTCTCCACATGTTTGGCTTGGCTAGACAAAGGCCCAAAGAGGCCACTTCATCACATGAGACTAAAAACAAAAACAGATAGAGTCTGTCACAAGACCTGCCACCTCTCCGTACCTGGAGATGAGCTCTCTCCTGTTGCCGTGGAGACTCCCCCTCCCTCGGACTGGATCAGTGGGTGGGAGGGGTAGGGATGTTGGCCTGTCACTTGCTGTCCCCCAATGGCTAAAACACAGAGGGGGTTTGGTCGCATACTCTCAGGCAATCAGCACTAGTTGGTGCATGGAAGGCACCAGCACACATACACACACAGTCATACACACACACACACACATACACACACACAGTCACACACACACACAAACACACACACACACACACACACACACAGTCACCCACACACACACACACACACACACACATACACACACACAGTCATACGCACACACACACAGAGTCATACACTGGCACACAAACACACAGAGTCATACACTGGCACACAAACACACACACACACATAGTCATACACTTTTGTACAAAAATCAGCACATAGTTATACACCACCCACTCACACACCCACACACCCGCCACAACTTCAGATACACAAACATTCTGATGCAGGAACAGCTTGTAGCCCTTGTCTGTAATGAACGGTCATTAGTGTTCCTATCCAATCCTGCGTCTGTGGAGCTGGGACAACATGCGTCATGGCATGTACCGGCCGGTAGCACCACACTGAGCACCATACCAGAAATGTACTCGCTTCGTAAAGGCAGTCTCTCGCTTCCATTTCTGTCCCCATTTAAGTTCTCTTGCAACCTCCTGTGGCCTCTCTCTCTAGTCTAACATGCCGCCATTAAAGTTCTCAAGCTTCTTCTCTTCCTGTGTTCTCTCTCTCTCTCTTTAGTCCAACATGCAGCCATTAAAGTTCTCACGCATCTTCTCTTCCTGTGTTCTCTCTCTCTCTCTTTAGTCCAACATGCAGCCATTAAAGTTCTCACGCATCTTCTCTTCCTGTGTTCTATCTCTCTCTTTAGTCCAACATGCAGCCATTAAAGTTCTCACGCATCTTCTCTTCCTGTGTTTCTCTGTCTCTCTCTCTTTAGTGAAACATGCAGCCATTAAAGTTCTAATGTATCTTCTCTTCCTGTGTTCTCTCTCTCTTTAGTCCATTAAAGTTCTAATGCATCTTCTCTTCCTGTGTTCTCTCTCTCTTTAGTCCATTAAAGTTCTAATGCATCTTCTCTTCCTGTGTTCTCTCTCTCTTTAGTCCATTAAAGTTCTAATGCATCTTCTCTTCCTGTTTTCTCTCTCTCTCTAGTCCAACATGCAGCCATTAAAGTTCTCACTCATCTTCTCTTCCTGTGTTCTCTCTCTCTCTAGTCTAACAGGCAGCCGGTTCGGCTCAACCTGCTGACCTGCCAGGTGAAACCCACCGGGGAAGACAAGAAGTGCTTTGACCTGATCTCCCGTGAGTCTCAAGAGGAGGACGCAGGGGCTGTGGGGCTTGGGTGGGGCTATGTGGGGGGGGGAACAGGGTCAGGGGGGGGGGGTGCACTGAGGGAAGTGCAGTAGTGCGGGGGGGGCGATGCACTGAGGGAAGTGCAGTAGTGTGGGGGGGGGGATGCACTGAGGGAAGTGCAGTAGTGCGGGGGGGGCGATGCACTGAGGGAAGTGCAGTAGTGCGGGGGGGGGGATGCACTGAGGGAAGTGCAGTAGTGTGTGGGGGGGGGGGGATGCACTGAGGGAAGTGCAGTAGTGTGTGGGGGGGGGGGGATGCACTGAGGGAAGTGCAGTAGTGTGGGGGGGGGGATGCACTGAGGGAAGTGCAGTAGTGTGTGGGGGGGGGGGGATGCACTGAGGGAAGTGCAGTAGTGTGGGGGGGGGGATGCACTGAGGGAAGTGCAGTAGTGTGGGGGGGGGGATGCACTGAGGGAAGTGCAGTAGTGTGTGGGGGGGGGGGGGGATGCACTGAGGGAAGTGCAGTAGTGTGGGGGGGGGGATGCACTGAGGGAAGTGCAGTAGTGTGGGGGGGGGGGATGCACTGAGGGAAGTGCAGTAGTGTGGGGGGGGGGATGCACTGAGGGAAGTGCAGTAGTGTGGGGGGGGGGATGCACTGAGGGAAGTGCAGTAGTGTGGGGGGGGGGATGCACTGAGGAAAGTGCAGTAGTGCGGGGGGGGGGGGGGGGGGGGGCGATGCACTGAGGGAAGTGCAGTAGTGTGGGGGGGGGGGGGGGGATGCACTGAGGGAAGTGCAGTAGTGGGGGGGGGGGGGGGGGATGCACTGAGGGAAGTGCAGTAGTGTGGGGGGGGGGGTGCACTGAGGGAAGTGCAGTAGTGCGGGGGGGGGGTGCGCTTCTGTGGTCACCACCATCAAACCTATCAACTTCCTCTTCTCTTTTAGTGACATGCTCTAATTGTCCAGTAGATCTCTCTCTTTCTCTTACTCTCCCTCTCTCTTTCTTTCTCTCTTGCTTTCTCTCTGTCTCTCTCTCTCTCCTTCTTTCTCTATCTCTCTCTGTCTCTATTTCTCTCTCTCTCTCGCTTTCTTTCTGTCTCTTTCTCTCTTTGGTTTGGTATTCTGTGCCTGGTAGTCGCACTGTGTCTAATGATTTTTCTGTTCCTGCTTCACAGACAACCGCACATATCACTTCCAGGCAGAGGATGAGCAGGAGTTTGTGATGTAAGTGAGAGCGAAATAACTGCCTTGTTTCTGTTTGTGTGGATTCATTATTGATCTCCAAACAATATTTAAAGGAATCTAATCTTTAGGCAGAAATAACGGCTATATTTTTTCCTCAGTTGCTGTACTAGCAAACTGCTATGCTTCACCGGTTGTAGTGTAACATTTGCCTGCTGTGATTTTGCTGATACCTCTGTGATTCTCACATGTGCTGATAAGACTCCATCAGAAGTGCCACAGGACTTGATTTTGTTCCTGTGTGTGTGTGTGTGTGTGTGTGTGTGTGTGTGTGTGTGTGTGTGTGTGTGTGTGTGTGTGTGTGTGTGTGTGTGTGTGTGTGTGTGTGTGTGTGTGTGTGTGTGTGTGTGTGTGTGTGTGTGCGTGCGTGCGTGCGTGTGTGTGTGTGCGTGTTTGTGTGCGTGCATGTGTGTTTGTGTTGGTGTGTGTTGGTGTGTGTGTGTGTGTGTGTGTGTGTGTGTGTGTGTGTGTGTGTGTGTGTGTGTGTTGCAGCTGGATCTCTGTGCTGACCAACAGTAAGGAGGAGGCCCTGAACATGGCCTTCCAGGGTGGCCAGAGCGCCGGGGAGGACACCTTCGAGGACCTGACCAAAGCCATCATAGAGGACCTGTTACGCATGCCTGGCAATGAAGTCTGCTGCGACTGTGGGGCTCCTGGTGAGCTTCTCTCAATCTCTTTCTTCCTCTGCTTTTCTATCTCTTTTCTCTCCCTCTCTAAAACTCTATCATAAGGATTGTTGGAGGCCCATTAGCGCAGATGCTAGGAATGCCTAATGCGCCCTCTTGTGTCTGTGAAGTGAACTGCGGTGCAATTATGACCTGCAGATTGTGCTCCATCTCCATTCACTCCTACATTTACATTTAGTCATTTAACAGACACTTTTATCCAAAGCGACTTACAAATATGTATTCACATTTTTTTTACATTTACACCGATGGCACACTGCAACTCAGGAGCAATTAGGGATTCAGTGTCTTGCTCAAGGACGCTTCGACAGGGAATCGAACTAGCAACCATGTGATTACTAAACGACTTCTCTACCTCCTGTAACTCTCCTGCCCTCATTGTTGTCCTATTCAGACCCCAAATGGCTGTCCACAAACCTGGGCATTCTGACCTGCATCGAGTGTTCTGGAATCCACCGGGAGATGGGTGTGCACATCTCACGCATTCAGTCCATGGAGCTCGACAAACTGGGGACCTCAGAACTCTTGGTGAGATGCCACATGCTTTCGCGGCAGCTTCGGTGACTCTGTCCATGAGATTAGATTTATAACCTTTATTTTGTTCAAAGTGTTAAGATGTCACTTTAGAAGACCCCTGCTGTGTCTTATTCTTCACACAGCTGGCCAAGACTGTAGGGAATAGCAGCTTTAATGAGATTCTGGAAGGGAATCTTCCCAGTCCTTCACCAAAGCCCACACCCACCAGTGACATGTGAGTACCTCAGAGATTTGCCATGCAGGGCATTCATGTCACCCGTAGCCAACCCGCTAACGGTAAACCTGTAGTCAGTCCGCTAACGGTAAACCTGTAGCCAATCCGCTAACGGTAAACCTGTAGTCACTCCGCTAACGGTAAAGCTGTAGTCAATCCGCTAACGGTAAACCTGTAGCCAATCCGCTAACGGTAAACCTGTAGCCAATCCGCTAACGGTGAACCTGTAGCCAATCGCCGCCGCCGCTGTGATTGACGGCGCTGCTCTGCATCCTGTCCCTGCAGGACCGAGAGGAAGGAGTACATCTACGCCAAGTACGTGGAGCACCGCCACGCCCGGCGAACGGCCTCCACCGCGACGGCGCGCCAGGGCGACCTGTACGAGGCGGTGCGGACGCGCGACCTGCCGGGGCTCATCCAGCTCTACGCCGACGGGGTGGAGCTGACCGACCCCTTCCTGGAGGCCGGACAGGTGAGGAGGATCACACACACACACACACACACACACACACACACACACACACACACACACACACACACACACACACACACACACACACACACACACACACACATATACACACACACACACACACACACACACACACACACACACACACACACACACACGGACAGGTGAGGAGGATAACTTCACGTTCATATTTATCCCTGCACTTCTTGCACTCTCCACTTCTTCTTTGCACTACTGTTGTCAACTTCGTAGACCATTGCACTGATTCTGTGGTGTTATTGTAGGAGTTAG
This sequence comes from Sprattus sprattus, assembly GCF_963457725.1. NCBI lineage: Eukaryota > Metazoa > Chordata > Actinopteri > Clupeiformes > Clupeidae > Sprattus > Sprattus sprattus. Next base: position 19,448,092 of record NC_137918.1, on the reverse strand, counting down.
GAAGGTCACCTTTAGTCAAGGTTTTAGCTCAATCTAGTTGGATGTGTCAGCTTTGTTCTGTTATAAAAGACTCAGCTAAAAAAAATATATATATATATATTTCTGACAGGACCCTGGGGAAACCGCCCTGCATTTTGCTGTCCGGACGGCAGACCAGACATCTCTTCACCTGGTGGATTTCCTCGTCCAGAACAGGTAACAGAAGAACCCACAGTTATCACATATTCATTTCACTTGCAAATGATCTCTGATGCTGTTAACCTATAGACATACTACTGTTCTGCTCCTATTGGATGTGTGCATATTGCATGAATAAAGCATCATCTTTACTGCAGTATACATAGCAACAACTAAGATGATGTCAGTCTACGTATTTATTTATTAATTGAATGCTCTACTCTTCACCCAAACACTTAACAAATGCTTTAATTTATGTGGATATTCTTCCACCCCTGGTCATGGTTACCTCTGGAGATAGGTGACCATTTCCCATTGAATGTGATGTGGAGTGGGTGACGCCGGGTGTGTTTGTGTCCACAGTGGGACCTTGGACAGGCAGACTGACAGTGGGAACACAGCTCTCCACTATGGATGCCTCTACGAGAAGCAGGAGTGTCTCAAACTGCTGCTCAGGGGCAAACCAGCCATTGATATTGGTGAGTAAAGTCCTCTTAGTTAGCAGATATCTGGTGTCGTTGGCCACTGACCATCAAAAGACATGTCTACTGAATGGCTCTTGTGCCAGTATGTTGGTAGTACTGAATTACTGTTACGAATGTGCAGTTCAGTATAGTTGTGGTGGTCCTGATGTTGTCATGTGACCTCCTGTTTGACTGCAGCCAACCAGAATGGAGAGACTGCCCTGGACATCGCCAGGAGGCTGAAGAACTCCCAGTGTGAAGAACCTGTGAGTGACCTCTGACCTTCCCATGGAGTGGAATCACTAAACCTGAGGATGTTTGCTTTTTCTAGTAATAACATCCTCTTTACTTCTGAACTATCTCTTCTTCTCTCTCTCTCTCCCTCTTTCTCTTCCCTTATCTCTCTCTCCCTCTCTCTCTCTCTGTCTGTCTCTCTACCTCTCTCTCTCCCCCTCTTTCTCTCCCCCTTCTCTCTCTCTCTCTCTCTCTCTCACTCTCTGTCTGTGTCTCTCCCTCTCCCTCTCTCTCTCCCTCTCTCTCTCTCTCTCACTCTCTGTCTGTCTCTCTCCCTCTCCCTCTCTCTCTCCCATTCTCTCTGTCTCTCTCTCTTTCTAGCTTTTGGAGGCTGCAGCAGGGAAGTTTAACCAACATGTTCACGTGGAGTACGAGTGGAACTTGCGTCTGGAGGAGATAGATGAGAGTGACGATGACCTGGATGACAAGGTCCGACTTACTCCAAACTGCTTTCAGTACATGTTTTCTGAGAGAATAACCATGTTTCATGCCCTTATTTATTACAGTTTAACCGTATAACTGACGAGGACTCATATTTATACAAAATAATAACACCAGTCTTTCTGAAGAGAGCTGTCATACTGATTCTGCTTCAGTTAGTGTCTTTTATTACACGGCTCTTCTTAATGCTGTAGAATGCTCCATTCACTTGAATGGGGCTTCCCAACGTTCTGCGGTCAACTATTTTCCGGTAACTGACCGTTGCTATGCAGTTAATGGCCGCTGTCAAGGAAAGTGGCCTTTTTGCCTCTAATTCACGTCTTTCGTAGCACTCCGCAAGTAGTACGGTAACTTATCAATGGAGTTTCAGCGGACGGTTGAGCAGCTGTGTTCTAAAGAATGTTCAACTGTCTTTGAAGTTCAACGTCTTTGGCGAACTATTTCTCTCCTTTTAAACACTACGTATAGTAACAAATGCATTGTAAATAGACACACGGTGTTAAGTAATTTGTTTGTTTTAGTTGTAACCGTATAATAAGCGGGATAATGTATAGAACGCCGGTCATTGTCGGGAAAATAAGCCCCTTCAGGGTGAAGCAACACCCCTCCGCTTTCGCGTCGGGGTGCTGTTCGCCCTGTCGGGGCTTATTTTCCCGACAATGACCTGCGTTCTATACATCAGTGTTTCCCCTACAATGATATTAGGGTGGCGGCCCGCCCCCCCAACGGCCCCGCCCGCCCCCCCTGGAAGGTCAAGTAAAAAAAAAAAAAAAATTTTTTTTATAAATATAGCGCCAGATCACAAAATAAGTCATTTAAGGTTACCTTTACCATAAAACATGTAAAATTATACTTATTGACTGCTGTCATTCAAAGAAACACATGAACATCATAATTCATTTAAGTGTTTGTGTCCGTGTCCGCCGCCGCGGCGCGTCCGCCGCCGCGGCGCGTCCGCCGCCGCGGTGCATCGCGCCGCGCCCCTGCCGCCGTCCCCCTCCCCCCCCCCTAAGCTGTAAACCTAGGGGAAACACTGTACATTATCCCTTACATGTGCTCCCTGCTCCCTGCTAGGGGCGACAGTGGTACAGGAGGTAGAGAAGTTGTTTAGTAATCAGAAGGTTGTTAGTTAGATTCCCTGTCGAACTGTCCTTGAGCAAGACACTGAACCCCTAAATGCTCCTGATGTGCAGTGTGCCATCAGTGTAGATGTAAAATGTGTATACATCCTTGTAAGTCGCTATGGATAAAAGCGTCTGCTAAATGACTAAATATATATAAATGTAAGGTGCTTATGCGCTCCCTGCTCCTGTGCACTGCAGCCCAGCCCGGTGAAGAAGGAGCGCTCCCCGCGGCCCCAGAGCTTCTGCCACTCCTCCAGCGTGTCCCCCCAGGAGAAGCTGTCCCTGCCGGGCTACCTGGGCCACAAGCAGCGCCTCTCCTACGGGGCCTTCGCCAACCCCGTCTACAGCACCTCTACTGACGTGCCCTCCTCCCCCGGAGCGGACGGACCCTCTCTGACCAGCAGGGGCGCCAGTAAAGGTAGATAGATAGACAGATGGATACTTTATTAATCCAGAAGGAAATGAAGGTCATCCAGTAGCTTATACACTTAACTCACAAACATACATACATGGATCACAATTAAAACAATACACACATAGGGAGAACATGTACACAGGGAGTGGGGTGTTTACAGGAAGGTAGTAGTGCCTCCAGCCTTATCTGTCTGGCTATTTGTTGATTTGTTTTTGTTTGTGTGTGCAAGTATGTGATGTAAATATATAAGTATATAAGTAATGTGGTCTAAAAACTGTCAAAAAACGCAGTTTAATGTACTGAACCTGAAATCAATCCACACACAGTACCTAATTTAAAAAACCACAGCAGAAAAGACTGGCTTGATTGTGTATTTAAATGTGTATTTAGATGTGTGTTTAGATGTGCAAGGTGTACCATGGCTCCTTAACTGTAGTGTATTCAGTTAATCAGTCTGCTATGTACAATGTGTAGCCCCAAGGCAGTGTGAGAGAATGTGGACACACAGGTTATAGATAATCTCCCAGTCACACCTGCATAAAGAACGGCTCCGCTGCCACCTCTGTCTGGGTGCGTTAGACCTGCAACTGGAATTAAAGGCTGCAGGCCTTTTTCCCTTTCACTTACTCATACAGGACAACACCCTAACCCTCGGGGCTGGAACCTCTGTTGGCCTTGTTGTCTGTGGTTTGAACATCAAAGATTTGGAGAAAAACATTTGTTGAGGTGACATGTTTCTTGCTTAAGGGAGTCCATGTGAATGAATTAGAATGTATAGACGTATGGCGTGGAGCTCTGAATAAAAGCAGCAGGCAAATGATTAAAATGGATGTATTCTCCAACCGTGCATCAGAGGCTAAACAGTGGTAGATCGTCTTCTCCCTCGATGAGAGGAGAGAGAGGAGAGAGAGAGAGAGGAGAGAAAGGAGAGAGAGAGAAGAGAGAGGACAGAGAGAGAGAAGAGAGAGAGGACAGAGAGAGAGAGGAGAGTAGAGAGAGAGGAGAGAGAGAGAGAGAGAGGAGAGAGAGAGAGGAGAGAGAATGAGAGGAGAGAGAGAGGAGAGAGAGAGAGAGAGAGAGAGAGAGAGAGAGAGAGAGAGGGTCATATTGTGTCTGTCTCACCAGTCTCTTCTTCACTGTTACCTGTCCTCTAGGCACCTCCTCCGGCCCCCCCACCTCCCTCCCCCTGGGCTCCCAGCCGTCAGCAGGAGGAAGTGGCACCCTGTCCAAGAAGAGGGCCCCACCCCCTCCCCCGGGGCACAAGCGCACGCTCTCAGACCCCCCCAGCCCTGTGCAGCAGAGCAAAGGTGGGCCTTTACACCAGTGTTCATTTTGGCAGCTATTTTAGATTTAGTCTTAGTCTTTAGACGAAAATGCACATTAGTTTTAAGTCACATTAAGTAATTTGTATCCTCCTTAGTTTTAGTCTAGTTTTCGTCAACGAAATGAACACTGCTTTATACCACGCTCAACACACCTCCACTGCTCCAGGATCAGTCCACTCATCAGGGGGGAGTTAGCCTTGTGGTGTTTGTGGTGGTAGAGGTTGAAGTCTGTAGTGGCTGTGTGGCTGACGGCTAGCATGAACTTCTCTGATTCTGCGAACTAACAGCAGATGGTAGTGACCGTGAGTGTGGAGGTATTCATTCACAAAACACAGAACGCTATGTTGATCCATGTGATCGGCAGTAAGCTTTGGAAATATTGTAAATGAAAAACATTGTACAATAATAAATATTGTTAATAAAATTAAAACATTAAAATAAATACAAATTATGGACATTATATTAGATTTTTTTGTCTTGTTTGAAATACATAAGAATAATGACAACAAAAGCAATAGTGATCCCGCACCTTCGCTGCTTGGACCCCTAAGTACCACTTTCAGGAAGTGGTATTCGCTTGTCTCTTGCTTCTATTCTGAGTGACTTATTTGTGAGTACCCCAGTCATAAGTTGAGTGGCACTTCCACAGGAAGCGTTACCCTCGGGCCACCTCTGCCCTGCTCGCTCGGCTGCGTTCGTTTGGCGCTGCGCAGATGTAAACAGAAACGTTGCTGACATTCACCCCGCCTGTGCTTCCCCTTTTCTCTCACTTCCTCCTCTCGTTCGTGCTCTTCTCTGCGCTCGCAGGCAGCGAGTCGACTCCGCCACCTACGAGCAGGACTTCACCCGCCAACAAGTTCGAGCAGCAGCAGAGGTATCCGTGCTCTACGCATGCTCCGTGCACAGACGTTATTACCCGTTTTACAGGGAGTCACGTGAACCATTTCCTCACAAACTACTGGCTATGACATATCTTTGTGATTTTATGCTTCCTTCTTTTTTTTTTTCAAGCACTACATCAAGCAACACTAAATCCACACTTGGTCCAAGGGTTTTACCTAAACTACCTCAGAAAGGTGAGCTATTTGAATGTTTTGAGAGTAGGAAGATAATGCTTATACAGCACAGTGGTAGTCCTCAGAAACCCAGGCAGGCTTTTTTTAAACTGTATCAGTTCAATGTGATTATTATTAGTTTGACTCCCTTATGACTGACACATGTACCTAAACCTATCCCTCTCATGATCCTCTCTTTTCCAGTGGCACTGCGGAAGATCGACACAATCCACCATCCTTCCGTGGACAAGTCAGGAGGCTCCTGCCCAGAGCTCCTCCAGAAGCAGCTGCAGTCAGTAGAGAACAACCCCAGGCCCTCTGACCTTGCTGCTAGAGCTCCACAGTCGGCAGAGAGACCCCAGCCTGCAGAGAGACCTCAGCCTTCAGAGAGACCCCAGCCTTCAGAGAGACCCCAGCCTGCTGAGAGACATCAGCCTGCAGAGAGACCCCAGACTGCGGAAAGACATCAGCCTGCGGAGAGACCCCAGACTGCGGAAAGACCTCAGCCTGCAGAGAGACCCCAGCCTGCTGAGAGACCCCAGCCTGGAGACCTGCCCCCTAAGCCCCATGTGTCAGACCTTCCACCCAAGCCCCAGCTCTCCGACTTGCCCCCGAAGCCCCAGCTCTCCGACTTGCCTCCGAAGCCCCAGCTGTCAGACCTGCCCCCCAAACCTCAACTCAAGGACCTCCCACCCAAGCCCCAGCTGGCCGACCTGCCCCCCAGGCACTCGGTCTCGGAGGCCCCCGCAGCCAGACAGGCCCCGCAGGAGGAGGAGGCCACAGCAGCTACCCGGCTGCAGCAGCAGCAGGAGCAGCAGGCAGAAGAACAGTCCTCCAGCCAGCAGGAGGAGCTCTCTCCCCGACAGGCCAGTGAGGACACCAACGGAGCACCAGGCGGGGCAGTGGAGATGCCGGTGCCACTGCCCCGCCGGATCAACTCGGTGAGTGGGAGGGCTCTCGTCCACACAGTTTCCCTTCCACGTAAATACAGCTGGTGAAGAATGAGATTTCTTTCCCCCTGGCCTGAATTTAGGCATTGTGGCATTGAGTTTTAAAAGTATACGTCTATGTGTAGATATACAGCCGCGGAAAAAATTAAGAGACCACTTCAAAATTATCAGTTTCTCTGGTTTTACTATTTATTGGTATGTGTTAAAGTAAAATGTACATTTTAGTTTTATTATATAACCTACTGGCAACATTCCTACCAAATTTCAAATAAAAATATTGTCATTTAGATCATTTATTTGCAGAAAAATGACAATTGGTCAAAATAGCAAAAAAGATGCAGTGTCTTCAGATCTCGAATAATGCAAAGAAAACAAGCTCATATTCATTTTTAAACTACACAATACTAATGCTTTAACTTAGGAAGAGTTCAGAAATTAATATTTGGTGGAATAACCTTGATTTAAAATCACAACTTTCATGTGTCTTGGCATGCTCTCCACCAGTCTTTCACATTGCCGTTGGGTGACTTGTTTCCCTTCCACGTAAATACAGCTGGTGAAGAATGAGATTTCTTTCCCCCTGGCCTGAATTTAGGCATTGTGGCATTGAGTTTTAAAAGTATACGTCTATGTGAAGATATGAATATATTTCTACATTTAAAGGAAAGCAATGGTTTTCCTTTTTGTGCCAGTTGAGCATGGCCCTCTCGACCAAACACTGAAAATCTGTAGGATTTTAACCTCAAATACAAAAAAACCCTCAAATGCAATGTTACAGTCAAATAGAATATTGGAGTCTGTGGTTCATTCTAGAATGTAATAACCCTGCAATGACATGCCAAGGGGGTCCGTGCACCAACTACACACCCAGCAAACAGTAGAAACTCCAGATAGTTCTGAGCCATGACTCAATTCAATTCAATTCAATTCAATTTTATTTATATAGCGCCATAACAATACAATTGCCTCTAGGCGCTTTAGAGAAAGTGAGAGGGAGAGAGAGACACAACTGTTGTGTGAGTGTCCATCTGTCTGTACATCCCACCAGGTCAAGACCAAACACAAGCGGGTGAAGACCATCTATGACTGTCAGGCCGATAACGAAGACGAGTTGACCTTTGCCGAGGGAGAGGTCATCGTGGTGACGGGAGAGGAGGATACGGAGTGGTGGGTGAGTAGAGACGCCATTTCATGTTTCACCTCTCAGTGTTCTGACGAGAATGGAAGCCAAAGTCCACGTGACTAGTCAGTTGTCTCTTTATCAGTTTGCTCTCTATCAGTTTGTTTTTTTAACCCCTCTCACTGTGTCTCTCTCACCTTCTTCATCTTCCAGATTGGACACATAGAAGGCCAGCCTGAGCGGAGAGGGGTGTTCCCCATGTCCTTTGTGCACATTCTGTCCGAATGACAGTGTGACTGAACAGTGCGAGGCCCCTCTCCCTCTCCCCCTCTCTCTTTCTCTCTCTCTCTCTCTCTCTCTCGCTCTCTCTCTCCCTCTCACCCCTCTCCCCCCCTCTCCCTCTCTCTCTCTCTCTCTCCCTCCCTCTTTCTCTTTCTCTAGCACAAGCCCTCTCATAGACCTCCCACTGGGACCGTGGGCATAGCCTCTGTACATAGCTGCTGTAACCCAAACCAAGTCTTCAAGAGCCTAAGACTCATCCAAGGTGTCAGCCCAGCCTCCCTGCACCTAAAAGGGTTAAAATATGTACACCAATTATGTGTTGTTAAAAAGGAATAAATACAACTGTTATCCTGCCTACCAGTATTACCGTAGCCATAGCGACCCGGCATGCTGCCAAACAGGGTTTGCGGTAGCTATCCATCGGAATCTAGCACTTAACATTTTTTCAGTGTACGCTGTAAACTGTATGTACGTATATGTGTATACATATAGAAGCGATATGTATGTTCATTTTAAAACGTGTGTACGTGTACATAAGATATGCACACACGTTATGTATGTTATGTATAAGTATTTACCCATGCAGATACACTTCTGTGTAGATGTGACCCCCCCCCCATCCTGGGCTGGGATGTCTGCTCCTATTGGTTCTGTGGTTTAAAATATCATCTCTAGTGTTACTGAGAAAGTTCACAGAGGGCCATTACATTTGAATTAAATTAAAAAGAAATATATATATATATTGACTATTACTATAAATAAAGTGCTTCAATTTCCCACATGTAATTATATTGGCATGCTGACCAGGGAAGAAAATGAAATATTATATTCGATTTTTAATCTTTGAAACATCTCATACATAGCGCATCTTCTAAACACACGATAAAATGACATAAACCACTCGTGAAGCTAATCTGGCTTAGCCGCTTGCTTGTTAGTATTCAGAAGACCTTCCCCTTCAGCTCACTGCACCTATAGTGGGCTTGACTGAGTGGATGACGACGAGGCCTCAGCTGACATGGCTGGCTGCCGTGACGATTGTTGTGATCATTGCGCAGCCTAAACTGCTCCGAAATCTTTGGATCTATTTTCACAACCAGGCCAACTGATGTCATGACATGCCTCTGGGGACGACTCTCTTTTCCTTGTAAGGGGGTCCTGTTTGGTTTTTGGCGTTAAGACATGAATGGCAATGCTTGAAAAACATTGGAAGGCTTGCTGGTTTTAACCGTAGGCCTACCACACCCAATGCAAAAACCCTTGTCACATAGTGTGGTTTCATTGAACGGCACCCGCAAGGCAAGGCAGGTACCCAAGCTCACGTTTGCTGAGTTCAGGAAGTGTTTTGTTTGTTTTTTTTTCCTTTATGGCCTCTTGTCAAAGTGTACTGTGGAATGTTTTTTGTTTAAAAAAAAAAAAAATGTTTTGTTTTTTTACAGTTGTTTATTTTGGTGTGAGTTTTTGTTTTGTTTGTTTGCTTGTTTCATCCCTGTTTATTTGGCTTTGTGTGAGATTTCCAGCAGCGAGTGACTGAGGTTTCAGAATTACTTAGAATGACCTCTCTGCTGCCTCTCAGTGTGGTACCAGGCAGGGAGACGGGCTCACACTTTAGGTTCTTTAACAAGTGGTTGGTGTAGTAACAAGAGACATGTGTATTGATGAATGCTTCCTGTAGTCAGTTTGATGTTTAAGATATTTCACATATAGGCTTTCGGTGGGTCAGTAAGAAAGGGAGACACATCCTACCCTCATAGTGTTGAGAAAAAAAAAGAAAAAATATCTCCTCTGTTAAATAGGCTGTCAGCACAATTTCTATAACTAATGGGTATAAACCACATAAACAACAGTAACAACAAGAAGAACTAACACGACAAAGGTTTTTAGATCCATCAGCTACTGTGGTGCTCTGCTAAAGAAAACAGTATCTTTTGAAAATGTGTGTTTGTCACTGGTGTACCATTCCTGTATTGTGTAAATTTGAACTTCATGAGCCCATAATTGGACCAAACGTGTGCCAGTATTGTTTTAATGAAGACGTAGGATTTTCACTACCAGAGACTGATATAATAGCTTTTGTTCAACATGTGTCATTCCTTTATGTAATGCTGGATCCAGTATGGTGAAATGGCCGGTGTGGCTATCACTATTTTTTACATGTTTTGTTGTGAGAGAAGCTGAATGAATCCTATTGATTTGTAATCCTTTAATTAGGATGCAAGATGTATTTCCATGCAGTCCCATTCCTTTGATTTGTCTGTGTTTGCTGCACTGTATGTTTAGTCAAGAAGGAACTTGCAATTGAGTTGAGTACAGTAATAAAGATTTTACGTTGAAAGCACGACTATTTTCCTTTTTTAGTAAACTAGTTTACAGTATATGAAGGCTATGTCGTTTAAAGTGCCGGCGAAATGCACAGATCCAGCGAACACAAATGACAAACATTCATTTTGGCGCCTCTAGATCTTAGTTATTACACCACTTCCTATCCGTAAATCAATTCCTTTTATAGTGTGAAGGACTGCCTCTTTGAGACTGAAAGCTCCGAAGGACTAGAGCAAATGACAGCACACGTTTATGATTGGCCAACCCGGAACCAACTAGACGCTTCATCTCCACAATGATTTGTTGAGTTATAGTTTAATACTTGTTAGAGTGTGCGTTTCGAGGTCAACATTGCATCGCGAGTGACGGTAAGGTGTCCACGTTACTTATGAGTAATCAGTGAGTTATTTATCAGTAGCAGATGACTACATTTTTGTTGAATTTCAAGTTCATCACCTTTCGAGGTGCGTAAGTGGCGTACGGCAGTGCAACCTGATGAAACAACTTGTTTTCCCCTCGTGTTGCAGTCAAATATCTAAAACAAAAAACATTCTGGAAGTGTAGAAGTAACTGGCCTGTCTTATAGTAATGTTTTTTCTTCTTTTAATGCTTAAAAACAGTAATGAATAATTCGTGTCCGCAAAGAACATTTCGTCACGTAGAGAAGAAATGCTAATAGAACTACACCCAAGTTGGTAGGTAGCGTAATACTTCAGTGTATCGGTGGTGAAAGTAAGTGTGTATGCCATGTAAATGCAAACGCAAACAGGTGAAAGCAAACAAGTTTGTACTTTCAGATGGCAGTGCGTCTGAACGGAACGAATAGTGCGAAATGGCTGCAAATTCAAACTTCCTCTGTGTCAAGACAGATCATGCCACTTCCTGATTTTGTTTATTCAAAACAGGCATTTTATTCTTCCATTATTGTACAATACGTGGTAACCCTAACTACCACTGAACTAGTGTAATAGATGCAGGTTTTGTTTTTGATTGTGTAATCATTTTTAAAAGGTTTGTTTTGAATGAAGGACTTCTTGTAGGCATCTGTTGTATTATACACTCAATTTTACTATTGTTGTTGCTTTTGAACAGTTTTGTGAATGAAATCTCATGTGGAATTTCACTGATAATCATGTGAATGTTGTTCACTGATGAGCCTTAACGGAAAACCCTTTAATTTGGCTTATGCTAGTCTTGCAAGACTACATCTGATTTTGATGGGGCCACTTTGCATCGGAGGAAAAAGTACTCTGTCTATTTTAATCTATATATCTAATTGTCTAATATAACATAGATAACCGGTTTGGTCTTGCTTATGGTGTAAGCTGTCTGTTTTAAGTATACACCACTCCCCCTTGCCGAAATTAGAAAACGAAAGGCACGTTCGGTCTTCTTCAATCTAGGAAGTAGAACACTGGCAGGCATGGTATATTGCAAGGCAGTGGAACCTGCTAAAATACTATTCAGCCTATTCTATACTGACTTAACTAAACTGAACATTTCATCAAATGCTGTGTTGTGCACAGAGTGGATCTGTGGGGGACTGCTGAGTTTACAGTATATCAGATTCCCTCTACAGAAAGATCAGACTCAAGCATCATGCTTGACACTGAACACCCTGTCAGTTCATTAAAAGTAGCCCTTGATCAGCAGCAGATAGCAGGCGTGTGTGACTGTGTGTGTGTGTGGGTGTGAGAGAGTCAGTGTTTGTGTGTATGTGTGTGGGAGTGTGTTCTCTGCTATGCAAGGAGAGTTTTGAGCCACTGAGTCTACCACACTGATGACACTGCTGCATTGGGATTCCCAGTGGCTGGGATTTAAGCGTCCTCTTCTCAGTAAGTTTCTTTATGTTGTATTATTGTGTTGGAGCTGTTTTTACAGCCATTGCCAACAGTCCATGAAATCATTCTGAACGCTGTGTGTTCTATCTGTTAGCCCAGTCATTGTACGTACGTAGAGCTCCTATAGACCTTCTATAGTATAACAGAAAAAGGGGGGTTCCCTGTGCTTTGGAAAAAAAATTCTTAAACCTTATAATTATTCAGAAGAGGTCTGTTGGGTGTAATGATAGCAACATACTGGAGGTGCTGCTCTGTGCTTCCTGACATGACCTGACATCTAGCCTAGTGGTTCTAGCAGCTCTTGTGTTATTTCTATTTTAGCCAAATGAGACCGCTACTAGGCCAAGCTGAACTGAACTGCAATAGTGAATATGCATGTGCTTCAACAGGAGGAGCAACATTGTGTGTGTGTGTGTGTGTGTGTGTGTGTGTGTGTCTGTGTGTCTGTGTGCAGGAGAGAGAGAAAGGGAAAGAGAGGGGAGTTTGTGAGTGCTCACACTTGTATGGTCATGCTAGGGGAAGCGTGTTCGTACAGGTCTGATGGTTGAGGCTGACATCAATCCCTCTCGTTCCTGCCTGTGGCATTTTTCCCCTGCCTTTTTTCTCTGCAGCAGCAGCAGTCATTAGGCACTGGAGTGCCCTTGCTGTGGAGGGGACACCCTTGTGCAAGTGCCTGAACTAAATGCAGTCACCCTGAGAGACTAGAACACTGTACATTCCAACGGTGAATGAATGGAATATCTCAAAAGTCGTTTCTTGTTTTTTTTTTTTTTTTTTTCAAGAGAAAGTAATGCCCACCGTTTCTCACGTCAGCTGCACAAGTGCACAGTTTCACACATACAGTAGTTGCTTCCTGTTTGCTGCAAGTGAACTAAATACGCGAGAGAGCATTTGAGAGAGCTAAATACGTGAAAGAGCATTTTTGACTTTGACTTTGACTGGTGAAGGTGAGAAGCCTCTTAGCTGTGGGCTTCAGGTCCAACATTTTGTCTCAAGAGGAAATGGGCTTTTTTATCACTGTGAAGAGGCAGGGTTTCAGTTCCTCTAGTCAGCACTTAGATCTCTAATAAAATCCCTAAAAGGGATTAAAATAGTGACAAGTTGTGCAGAGTTAAAGCATGTCTGTTGTTCATGCAAATCCAGTTGCTTCAAGCGTCTTGAGTCAGCCAAGCACAGCACAGCACAGCACACGCAGCCAAGCACAGCACAGGCCGGCCCAGCCAGGCACGGCACAGACCAGCCCAGCACAACACAACACAACACAACACAACACAACACAACACAACACAACACAACACAACACAACACAACACAACACAACACAACACAACACAACACAACACAACACAACACAACACAACACAACACAACACAACACAACACAACACAACACAACACAACACAACACAACACAACACAACACAACACAACACAACACAACACAACACAACACAGCACAGACCGGCACAGCCAGGCACGGCACAGCACAGCCAGGCACGGCACGGCACAGCACAGCACAACACAGCACAACAACAGAGCACAGCACAGCACAGCTCAGCAACACAGCACAACAACACAGCACAGCACAGCAAAGCTCAGCACAGCACAACAACACAGCACAGCACAGCATAGCACAACACAGCACAGCACAACAACACAGCACAACAACACAGCACAGCACAGCACAACACTGCACAGCACAGCACAGCACAACAACACAGCACAACAACACAGCACAACAACACAGCACAGCACAACACAGCACCACAGCACAGCACAGCACAGCACAACACTGCACAGCACAGCACAGCACAACAACACAGCACAACAACACAGCACAGCACAGCATAGCACAACACAGCACAGCACAACAACACAGCACAACAACACAGCACAGCACATCATAGCACAACACAGCACAGCACAACAACACAGCACAACAGCACAGCACAGCACAGCACAACACTGCACAGCACAGCACAGCACAGCACAACACTGCACAGCACAGCACAGCACAGCACAGCACAGCACAACAACACAGCACAACAACACAGCACAGCACAACACAGCACCACAGCACAGCACAGCACAGCACAACAACACAGCACAGCACAGCACAGCTCCAGACTCTTAGTTGAAGTTTAGCTCTCTTTCTGCTTATTGAGATAAATAATGTATTAGCTCACTGGAATCACTGAATCAGCCTTTAAGAAGTTTCTGTTGGTTTTCTGATGGAGAGAGACGTGGAGAGAGTCTATTTATATATTTGATAATGTTATTAATAATAATATTTGTATGTATTTATAATTAAAGTGGTTTACTGCTTTTGCATGTTTATCAAGTCTTGTCAAGCTTATTGTTCCTCTACATTTAAAGCAGCACTATGCAACATTTTGCCTCTTTTTGAGGGTAAGGGTTAGGATATGTTTGTATCAGCTACTTCTTGAGCCACTACTATTGGTATCATCGGGTATCACCTGTTCGGAACACCCTTCAAAATGTAAGAAAAGCCTTCACAGCCCGATATTGCCAACAAAATCAAGAAAAAGACGTCAGTTAGCATGTTTGCAAGCTTTCATCACTGCCAACTGGGCTTTTGATGGTGTTTGCAAGATTTCTTCATGCTTTTAAGGTTAGTAGCTAGTTTTAGACCTAAACTCCATAATGCTGCATTAAGATAAAGTTGTAAATGTTGGCATTGGAGCTGGGACTTAAAACTGTGTTGATGCCAGAACTATAGGCACGTGATTACCTATATATGCCACGGGAAGGCCTTATAGTTATATTTGCCATGTAAACATCACCGCCTTTGATAACACTCCTATTGACCCACCATGAGCAATCAATGAAGCATAATTGTAGATGGTGCTGCCAATGAGGAATTGAAATAGTCTGCTATTTGTGGCCAGGGGTCAGATAAAGCTAAGGCTCTGGGTGGATAAGTGGGTTGGATAGTGTGGTGTTATTTTACAGTCATTATTAACCACCCATAATGGGTGACCATCAAATATGAACTACATACACATCAAAGTTGCAGTTCCTTTAACAACCACAAGATGTCACAGTTATGCTATGGATTGCAGTGAAATAAAAGGGTGCTGTTGATCAACATTCATCAATATTAATCAGTCCGTTTAACTTTTACAATGTGGCTACTTAAAGCTATTACATAAAATACTTACAAAGTAAATGTAGCGAAAGCCAGAGGTCCTTACTAACTGCGAGCCTATCATCAGCATTACATTTTTTTTACAGACATCCTGGAGAGTCCCTCCATGATTGTGAACTTCTCTAAGCTCCCGCCTGGTCAGAGGCCGAGGCTCATTGAGAAACTTCAGAGGATTGTCTATTAGAGGTGGGAGAAAGAATCAATACAGTGTAGTATCGCAATACTTTTTAGCACGATATATTTATTTATTTAATATTATGGTTTGTTGGTACATACAGTACATCTACTCCGATAGCACTGCTTCTAACGTCCACAAGAACCTTTTTTGTGGCACAGCGGAGTTCAGAATAAATGTACCGCGCCAAGATGGCTGCTGGTTTCCCTGTTTAAATTGAGTGTGTGGCTTTATTTTGTCTTAAAAATGGGAGAAATAAAATTGCAGTTGCAGATTTGAATCATAAAGAATCCCGACAATATTGTATGGTGGCCCAGATATGGTGACAGTATCGTATCGTCACCTCTGTGGTAGCTCCCACCCCTAGTGTCTGTAAAGGGGTGTTTATGTGCTGCAGCTGAGGCTGTTCAGTGAGACTGCTTTACAGAAGCATTTGGTGACACGTGTCCATATTAAGCTATGCTCTTGAGCAGATTATATTTGTACCTTTAAAAAAGTATCAGCGCTAGATGTGATGGTATTGATTGCCTTGAGGTGTAAGGATTTTTTGATGGTCCGATACTATATGATTGGTAAAGCAACTAGTAATAGTGCATTCCAACAGCATCTGACGCGCTAATGCGCTCAACATTGATTTGGATCAAATCCGAGGAAAACATTGGCTGGTTGCATACTTTTCACGGTCCCATTCAAACTCCCTAGACCCTCATGTGTAGGTGTGTGGGAGTGTGTTCTCTGCTATGCAAGGAGAGTTTTGAGCCACTGAGTCTACCACACTGATGACACTGCTGCATTGGGATTCCCAGTGGCTGGGATTTAATGGTCCTCTTCTCAGTATGTTTAATGACGTTATGTTCGTTATATTCCTTATATTATGTTGGAGCTGTTTGCCAACAGTCCATGAATTCATTCTGAGCGCTGTGTGTTCTATCTGTTAGCTCAGTCATTGTATGTACGTAGAGCTCCTATAGACCCTCACCCTAGTTGCATCCATGTCCTACCTGTTTGTCATGGCTAAGAAGGGACTCCTGATCCAACTTTGTGCGTCTGTATTCCAGTGGCATCTCCCAGTATTACACCTGTCTGTTAAAACATCCTCATGAGTGACAGCTCAGCTGAGCATCACTACCACTGTGCCTCTGGCCTACGCCCTCTCTCTCTCTCTCTCTCTTACCTGTGCCTCTGGCCTACGCCCTCTCTCTCTCTCTCTCTCTTACCTGTGCCTCTGGCCTACGCCCTCTCTCTCTCTCTCTCTCTCTCTCTCTCTCTCTCTCTCTCTCTCTCTCTCTCTCTCTCTCTCTCTCTTACCTGTGCCTCTGGCCTACGCCCTCTCTCTCTCTCTCTCTTACCTGTGCCTCTGGCCTACGCCCTCTCTCTCTCTCTCTCTCTCTTACCTGTGCCTCTGGCCTACGCCCTCTCTCTCTCTCTCTTACCTGTGCCTCTGGCCTACGCCCTCTCTCTCTCTCTTACCTGTGCCTCTGGCCTACGCCCTCTCTCTCTCTCTCTTACCTGTGCCTCTGGCCTACGCCCCCCCCCTCTCTCTCTCTCTCTCTTACCTGTGCCTCTGGCCTACCCCCTCTCTCTCTCTCTTACCTGTGCCTCTGGCCTACGCCCTCTCTCTCTCTCTCTCTTACCTGTGCCTCTGGCCTACGCCCCCTCTCTCTCTCTCTCTCTCTCTCTTACTTGTGCCTCTGGCCTACGCCCCCCCCCCCCCTCTCTCTCTCTCTCTCTTACCTGTGCCTCTGGCCTACCCCCTCTCTCTCTCTCTTACCTGTGCCTCTGGCCTACGCCCTCTCTCTCTCTCTCTCTTACCTGTGCCTCTGGCCTACGCCTCCTCTCTCTCTCTCTCTCTCTCTCTTACCTGTGCCTACGGCCTCTCTTGCTCATCTGAGAGCTGTTTTACGCCCTCTCTCTCTCTCTCTTGCTCACCTGTGCCTCTGGCCTACGCCCTCTCTCTTGCTCACCTGAGAGCTGGTTTACGGCCTCTCTCTTGCTCACCTGAGATCAGGCGCTAAAATGTGTTCAAAGACTGTCACGTCACAGCACACACACTCTGTCGGTAGGAAAAGCACTTCATTGTCAGGTGGGGTCCATCATCAGGAGTTCTTTCTTTCTTAAGACATACCTCGCATGGAGTAGTTTACCATTACACTGTGATCCGTAAGGCTCGTAGGTGGGCCTTGTTTTTTGAGAGACGTTTATTGCATGCATGGAATGTCATAACAATGGTGGTTTCCTGTGTTCCGTACAGCCCTTCTTATTGGATTAATATCTCAAGCCAAGCACACCCCTCTTAATCCAGAATTTGGCAGCTTTTACTGCAGTGATATCTCAGTGAGGATATGTCTCACACTGGCTCACCCTAAGTTTAATACTGAGTTTCTCATTGTTCATTTGTAGCAGTGACTATACGCCCTGTGTGGATAGGAACTCACCAAAACAGTTTAGGTGATGCAGAGATCACAGCTGACATTTTTGTGTGAGGACGAGGCCTGGTGTGCAGACCTGCTGACCTGAGAACTTGAGCTTGTGTACCTGGGTGTTCAGATCCCATTCATTCCTGGTCCTGTGAGGATGATCCTGCAGAGGGCATGACGGAGCAGGGGAAGGCACAGGTGAGAGTGGAAGTAGACCCAAGGAGTGGGACATTCATGTAGCACCCTGTTTAACATCTGTGGTGAGAAAATACTACTTGATGCATCTGAGAGAGGCAGACTATGTGAGAAACATCCACCAGGGGGCGAGAGAACCCTTCCCAACTATCTAAAA
>NC_137918.1:19415169-19417669 GCF_963457725.1 Sprattus sprattus | reverse complement strand
TACAGTACATACAGTGAACTGAAGTGTTGTTGATTTGGTTTACAGTACATACAGTGAACTGAAGTGTTGTTGATTGGGTTTGCAGTGCATACTGTGAACTGAAGTGTTGTTGATTGGGTTTGCAGTGCATACTGTGAACTGAAGTGTTGTTGATTGGGTTTACAGTACATACAGTGAACTGAAGTGTTGTTGATCTGGTTTACAGTACATACAGTGAACTGAAGTGTTGTTGATTTGGTTTACAGTACATACTGTGAACTGAAGTGTTGTTGATCGGGTTTACAGTACATAATGTGAACTGAAGTGTTGTTGATTGGGTTTACAGTACATACTGTGAACTGAAGTGTTGTTGATCGGGTTTACAGTACATAATGTGAACTGAAGTGTTGTTGATTGGGTTTACAGTACATACTGTGAACTGAAGTGTTGTTGATCGGGTTTACAGTACATAATGTGAACTGAAGTGTTGTTGATTGGGTTGACAGTACATACTGTGAACTGAAGTGTTGTTGATTGGGTTTACAGTACATAATGTGAACTGAAGTGTTGTTGATTTGGTTTACAGTACATACTGTGAACTGAAGTGTTGTTGATTGGGTTTACAGTACATACAGTGAACTGAAGTGTTGTTGATCTGGTTTATAGTACATACAGTGAACTGAAGTGTCCTTAATGATTCAGATTACCTCCAGTTGACTTTGTGTTCTCCATTTCTCCCATCCAGTCCCAGTATTATTCCTCTCTTTCATATATCTCCTGTCTCATCTCTCCTCCACCCCTGGGACCTGACCTTCCCCACCATTCTCAATTACTTTATTTTTAATCCCATAACACCACCATCACCATCTCCATCTCTTACTCTCCATTCTTTGTCCTTTCTTTCCCCTTGTCTCTCTCTCTCTCTCTCTCTCTCTGTCTCTCTCCCCATCACCCTCTTCCACCTTCACCCCTCTTTCCATCTGTCTATTTCTCTCTCTCTCCCTCCCTCTCTCTCTCCCTCTCTCTATCTGTCTCTCTTTCGCTCTCTCTCTCTCTCTCTATCTCTCTGTCTCTCTCTCTCGCTTTCTCTTTCGCTCTCCCTTTCTCCTTGTCTCTCTCTATCTCTCTGTCTCTCTCTTTTGCTCTCTCTCTCTCTCCCTCTCTCTCTTTGTCTCTCTCTTTCGCTCTCCCTCTCTCTCTCTCTCTCTCTTTCTCTCTCTTTCGCTCTCCCTCTCTCTCTCTCTCTCTCCCTCTCTTTCTCTCTCTATCCCTCTCTCTCTCTCTGTCTCTCTCCGTCTCTCTCTGTAGAGGGGGCGCTACATGGCCTGCTGGGAGCCCTGACTAGCCAGCGCTGCAGCCCCACACAGCACCTGGAGCAGGAGCAGGCGTTGGCGCGGCAGTTTGCCGAGATCCTGCACTTCACGCTGCGCTTCGACGAGCTCAAGGTGAGCGCACAGCCCGCCGCCCAGGCAGGGGTGCCCGCATCCCCACAACCAGCTCGCTGTGAGCAGCAGGCAGGCCCCTTCCTTCCGGATGTTTACAGCTAACTCAAAGTGATCGGTCTGACTGTGCCTATCACCTATCAGGGGGAGAGAGTAGAGTAGTGAAGGCATTATGGCTATAGAATAGGACAGGGTTAGCTAGGCTGGGTTAGCCAAGCTGGGTTAGCGGGGCTGGGTTAGCCACGTTGGATTAGCCAGGCTGGGTTAGCGCGGCTGGGTTAGCCAGGCTGGGTTAGCCAGACATGGTTAGCGGGGCTGGGTTAGCCAGGCTAGGTTAGCAGGGCTGGGTTGGCCAGACATGGTTAGCGGGGCTGGGTTGGCCAGACAGAGTTAGCCAGGGTTATCAAAAGCGAGGCTGGGTTAGCCAGGGTTATCAAAAGCTACCTGGTGTGACTACAGATTTTCATTCCAATCGAGCAGGAATATTCCTGCCCACACCCTTTTAATCAAGAGTAACTAATAGCCTACTGATGGTTTAGGTTGGTCTGCCCACCCCTACTTTAAATAAAACTCAAGGTGAATTTAGAGTGTTTTGAGGGCGAGCTGACAGCTGTGGTTGTGTGGACTGTAGCACACGTCAGTGTCAGCTTGGCGCAGGGACAGGGACAGGCGCAGGGAGTAGAGACACTGTGGTCTGCTCCTGCTGCTGATGGAGTGTGTTGTCTGTGGCTCGTCAGGAGGTCGACAGTACAGTCGCTGCACTGCTCTGATGGAGCCAGGTGCAGACAGTAGGACGAGAGAGAGAGAGAGAGAGAGAGAGAGAGAGAGAGAGAGAGAGAAAGAGACAGACAGACAGAGAGAGAGTGAGTTTGGAGGGAAAGAAGAGAGAGAGAGAGACAGAGACAGAGAGAGACAGAGTTTGGAGGGAAAGAAGAGACAGAGAGAGAAAGAGAGAGAGAGAGACAGAGAGAGAGAGAGAGTGAGTTTGGAGGGAAAGAAGAGACAGAGAGAGAAAGAGACAGACAGACAGAGAGAGAGAGAGTTTGGAGGGAAAGAAGAGAGAGAGAGAGAGACAGAGA
>NC_137918.1:19372669-19412669 GCF_963457725.1 Sprattus sprattus | reverse complement strand
TAAGTCTCTCCACATATTCATATTTCGCTATCATGTCCTTATCCACCCGTGCCATCTTACAGCATGTAATTACAAGTGCAAGTGGGGTTTTTTTGGTTGCCATTTACTGCTATGAATGTCAAAATGTCATTTTGTGACATTCGTATCTTAAATCGTTTATAATGGCAACTAAATGGAAGGGCATTTAAATAGCGAGCCAACTAAACTGACACAGCGAGACACTGACTATGTAAAAGGACAGACAAATGTATTTGACCTGTGTGGGTTGTGTGTGTGTGTTTCCGCTAAAATGTCTCTAGGGAGTACCGCACCCGCTTCGCCAGCGAGGACACCGTGCAGTTCTGTCTCCGTGTGATGGTCGGGGTCATAATACTCTACGACTTTGTCCACCCGGCCGGAGCCTTCGTCAAGTCCTCCAAAATCGACGTACGTCTTACCGCCTACTTCCCCACAGTGAGAAGTGACACCACGATTACACCAACACCAGAAACAGCCTGGATTGACCACAGGGTCCCACTCATACACTAGTGCACTAGGTGGCTGCTCTGATTGGCTGAGATGATGAGCATGGAGATGATGTTCTAATTTAGCCTCTTTGTCCCAACAGATGAAAGGATGCATTAAAGTTCTTAAGGATCAGCCACCCAATAGTGTGGAAATTCTTCTAAACGCTCTCAGGTGAGGGGCCTTGAACAGGCTTAGCGTACACTGTCTGAAGTATAATGAAGTATACTGAATGTACACTGAAGTATACTGAATGTATACTGAAGCACGCTGAAGTATACTGAATGTGCACGTTATTAGGCGTCCAATCACTGAAGTTGTCAAATAAATAAATTATAAATAAAACCTTTCCATCTTTGGCCACATGGGGCGCTTCACACAATCTGCTTGGACCCAGATGATCGCCGCTTGTAGTAGCTATATTTTTAGTTTGTTCTTTGTCCAGAAAAGTGTTCTCTTACTGAAGGCTGGAACATATCCATTGATTATAAATTACAGTCCCACTGACATACTATTACTGCCAAAAGGCAGAAAGTAAAATGTTGTTGTTTCACCGTACCCAATTAATGAAACATTATTGTATCAGACTTTTTGCCGTATCTAATATTTCCACAACTACGAAGAGCATGTTGTTTACTAGTTCACCCTCTCATAAAACATTAAGCATGTGTCTTGTCGCACGTACAGGTACACAACTAAACATTTGAATGATGAGACTACCTCCAAACAAATCAAAAGCATGCTGCAAACAAACTGAATCATCTCTGAAGAGCATCCTGGAGTGGAGCCAAACCTAGAACAGAAGGCCAGTGAAGGTTGTCTGGTGCAGAACTGGGAACCAAATGGATGTGGCCAGTCTTTTTTTGCCCCCGAATTCGAGTTTAATTTTGTATCATCGTTACATTAAATGACATTCCTCAGTGATCATTCGATGTGATCAGTGCCCTTGATCACATCGAATGTTTGTGTGACATTAGAACTGACCCCGTGCATGTTAGATTATATTGGACCGTTCACATTTGACGTGAGAATCCCCCTATCTTTGACCAAACATCCACGAGGAAGAGCTGTAGTTGGGGCTTGTGTAGATATTTTATGCTGAATGAGAGGCCATGACGATATGGCAGCTATCTGTTCTTACTGCATACATTCTGTGTACTCTTCTATGCTGTTTTGACTGTATACTACAACATATTCTTGTTAAGGGTATACAGTAATAAAAAGTTTGATTTTTGTTTTTGTTTTTATTATCTTAATCCGCAAATCATGATAATCTTGTCTTAATCTGACTGAATCTGTTGTTCCATATCTTTTCATTGTGATCGACTTTGAGATGGATGTGTATTGAATTTCATGAGCCCAGTATTCAGTGTCCCAGTTGTGTCTTGAAATTTTGTCTGAGAATATTTTTGTACATGGTAAGAAAAATGAAACTTTTGAAGAGTAAGAAATAAAGAATAAAGAACCTCTTCAAGGGCAGAATTGTAGTAGCATTCAGATATGTCATCTTATTTTTGATTTCTTCCACAGGGAAAGAGCCTTTTTTTTTTTACACTTGGTTGACAGTGAGAAAGTCATAGATTTAAGAATGGGAAAGGATCAGGGGTCAGCAGTTGGTTAGATTGTAGCGTTATATAGTTATATGTAGAGTTATATACAGGCAATATAGTTCAGAATTATAAAACTGTTTTAAATCAGAGTGTGTACAAAAACAGCTGCTGTAATGCTCTACCAGTAGACCCTCACCAAGCTCCCAATGTCCGAAAAGTCATTCGGAGCTCAGTGGGAAACTAAATATCATCATGACACAGGGCAGTGTGATGAAGTCCTGTTGTGCCAAAGCTGATGTCATGTCGTATCAGATGTGATCCTGCAGATGGTCGGCACACTCTTCTCCTCTCCGTGTCTAATTCTGCGGCTCTAGAGTATGTCACAAAGGCTCTGTCTGTTCCCTCCGTCTTTCATGTCATTGGCCAAATATTTGGTTTCCGACCACTTCCTTGTTACTAATAGGGTCTGCAGATGACTCCCATCTGATGTGGAGCCGAGCCCTGATGCATCTGTTGGGCCGTCTCCAGCGGCTGGCTCTGGCTCTCCCCTCTGCACTAATCTCTCACTCCTGCTGCCTGTCCACACAGCGCTGAGGAACACCAACAGCTGAGGACAAGCACAAGAACTGCTCCCCCCCCTCTTTTAGTCGTCTCCCTCCATCTTTCTTTCACACAGACACAGGCACACACAAGTATACATAGACACAGGCACACACACACGTACAGACACACACACACATACACATACACATACACATACACATACACATACACACACACACACACACATACAGACACACACACATACACATACACATACACACACACACACATACACACACACACACACATACACACACACACACACACACATACACTCACACACACAGACACAAATTCACACACACGCACAAATACACAGTTCCTGAGAAAGCCAGACAGCTGTTTGCTGCCACCCAACCAGGGAGGAGGATAGGGGCGTGCGTGTGTGCGTGCGTGTGTGTGTGTGTGTGTGGGGGGGGGGGGGGTCCTTTAGGCAGAAAATTGGGGCTGTAGCCAGCTGCTCAGTGGCCGAGTGAGGACCAGCTTAGCGTCTGGCGGACTCCCCACTCCAGTGTGGGGGAATGGGGGGCATTCCCACCTCATCCCACACAGGAAACGGAGAGCTTACTGGGGCCACGCATTCCTCCACTCCCCCCATTCCGCTGGATGTTTGATCACGCACACTGGAACGGGAGTCAGGCTTAAGCTGAAACAGCAGGACTTACTAGTACCCTGCCGTTCCATACTTCCTGAGAATTAGTGATTCATCCACAAATTGTCCCTTGTGTTGTATATAAGTACAGAAGTACACATATCTAGTGTATGGTTTTACGGTATTCAAATTAATTTGGCAGCTGCATCATCTTCCTGTTGGCTCAGCTTCAGTCGGTGGCAACGGTCTTTGACAATATGACAAAGGAAGTTATTTAAAGCATTCCACCTGCAGACAACCTGGGTGTAGATGTTACAAAAATAACCCAACACTGACCTTGAACGTATAAATAGTCATACATAAATACATACCCACTGTAGGTGATTAGAGAGTCCTGTACAGTGTATAGAAATATGTGGAATACGTCACTGTTTTTTTCAATGTAGCCTGGACTTTTCCATTAAGAAATAATTTGTTCTTTAACTATATTCTGACAATTAAATTAAAATAATGATAATTGTTTAAGTAAGTATACTTTCTTATGTCTTGTTGGCCAAACCCGATCAAACACTTTTGTCGTGTGAAACACTGGTGTTTTATCAAGGTTACATAAGGGCTATTTGAGAGGCACAGCCAAGTCACCAAAAAATGTGTCTGACACACCTGAAATATTTCAACGCCCCTTGCATTATTAGAAAGAAGAACAGCCTTTGTCTATGTCTACCAGTGCAAGATAAGATACGTAGAGCAGAAGCCTAGGTGCGCACTGAAAAGTCATCATCAGGTATTCAGTCCTAAAATAATATTACAACATCATGTCTCCCTATTATTTAATCTGTTAAGAGACAATATTCAAATTATGAAGTAATGTTTTGGATGTTATGAGTTGAGATGATTAATACTGATACATAATACCCACTTATTACAAGCTGTGAAGTTAGGTGCCACCACATGTTTTTTTAGCTTCTTTCCTTGCCTTAAAAAGACCTACCAACATTTGTGTTTCAAAAACACAATGCACACACCAAAATTCTATAAAGATGATTAAGTCATCTTCATTTTCTAGGGTTAGTCTAAAACACGATTATTGGTATGAAGTCATCTCCTATCAACGCATGAGCTCCGCCTCAGGGTAACATTAACTTTTGACATTGCTAGAAGTTTCAACTGACTGCAATGTAACTACCAAAACACTTCAGTGCCGTGTGCAAAGCTTCCAATAGACTGTTTGCCTTCGGCTTTGTCTCCCCCCCCCCCCCCCCCCCCACAAGTAATTTAAAGCTTATTTAGTTGTGAGAGTTGTTTTTGTCATTAACACCACCTGAAGAACATTGTATAATTTTATATTGGCTTTATTATTTTCAATGAATAAATGCCTAAATAAATATTCTATTAATGTACATATGGTAAAGAACAAAAATGAATAATTAAAAATAATACAATGTTATGCACATTACATACACATTTACGTAATATTAATAAATAAAACATTATTTTTGTATTTAAAATTATAAACACTCAAACACATAACAGCATACTTCATAAGAATATTTACTTACATATACCTACTTATGAATAAATAGCTAGATACTTTACTTATAAATAAATAAATAGACAATACAGTTGAGAAGGCTAATAAATAAAGTGCATTTCATGATGTTGCACAATCATAAACGTTCACAGTAATACGATAGGTGATAAAAAGGTTTCATGTTTCAGTGCTTATGGCCTTGACCCAGTAGGCCTTTAGGGTCCCGTCCAGTTCTCTGCTTCTCCTGTTCCGGTTCCTTCCTTCATGCAGCTGAGAGGACAGAGGGCTGGAGTGTCCTGGCCAGTGACTGACCAGTGACCAGTTCCTACCACGGCCGCGTCACAAGCACAGAGAGCAGCGTGAGGCAACAGGTGGTCAACAGGCTGATTTTACCGCTGATGTCACCAGAGGAAGTAGCACTGATACCTGGGGGGGAGGGGAGGGGGAAACATTTTAAAAGGGAGTAAAAAAAACTCCAATCCAACACACTAATGCACTACAATAGACAACTTCTGAGACAATGTTTAAGACATTATTTTAAGCAATCATATTAACTTGTCATAACATTAATTACATTTCAGTGAGCATGACAGCTGTTTTAAAGATGTGGCTGAACTCTTATTTTAAAATGGTTAGCTAAGTTTAAAACATATTACTAAACTAATGAGCCTGACATGACTTACTTGTCCCGTTTACTGATACGATGTCCAGATTCAACCTGCCACTTCTTGCTGCCCTTAGCATGGTGTTGTAAATAGCTGTGGCACTGGGTAGAGTGCTGTTGTATGTGAAGCAGAGATCTGATAGGTGCACGATGGAGTTGGGGTAAACTTGCCCATCACTGGAAATGAAAGACATTTGCCAGAAGAGGATTACTTAAACAGACTGAATACATGGTAAAAGTTTTTTTAAGCTATGACATTAAAACACAAATGCTTACCATGGTAATTGTATAAATAAAATTCTAATTCTTCATAAATGTATATATATATGGTATGGTATGGTATGGAATATATACTTTCATTATTTGACAGAAAGGACAAGAATAAGAAGGAGCCTGCTGTTTACCTGAAAGACTGTGGGGTGAGACAGATGAAGTCTGGTGAGTAGTCCTCTAGGAAGAAGGGCTCCAGCTGAGGAGGAAGTGAAAGGGTTAATCTACCCATCATCCATGCTGAGACACAATCACACATCAGTGTTTATGCTCCCATGATGCCACATTCACTGTGTACAGGTGTAAAGCTCTGGTCTGGATTGACACTCACCTCTCTCTTAATGAGGGCAGCCCTCTCCCGGAATGAGGTTGAGTTAGCGGTCAGCAAGGAAACAACAAAAGTCTCTTTGGTGGTGAACTGAGCATTGTCTATCACACGAGGGGCACCTACAAACATACAAAAGAAAAAGGTGATGGATTAAGAAGAAAGGTCCAAGACAATCCTTTTGTGTTGAAGAGGATCTCAATTATGGAATAGTGTATGTGAGAATTGGAAGTTAATATTAGCAGCATAAATGGATGCTTGTCAGACACTTACGGGTAACCTCGATGGAGTTTGTGTCCAGTGAGAGGGGGTTTGAGGTGCTGGTTTCCTGCTTGAGTGCCTGAACTACATCATCACTGCTTGGGGCAGTTTCAGGTGCATCCTGGTCAAACTCCACCTGAAGCTCAACCTCAGTGTCTCCCTGACGATAACGAGTGCTGGTCCTGCAAGAGGCGTGAGATATAACGGTTAAGTCTTTTGTCAGTCTGCTGCCAGTTACAAAGCCTTCGTATCCCCCGAATGCATAAAAGGATACAATAAAACTGTGGTTTTACCTTAGTGAAATGACAAGAACACGGATAAAAGATGATCCATATTGTCGTTTGTAAATGGGAGTGCTCTGTGGAAACAGTGAAAGAACAAATTCATCAGATGATGTATGAATGTAAAGGATCACCTTCACTTTTACATGTACTTACTTTTATTTTGTGTTATCTACTGATTTTATATACACCATAAACTCAGGTACCAATCTGTCAAGTGTATTGTATTTCATCAAATAAGTTGTATGACTTACCCAGGAAACAATTGATGCCACCTGCTCCTGATAGGCTGAGCTCTGAGGGTCGTTGAAAGCAGAGTTGAAGGCACTCAGCAGTAAAACACGGAGTCCAACTATGAACCGAGGGGTGCTTGAGGCAGCTGATGTAGTAGTTGTAGTAGTGGTGGTAGTGGTGGTCGTTGTTGTGACAGGAGTAGTTGTTGTTACAGGACTAGTTGTTGTGAGAGGACTAGTTGTTGTGACAGGAGTAGTTGTTGTGAGTGGACTAGTTGTTGTGAGTGGACTAGTTGTTGTGACAGGACTAGTTGTTGTGAGAGGAGTAGTTGTTGTGAGAGGACTAGTTGTTGTGACAGGAGTAGTTGTTGTTACAGGAGTAGTTGTTGTGAGAGGACTAGTTGTTGTGACAGGAATAGTTGTTGTGACAGGACTAGTTGTTGTGACAGGAGTAGTTGTTGCGATGACTGTTGGAGAAGTAAAGATCATGTCATTGAAACAGTCTGACAACATCTCTGTGAGGTGTGAATATCTACAGATGTGCTAAACTGAAATGAACCGTTACCTTCCATTCCTGAGCCCTCTTCGGTCAACAGTTCCGCTGCAGCTCTCCGGAATCGCGTCTCAGAGGATTTCAGTCCATTAACTGAGTTCCTCCTCACAGAAGCCAGTGTGCTGTCAGAACCTCCTTTGAGAACAGCACTCTGAGGGTGAGAGGTCCTGGAGGGAAGACTGGGCCTGGAGTCCTGCTCTGTCAGTAAGAACTGGGAGCTCTCCAGGTCACTGTAGAACTCGCTGTATTCTGATTGGCTGGAACGGTCTTTCGTGGGGACGCAAAGTGAGGACACTAAGAGCCCTGGAATAGAAGAAGAGAAATGGTTGATTTTATTGACTGATTTGAAAACAGTTACTTCATTCAATGAAAACAGTTAATTCACTCAGTTATATTGATTTTGTCTGTGAATGAGCAGTTTACTGACCTGAGAACAGCAGGAGGTTGAACATCTCTGGCAATTTATTCAGAAGAAGGATGAAGGAAACGTGTAATCGATTCAGACCCTATCCAAAGCAGAAAATGCAAAATCAATCATGACCTTTTATATCCTGTTTTAAATCAATCAATATCATGGCCAAATTAAACGACATTGTCATTGCACATTTAATTCCTTCGTTAACACTGACAATTTACTAAAGAAAAAATTACATTTGTTTACACCAAAAAATTGTGGTAACACTTTTAGTCAAGTTAAACTATTTAACAATTGTACTTGCTAAATTAAACAATTTAATTTAAAAAACTATAATAGCCTTTTAGTTTAAAAAAATTATCCAACTTAATCCAAAATTATATAGCATAGCATTTAACATATTATTTATTAAAAATACCTTCTTTTGGATTCTGCTGATAGCCTACCTGTAAAGTGTGTGTCAGGTACACAGGTGCAGATCGTCTTCTGATTGTCTTGTGTCTTGGGAAGAAGGTTCTCTTTCTTGAGTCTGAGTGAGACCCAGAGATGCAGAAGCTTTATACTGTAGAGAGGAATCTGTGTTATGTGGTCAGGTGTAGCTGGAGATGGAAACTAGGCAGTAGGTGTGTTTCAGTGTGGCGTCAAATTGCCTACGTAATATATGGGGGTGTGACTCATATAAGATATTCTTAGAATGATAACATCTTGTTATGGTAACACTATGCAACAATTTGGCTCTTTTTGAGGTACGGTTTTATAGGCAACTAGTTTTGGTTCCATCCTCAAATTCACTTTGATAGCATATGGTCATGTGAAGGACAGATAAACACCTGTGTCTTCAACTCTATCCATCCAGGATATGCACTATGCAGTTCTGTATTTCCTGGCTGGAACACCTTGCAAAATTAAAAAAAAGCTTTCACAGCACTATATTGTACTCTTAAAATAGGATTATACTTTTTTTTAGTTGATACAATTTCATAATAAAGGTGAAAATACACGAAAATATCATTAGTCATTTATAAGTCATTTCAGTCACACCTTATATTGTCTGAATGAGACCCAGAGATGCAGAAGTAAGTGTGCACACCAAGACCCCTCTGCAGATTTACACCTTAGACATGACGTACAGCAGGAGCCACATCCATTCCTGTGTTCAAAGATCAGTGCCTTGCAGCGGATTTAAACTAGACTGACTGGTTCATGACAGTTGTCCTTTTGAAATGGCCCTGTAAAATTAGGTGTGACGCACTGGGCGTCATTGTTGCCTCCGTCATGGGCAAGACAATTGAATGCAACGGTGTGTGTGTGAGTGTGATCATAGTCCATTTTTGCACTAATACCTGATCAAAGTAAATAACGGGGTTTTGGTTTAGATGGAAAGGAATGTAACTTCAAGGTTAAGGAACACAAAATGAAGCCAACAATGAATGTAAGAACATAGCTTCAATAATACTCAAGCAACAGTATGTACTTCAAGGTATCTAGTTAGGATAGTTTTGGATCACATTAGGTAAAAAAGGGAGGGCATGATATAATCTTTACCTTAAAAAGACAGATGTAACAATTTTTTGAGTATAGAAAAACTTTACTCAGCAAAAACTATGTCTTTCCTTTGTGCATGACAAAGGTAGCCAAAGATAGTAACTTTGTTGTGCAGAATTAGTAAAAAGACACTCGTAGTGCACAGAGCCAGTGATGAGTCCTCCCCTGCAAGTCTCTGTATCTACTGTAGATTCATGAGTCTCTGTATCTACTGTAGATTCATGAGTCTCTGTATCTACTGTAGATTCATGAGTCTCTGTATCTACTGTAGATTCATGAGTCTCTGTATCTACTGTAGATTCATGAGTCTCTGTATCTACTGTAGATTCATGAGTCTCTGTATCTACTGTAGATTCATGAGTCTCTGTATCTACTGTAGATTCATGAGTCTCTGTATCTACTGTAGATTCATGAGTCTCTGTATTTACTGTAGATTCATGAGTCTCTGTATTTACTGTAGATTCATGAGTCTGTATTTACTGTAGATTCATGAGTCTGTATTTACTGTAGATTCATGAGTCTGTATTTACTGTAGATTCATGAGTCTCTGTATTTACTGTAGATTCATGAGTCTGTATTTACTGTAGATTCATGAGTCTCTGTTTTTACTGTAGATTCATGAGTCTCTGTTTTTACTGTAGATTCATGAGTCTCTGTATTTACTGTAGATTCATGAGTCTCTGTTTTTACTGTAGATTCATGAGTCTCTGTTTTTACTGTAGATTCATGAGTCTCTGTATTTACTGTAGATTCATGAGTCTCTGTATTTACTGTAGATTCATGAGTCTCTGTTTTTACTGTAGATTCATGAGTCTCTGTTTTTACTGTAGATTCATGAGTCTCTGTTTTTACTGTAGATTCATGAGTCTCTGTATTTACTGTAGATTCATGAGTCTCTGTATTTACTGTAGATTCATGAGTCTCTGTTTTTACTGTAGATTCATGAGTCTCTGTATTTACTGTAGATTCATGAGTCTCTGTATTTACTGTAGATTCATGAGTCTGTATTTACTGTAGATTCATGAGTCTCTGTTTTTACTGTAGATTCATGAGTCTCTGTATTTACTGTAGATTCATGAGTCTCTGTATTTACTGTAGATTCATGAGTCTCTGTATTTACTGTAGATTCATGTTCCAGTAGTTCATGAAGCTATGCACCTTTGACCCTGACGTCCATTCTGTCTTTGCCCTAAAGATAGTGCCAGCTTATGACAGTCAGATCCATTCTTGAAGTAAAGTTCAAATATCCACCTTCTACCTAAAACTGTTGACGTGATAATTTCATAATAGAGCTAATATGCATGATAATTCGTTATATTTATACTCAAAATGTATTAGCCTATATTTTTCCTTCCAAATGTATTTCAATACTTTTACAAATAATTAGAGGAAAACATTAAACATAAACATTAATAACATTAATAGTGAGAAAAGTTTTCATTTCAAACAGAAATTGGTTTTCAAACTTCACATTTTTCTATAGGATAAAAACCCATATTTCTATAGATTTATTTTGTATCATACCCAACTGAAAAAATATAATTTGCATCAGTAGTCTATCTAAGTTGGTTTAATAAAGACTTAGCAACTACACTGGTAAAACATCTGGAACAAAATGTATTTTTTTCTAGTTAAACTGTAATTATTTAAAAATGACCTTCTTCTTCTTAACTTGAATTTGTCAGTTATTTTGTAGTAGTATTATGTTACCCAAACACAGTAAGTGACATGTTGAGAAAAACACAGTTACTTTTGAAATTGCTAATTGTATGTAGCATCATGGAAGATGCAATAACAGAGCGTTTGCAGCTCTTATATCGCTTACTGTTGGTCATAGGCTAGTCATATAGACAATTTAGCATACACAATTTAGCATACAATTCAGCATTTAAAAGCTCTGACGCCATGTAATTTACTAGAACTATAAAGCACTTCATTTGTTTTTGGGTAAGGACAAGAAAATACATTTCACCATTTTATTACAAAAACTAGCAGGGCATTTCTGATTCTCCATCAGTCCCACTCCATCTCTTCACCTGTACAGCCTTCACTGTCATGAACAGGAAAGCCACTCTTCACTCACACATTCTTCAACAGGTTGGCAGGAAGTCTGCTGATTGGCTGACTGGAGCTGCTGTAGCATAGATATGCTGTATCAAATGACAGACCACAGGGCATCTTGAGATTAGATTCATTTTTTTCAGAGTATCTACCTTATGGATGGCTGGCATATAGAGTCCAGACAGACAGACCTGTAGAAAGACCTGTCTCACTACCATATAGGAAGGTTGCCCTATCCCTCTTTGTCTCAACTGTTGGAAAGGTTCTGTTATATAATGTCACAGACGCCATTCACACAAAGGAGTTGGGAGGAGGTCAGTGTTTTAGATGATAAACTAGTCATCTGTCAATAAAAGACTTGTTACGTCAAGTACAGGTTCCATTACAGGAAGCTAAGGTGTCATGACTGCATAAGGACACACCCAGTCAGATGTTTACCTGTCTGGATCAATAGTGCCTCACAAGTAATTTGAGGACATAATGTCCCCACTATCTGTAAAGATCTATTATCACAGTGTAATTACGTATGTGATCAATAATAACAAGTGTAGTAGGCAAAGTATGTGAGTGTGTTGTTCATGTTACTGATTCTAATCCAAAATCTAACCTTAACTTCAAACCAGACCACATCTTGTGAAAAGGAAATTGTAACCTTTTAAGTAGAGCACAAAAAAACACAATATAATTGTGACTGAAATGACTTATTAATGACTAGTGACATTTTCTTGCAGTTGAACATCTTTATTATGAAATTGAATCAAGTCAAAATCAGTGTGATCCTATTTGAAGAGTACACTGTAGTGTTATCAGGTCACATTATCAATTTGAAGGAAAAGGCAAATATATATTTAGCATATGATATAAATACTAGCTGGAACTGTGTTTGTTCAGTTGTCAACGACACTCCCCTTGTCATACAATTTCTTTAATTTGGACAAGTTTTTGTAACTGTTTAAGAACCACTATGAACTTCCTTATCTTAGAATATGACTGTTTATTCTGCCCTTTGTCAACCAAATAAGTTTCCAAAGATATCTGTATTGTCAAGAACCTTTAATATCACTGGTTCATTTTTGCCTGAAAAGGCTATTCAATGATTTATGATCTAGAAAATGTAAGCATAGTTTTACTTCTGGGAAATAGTATTCACCTCGGGTGTCCCAGTGTAAATTGTTTTTTAAATTGTGTGACATAACACGAAAAATAACACATTCCACTCTCTTTCAACTGTACTCTTGTTTTACCTCGATGTTATCATTCTAAAAATATCTTCTATGTCACACTCACATAGACGGCCATTGTTTGTCATTGTTTACCTTTTGCAACAATGACGCCACAACTGCACACCTACCGTCTAAATTGAGCCTCCAGCTACACCTGACCACATAACACAGATTCCTCTCTACAGTATAAAGCTTCTGCATCTCTGGGTCTCACTCAGACTCAAGGAAGAGAACCTTCATCCCAAGACACAAGACAATCAGAAAACGCTCTGCACCTGTGTACCTGACGCACACCTTACAGGTAAGCTATCAGCAGAATCCAAAAGAAGGTATTCTTAATAAATAATATGCTATATGCTATGCTATATAATTTTGGATTAAGTTGGATAATTTTTTTAAACTAAAAAGCTATTATAGTTTTTTTTTAAATGAAATAGTTTAATTTAGCAAGTTAAATTGTTTAATAGTTTAACTTGACTTAAAGTGTTACCACAATTTTTTGGTGTAAACAAATGTAATTTTTTCTTTAGTGAATTGTCAGTGTTAACGAATGAATTAAATGTGCAATGACAATGACGTATAATTTGGCCATGATATTGATTGATTTAAAACAGGATATAAAAGGTCATGATTGATTTTGCATTTTCTGCTTTGGATAGGGTCTGAATTCGATTACACGTTTCCTTCATCCTTCTTCTGAATAAATTGCCAGAGATGTTCAACCTCCTGCTGTTCTTAGGTCAGTAAAATGCTCATTCACAGACAAAATCAATATAACTGAGTGAATTAACTGTTTTCATTGAATGAAGTAACTGTTTTCAAATCAGTCAAAAAAATCAACCATTTCTCTTCTTCTATTCCAGGGCTCTTAGTGTCCTCACTTTGCGTCCCCACGAAAGACCGTTCCAGCCAATCAGAATACAGTGAGTTCTACAGTGACCTGGAGATCTCCCAGTTCTTACTGGCAGAGCAGGACTCCAGACCCAGTCTTCCCTCCAGGACCTTGCACTCTCAGAGTGCTGTTCTCAAAGGAGGTTCTGACAGCACACTGGCTTCTGTGAGGAGGAACTCAGTTAATGGACTGAAATCCGCTGAGACGCGATTCCGGAGAGCTGCAGCGGAACTGTTGACCGAAGAGGGTTCAGGAATGGAAGGTACCGGTTCATTTCAGTTTAGCACATCTGTAGATATTCACACCTCACAGAGATGTTGTCAGACTGTTTCAATGACATGATCTTTACTTCTCCAACAGTCATCGCCACAACTACTCCTGTCACAACAACTAGTCCTGTCACAACAACTATTCCTGTCACAACAACTAGTCCTCTCACAACAACTACTCCTCTCACAACAACTAGTCCTGTCACAACAACTA
This sequence comes from Sprattus sprattus, assembly GCF_963457725.1. Classification (NCBI taxonomy): domain Eukaryota; kingdom Metazoa; phylum Chordata; class Actinopteri; order Clupeiformes; family Clupeidae; genus Sprattus; species Sprattus sprattus. Next base: position 19,398,683 of record NC_137918.1, on the reverse strand, counting down.
GTCCTCTCACAACAACTAGTCCTCTCACAACAACTAGTCATGTCACAACAACTAGTCCTCTCACAACAACTACTCCTGTCACAACAACTACTCCTCTCACAACAACTAGTCCTCTCACAACAACTAGTCCACTCACAACAACTACTCCTGTAACAACAACTACTCCTGTAACAACAACTACTCCTCTCACAACTACTCCTCTCACAACAACTACTCCTCTCACAACAACTACTCCTGTCACAACAACTACTCCTCTCACAACAACTAGTCCTCTCACAACAACTAGTCCACTCACAACAACTAGTCCTGTCACAACAACTACTCCTGTCACAACAACTAGTCCTGTAACAACAACTACTCCTGTAACAACAACTACTCCTGTCACAACAACGACCACCACTACCACCACTACTACAACTACTACATCAGCTGCCTCAAGCACCTCTCGGTTCATAGTTGGACTCCGTGTTTTACTGCTGAGTGCCTTCAACTCGGCTTTCAACGACCCTCAGAGCTCAGCCTATCAGGAGCAGGTGGCGTCAATTGTTTCCTGGGTAAGTCATACAACTTATTTGATGGAATACAATACACTTGACAGATTGGTACCTGAGTTTATGGTTTATATATAATCAGTAGATAACCCGAAATAAAAGTAAGTAAATGTAAAAGTGAAGGTGATCCTTTACATTTATACATCATCTGATGAATTTGTTCTTTCACTGTTTCCACAGAGCACTCCCATTTACAAACGACAATATGGATCATCTTTTATCCGTGTTCTTGTCATTTCACTAAGGTAAAACCAGTTTTATTGTATCCTTTTATGCATTCGGGGGATACGAAGGCTTTGTAACCGGCAGCAGACTGACAAAAGACTTAACCCTTATATCTCAAACCTCTTGCAGGACCAGCACTCGTTATCGTCAGGGAGACACTGAGGTTGAGCTTCAGGTGGAGTTTGACCAGGATGCACCTGAAACTGCCCCAAGCAGTGATGATGTAGTTCAGGCACTCAAGCAGGAAACCAGCACCTCAAACCCCCTCTTACTGGACACAAACGCCATTGAGGTTACCCGTAAGTGTCTGACAAGCATCCATTTATGCTGCTAATATTAACTTCCAATTATCACATATTCCATTATTGAGATCCTCTTCAACACAATAGAATTGTCTTGGACCTTTCTTCTTAATCCATCACCTTTTTCTTTTGTATGTTCGTAGGTGCCCCTCGTGTGATAGACAATGCTCAGTTCACCACCAAAGAGACTTTTGTTGTTTCCTTGCTGACCGCTAACTCAACCTCTTTCCGGGAGAGGGCTGCCCTCATTAAGAGAGAGGTGAGTGTCAATCCAGACCAGAGCTTTACACCTGTACACAGTGAATGTGGCATCATGGGAACATAAACACTGATGTGTGATTGTGTCTCAGCATGGATGATGGGTAGATTAACCCTTTCACTTCCTCCTCAGCTGGAGCCCTTCTTCCTAGAGGACTACTCACCAGACTTCATCTGTCTCACCCCACAGTCTTTCAGGTAAACAGCAGGTTCCTTCTTATTCTTGACCTTTCTGTCAAATAATGAAAGTATATATTCCATATATACCATACCATACCATATATATACATATATGAAGAATTAGAAATGATACAATTACCATGGTAAGCATTTGTGTTTTAATGTCATAGCTGAAAACACTTTTAAAATGTATTCAATCTGTTTAAGTAATCCTCTTCTGGCAAATGTCTTTCATTTCCAGTGATGGGCAAGTTTACCCCAACTCCATCGTGCACCTATCAGATCTCTGCTTCACATACAACAGCACCCTACCCAGTGCCACAGCTATTTACAACACCATGCTAAGGGCAGCAAGAAGTAGCAAGTTGAATCTGGACATCATATCAGTAAACGGGACAAGTAAGTCATGTCAGGCTCATTAGTTTAGTAATATGTTTAAAACATAGTTCAGCCACATCTTTAAAGAGGCTCTGTCATACTCACTGAAATGTTATTAATGACAAGTTAATATAAATGCTTAAAATAATATCTTAAACATTGTCTCAGAAGTTGTCTATTGTAGTGCATTAGTGTGTTGGATTGGAGTTTTTTTTACTCCCTTTTAAAATGTTTCCCCCTCCCCTCCCCCCCAGGTATCAGTGCTACTTCCTCTGGTGACATCAGCGGTAAAATCAGCCTGTTGACCACCTGTGGCCTCACGCTGCTCTCTGTGCTTGTGACGCGGCCGTGGTAGGAACTGGTCACTGGTCAGTCACTGGCCAGGACACTCCAGCCCTCTGTCCTCTCAGCTGCATGAAGGAAGGAACCGGAACAGGAGAAGCAGAGAACTGGACGGGACCCTAAAGGCCTACTGGGTCAAGGCCATAAGCACTGAAACATGAAACCTTTTTATCACCTTTTGTATTACTGTGAACGTTTATGATTGTGCAACATCATGATATGCACTATATTTATTAGCCTCCTCAACTGTATTGTCTGTTTATTTATTTATTTATTTATTTATTAGTTAATTATCTAGTTATTTATTCATAAGTAGGTAAATGTAAGTAAATATTCTCATGAAGTATGCTGTTTTGTGTTTATAATTTTGAATATCGTGTATATTTATTTAAATACAAAAATAATGTTTTATTTATTAATATAACGTATATGTGTATATAATGTGTATAATATTGTATTATTTTTTATTATTCATTTTTGTTCTTTACCATATGAACATATGAATATTTATTTAGGCATTTATTCATTTTAAAATAATAAAGCCAATATAAAAAATATACAATGTTTTTCAGGTGGTGTTTATGACTCTCACAACCAAAATGACTTATAAGGGGAGGAGGGGGGGCAAAGCCGAAGGCAAACAGTCTATTAGAAGCTTTGCACACGACACGGAAGTGTTTAAGTAGTTATATTGCAGTCAGTCGAAACATCTAGCAATGTAAAACATTTTACTTTTAAAAGTTGTGTTGTGCAAAAGAAGCAAGATTCACTGTTGTCTGAGAATGTCAAAAGGCAGCTGGCTGAAACAAAGAAGTATAGGCTTACTTTTCATTGGTACGGTTCATTGTTTCTGAAATAAGTGGTCTGACTTCTATGTTCCCAGCAAACTTGATTTTTTTTAAATATTAAGCCATGGTTTAACTGCACTATAGGTTCTTGTTTACCTGAAATGTGCACTTTATAATTTGATTTTGTACCGCCCTATTTTGCAATGTTGTTTTTCAATAAAATAAAACATGTGCATAAAGCAAGCCAATTCACTTTTCCATGTTGATAATGATAGAATTTTTTTAGAATAGATAGAAATTTGCGATTAATCGCTATTCATTTTTAGTTAACTACGACATAAATGCAATTAATCGCGATTAAATATTTAAATACATTTATTTTTTAACATTTTCTGTTTTATCAAGGTTACATAAGGTCTACGTATTTGAGAGGCACAGCCAAGTCACCAAAAAATGTGTCTGGCACACCTGAAATATTTCAACGCCCCTTGCATTATTAGAAAGAAGAACAGCCTTTGTCTATGTCTACAGTGCAAGATAAGATACGAAGAGCAGACGCGTAGATGTGCACTGAAAAGTCATCATCAGGTATTCAGTCCTAAAATAATATTACAACACCATGTCTTCCTATTATTTTATCTGTTAAACCAATTTAGACAGACATTTACTAGTGATGTCAATAATATTTTTTAGTTGGGTATGATACAAAATAAATGTCTAGAAATATAGATTTTCATCTTATAGAAAATGCACTCCTATTTGAAGTTTGAAAACCAATTTCTGTTTGAGATGAAAACTATTTTCACTATTAATGGTAAAGTCCTGGTATTGATGAAGCACTGATGAAGTCATATAGCCAGTATGGATGATGAGTAAATAAATCTTTCACTTCATCAACTGAGAATTAACAAGTTCTATTTAACATATCCTGAAATTTGAGTTTTTTTGCACCAAAAACCATACAATTATATTTATGTTAATGTTTAATGTTTTCCTGTTTAAAGTATTCAAATACATTTGGAAGGAAAAATATAGGCTTATACATTTTGAGTATATTAATATAACTAATTATCATGCATATTAGCTCTATTATGAGTTTTAGGTAGAGCGTGGACATACTCAACTGAGCACAGTGAAAAATATTCAAACCTTACTTCAAGAATGGATCTTACTGTCATAAACTGGCACTATCTTTAGGGCAGAGGCTGAAGGGACGTCAGGGTCAAAGGTGCATAAAAATACAGAGATTCATGAATCTACAGTAGATACAGCGACTCATGAATCTACAGTAGATACAGAGACTTGCAGGGGAGGACTCATCACTGGCTCTGTGTACTACGAGTGTCTTTTTACTAATTCTGCACTTTACGAGTTACTATCTTTGGCTACCTTTGTCATGCACAAAAGAAAGAGATTGTTGTTGCTGAGTAAAGTTTTTCCATACTCAAAAAATTGTTACCTCTGTCTTTAAGGTCATTATTATATCAAACCCTCCCTTTTATCACCAAATGTGATCCAAAATTATCCTAACTAGATACCTTCAAGTACATACAGTACTGTTGCTTGAGTAGTTATTGAAGCTATGTTCTTACATTCATTATTGGCTTCATTGTGTGTTCATTAACCTTCAAGTTACAGTCCTTTCCATCTAAACCAATACCCCGCTATCTTACTTTATGCAAAAATGGACTATGAATCACACTCACACACACACCGTTGCATTCAATTGTCTTGCCCATGACGGACGCAACAATGACATCACAGTGCGTCACACCTAATTTAACAGGGCCATTTAAAAATAACCTGGGGCATATGTCATGAACCAGTCAGTCTAGTTTGAATCCGCTCCAGAGCATTGATCTTTGAGCACAGGAATGGATGTGGCTCCTGCTGTACTTCAATCTGCAGAGGGGTAAATCTGCAAAGGGGTGTTGGTGTGCACACTTACTTCTGCATCTCTGGGTCTCATTCAGACAATATAAGGCGTGACTGAAATGACTTATAAATGACTAATGACATTTTCGTGTATTTTCACCTTTATTATGAAATTGTATCAACTGAAAAAAAAGTACAATCCTATTTTTAGAGTACAATATAGTGCCGTGAAAGCTTTTCTTTCATTTTTGCAAGGTGTTCCAGCCAGGAAATACAGAACTGCATAGTGCATATCCTGGATAAAGTGGAAGACACAGGTGTTTATCTGTCCTTCACATGACCATATGCTATCAAAGTGAATTTGAGGATGGAACCAAAACTAGTTGCATATAAAAACATACCTCAAAAAGAGCCAAATTGTTGCATAGTGTTACCATAACAAGGTGTTATCATTCTAAGAATATCTTCTATGAATCACACCCCCATATATTACGTGGGCAATTTGACGCCACACTGAAACACACCTACCGCCTAGTTTCCATCTCCAGCTACACCTGACCACAAAGCACAGATTCCTCTCTACAGTATAATCAGAAGTATAATCAGCAGTAAAATCAGCCTGTTGACCACCTGTGGCCTCACGCTGCTCTCTGTGCTTGTGACGCGGCCGTGGTAGGAACTGGTCACTGGTCAGTCACTGGCCAGGACACTCCAGCCCTCTGTCCTGTCAGATGCATGAAGGAAGGAACCGGAACAGGAGAGTTTATGATTGTTATTGATCATGAAATGCACTTTATTTATTAGCCTTCTCAACTGTTTTGTCTATTTATTTATTTATAAGTTAATTGTCTAGTTATTTATTCATAAGTAGGCATATGTAAGTAAATATTCTCATGAAGTATGTTACTATGTGTTAGAGTGTTTATAACTTTGAATAATATTTAAATATATATGCATGTATGTTTATATGTATTTTGTTAATGTGAATGAGTTTTTAATTGTTAATTTATTAAAATACAAAAACTAATGTTACGTACAGTATATGTATTAGTACTACGTAAATGTGTATATAATGTGCATAATATTTGATTATGCATTTGTGTTCTTTTTCATGTATACATTCATAGAATATTTTTTGAGGCATTTATCGATTGAAAATAATAAAGCAAATATAAAAATGTACGATGTTCTTAAGGTGGTGTTAATGATTCTCATAACTCAATCTAAAGCTTTAAATTACTTGTGGGGAGGGAGGAACCGAAAGGCAAACAGTCTATTGGAAGCTTTGCACACGACACAGAAGTGTTTTGATAGTTGCATTGCAGTGAGTTGAAACATATACCGATGCTAAACATTAATGTGTCCCTGAGGTGGAGCTACTGCCTCAATAGGAGATGATTTCATTCGAAAAATTATGTTTTACATTCACTTCCTGTTAAGAGAAAATTGAGATGACTAAATTATCTTCATATCATTGTGGTGTATGCATTATGTTTTTGAAGCATACATGTAGGAAGGTCTTTTTAAGGCAAGGAAAGAAGCTAAAGAACATGTGGTAGCACTTTACCTTATAGCTTTTAGTACGTAGGTAGCATTTATGACAGTTTTAATCATCTCAACTCATAACTTGAAAATGACAAAAACAAAAAATGACTTCATAATTGTAATATTGTCTCTCAATAAAGACCTAGCAACTACCATGGTAAAACGTCTGTAACAAACTGTAGCAATGGAAGTTGCAATAACAGAGAAACAATACGAGAAAAGATTTGATTTGATTTGACTTGATTACCGTTCGTAATAGGCTAGTCATGTAGGCAATTTAGCATACACAGGCAATTCAGCATTTTAAAGCTATGCCACCATGTCATTTACTAACTAAAACTATAAAATACTTAATTTGTTTTTGGATACAAGAAAAATACATTTCACCATTTTATTACAACAGTATGGCAGCCGTCCAATGACGGTACCATTGTAACCTTAAAGGCACCCAGTGCAACTTTCGAGGCTTAAAAATAAACATTCAATTTCTAGTCTTTTTTACCCGTAGTAAGTTTCAATAACTCCATACCATTACATACCGACATTCAACCAGCAAAGATGAGACGTCGTTGTGTGGTGAGAACTGATAGAAAATCGATAACAACAACAATCGCCGCCGTTTTCTTTATTTTTTGTAACCTACAATAAATAAAGCAGGCTTCCAGTCAATGGAAAAATGGCTTCTCCCCACCGGTGATTGTTGTTGTTTACGATTTTCTATCAGTTCTCACCACACAACGACGTCTCAACTTTGCTCCTTGAATGTCGATATGTAATGGTATGGAGTTATTGAAACTTACTACGTGTAAAAAAGACTAGAAATTGAATGTTTATTTTTCATTGAATGTTTACATAAAGTTGCACTGGGTGCCTTTAACAAATGATCCTATTTTGTACAATGCAGCTATTACTGAGATATTCCTTCACAAAAAGAGATCAAGTAAATAAGTTGTTTTTGATTATTATGTATTACCTACAAGATGATTTTGTTACAGACTTGTTGCCACAACAATGCTTCATTGTTTAAAGGTGCAATAAGGATCAATAGCTATTCGCTAAAGGTATGCTAACAGCTAAATCTAACGAAATCCCTTGAAATGTGCTGACTTTGACATTATGACAAACTAGTTACTCAACGACTGTCCGTACACAGTCAAACATCAAGCAAGTGCAACACAAGACTAAGCAAGACGGCAAATAAGCTACTTACTAGATCGGCAGAAGGTAAACAAGTCAGGTCGGCGGGCTGCGGCAGGCGAAACTACAGAACGCAGTTATATGCCTATCGACCCTGCTATGCCAATGGCACCGACGCGATTCTCCATATTAAATGTCATTGTAGCGCCCCAATTTTTTTAAAGCTGTTATTTTAAGGTTAAACTGCTTATCCTAACCCTAATCCTGAAGCATAATTGTTGCATAATGTACCTTTAAGATGATACTACTTTTTTAATAGTATATTTACTTTATTATTTTCAATTTTCAATTGCCAAGTATATTGTAAACTTAGGAACTATGTCACTAAATTGAACAAAAAGAAGAAGAAATTATTTTATGAATCCAGGATTAATGACATAAAACATGATGGAAAGAAACTCTGGAGCACCCTAAATGACATCATGGGCAGAAAGAGCAACCCGACTCCATCTTTCATTGAGGTGGAAGGGACTTTTTTAACTAAACCTGTAGATATTGCCAATTATTTTAACGATTATTTTACTAACAAAGTTTGTAAACTCAGGCAGGAAATGCCAACACCACACTGTGAGCCACTGTTTTCATGTATACAAGACAAAATAATGAATGACAAGAAGTGCTCTTTCGAATTTTGTAAAGTGACTATAAGTAGTGAAAAGAAGTGAAAAAACTGCTATTGTCTATCAATAATGAGAAACCACCTGGTATCGATAACCTGGATGGGAAGCTACTAAGGTTGGTAGCGGACCATATTGCCACTCCAATATGCAACGTCTTGACAGCAATATGTGCCCTCAAATCTGGAAAGAGGCTAAAGTAATCCCACTGCCGAAAAACACTCGTGCTGCATTTACTGGCTCAAACAGTCGACCAATCAGCTTATTACCTGTTATTACCTGTTATGAGCAAACTGTTGGAAAAAGTTGTACTTGACAAGCATTTACCAGCATGCTTACAGGGAGGGACACTCAACCTCCACAGCGCTCACACAAATGACAGATGATTGGCTAAAAGATATTGATCGACAAAATATTGTAGGAGCAGTGCTACTGGATTTTAGTGCCGCCTTTGATGTAATTGATCATAACTTGCTATTAAAAAAACTCAAGTGCTATGGCTTTACTCCATCTGCCGTAGCATGGATCGAAAGTTACCTAACCAATAGGAAACAAAAGGTTTTCTTTAATGGAAGCCTCTCAAACCCAAGACATGTACAATGTGGAATTCCTCAGGGATCCTCATTAGGACCATTGCTCTTCTCAATTTTTACAAATGATCTCCCACTTGTTTGTAAAAAAGCCTGTATGTCTATGTATGCAGATGATTCAACACTATATATGTCTGCACCAGCAGTTAAAGATATCACCTCAGCCCTCAACAAAGAGTTGCAGATGGTATTTAAATGGGTCTCTGATAACAAACTGGTCCTTAACATTTCCAAGACTAAGAGCATTGTATTTGGGACAAAGTACTCACTAAGCTCTAAACCCCAGCTGAACCTGGTACTGAACAATGTTGCTGTTGAGCAAGTACAGGAAACAAAGCTTCTGGGTGTAACTTTAGACTCTAAACTATCATGGTCAAGACATATAGATCTACTGGTGCAAAAGATGGGTAGAAATATATCTGTGGTTAGAAGATGCTCTTCTTTTTTAACACCTCATCTGACCAAACAGGTTCTGCAGACCCTGGTATTGTCACAACTAGATTATTGCTCGGTAGTCTGGTCAGGTACCACAAAAACTAATCTAGGGAAGCTTCAACGGGTACAAAACAGAGCAGCTAGGCTTGCCCTTAAGTGCACACCAAGAGCAAACGTGAAAAACATGCATGACCGACTCTTCTGGCTGAAAGTTGATGAGAGGCTAAAAGCATCACTTCTGTCTTTCATTAACAAAAATTACACATTAAAAACCCCCGACTGTTTGTTTAGGCAGCTCACACTCAGCTCTAATGTACACACATACCCCACCAGACATGCCACCAGTAGTAACACAATTCCAACAATAAAAACAAACTCAAAACAACGTACAGTATTACGCAGGGCTATGGTAGAATGGAACTCCCTTCCAGATCACATCTCAAAAACCCACAACAAAGCTGGATTAAAAAAAAAAAAAAGAAAGTGAAGCAACACCTCATGGCTGTTAGCACTGGATACTAGTATGTACTACTAATTTTTATTTATCTACTCACTTATCCTTTTTTCCTATTTGTCATCTGTTGTTTATGTGTGTTTATGGTTAGGTTATTTAGTTTTTTTTTCCTTTCTTTTTTCCTTTATCTGTTGTTTGTATGTTGATTTCTTCTTTGTTATATGCTTTTCCTTTTTTATCTGTTGTTTGGTACGTTGTTTTCTTGTGTGGACCCCAGGAAGAGTAGCTGGTGTCTTCGGCATCAGCTAATGGGGATCCAAATCAAATCAAATCAAATCAAATCAAAAATACTATCCATTTCTAAACAATCTGTAAAATGCTACCATAACATAACTCAGATCTAATAATAATTAATGTATATAAAAGAGACCTTTTTAGTTCTCACCGTCACATTCTATGATCATTAAAATGTTTGTTTTCATGATAAATGTCACGGTTTAAGTTGACCATGAAGGGAGTTACATCCTGTCCATTGTTTCCTGAGCTCCAACAGTCTTGTATAACTAGCAGGGCATTTCTGATTCTCCATCACTCCCACTCCATCTCTTCACCTGTACAGCCTTCACTGTCATGAACAGGAAAGCCACTCTTCACTCACACATTCTTCAACAGGTTGGCAGGAAGTCTGCTGATTGGCTGACTGGAGCTGCTGTAGCATAGATATGCTGTATCAAATGACAGACCACAGGGCATCTTGAGATTAGATTCATTTTTTCAGAGTATCTACCTTATGGATGGCTGGCATATAGAGTCCAGACAGACAGACCTGTTGAAAGACCTGTCTCACCACCATATAGAAAGGTTGCCCTATCCCTCTCTGTCTCAACTGTTGGAAAGGTTCTGTTATATAATGTCACAGACGCCATTCACACAAAGGAGTTGGGAGGAGGTCATTGTTTTAGATGATAAACTAGTCATCTGTCAATAAAAGACTTGTTACGTCAAGTTCAGGTTCCATTACAGGAGGGGTTAAGGTGTCATGTCTGCACAAGGACACACCCAGATGTTTACCTGTCTGGACCACTGGAACAGTTTATTTACGTATGTAATAAATAATAACATGTGTAGTAGGCATCAGTACGTGGGTATGTGTTGTTCATGTTACTAATTCTAATCCCAAATCTAACCTTCACTTCAAACCAAACCACATCTTGTCAAAGGGAAATTGTAACTTTTTAAGTAGAGCACAAAAAGACACCATTTAAAAGTGTGACTGAAACGACTAATGAATGACAAATGGCATTTTCTTGCAGTTTAATCTTTTTTATTAAAAATTATATCAAGTCAAAAATAGTGCAACCCTTTTTTAAGAGTACATTGTAATGTAGTCATGTCACATTATTATTTGAGTGAAAAGGCAAATATGTTTTAGCGTATTAAATAAATACTAGCTGGAACTGGCAAGTTTTTGAAACTGTTTAAGAACCACTATGAACTTCCTCGTCTTAGATTATTACTGTATATTTTGCCCTTTGACAACCAAAATAGGTTCTAAAGATATCTGTATTGTCGAGATCCTTAAATATCACTGGTTCATTCCATGATGAGTGATCAAAAAATTTGAAGCATAGTTTTACTTCTGGGAAATAGTGTTCTCCTCGGGATTCCCAGTGTAAATTGGTTTTACCTTGTGTGACATAACACAAAAAGGTTCAGTTCTGGCCTGCTGTCGTTCTACCGTAAATCTCCCTACGTCTTCTCCGCCTCGCTTCCTGTCCACAACTCTTCACTGTCCTGTCCAAATAAAGAAAAAAGACAAAAACCTAAGTAAATAACACATTCCACTCTCTTTTAACAGTTGTGTTGTTTTACCTAGTTGTTACCATTCTTAAAATATATTCTATGCCTGACTCACATAGACAGCCATGGTGTGCAATTCTTTTCCATATGCAACAATGCATACCTACGTACACCTACCCCCTAGTTTGCGTGTCCACATACACCTGACCACATAACACAGATTCCTCTCTGTGGCATAAAGCTTCTGCATCTCTGGGTCTCACTCAGACTCAAGGAAGAGAACCTTCAACCCAAGACACAAGACAATCAGAAGACGCTCTGCACCTGTGTACCTGACACACACCTTACAGGTAAGCTTTCAGCAGAATCCTAAAGATTATATTTTGGATTTAGTTGGACCTAACATTTTGCATTAAGTTGGACCTAAAGTTGTAATAAAAAAAAAAAAAGAATTAAACCTTTTTGATGAAATGTTTCAATTTAACAAGTAAAATTGTTTAATAGTTTACCTTGACTAAAGGTGTTGTAAATATATTCACAATATAAATTGACAGTGTTAAGGAAGATTTGGATTACCTGTGTGCTGATAATATAGCTGGATTTGGCATGGTCATGATAGTCATGATTGATTTGGCATTTTCTGGTTTGGATAGGGTCTGAATTGATTACTTGTTTCCTTCATCCTTCTTCTGAATAAATTGCCAGAGATGTTCAACCTCCTGCTGTTCTTAGGTTAGTTAACTGCTCATTCACAGACACAATCAATATAACTGAGTGAATTTACTGTTTTCATTGAATGAAGTAACTGTTTTCAAATCAGTCAATAAAATCAACCATTTCTCTTCTTCTATTCCAGGGCTCTTAGTGTCCTCACTTTGCGTCCCCACCAAAGACCTTTCCAGCCAATCAGAATACAGCGAGTTCTACAGGGACCTGGAGAGCTCCGAGTTCTTACTGGAAGAGCAGGACTCCAGACCCAGTCTTCTCTCCAGGATCTCTCACCCTCAGAGTGCTGTTCTCAAAGGAGGTTCTGACAGCACACTGGCTTCTGTGAGGAGGAACTCAGTTAATGGACTGCAATCCGCTGAGACGCGATTCCGGAGAGCTGCAGCGGAACTGTTGACCGCAGAGGGCTCAGGAATGGAAGGTACCGGTTCATTTCACATCTGTAGCTATTCACACCTTACAGAGATGTTGTCAGACTGTTTCAATGACATGATCTTACTTCTCCAACAGTCACCGCAACAACTAGTCCTCTCACAACAACTAGTCCTGTCACAACAACTAGTCCTGTCACAACAACTAGTCCTCTCACAACAACTACTCCTCTCACAACAACTAGTCCTGTGACAACAACTACTCCTCGCACAACAACTAGTCCTGTTACAACAACGACCACCACTACCACTACCACCACCACTACAACAACTACATCAGCTGCCTCAAGCAGTCCTCGGTTCATAGTTGGACTCCGTGTTGTACTGCTGAGTGCCTTCAACTCTGCTTTCAACGACCCTCAGAGCTCAGCCTATCAGGAGCAGGTGGCAGCAATTGTTTCCTGGGTAAGTCATACAACTTATTTGATGAAATACAATACACTTGACAGATTGGTACCTGTGTTTATGGTGTATATAAAATCAGTAGATAACACAAAATAAAAGTAAACATAAAAGTGCAGGTGATCCTTTACATTCATACATCATCTGATGAATTAGTTCTTTCACTGTTTCCACAGAGCACTCCCATTTACAAACAACGATACGGATCATCTTTTATCCGTGTTCTTGTCCTTTCACTAAGGTAAAATCACAGTTTTATTGTATCTTTTTGTTGCATTCGGGGCTTTGTAACCGGAAGCAGACTGACAAAAGACTTAACCCTTATATCTCACGCCTCTTGCAGGACCAGCACTCGTTATCGCCAGGGAGACACTGAGGTTGAGCTTCAGGTGGAGTTTAACCAGGATGCACCTGCAACTGCCCCAACCAGTGTTGATGTAGTGCAGGCACTCAAGCAGGAAACCAGCACCTCAAACCCCCTCTCACTTGACACAAACTCCATCGAGGTGACCCGTAAGTGTCTGCCAAGCATCCATTTATGCTGCTGCTATTAACTTCCAATTCTCACATACATTATTAGACTTACGTTTCCATAATTGCAATCCTCTTCAACACAATAGGATTTTCTTGGACCTTTCTTCTTAATCCATCACCTTTTTCTTTTGTATGTTTGTAGGTGCCCCTCGTGTGATAGACAATGCTCAGTTCACCACCAACGAGACCTTTGTTGTTTCCTTGCTGACCGATAACTCAACCTCATTCCGGGAGAGGGCTGCCCTCATTAAGAGAGAGGTGAGTGTCAATCCAGACCAGAGCTTTACACCTGTACACAGTGAATGTGGCATCATGAGAACATAAACACTGATGTGTGATTGTGTCTCAGCATGGATGATGGGTAGATGAACCCTTTCACTTCCTCCTCAGCTGGAGCCCTTCTTCCTAGAGGACTACTCACCAGACTTCATCTGTGTCACCCCACAGTCTTTCAGGTAAACAGCAGGTTTCTGGATCTTTCTTGCTCTTGTTCTTGTCCTTTCTGTCAAATAATTAAAGTATATATAGTATATATATATATTTATATACCATATATACCATACCATACCATACCATACCACACCATATTTATACATATATGAAGAATTGGAAAATAATTCAGACAGTTTCCATGGTAAGCATTAGTGTTTTAATGTCATAACGTTTAAAATGTATTCAGTCTGTTTAAGTAATCCTCTTCTGGAAAATTTCTTTCATTTCCAGTGATGGGCCAGTTTATCCCAACTCCATCGTGCACCTGTCAGATCTCTGCTTCACATACAACAGCACTCTACCCAGTGCCACAGCTATTTACAACACCATGCTAAGGGCAGCAAGAAGTAGCAAGTTGAATCTGGACATCATATCAGTAAACGGGACAAGTAAGTCATGTCAGGCTCATTAGTTTAGTAATATGTTTTAAACTTAGCTAACCATTTTAAAACAAGAGTTCAGCCACATCTTTAAAGAGGCTCTTTCATGCTCACCGAAATGTTAATATTAATATGACTGTTTAAAATAATGTCTTATACATTGTCTCAGAGGTTGTCTATTGTAGTGCATTAGAGTGTTGGATTGGAGTTTTTTTACTCCCTATTAAAATGTTTCCCCCTCCCCTCCCCCCCAGGTATCAGTGCTACTTCCTCTGGTGACATCAGCAGTAAAATCAGCCTGTTGACCACCTGTGGCCTCACGCTGCTCTCTGTGCTTGTGACGCGGCCGTGGTAGGAACTGGTCACTGGTCAGTCACTGGCCAGGACACTCCAGCCCTCTGTCCTGTCAGATGCATGAAGGAAGGAACCGGAACAGGAGAAGCAGATAACTGGAGTATAGGAAAGCTAGAAACTTTAAAGATATAGATTAATCTTATTTAGCTGACCACAATACCTATTATAACGTATTGCCACTATGTATTAATGTAAATGTGCAATATGTCATTGATATAGCAGTCATGGACGAAAATGTTGGCACCCCTGCACTTCTGTCAGTTAATGCACCACTACTCCCAGAAAAGTGTTGCAATTACAAATGTTTTTGTATTCACATGTTTATTTTCTTAGTTTGCATTGGAAAAACACAAAAAAATTGAGAAATAATGCCAAATTTGACATTATTCCACATAAAACTCAAAAAAGGGCCGGACAAAATGATTGGCACCCTTAAGAAATAATTGTATTTTAGGCATGTAATTCTCCTTTAATCTTTATTCAAACTCATCTGTGGCTGGTAATATAGAAATCACATTTGTAACCAGTTAAAATGGAGCAAAGTTGACTCAACCTTTGTGTTGTGTGTCTGTGTATACCGCGCTGAGCATTGGGAAAAGAAAGAAGAGCAAAGAATTGTCTGAGGATTTGAGAACCAAAATTGTAGAAAAGCATGGACAATCTCAAGGCTACAAGTCCATCTCCAGAGATCTTAATGTTCCTGTGTCCACTGTGCGCAGTGTCATCAACAAGTTTACAGCCCATGGCATTGTCATCAACCTCCCTGGATGTGGAAGGTAGAGAAAAATTGATGACAAAATGCAACAAAAGATTGTTTGAATGGTTGATAAATAACCTAGAACAACTTCCAAATAAATTCAAGCTACCCTGCAGACAAAGGGTACAACGGTGTCAGCTTGCACTATCCGTCTCCATTTGAATGAAATGGGATGCTATGGTAGGAGACCCAGAGGACCCCACTGCTGACACAGAGACCTAAAAAAGCCAGACTTGAGTTTGACAAAACTTTCTTGGGGAAGCCAAAATCATTCTGGGAGAACATCCTTTAGATAGATGACACCAAAGTAGAGCTTTTTGGCTAAGCAGTTTACAGACAACGAAATGAGGCCTTCAAAGGAAAGAACACGGTCCCTACAGGCTAATATGGTGGAGCTGGACCAATGTTTTGGGGTTGCTTTGCTGCTTCTGGAACCTGATGCCGTGACTGTGTGCATAGCATCAGGAAATCTGAGGACGACCAAATCATTTTTGGGCGCAATGTAGGGCCCAGTGTCAGAAAGTTTGGTCTCCGTCAGAGGACATGGGTCCTCCAGCAGGACAATGACCCATAGCACACTTCAAAAAGTACCAGAAATGGTTAAGACAAAGCACTGGAGAGTTCTGAAGTGTCCGAGAGGAGTCCAGATCTTAATCCCATAGCACAACTGGGGCATGATCTCAAATCAGTAGTTGGGAGAAGGCACCCTTCAAATGTGAGAGACCTGGAGCAGTTGGCAAAAGAAGAGTGGTCCGAAATTCCAGTAGAGAGGTGTAAGACACCTCATTAATGGATACAGGAAGAAATTGATTTCAGATATTTGTATTTCTTTATTTTTAAGGGTGTTCTACCCATTATAATGTTGAGGGTGCCAATAATTTTGTCCGGACCTTTTTTGAGTTTTATGTGGAATAAAGTCAGATTTGGCATTATTTCTCAGATTTTTTGTGTTTTTCCAATGCAAACTAAGTGCATAAACATGTGAATACAAAAACATTTGTAATTGCAACACTTTTCTGGGAGTAGTGGTGCATTATCTGACAGAAGTGCAGGGGTGCCAACATTTTTCGTCCATGACTGTAGCTACTCCTGTTTATTTGTGAGTTCATGTATCCATTTGTTTGTATATATATTTAGTCAGAGCAGAATTTTAGTGTGTGTATGTCGCCTAACTTGACGAACAACCCACTTCAAGCCAGGAATCCCAGGACACACCACAACAGAGACGGGAGTTTTAGTTTTTAGAAAAATACTGACAATTTTATTAGAATTCATAAAAGTTTCCCTGTTTTGCCAAGCAGGTTTAGCAGCGGGCCACAGGCCAATAGTGGTCACCCAGTGAGGCTGGGGTCTTTACAAAATAGAGTGAAAAGGGCACACAGCAAAAATGGCACAGCAAAAATGGCACACTGGGCATCAACGTCGGTCCCACACACTAGCTAAGGAAAGGTATAGGCACTCCATAAAACCAACAGGCTACACACTAATCACACAGCACACAGTTTTCCCCGTGCACATAAGGACCCCCAAGCCTCTACCAGTCAATACTGTCTGACCCACCCCCAAAGCTAACACCTGTCTGGCAGGCAGGTAGACACAGACAACAACAAAAAAAGAATGTCCGTTCGGTCGGGGTCCCTCCCGACCGAAACAATAAAAATAAGAAAACTCTGGCTCATAGGACTAGGTCAGTCAATATGCATCGCCAGTCCACCTGGGGGTAAAGCCGGCGAAAAGTACTCTTCCCTCAGCCGGACTTTTAGTTTGACGACCTGGCCAGTGTCTTAATTCACTCCCGGGTGGCCAGGACTCTTGTTTTGACGCCTGGTTGCGTCTTTTGGCAGGGGAACGATGGGGCTTCTCCAACTCCAATGACGTCAGCAATGGGGATTCCCGGAAATGTCCGTAGTCTGCGTTCGTGCTGCTTGTGGATCTGGAGACAACAAAACAACCAGTAAGCTCTCAAAGGTTAACCAAAACGACAGCCCACTCACAGCAATCGGATCATTTAAACCAACGTTCCTTTAGTTGGGTTTGAGAGCGCTGGACAATATATCTCGAAGATGTCTCTCCACTCGCGCTCCTTTGGGACCAAGGCGTCGTAGTCAGCGTCGTAGTCAGCGTCGTACCAGTCTGCGGTGGCAATGGCGGTGGCAATGGCAGTGGCAGTGGCAGTGGAGATGGTAGCAGTCGCGGATCCCGCAGCCCGTCCTTGGCTCGGTCGTGGAATCCAGTACCCCGTCTCCCGCATCTCGCCGCTGTGAGTCTTTTTATATTACTCCCATTATGGTTCAGCCAATCTTTGCCGCGGCCGCGCAACTCCACTGATTGCCTACAGCCGTGTCTTATTAGTCAATGTTTAAACGGCAATCAGTGGATCAGTCAGCGAGTAAAAAGACCAGACAGATGAAAACACGGAACTGTGCGGATATGGCAACGTCCACAATAAATATTACACATATAAACCCCTTATCCCCATTGTCAAAGGGCAGATAGCCAACAGAGTCACTCCCAACATTAATCAGAAGTTATACATACACATCCACCTATACATATAACATCACTCATAATAAAACACACATGGCCCACACGACATGTATGTGATTTTTTATTTATTATACTATGTTAACTTATTTCATGCATTATTTATTTACAATTTGAAACATTATAACTCATACATTTGAAGCGATATGAAAGACACATCATCTTCAGGAATATCACAGGACATCTTTCAGACTGCTGAATGCAGCAATTTCTTACAAAAGACCACTGTGTTCTTTGATGCAGAAGACATACAAATGTGTTAGTGTTGTATAACCTAATGTTAAAAAGCAGATCAAATATCTCCAAAAACGTTTTACGGGCTGATTATGTCATTTGTTCACTTTGATAACTTCAGGAGGAAAACATTGACCAAAGGTCAACCAACCAGTAAATCTAGCTAGCTATGTAGCAAGCTAAATGTAAGCCATTGCAGGGCTGTGAACTGAGGGTTTTTTTTGACAGCGGGGAAGCAGTGAACATTGCCGTTAGTTAATTTCTAGGTTGCTCTCCGAAATAAATTCAACAAATGTGGTTTAAGCAGCACGCTGAACACCTTGCTGAAGGTGTGCCAATATACATGAACACATTCCAAACATGCTTGGATGAGCTGGGATGCCTGCCTTCCTTACTGGCTGGATGACCGCTGTACCTAATGGTGCTTGGAGTTCTCCCCTTTTATTGGGGAGAGGTTGTGCTCAGTCATTGAGGAAAAATGTTTATAGGCTAAAACGTTTGCTAGTATGCAAAACATTCAATGGAGAGACTACAATGAAAGTGAAAAACAAATATTGAATTTAAGACTTCCATGTCTATTTCTTAATTGACTTGGCAAACCATCTCTAGGTGTCAAAACTGTAGATATACGTATATTAATATATTAATTTAAGGAACACCAATCAAATTAGCCAATTGGGGGATTTGATTAATGATATTTGGAATCTGTTCTGGTTAAAATCTGGTTCATACAACAAGAGGTTGAGTCTCAAGAACACTTTTTCGTATTATCTATTTGAGTTTGGCACACTGTTTCAATCGATCGTTTTATTTCTGACTCATATTCCTTTGGCTACAGGTCATCTTTCCCCACTCTCCCTCATTCTCAGTAACAGGTTCATTGTTTTTAACTTATCATCTGTTGTAGTCTGTTTTGAAATCTGCCAAACAATACAAACCAAGAATGCTGCCACCTCTTACATTTCATTTTCACCAAAATTGTGGTACATATGCATCTTCTCAGGACGCAACATATTTGACTTCCTTAAAAGAAAATCCCATTTCTCCATTTTAATAACTACCCATTTTAGTCACTGAAATGAATCCAAATGATTCCAAACAGATTGTTACTCTGTCAGTGATTTATCTTGTTGTAAGTAAAGTGATACGAACACGTAATAAATATTGCAAATATGCTTACAGTTGCCATTTAGCTGTAAGGCATTCCTGTGTTATTTCTGTACAATGATGCACATTAGATTTTTGGTCTGGGTTCAACCTCTACTTCCTCTTCCTCTTCCTCTTTCCTCCTCCTCCTCGTCCACCCACTCCTTCCCCTCTCCTATGGACTATTGTGAGTTCAGTATCCGACGGCATGTGCGCAGCATGCTGTGCTTCCTGTTAGTGTCCGGCCACCCCCGCACGCGTGTCTCTCATCATCACCATCATCACCATCACCATCATCATCATCATCATTATCACAGGCGGAGCGTGCCTGTGAATGTCATCCCGTTGTTCACACACTGCCGTGCGGAAGAGCTGTGTTTTCCTAAGTCCCTTCCTGGTGGGATGTGGCCGGCAGAGTTCCCAGGGTTTCTGGTTCAAGGCCAGAACCCTGCTGGCTTTACTCTGCTCCGGTCTGGGTGTGTGTGCGCAGATAAAGGAAAGTGAGGAGGAGGAGGAGGAGGAGGAGGAGCAGGAGCAGGAGCAGGAGCAGGAGCAGGAGCGGGAGCGGGAGCAGGAGCGGGAGCAGGAGCAGGGGCAGGGGCAGGGGCAGGGGCAGGGGCAGGGGCAGGAGCAGGAGCAGGAGCAGGAGCAGGAGCAGGAGCAGGAGCAGGAGCAGCAGGGAACCTCCTGCTAATAACCACCCCACCCATGACAGGATAGAGGAGAGACAGACAGAGAGAGGTGGAAAGAGGAAGAAATATAGAAGGACAAAGAGAAGCACAGAGCCGGACCAAGGGCGAAAGAGAGAGAGAGAATGCTGACATAAAGAGACACATGCAGAGAGAGAGAGAGAGAGAGAGAGAGAGAGAGAGAGAGCACTGACATAAAGAGACACATGCAGAGAGAGAGAGAGAGAGAGAGAGAGAGAGAGAGAGAGAGAGAGCACTGACATAAAGAGACACATGCAGAGAGAGGGAGAGAGAGAAAGAGAGACAGGGAGAGAGAGAGGGAGAGAGAGAAGGAGAGGGAGAACACTGAGATAAAGAGACAGAGGTAGATAGAAGGCATGAGACACAGAGAGGGCAGTTTCTCTCTCTCTGTGTCTCCCTCTCCCTCCCTCTCTCTCTCTCCCCCTCTCCCTGTCTCTCTTTCTCCCTCTCCCTCTCCCTCTCCCTCTCCCTGTCTCTATTTCTCCCCCTCTCCCTGTCTGTTGCTCTCCCCCTCCCCCTCTCCCCCTCTCCCCTCCCTCCCTCCCTCTCTCTATCTCCCTCCCTCCCTCCATCTCTTTCTCTCTCTCTCTCTCTCTCTCTCTCTCTCTCTCTCTCTCTCTCTCTCTCTCTCTCTCTCTCTCTGCTGCGGCTGTTCAGACGCAGACTAAACACCATATGGTGGCTCAGATTACCCGCCGCTTGACTCACACGCTGCTGTCTGTCGGCGCGAACAAACAAACAAACAAACAAACAAAGTCAACGAGGACGTTGCCACTTGAGCAGGCGCCTCGGGTCACGAGTAGAAGTGACGGGTCAGAATGGAGACAGCAAGCAGGTGCGGCACGGGGCCCTCGGCCGACGGCATTCACACACGAGAAAAAGGAACATGCCGGAAGGAATGCTCAAGCAGCCTCCATGCAGCCAGAGTGCCAGAGTGAACAGGCACAGGATAATCCAATAGATGGTTTAACGCTAGGTTAGCTTAGAGGGGACTGTATTTATGTTGCTATCCAAACAAGGAAGCACTTAGGTGTTGGCCACTGAATCACTTGAGTTCACAGTACAATGAAGCCCTTAAAGCAATTACCATAATCTCAAAGTGCCTGATAGTAATCCACCTCCTTCCTCTTTACACGGCCCGGGAGCAACAGATGCATTTACATTTACATTTACATTTAGTGAGTTAGCAGGCGCTTTAGTCCAAAGCGACGTACAAGGGAGAAGAACAGTCAAGCTAAGAGCAATAAAAACCTGGTGTAACAATAAATACTGCTTTTTTTTTTTTTTTTACAAGAAATAGAAAACGACATAAAAAGAAAAAGAAGTGCAGTGACTGTCACTGCTTAAGTGCAGGTGAAGCCAAGGTGCCAGTTAGGAAGGGAGGGGTGCTCTCTGAAGAGGCACTGCAAACAGGGCCAGGTTTGAGGATAGGTCTCCGGTGCTCCAGTCTCTGTGGTGTACACAGCGGCTCCACTGGAGAGAGTGCAAGTAGGGAAGTAGCCGTTCCAGCAGAGTGACTAATGTCCCTCGCCCGTTTGGGTGGGATGAGTCAGACTGGAGGCATCCGACCGTCCGCATTCCAAAACGGGGCATTCCAACACCCTCGCTGTTTCCGCAGAGGGGCAGGCATGTTTGGCCCCGCAGCCCCGAAGATACCTCTGCCACTGTCCCTTCCCGTCCACCCCCCCCAACCCCCACCCCCCCGTTATCCACACAGAGGGTAGGCATGACAATCACCGCCCACATTCTGTTAGGTACTGGCTGAACGTTTCTCGCAGCGCTCAGATGCTTTCCATGGTCTCCATGGTGAATCAGGTCAGAAATAAACATCTAATATTAGGGCTGGTCTATTGTCTTTTTGAGATGGCTTGTGTGTGTGTGTGTGTGTGTGTGTGTGTGTGTGTGTATAAGTGTGTGTATAAGTGTGTGTATAAGTGTGTGTATGTGTGTGTGTGTGTCTGTGTGTGTGTGTGTGTATGTGTGTGTGTGTGTGTTTGTGTGTGTGTGCACACGTGTGAGTGCGGCAGAGGGAGAGTTTGAGTATGTTGTGAAATAGTGCTGCATAGCATCTGCAGGTGGCAGCAGAAACATTTCAGTCTGGAGATCTGGAGGAAACATTTCTCTCCGCCACTGCAAATTAAATATATAATAAAGCCTGTATGACCAACGCCATCTGCATGTAACTCAGCTATACAGCTTTTGCAAATGAGTTGAACAAATGAGGCTGATAGAAACGGGTCATGGAAAAAATATCAGGACAGCACTGATTCTTCCCTACAGCTCCCTTTAACTCACATTCTCCATGACTACACTGTCACTGTCACATTCTCCATGACTACACTGTCACTGTGAGTCAGATGCGTCTGTCTGAACAAAAAAGGGACCCCATGGGATCTTCTTCTGCTTACTCGCACAGCTGAGTTTACAGAAGGCCAAGAAGCTTAGCTCCATTAGATTAGTTAGCACTACAATGGAAAAAGCTATTTTAACCCTTTGTTATGTTTTCAATAATATGCATTGAGTTGCTGCCAGTGGTAGAATTTGAAGAATTTAACAAACTTTCAAAAAGACTGTGTGCCCCTGTCAGGCCCGTAATTTGTAAATTAAATTACGGGCACTGACTTCAACATTCTGCTGTTAATGTATTGATCTATTTAAAACAATAGGTGTTTGAGCCCCACTGCTAATCCACCCTGATCTGATCTGTGGTGATCCAATGCGTTCCTTAGGTCTTTTGTTTCTCTGCTTGGCTCAGTCAGCTGCTTGCGTAATCTCCCTTATTAGACAGAAGCACACAGACTTGAGTAATGAGGGAAGTCCACAAACTCCCCCGCCAAGTGTTTTAGACCAAACAAATAACTTTGTCTTGGCTTTCACTCTCAGCTGGATGAAATAATCATTTGTTGATGGCCACACCTAAGGCCACAAATATTTCCCTAACACTACCATACAGGGGGTGACAGTGGTACAGGAGGTAGAGAAGTTGTTTAGTAATCAGAAGGTTGCTAGTTCGATTCCCCGTCGGAGCGTCCTTGAGCAAGACACTGAACCCCTAATTGCTCCTGATGTGCAGTGTGCCATCAGTGTAAAATGTGTATACATGTGTAAGTCGCTTTGGATAAAAGCATCTGCTAAATGACTAAATGTAAATGTAATACAGCTGGGTGGCCCACCAGTCCACCTCATACCCAGAGAAACGAGAAGGCTTCGTTTGGAGAAATTAAAGTGAGAATCATCCGTAGTCTGGACCACTTCCCTTAATTCAGTCGTCGTTTTCAGAAACGTTCACAAGTGCATTCAGTCTGTTGGGCCAGTGTGCAGAACACAATGCATGTGTGAAAGTGTGTGTGGCGGGGGAAAATGTCTTTGGCAGCTTGTGAGTGTTGCGGAATAGAACCGCATTGAGACAGTTTACACCCCGACACACTTTGTCACACATGACATGCTATTGGAGGTACATCAGAAAGCGAGCCGTTAGCTCTTTTTAGCCTCTCTGCATGCATGCATGCAGTTTCCTGTTCAGATGGTGTGCACACGTGTGTGTGTGTGTGTGTGTGTGTGTGTGTGTGTGTGTGTAAATGTGTGTCAGGGTGTGTGTGTGTGTGTGTGTGTGTGTGTGTGTGTGTGTGTGTGTGTGTGAGTGGGTGTGTGTGTGTGTGTGTGTGTGTGTGTGTGTGTGTGTGTGTGTGTGTGTGTGTGTGTGTAAATGTGTGTCAGGGTGTGTGTGTGTGTGTGTGTGTGTGAGTGGGTGGGTGAGAGAAAAATAGTTTTTAGGGCCTTTGTTCTCATACTCCTCTCATTGTGCAGCCCAAGTCTTTTGATCGTTTCGAAGAATGGCAGGTGCACTTCTCTTGTATCGCTCAGGCAGTCTGTGGACACACTACTGCAGGTGACACACTACTGCAGGTGACACACCACACGCCCGCCAGGGTGTCTCTACTAAACCCCCAAAGAAATAGGTCACATGAATGTAGATTTAATAGCAGTTAATGCAGATTAGTCTTTATGTTTCTTTTTCAATTCATATTATGAATGTTGTGTGGGATAACTTCAAAACTTCAATTGTCAGGGTCTATTCTATATCATAAGTGTGTGCTATATCAAAGGGCAGCCCATATGAAGTGGATTTGTTTGTCATATACCTTCATGATGTTCATATGGTCCTCATATGGCATGTATATCTGCTTGGTCAGAAGCCCAATTGTTTGATTTACACACTTCCGTCCATGTGGAGATGATTCCTTTGGTTTAAACTGAGGACAGCGTCAAAGCATGTGGAAGGTTTCAACTTTGAGTTGGTGCTGCCTTTGTAGCTCTTTGCCCTGTGATTATTATGATTGTGAAAGTGGGGGGGCGGGAGGGGGCGGGGGGGGGGGGGGGGGGCAAAAGATTGCTCATCTTACAGTTGTCTGGGCTTTCATTCACGTGCCTGTGTTCGACTGTTCATTCAGGTCCTGATGTATGTGTGTGTGTGTGTGCGCACGTGTGAGTGTGCGTGTGTGTGCTGTGTGTGTGTGTGTGTGCTGTGTGTGTGTGTGTGTGTGTGTGTGTGCTGTGTGTGTGTGAGGCAGTCTCCAGTGCTTGCGGCCAGTGCCTTTTCATGAATGGAAAAGAGTGCTCTATGAACAGCAGATGCAGCCAGAGGAAGCGCCACAGCAAGAGACTGATTCACACTCAAATGACTTCCTGTTTGGATTTCCTGTTAGGCCTCATGTCAGCACGCTCTTATTTTGGCAAAGGGAAGTCAACTAAACTGCTGAGAAAAGCAGGCAGCTCCATGCGATGTTAAATGTAAAAGAATAAAAGAATGAGAGGGAACTACCACATCAAGCTAGGGATGAAATTACACTATGGGATATTTGACGTACATTTCCTCCATAATAAAACCTGAAAACAGGTATATATCACTGTTGTACTTCCGTGAAGGTAAAGAGATTACGGTGCATCTGTTGGTCAGTTACCCTGTCTCCTTTTCCAACCCTGAACCAAACCCAAACGTGCCCTGGATTAGACGTGAATTATTTGACTCGTCCCAAAGGCTGTATGGGTAAGTACATTTGTGTAGAACATGTTGATTTTGAGTTACAACCAAGACTTTTAACAACAGTTGGCAGTCCTGTTCTTCTTCACTGTAATTAAACAATTAAACGGACGTATGCTGAATTCAACAGTACTCATCTTTTTTATTCTTCAAGATTTTGGTGTAAAAATTACACTAATCATGTTCTTTGTGAAGGTACTATTGTGAGTACAGATTGGATCATAACTCGAAAGTATACATTGGGTGGTGGATGGATACAAAGTGCATGAATGACAAAGCAATGCTTTGTGCTTAAGTGCTTTGAGCAACACCCATACCAGTAACTCAGTCCACCTCCACCTATGCATCCATCCATCAATCCACCCATCCATCCATCCATTCATCAACCCACCCATCCATCCATTCAGCCATTCATCAATCCACCCATTCACCCATCCACCCATCCACCCATCCATCCCTCCCTCCCTCCCTCCCTCCCTCCATCCATCCATCTATCCATCCATCCTTTGATCTATCCATCCATCCATCCATCCATCCATCCATCTATCTATTCATTCATCCATCCATCCATCCATCCATCCATTCATCCATCCATTCATTCATTCATCCATTCATCCATTCATCCATCCATTCATTCATCCATCCATCAATCCACTCATCCACCCATCCATTCATCCATTCATTCATTCATTCATTCATCCATCCGTCTGTGTCTGTGTGTGTGTG
>NC_137918.1:19361676-19366676 GCF_963457725.1 Sprattus sprattus | reverse complement strand
AGATTTGTTTTTTGGGCTTTTTATGCCTTTAATTGACAGAGCAGTGAAGACTGTGACAGGAAATGATAGGGAGAAGAGGTGGGGAGTGGACAGGAGAAATGGCTTCGGGGCCAGATTCGAACCCGTGACCTCCTTGAGCTTCAAGCCCAAATGTGGTCGGGGCTACTGTTTGAGCCACAGTGCCCCCTTCCAATACATTTCTTGGCAAATATCACCCATTTCTCCTCTCACTGTCCATTCCGTGTCTGCAATAACAAAACACCTCTGATGTCCTTGCCCTGTCCCGGTTCTGTAAATGGGAAAAACCCCAAAGTGGCTTCATTCCAGCCAATGTGTCACAGGAGCACCGTAGGGGTGTCATTTGATTTGCAATTACATCAACAGCCTTTCACCAGAATTGTGGCCTCTACCTTTAAATCCTTTAGCGGGTTACAGTACAAATTTATAGTGGGCCCTGCAGTGGAATTTCCCCATTATATGTTCCGTGTCGGCCATGACAGAAGGCACCATCACGTCCATTCATACATTCTCAGGGCCATGGGCAAGGGCGCTGCAGAATGTTTATTTACAGTTTATGGCGCGGTTACAGCCCCACTCACGGTTGTTTGTATTGCCGAGCATATCAGTCTGAAATACGATTGGTTTAGACCACACATTGTGGATCTACCGCATGATGGCCGACCCTAGCCACACCTCCCAATCACTGCTCCTATCTCTCCCGTCTCCACTCGGCCATAATCAGATACTGCTGACAGAGGACCCCGTAATCACTCCTCAGTGGATCCAGATGTTTTGCCCCGGGAGAGAGACGTACTTATCGCCCACGGCCAATCATCCTTTTTGCACCTTTTAATTGCACGTCGGCTGTTCCACGCGCCTAAGCAGTGGCACGGCCTAAATATTTGATTGGTGTGAAAGATGCACCATGTAGTCTCCAGAAGACTCCAGAATAGTCTCCCTAAACAAACATAGCTAAACCCAGCCACTTACTGTCACTTCTTGCACTTTAATACGTTGCACTACCTGGTCATTGCTCCTTTTTTTTATTGTATTTATTGTGTCTTATATGTCTTGTAATAATTATTTATTGTATTTAGGCACCTAGTGGAGTAGCGCTCCCAATTTCATTGTATTGCAAAGTACAGTGACAATAAAGGCATTCAATTCAATTCAATTCAATTCAGAAGCATGTTCTGTAATCAGAGCACCGTTGGACTCGAGCCCGCCTGTGAGAGAGGCATGTAATTGAATATGAGGATGATCATTATGGGATGTCGGCACCCAAAACCCCTGCCTGCCCCTGCCCCTGACCTCTTGTGTTCACAACCTTACCGATTAGGGTCAGGGATCACCCGGAGGCAAGATTAAAAATGTCTGGGGTCGTGACCCTGCGCCCAGACATCAGCCTTTCTACGACACTGTCTGAATATAAATGCCAGAATTGAATATGGGTGAAATGGTAATCCTGGAGAATTTTGGTAAAACAACACTGGTGGTGTGCAGTCACTTTGGAGGTGTTGTATTTCAGAAAAAGGAAGAACAAAAAAAGCAAACTCACTTTTTGGTGTTATGTTTTTTTAAGACTCCCTTTAAACTGTCATACGTTGCTTTGTTTGTCAAGAGAATTTCTCCTCTGATCACAAATTGATATTGTACTGGGATTTTCTGGCTGTGTTAATCCAAATCTCAAACACAATGTGAAAATCATCCTTTGACACATGGGGCAAAATGGATTTGAATCCTTCATGTAACTGAATGATGGGTGCGGTCTGCATCTGAGGGCATATCTTCAAAGAGCCGAGATTATTTCAACTTAAAAGCACCGCCAGAACAATAAAGCTATTAAGTTTCCAGGCCATAAGGAAGCGTCTGCTGCAACAGGGCATGAATCATAAGAGTTATGACAACCTGGAGCAGCGGATGGATAAGACTTCACCTTAGGGCTGTCACCTTTTGCTTTCACATCTCGCTACTATGGGGACAAATACTCGGTGTGCTCAGACCCACTTCTACCACAAAAACAGTTCTGTGCAATAGTCTTGGCATGGCGTGATTCGATATAATAATGCAAAATTAAAACCACAACTAGTTAACAACATTTAATAGAGGACATTTGTCTTTATTGGTTAATTACACCTATTACATGGTCATCTTAAAGCAAAAGTGCTGTTTGTTAACGGCAGTGCTCAGTAGGGGCCAAACGTTAATCTCCCTCTGAGCTTCATGTGGTCGTCAGGACAGCCACGACCTCCCCCCCTCTCTCTCTCTCTTCCTCCCTTCTCCCCCCATCCCTCTCTCTCCCTCCCTCCCTCTCTCTCTCTCTCTCCCTCTCAGCTTCATGTGGTCGTCAGGTCCATAGACATATACATGTCTATGGTCAGGTCAGCCACCACACCCCTCTCTCCCCCTGCCCCCCCCCCCCCCCCCCCCCCCTCTTTCTCTCCCCCTCAGCTTCATGTGGTCGTCAGGACCATAGACATACAGTATATATGTCTGTGGTCAGGACAGCCACACCCCCCCCCCCCCCCCCCCCTCCCTCCCCCTGGATCCTCACTTTCACTGACAATCATTACATGTGGTCATTTAGCTGACACCTTTACCCACAGCAACTTACAGTGCACATATACATTTCCATCATCAGCAGCCCCTGTGTGCTTCCTGCGAGTCGAACCCATGACCCTGGTGCTGCTGTCGGACTTTGCTCTGCCAAGTTGAGCCTCAGAAACAAGCCCAGTCACCGCCTCGGTTCGGGACCTCTGATTGGTCTCGTTCCAGCCCGGCCCGCCTGCGTGGTCCAAGTCCCGCCCCGCCCGCGCGCCTGGAGTCATCGACCCGTAATCTGTTACGGTCCATTTGGGTTTTTTAACTCAGGAATTAGTCTGTTACTGGCAAAAGATTTCTTTTATGAGTAAATCAGTTCCCTGTGGCCATGCAGCGAAGTGTGTCACTGTTTAATTTGGAGCTGACTCTGGAGCAGCCCACTCCTACTCTCCTCCCAGTTATCTTCAGGGCCTCCGTTCCCACACTCAGTGCCTGGGAGATTTTTTTTTTACTGATGAAGTTAAAGCGGGCGAGTTTTAGTGGAGTTTCACACATGTCTCCTCACTGTAGTATTTAATCATTAACAACAATACAGTCCAATAGTCAGTGGTTTCACAACGCACAGAACACACACACACACACACACACACACATACAGCGGTCACCATCAAAGAGCTGTCAAAGCAGAGGACTGACTGAAACTGCATCTCTTTGTGTAGGTTTGTGTAGGAGTGCACAATTTGAGTTGTGTGTGTGTGTGTGTCTGTCTGTGTGTGTGTGTGCATGTATGTGTGTGTTTAAAAGTGCTATATGTATGAAGTCCATCAGTGAATATGCTTGTATACAGTATGTGTGAATTTGTGTGTGTGTATGTATGTATTTATATATATATATATATAAACGTATGTGTGTGTGTTTGTGTGTGTGTGTGTGTGTGTGTGTGTGTGTGTTACAGACAGACCTACTGTAACTTGATCTGCACTACCTCTGGGGCCCCAGGAGAGTGTGTGTGTGTGATAAGATCACGGCTCCAGTGCTTCATTACCCTTGACTGATTGGCTGCACCTTGTTTCCCTTGAGTAGGCGGACCCTCCACCCCCCCACCCCCCTACCCACTACCACCCAGAGTCTCCTCTTACCTCTCAGACCCAGGGATTCCTGGAATGGCGCTCGTTCTGAGACACGGCTGTGAAAATGACAGGTGTGCTCCTGTCGCAGGTTACGAGCAAACGGCTCACATCATGAAGCCACACCGCCGTCACCGGACAGGAATGCCTTAGAGGGGGGAAGGGGGGTGGAGGTGGGGGGGGGGGGGGGGGGGGGGGGGAGGGGTGACAATACCCTAAAGCTCCATCTCTGGCTGGACGCCTCCAGATTGCACGGTTAATCAGTGTGTGTGCGGAGAGAGAGAGCTTGTCTGTGTTTCTCACCCACACCATTCTGAGAGAAAAAGGAGTGAAGACCTAGAAAGCAGCAAACCAATCAGTGCCCCTCCGTGTGTGAACAGTAATGCCAACCAACCAATCACATGCCTCAATGTGTGAACAGTTATGCCAACCAACCAATCAAATGCATCAGGGTGTGAACAGTTATGCCAACCAACCAATCATAGGCATCAGTGTGTGTGTGAACAGTTATGCCAACCAACCAATCAAATGCATCAGTGTGTGAACAGTTATGCCAATCAACCAATCAAATGCCTCAATGTGTGTGTGTGTGTGAACAGTTATGCCAACCAACCAATCATATGCCTCAATGTGTGATCAGTTATTTAAAATTCCCAAACGTTTCATTTTAAGTTCCTGTGGGATTCCTGCTCTCTGCAAAAAAGGTCTCGATGAGTATCTGTGACTGGATGTGTTGCGCTGCTGACATGAGAATGAATGAGCTGTGTGAATCATGCCTGATGGCCAGCCACTGCAGCAGCATGGGAGAAGTGTCCCGGTCCGGGTCAAAACCGCCAGGTTTTCTGGGCAGATGGGCCGACTGGGGCGTGTGTCCAGGTGTTCAGACCCAGACAGCGTCTGACCTGCGAACGG
Organism: Sprattus sprattus; assembly: GCF_963457725.1. NCBI lineage: Eukaryota > Metazoa > Chordata > Actinopteri > Clupeiformes > Clupeidae > Sprattus > Sprattus sprattus. The sequence goes on along the minus strand of NC_137918.1, from coordinate 19,362,096 downwards.
ATCTCGCCCCGATCCGGCGCCGATCTGTGCCGGAACCCACGTCGCCTCTGTTCCGGGATCAGCCAATTTGGGGAGCTGTGGCTGACGCGATGCTGATTGGTCGCCCGGTCTCCAGCAGTCTGCGCACGCAAGGTGGGTAATGAGTTATGACATGGGGTATGTCATACACATGGCACTACACAAAGGGCTTAGAATGGATGCAATCTTACGTTAATGAATTCCCTGTGATATACTCTGTGTGTGTGTGTGTGTGTGTGTGTGTGTGTGTGTGTGTGTGTCTGACAGTGTCTGGCTTCACTGGAAGCATCGTGAGCATCTGTTGAAGTGTTGCTACCTTACATGTACCCAGAAGGGAGGAGTCTGGGTGAATTCCGTGAGCCTGAGCCAAGGGGGAGAGACGACACCTTTAATCCCCCCTCC
>NC_137918.1:19324176-19359176 GCF_963457725.1 Sprattus sprattus | reverse complement strand
CCAAGCACCCCACCCACCTTTCCTTTTGTATGTTAAGAGTGGAGGGGGGGGGGACAGTGACAGGGAGGAAGAGAGAGGCAGAAAAGAAAGGAGGCACACAGACATTAGTGCAGACAATAGGACAGGTTGTTCAGTGAGGTTTTACTAAGAATTTTCCCTGCCTGTGTGGTGTGGTGTGGTCTGGTGTGGTGTGGTGTGGTGTGGTGTGGTGTGGTGTGGTGTGGTGTGGTGTGGTGTGGTGTGGTGTGGTGTGGTGTGGTGTGGTGTGGTGTTGTGCGTTGCGGTGCGTTGCGCTGCGGTGCGTTGCGCTGCGCTGGTGTGTGGTGTGGTGTGGTGTTGTGCAGTGCGTTGCGGTGCGTTGCACTGCGGTGCGTTGCGCTGCGCTGGTGTGTGGTGTGGTGTGGTGTTGAATCCGTGTATCATTCGTTCATTTGTTTTTCCGATTTAGACGAGAATTGAAAAAATGAAAACAACGTTTGATTTCTCGTTTTTCCCTTTTCAAAACCAAAACCAGAAATCCGATTACGGTTCGTTTTCTCGTTTTTTCCATTCTACACCCCCAAACGGAAAATGGAAAATGAAACATTCGAATAACAAATCCTGGTGAGAAAAAAAAGTTGAAAATATTCCATATAAAAGTCCAAACTGGTTAACCATGGGAACAGGTGTCCGAGAATAGCACACCATCAGCGGACTGGCCCTGAGCAGCTACACCCCTGGTTCCATCCTCCAGAGGGACCAGGATGAGAGCAACAGGTGTCCGACAATAGTACACCATCAGCGGACTGGCCCTGAGCAGCTACACCCCTGGTTCCATCCTCCACAGGCACCAGGATGTGAACATAATGTGTCCGAGGACAGTGCACCTTTAGCGGACTCGCTACGAGGTGTGTGACCCTGGTTATCATCATCCAGAGGCACCAGGATGTGAACATAATGTGTCCGAGGACAGTGCACCATCAACGGACTCTCTACGAGCTTCTAGGTCCTTGTTTTCAACCTCCACAGGCACCGGGATGTCAAAAATATGTGTCCGAGAAAGATGCACCATCAACGGACTCTCTACGAGCTTCTAGGCCCACCCAGGTCGGACGACCGATTTGCACATCAGGACGTGCCCAGGCGTAGTTCACCATCTTTCAGGTCCTATCGCGCGCGCTCTTGCTCCACCTCCCCGACAGAGCGGGTGAGACGGGCCGGTGGTGCGCGGGGATCCCACAAAAAAAGCAGCGTGGATTTGTTATTCAAATGTTTCATTTTCCATTTTCCGTTTGGGGGTGCAGAATGGAAAAAACGAGAAAACGAACCGTAATCGGATTTCTGGTTTTGGTTTTGAAAAGGGAAAAACGAGAAATCAAACGTTGTTTTCATTTTTTCAATTCTCGTCTAAATCGGAAAAACAAATGAACGAATGATACACGGATTGTGTTGTGCAGTGCGTTGCGTTGCGTTGCGTTGCGGTGCGGTGCGTTGCGGTGCGGTGCGTTGCGCTGCGCTGGTGTGTGGTGTGGTGTGGTGTTGTGCAGTGCGTTGCGGTGCGTTGCGCTGCGGTGCGTTGCGCTGCGGTGCGTTGCGCTGCGCTGGTGTGTGGTGTGGTGTGGTGTTGTGCAGTGCGTTGCGGTGCGTTGCGCTGCGGTGCGTTGCGCTGCGGTGCGTTGCGCTGCGCTGGTGTGTGGTGTGGTGTGGTGTTGTGCAGTGCGTTGCGTTGCGTTGCGTTGCGTTGCGTTGCGCTGCGGTGCGTTGCGCTGCGCTGCGCTGGTGTGTGGTGTGGTGTGGTGCGGTGTGGCTGCTGTGATGTCTTTCGGTGCTGACTGTGGCAAAGCCAGAGTGAGGCTGGCTGTGCATGCTGAGCACTGACGTCTGACAGCAGGGAGAGCTGCTGTATCTACTAACAGCTGAAGCTGAAGCCTGCCTATCCCTGTAAAAAAAAAATGTGTCTAAAAGGGAAACAACAGGTATATTTACATTTAGTGAACCGGACAATAAAGAATGACTGTGCATACACACACACACACACACACACACACACACACACACACACACACACACACACACACAGTGTGCATTGCATTGCAGAACATTGCCCTTGGCTCAGGGCGTGGTGCCATAAACAGCATCAGTTAACTCTATTGCTGTTATTCCAAGCTTAAGTGTCAAGTCATCAGAAACTGGATTCCAGCGGAGAGCACGATTGAAGTTCCGTGCAATGATTAACCTAGTGTCAAGCATGACAAAGCAAACCCTGGAATATTATAGCCAAGCAAATATCCTGGTATTAACCTGAGTCAGTGACTATAGGCATTCACAGCCCTGCATTGATACGGAATCTGTGCCGTTTAAATGCTGCACTTAAGTACTTCTAAATTCTTTTGAGTGATAAAACGCCGTACTTGTTCAATATTGTTCGGAATTTAATCTCCAGATTAATGAAGGCTGCTCTTATAGGACATTTATGATGCATTGTGAGAGCCAATTTGGCAGGTGGTGTGAGCGCGCACGAGACGAGAGAGAGAAGTGCTGAGTGGAGGAAGTGGTTTTACAGTAGGGGCAGTTGAGTTACTGTAGGCCTGGCCGCCGGCCCAGCAGACCCCCCTGCCTGCCACCCAGACTGGAGACAGAGCAGCGCTGCCTGCAACACATTACTCCAGACCATATAAGGAAGTTCCTTCCTCAATAAGAGTTGTCCCCATGCCAGGTTGGGGCGTGATAATATCTCTCGCTGGACGTGTGCCAAGAGAAAGCAGGAAATCACTCATATATCTTGGGAGATAAGGCATGGACCAGCATCTTAGGTACACACAGAACAAAGCACATCTGCCACGGCTGTTTCCTGTGTGCGCTGCCGGCTATAGTGCTCTCCGCCGCTCTTATCAGCCGCTGTCAAGTTCGTCCTATCGGCTCAGTCTGACACCAGCGTGCTGTGGAACAACGGCGGTGTCACACTCTCGTGGGGTTCAAAAGGTCAAAGCCGAGGCAAACTGTCACTCAAGACTTTAGGAATAGTCTGCCGGCTCGCCGGCCGCCACAATGGAGTCACAGGTGGCAGGAAACTGAAAGTCCTTCCGTGCTCGAGTCGCTATTGCCTTTACAATACTTGAAAGGTTTTTAGCCCTATTAATAAAGGGATGTTTATTTAAGGAATACCTTTACGTAAACAGGTCTGTCTGAAGTTGGGAAACAGTTTGGTTAGCCACAGGGGTGTCACAGAGCGCCAGAGGTTTGGCGGGATATCTTCCGGGACATTCTTGGAGTGAAAGTGCTTTCACCTGCCTAGCCCCAGGTGGCAGCCCATCCCAGCAGTCTCTTAGTGAGTGCATTCACACCCTCAGGCAACCCTCTGAATCCTGCATAAATACTGTGCCCAAGCCTGGTTCTTTGAAGAGAGACAAGGCACAGTCTGCGTCCCTTGAGGGCTTGTCTTCTGGCACCATGGCTGAACCCAGAAAGAGGTCCTTTAAACATCAGATGCAAGGTTTTTTGAAGAACTCCTCTAATGTTTATCATGCAGCCTGCTCCATTACACCTTCCTACAAGACTATGCCAGGGGCGATTCCTGCATTTAAAAAAAAGTTGTGTGGGGGGGGGCATTGGTGTCCATGGGAAATCTAGCAGCGTTGAAAAATCAACTTTGACCAACAGTTTGCAAGGATAAGACATTTACAATTACAAAGGCTTTCATTTCACTTGCATTGTCAAATTTACAGGCAGCGCTTGGCAGTGAATCAGGTGATTGATAGCACTCGTGGCTGATATTTCAGATAGATAAGATAAGATTTACAAATTCCAGGAATTGCTGGCATTTTTTGGTTATTTTCTAAATATCCACACCCAGTTACACTAAAGATGATGGTGATGAGGACGATGATGATGATGATGATGATGGTGTCACCATTGTGCTTGCTCTAGGAAGGGTTCAGGCGCTGGGCTCTGTAAATTATATTTAATTGAAATTGAATTGAAAATCAATCGGTGGACCGATATATATGCCTGCTATCTGGGACGTTACAGGAATCTGACAGTAAGGACAGTAAGGAAACCAGAAGGTCACATTTGACATGATCTCTATCTCTGCCTCATTTTACAGCCTCTCTTGTGTGTAATGATTATATTAACGTCTTGCCCAACGACGCTCTTATTCTGCTCTGAAAGTCCTCTCTGCGCTAAGGTTAACACAATCTTAGTTAAACTCAGTTAAACTCACCTGTGGTCGTGTCAGTCACATGTTGACTAACGGCAAACCTGGATTAAGTTGATTAACGGATGAGGAGCATTTATAGAGCCTTTATGATTCTGGCCTGATCACATCAAAAACTCAAAGCACAAAAAGCTGTCACAGGTCTTGCCAACCCGTTTAGATAGTGAAAGTTAGGGTGATCAGATTTGAGATTGTGAAAAAGAGGACACTTCGTCGCGGGACCCTGCCCCTTCCCCCGCGACGGAGTTTTTGGACATCTTTTTCACATGCAGATGTCATGTACGATTGTAAACGTTGCAACTAGCGGAGACGGCAAGGTGCTCAGTGTTGCCAGATTGGAAATGGCGTATCGTAACAAAGGCTCAAAATGATCCTTTTTGAAGGATAATTATCATATCTGGCAACACTGGGAAGGCGGTCGACCAATGACAGTTCTCTCTTCACTCAGAGCTTTCGCAAGAAGGTGAAACGTAAGGGAGATAGCCTTTCCAAAACTTGTAAGGATGTAATAAGTAGTTAGTGAAAGGCCCAGTGAAACACAAATATCCGACGGGGCAAAATCCCAGACAATTTTGGAGTCCCTGCCGTTTGCATTTTTAGGTCTCGAAAAGAGGACATGACCGGGTATAAGAGGACGTCTTGTCATCCTAGTGAAAGTAGTAAAGAAACAGTGTACTACGGATGTAACATTAGCTCGGAGTAGAGTAAAGAGTCGCCAAGACCTAGCCTCTACAGCTGAGGTAAATGAAGGCCTGTTAGCCTCTGCAGCTGAGGTAAATGAAGGCCTGTTAGCCTCTGCAGCTGAGGTAAATAAAGGCCTGTTAGCCTCTGCAGCTGAGGTAAATGAAGGCCTGTTAGCCTCTGCAGCTGAGGTAAATGAAGGCCTGTTAGCCTCTGCAGCTGAGGTAAATGAAGGCCTGTTAGCCTCTGCAGCTGAGGTAAATAAAGGCCTGTTAGCCTCTACAGCTGAGATAAATAAAGGCACCCGGTCACTATTTGAGGAAATACAGTAATGACTTCACAAGAACCGTTATCTGTGTGTTTGTGTAAATCCACACTTCACATGCATACATTTAAAAAGCCAGACAGATTACAGACCAGCCGTAATCGCTCAGCTGAATTCACTAAAATGAGCATTCCTCCAGGGTGGATGTGTGTGTGTGTGTGTGTGTGTGTGTGTGTGTGCGTGTGTGTGTGTGTGTGACTAAGGCCCCGGTGGAGCCAGTGTGAGGCTCCTGCGGCGGTCTGTCATCTCTGTGTGTGTGTGTGTGTGTGTGTGTGTGTGTGTGTGTGTGTGTGTGTGTGTGTGTGTGTGTGTGTGTGTGTGCCACATGTGTAATCCTCACGCGCCTGCGGTCGGGGCTCCCCGCGGCCACACCCTCCAGCCCGCGGCCATAATGGCTCCCAGGCCCGGCGGTGAAGGCAGCGTTTACGGCATCAAATGGGTCACAACCACAGTGCATTGTTATCACATTCCCTCGGACAGGAGCTTGGCTCTCTGATCACCCCAATCCCCTTCACACACAAACACACACACACACACACACACACACGTCACGCACGCACACACGCACAAACACACACACACACACACACACACACACACACACACACACACACACACACACACACACACACACACACACACACACACACACACACACACACACACACACACACACACACACGTCACACACACACACACACACACGTCACACACACACAAAGCCATCTCTGCTGGGGAGGAATGAGTGAGAAGGAACATACGGTGCTGCATCCTCTGCACAGTGGCACAGATTCCCCACAGAAAACCACAGCAGGAAACGGCCTCCTGTCTCTGGGCCGGTGCCCTCCCACTGCAGATCTGGCTCCTGAAGAGGTTTATAAATAAATAGATGGGTCCCAGTTGACTCCTCCAGAAAAGCTTTCCCAGATCCACAGCGGAGGTTAAGAGCCCTCTTCAGAGTCTGGAGGGGTGAGGCATTGTGCGCCTCCAACAGCCCACACTCCCCCCCCACCCCACCCCCCGCCACACACACACACACACACACACACACACACACACAGACACACAGACACACACACACACACAGACACACACCCACCCACCCACCCACAGCCCCACACACACAGACGCTCACATCAATTTGGGGTCATTGAACTTCTTCTGCTGGTTAACCCAATGGTAGGTGTCCTGTCTAATTGCCCCTTATGAAAAGATAACTGGGCCCCGTTGGGTGTAATGGGGTCTGACACGGGCACAGCATGACCTCTGACAGGGCAAGCTGTCACCAGCGAGGGTTGCATTGGGACGGGTGTGACCCCGCGCTGCCTTATCACATAATGAGGGAACACTTCAACCTCTCAGAACTGAATGAATGCAGTATCTGGCCTACGGACACACACACACACACACAGACACAGACACACACACACACCTGGCACACACACACACCTGGCACACACACACGCGCACACACAATCACACACACACCTGAATGCAGTATCTGCCTACACACACACACACACACACACACACACACACACACACACACACACACACACACACACACACACACACACACACACACACACACACACACACACACACACACACACACACACACACACACACACACACACACACACACAGTATGAATGCAGTATCTGGCCCTGAGCAGATCAATGCCTTCCAGGCTTAAAAACATCTCCTCTCTACAGTCACGAGTCAGGCAGCTACATCAGGATATTTTTGTAGTTTTATTAGGTATTGATTTATTAGGTGTTTATTTATTTATTTAATAGGTTTTATTGATTTTTTTTTTCTTCCTGAATAACACAATTGGCCACACGTTTTTTATAGCCGCCGCCCCCGCAGGCCTCAGCCTCAGATTGTATCACTGCAGGTCTTCGTCTTTTATTGCTCGTCCTAAATCATCCTCTAAGGCCAGCTGTGTGGCTGAGAGGGGGACTGCTGGGTCATCTTGTCTGTGACGGTTTAGCTGTTTATTTATTCCCCCCTCCCCCTCCCCCTCCCCCACCACAACAACAAACACACACAACAAAGATGCGCTTCAGCACACAATGCCCTGCCCTCACCACCTCAGTGACGTGGGCGGCCCGGCTGGCGGGGAGGTGGGGGTGGGTGTTGGGGGGGGGGGGGGGGGGGGGGGGGGGGGGGCAGGGGGAGAGTGCAGACGTCTGCATGATAAATAAGTCAAAGTTGGGGAATTAAAAATGGAGAGGTTCATCTGGAGTTCACAGAGACTACACACTCACCAGGTATGGAGAGACCTCTGGGCTTTTTGAATATTTTTTGTTTTTAAAAACTGTTATGATTTTGGTTCGATCGGTGGATGAGAACAATGGCTCCTCTGTAGACTGTTAGGAAATCGGGGAATTCTCAACCACATTAAAGTGATGATGATTTACCCCCGAACTAACAATTGTCTCAAATGTGTGCCTCATTTTCGGGACCACCGCAGGGATAGAACCAGCCTGGTTCCACTCACTTGCTTACAGCTCAGTTTTCACCGGGGTTTCAGTCTGGAAACTCTCTTCGCGAGAAGGATCGCTGGAGCACTCTAAGTGGCCTCCAGTGAGCACTCAGTGAGGGTGGCTTTGTGTGATAACGTTTAAGCAAATCGTTTGTTTGAAATGTAGTTACAACAATGGCGGCAGCGCTAGAGCTAGAAGGAGCAATACAAACAGAAGTAGCAATGCTAGCAAACATTAAAGATTTGAAACCTGAGCAAGAAGAACGAGTACATTTATCCATCGAGGGCAAAGACATTGTTTCCCTTAGTGCCACGGGGTTATGGAAAAGGCTAACATGACAGCTTGCACCGGTAGTGGCAAAGTAGGAAGTATAGCCATCACATAGTATCAATGTGCTGATTGGTTAAAGGCCTGTACAGTGGTTTCAAAATGATCCCAAGGATGCAACGACTTGAAACAATCCCGGATGGGTGTGGCCAGACCTTTACAGAATGTTAAACAGATTAACAGTTCAACAGAATGTTGTTACGTGATTAACAGTTCAACAGAATGTTGTAAAGTGTGCATGGACAGATGGTCTTGAGTGGAACTCCTTGTTCTTGCAAAAGCTGTCTTTCAGTTTCAGTTGCACAATAAAACATTCTAAGGAATCGCCTTATCAGAACAAGTTTCCGAATCAAAGATAGGTTCAATGCCAAGTACGTTTCCACTTACAAGGTCTTTGTCTTGGTGGTGTGGTGTTTAATAAGTTACAAAAGGCGGACAAGACATTACCACCACAAAATAATCATAATGATATAAACTCTGAATACAAATTTACATTGAATTTGCTAAATATTAATGTAATTATATATTTTAAAAAGAGAGAAAAGAAACTAGGGAATGGGCAAACAGTACAAGGTTGCATTAATATGACGCATTGAGTAGCTGTCCGTGGAGTGAAACTAGAGTCCAAGTTATTGGGTGTTATTGAGGAGACCAACTGCCGCTGGGAAGAAACTGTTCTTGTGGTGTGTGGATTTGGTGCTGATGAAGTTGAAGACTTGGCAGGAGGTGTGAGGTTTTGGTCCTGATGAAGTCGAAGACTGCAGGAGGGACAGGCTCCAGGAATAGATGATCATCTGCCATCATTTCTGTATGCAAGTTGCATTGCTGCAACATTTGCAGGTCTGATGGGGGTGACCACAAAAAAAGAAAGAAAGAAGAAACCCTGCTACATATCCTTTTAGAGAGACTCCTACCCTCGCACCCTGGGATACAGCACACATCCAGCCCAGGCAACCTATCCCACGGGCCCCTCTGAGCTCGAGTCAGGCCCAGGCAACCTATCCCACAGGCCCCTCTGAGCACGAGTCCGGCCCAGGCAACCTATCCCCGGGCCCCTCTGAGCATGAGTCCGGCCCAGGCAACCTATCCCACAGGCCCCTCTGATGGTAACATTAAACAGTGTAGACTCTGCTCCTAACAGACAACACCCTCTCAGTTTGATTAAGTAGGGAGTAATCAGATACCCCTTCTCAGAATATCTACTGCTGATGCAATGCTGCTTAAAGCCTATGATAATTAAGGTCATTACATTGTGGAGCCTCCATGGAGAAGGCAGCTACTGTAGTCGATGGAGCCAAGGGCATAAACATCATAACGACACATGTGGCTCCCTTGTGGTTTCCATGGCATGCCAACAAAAATGGGGCCATGGATGTTGTTTACGTCTTTATAATAATACGTGAGAAGTCATTTGGGATTATGGGGTCTTAATGGTTAACATTAAAGAATTTATCTCACCTTGTAAAGTTATGTAATGCATAATGCAGTCAAGATGGGGACGATACCATAAATATAACAGGCAAACAAAAACGTGAAGACTTTGGTGCAGAATCCTATAGGCAGAATACTAGGGTACTTATACTAGGGTCGATGCTTAATACGCTAATAGCATAAAGTATGCATTTGGACACAAGCACAGTCTTGGAAGCTAAATATTTGATAGGCTGATGTCAAGACATAGCCTTATTTCACTGAACGTTGCAGTGGAGGGAAGTGGGGACCTCACATTACTTAGCTGATAAATTTGGCACGGATAAAGTTTCAGGGCTGAAACCCGACCGCTTGTTTTATGCAGCCACTTCACTCCATTCCATGCCTCAGTCTCAGGGGTGTGTGAGGTGATGATGAGGGGGGGGGGGGGAGGGGGGGGGAACTCAGGGTGTGGTGAGGATCAGTGGTGTAGTCCAGGGTATACGCAGGTATACGGAGTATACCCACTTATTTTTCAGTAAGCGTATACCCACTTCTCAAAACAGGGCCTGTATCCTGTGCTGTGTGGGCTGCTTAAAATAAAATAAGAGTATACCCACTTCTCCCGGGACCACTACACCACTGGTGAGGATCTTTTCTTCCACCTGCCCAAAGCCCAGAGGTTGGGTTGGGGTCACACGTCCCCTACATCTCCAGGTAAACACTCGCCGTAGCGGCTCACCACAGATTTCACTTTGCTTACGCAACCAGGAGTAATCCTGTGCTTCGCTGAGTCACCAACTGCCCCATTCAGGAGGAGCGTGCAGCCGCCAGCTGAATATGCTGAATCACTCTATCAGACAGACTGCCAGAGTAGGGGGAGGAGGAGGTCAGTGTACTCACTGCAGTTAGAGGAGTTTGCCAGGCCGTTGTCACTCTTCCTGATGAAACTTCTCCTCCATCTCTGAGCCATTCTCTTAACTGTGTTCCTCTGTCAAATAAGGTTCCTCACACTGGCCGTTGCAGCATTTATGGTCAGCATTTATATAGTGCTTTTCTACTCATAACGCTTTACAGATGATTATAAAACAATTGGGTTCTATCGCACTATCGCTGTTTCTGATTGGACGAGAAACATTCTATAGTGCGTTGATGATGACCGTTAATTCAAAGTTCTTATAATTCCAAACCAAGACGTTGACAATGGAACAATTTTTTGTTGTGGAGAAACAATGGCGAAATAATCCTTTTTAAATCAATAACTTCGTGTTGAAATGTTAATTGGTAGACTATAGAATTGTTTTATAAAAGCAATATAGTACGAGTGCAAGTGGGGTAGGTAAGGGATATTCCCACCTACCCCACTCGCACTCGTACTCGTACTATATTGCTTAAATGCCTCATACATCTACCCGTTCATTCACCGATGGTGGAGGGTACTATCTAAGTTGCAAACCTGCACATTGGAAGCCATTGGAGGTTCAGTGTCTTGCTCAAGGAGTCTTCGAGGTGAGGAGTTGGGATGGAACTGGCAACCTTCTTCTAGCTCCTGAACCACTATGGCCTATCCTCGTCTCTCATTCACAACCTGTGGTCTGAAATACTGTGAGCTTTTTTTTTCTTCTCTAAATGATGTTGTGTGGTCCACAGGGCCAGATATTCTGATTTAAAGGAGAAAGGCCACTTTCACAGACCGAGCTGGCTGGATCTGAGTTCAAAATCCAGGGAGAGCAGGGGGAGCACTCTGTGTTGTGCTTTTCACTGGGTCGAGAGACAGAGGAAGAGAAGAAGAGAGAGAGAGGAAGAGAGGGGGGAAGGGAAAATGGAGAGAGAGGGGGGGGAGAAGGGAAGAGGGAGAGAGAGGGGGGGGTGGAGGAAGAAAGGAAGAGGGATAGAGAGAGACGTCATGACTGAATGAGTTTCACAGGAATACCTCTTCCACAGATTCTGGAATCATGTGGAAAAAAAAAAGTCGAAAGAGAGCCCCCATTTTTCTTAAGTTTACACAGAGAGAGGGCGAGAGATGGAGAGGAGGGAGTTTATGTAAGTTATTTATGTGCCGTATGCATTGAAGTGAACACGTGTAGCAGCGTGTGTGTGTGTGTGTGCACCCCTGTGTGGAAAAGACTGCCGTTTCTGTGAAGGAGCTGTGCTGCTGGAGCATTAGTGGAGCTGCACGGCTCCACGATTCTTGGAAACAGAAAAAAAGAAATAGTCTGTGAGACGTGTGGTCAGCGCCTCATGTTGATTTATGGAGATGTCCTTAGGGCTGTCTCACTCATGCAGCATATACACACACACACACACACACACACACACACACACACACACACACACACAGACACACAGACACACACACACACACACACACACACACACACACACACACACACACACACACACAGACACACACACACACACACACACACATACACACAGTGTCCCACACATTACCCATCACACACAGGACCACGTTGTGCTTGACCACACAGACAGGCAACACAATGCCTAGTGCCCGCTGGAACGGCGTGCTCCTCACACAGACACTTCTTGTTTTCAAGGACAAGACAAGGAATTTGATGCTACCTAGAATAACCTTAACCCTAAACCTACCTGAAATAATAGGGTGCTGACATTTGGCAGTGATTTGGTGCTGGCTGGAACAATAAGCGGTGAAGCTAGGTGGCTGCTTGAACATGGCATATGTGGTTTTTTTTTGTGTGTGTGTGTGTTTTGGTGTGTGTGTGTGTGTGTGTTTGTGTGTGTGTGTGTGTGTATTGGTGTGTATGTGTGAGTGTGTGTCTGTGTTTGTGTGTGTGTGTGTGTGTGTATTGGTGTGTGTGTATTGGTGTGTATGTGTGTGTGTGTGTGTCTGTGTTTGTGTGTGTGTGTGTGTGTGTATTGGTGTGTGTGTATTGGTGTGCGAGTGCCACGTTTCATCACACACCAAAATGAGCACTCTCCAGTGAGTTATGAGACAGAGGAAAGGCTTGAAATTGTAGAGGTGCCACAGCGATGAAGGACAGAGAGCAGCCTCTGCAACTAGCAGCTCCTTCACAGCAACAGCTGCCAGATTACAACTAGCAGGGTAACATTAGATTAACACACGGCACTCTGAGAAACACTCTCCAACTAGCAGGGTAACATTAGATTAACACACGGCACTCTGAGAAACACTCTCCAACTAGCAGGGTAACCTTAGATTAACACACGGCACTCTGAGAAACACTTTCCTCAGCACAGCTCAGCTTGCTTCCCTGAACTACTGATGGACTCGAGCCCATGGCTCTGTTACACATGATTGACAGTGGATGTCATTTTCATGTGGGCCATGACTTGACACCATTTTCAGCATCTGCATTTATACACACATGCCCACACCCAGTGCGCTCCCATACACACACACACACACACGCACACAAGCACGCAGGCACGCAGGCAGGCACACACGCACGCACGAACAAATGTACATAAACACACACGCACACTCACACGGACACGCGCAAACACACACACACTCACACAGATGCACACGCACAGACGAAACACACACACTTGCGAGGACACCCATACACCAGCATATGCTGTACATTTATTGTGTGTTCTTTCCATGAGCACACATAACATACTAAGGTTACGCTCAAACTTGGTATTTATGGCAAAACACGCAATAGCACCATGCCTCAGGCGGGCTGGAAGCAGGAATGGAATTCTACCAGGACAAAAAATATATAATCTGCAAACATTTCCAAGTCAGGTTCTCAGCGCACGCTTCCTTCAGCATCTAACAGCCATTACTCAGGGCGCCTAAAGAATGCTCACACAGAGCCCTGCACGCTCATGAATCTTCCCATCTGAAAGACAGTCCTGATAAGATTAACATCGCTGTCAGTCAAGAGCCACTCAGGATCCTGCTCCTGCCTCGTGCAAGACTGCTCTGAACACACAAATCAACGGTCCACTCCACTAAACGCTCACTTAAAAAATGAATCTGACATTTAGTTCTAATCACAGAAGAAGCAGAATCGGCCCCTTTTTGCATCTGTGTGTGTGAAGCACGGTGGGAGTGAGTGGTTGAATGAGTGAGTGAGTGAGTGAGTGGGTGAGTGGGTGAGAGGGTGAGTGGGTGAGTGGGTGAGTGAGTGGGTGAGTGAGTGAGTGAGTGAGTGAGTGGGTGAGTGAGTGAGTGGTTGAGTGAGTGAGTGAGTGGGTGAGTGGGTGAGTGACTGAGTGACTGAGTGACTGAGTGAGTGAGTGGATGAGTGGGTGAGTGAGTGATGAGTGAGTGAGTGAGTGGTTGAGTGAGTGGGTGAGTGGGTGATGAGTGAGTGAGTGAGTGAGTGGGTGAGTGAGTGAGTGGTTGAGTGAGTGGGTGAGTGAGGAAGTAAGTGAGTGAGTGAGTGAGTGAGGAAGTAAGTAAGTGAGTGAGTGAGTGATGAGTGGGTGAGTGAGTGGGTGAATGAGTGAGTGGGTGAGTGGGTGATGAGTGAGTGAGTGAGTGAGTGAGTGAGTGAGTGAGTGAGTGAGTGAGTGAGTGAGTGACTGAGTGAGTGAGTGGATGAGTGGGTGAGTGAGTGATGAGTGAGTGAGTGAGTGAGTGAGTGAGTGAGTGAGTGAGTGAGTGAGTGAGTGAGTGACTGAGTGAGTGAGTGAGTGAGTGAGTGGATGAGTGGGTGAGTGAGTGATGAGTGAGTGAGTGAGTGAGTGAGTGAGTGGTTGAGTGAGTGGGTGAGTGGGTGATGAGTGAGTGAGTGAGTGAGTGAGTGAGTGGTTGAGTGGGTGAGTGAGTGATGAGTGAGTGAGTGAGTGAGTGAGTGAGTGACTGAGTGAGTGGATGAGTGGGTGAGTGAGTGAGTGAGTGAGTGAGTGAGTGAGTGAGTGAGTGAGTGAGTGGTTGAGTGAGTGGGTGAGTGGGTGATGAGTGAGTGGGTGAGTGACTGAGGGAGTGAGTGAGGGAGTGAGTGAGTGAGTGGGTGAGTGACTGAGTGAGTGGGTGAGTGATGAGTGATGAGTGCCAGATGTGAGTGTTATGCCTAGTTTCACTTTGAGTCACAGGAGAACTTTTGTTTGCTGTTTGGTTCTATTTGCACAGTTGTATCATAAATGTAATTATGCATACATGCAATTAATTACAAATGTAATTAATAAGAGGTGAATTGAAATGTCTTGAGGTAAACTGAGCCTGCCTTGTTCACGATGAAGGTTTTGGAGCGCTGAGACTGAACACACAGAGGCTCCCGTTTCGGAGTCCCCTACCACAACGCGGCCTTTGAAACGCCTCTGCGACTTGTTTATTTTTTCTCCTTTGTTTTAAGCGCCGCTGGAAGGGAATCGTTTCCTCCTGAGGGAGCCCAGAGGGGAGCAGAGAGGAGGGTTACTGGAGTCAGAGAACGAGACTGCCCAGCGACCCTGCACACACAGCACACACACACACACACACACACACACACACACACACACACACACACACACACACAGCACACACACACACACACACACACACACACACACACTCAGGCCCCCTCGGCCCATAATTGCCGCTAATCACTCGACCTTTGACCCCTGTAATTACTTCCTATCAGTGTGCATTGTTAACACTTAGACCCTCTTTTCTCCTGGCTGTGAGGCAGACACCCAGGGCCTTATTGATTCATTGCTGAAGGCACATCTGGAGCCTGCTGTTGACACAGTCAAATGAACAATGAGCACAGCGTTGCATTTGTGCATTCTTAATCTGACGCTGCCACTTTTGTGTCACTTCAAAATCCCGGATTAGGTCAACGAGCAGATTGACAATGCCACAGTGGTACACACATTCAGAAGGGGGAGCTGAATGGTTGAATGTTATCCGTCTTGAATGTGATTTCATCCTGAGGATTTGTATGAGATTCCATGAACTCCATGGTCTCAGTTGAACTCTGTCAGGGGGTGAAGTGGAGGTGGAGAGAAGAGGAGTGGAGAGGAGAGGGAGCTGGGAAGGTCCCAACCCAAGCCCTAGAGCACTGGAGCAGGGAGGTCATCTCTGTGTGCTCGACCAGACTTCCGAGCATGGCAAACATAGTAAAGATAAAGTAAAGAGTGACTAGTTTTAATGGCATACCTTTATTTCGCCGTCACATTACACTCCACTGCTTTCCCCCCCTTCATAAACGGTTAACACTGTACTACGTTTATGTGACACACACAGTCAGCGTTGTATCGTGAGAACGGCCTCGACATGGCAGTTTTTTTTAAATAATTCATCCGCAGCTTATGGAATCATTACACAGTCACTCATTACGCATTAACACGGGTCAGAGCAGCCTCGGAGTCAAACTGTCCCACGGCTCCCTCTGCTCACTGGGGCACGCTGATGGCCTTGTGTCTCACCTGGGTCGTGCCAAGACCACTCTCCACACAGGCACCAGCGGGAGGGGCAGAGCTCCAGAGCTACATAGGCACATAGGCACTGTAGCTCACACAGTAGCCTCGACCACATTCGGGCTTGACGCCCATGGAGGGCACAGGTTCCAATCCGGCCCAATGTCATTTCTCCAGTCCACTCCCCACTTCTTCGTCATCTCATTTCCTGCCCCACTCTTCACTTACCTATCAATTAAAAGGCATAAAAAGGCCAAAAACAAATCTTTAAAAAAAAAAGGAATAGGCACGTCCATTTTACTTAGACCACCCTCATGACAATATGAGTGCCACTGGTGGTCTTCCCAAAGGACTCCACTCTCTCCATGTCACGATGAATACAGATGAAAATGAGGTCTCAATCAGGATCCTGTGTTATTACACGGCTAAATAGGCCTCCCCATTTTCGGAGTTTATCCCTGGAGGGCCGTAATTAAACAAGGCGCTTTATTTTTAGGAGTGCGGCCTCGATACAGCTGTTTCCTCTTACTGGGCTCCGGGAGCAGCGGGTTGAGCCTCATCTCTCTGGTCCCTGTTCTGCGGTGCGGTGCGGTGCGGCCCAGACAAAAGCTGCCCTGTGTCTGTGGGGCGAGCGAGTAAATGCAGCCCTGCGGAGGGAGGGAGGGCGGTCGGCCGGCACAATGAAAGCAGCCGCTCCAGGCACGCTGCCCGGGCCATGTGATGTGGCTTAGAGAGGAGTCCAGAGCGTCCTGCGACTTAAACTTCTCTCTTCCTCTCGCTTTCCCCATTTCTTTCTATCTCTTTTTTCTCTCTGTGTGTCTTGCACGGCCTTTCTGCATTGTTATTTCTCTCTTTCTCTCGTTCCCGTCTCTCTTGTCGCTTACTTTCCCTCTTTCTCTGTATCCAAGTGTCCAAACAAGCTGTTCTCACGTGATACTCAGATGAGGAGTCTGGGCCTATGACAGAGTTGAAGGGAGGAACCCTGTCCTGTCCCGTCCAGCCCTGTCCATAGTCCTCCAGCTGTGTGTCTTACAGGTCAGCCACAGCACCCAGGGCGCTGGCCTCCGGAAGCTAGTTTTCTGCCCAATTTACATTTACATTTAGTCATTTAGCAGACGCTTTTGTCCAAAGCGACATAGAACGGAGAGAACAGTCAAGGTAAGAGCAATAAAACTTGGTGTAACAATAAATACTGCTTTTTTTTTTTTTTTTTTCAAGAAATAAAAACGACATAGAAAGAAAAGTGCGGGACTGTCACTCCTTAAGTGCAAGTTAGGCCAACAGCCTTCACAGGAGGCCGGAGAGAGGACACTTTGTTTATTTTCAACAGGACGTCTTCACTAATGAGCTCTCCCTACTGAGTGCTGCTGGACAGGTGAAGACTAGTTCTGTCCCGCAAAGCCCGGCTTAACTGATCCTGCCTTGTGTTGAGTATTGCTAACACAACTACACTCGCAGTATGCGATCGCTATTAGGGAAACTGACCTCATGGTTATTTATATTTATATGTCTACTTCTATTTCGGTTCATTGTTTGAAAGCACGTCTATAAATAAAAGTAGGAATGCCCCCACCACCTTAATACGACCCCTTCCCCGCCTGTCAAATAGTAGGGGTGGGAGGAGATAAATAAGCACAGCAGACCACCAAACCACTACAGCCTGTGCTGCAGGCTGCGCATCCTCCACAACAGTGGCCCTTTACTGTGGCTTGGGTGGGTTGGCCGGAGCCCAAGCATGTGCGAGCCATGAAGACTCCCGCGGTCTCCGGTGGAGCTCACTGCCCCAGCCCACATCACTGAAAGATCCGCCGCCGCACAGATCTGACTTCAGGAGGTGGTGGCTGTAAAGCAACAGGCCTGCTTCCCATTAGGGCCGTGCGTTTGAGAGTGCGCCCGGGCAGGATGGGGGCCCCTGCTGGGGACCAGGGAGACTCGCTCACTTACTGGCACTGCAACCCTACCCCCCCCCAACCCCCCCTACCCCCCCCCCCCCCCACACACACACACACACATCCACCCCCATACCCCTGGAATCCACAGATGAGAGGACTAGAGGCTGGCTCATCACCACGGCCACTGCCACATGTTGATTTCCCCTGGTATATATTCCGTTCACAGGTTCATGCGACCGCACTTGCTTCAAACACCATCTGATTCCTCTACCAACCCCCACCAACCACTCTCTTTAAGCAAGACCCGATGCTCCTCTATAACTGTGTATCCTCTCTTCTGGATGAAAGTTCACGGTTGTCCTGCCCCGAAGGCCTCCTAGTCCTCCTCACTACCGGTAAAAACGAAACAAAACAAACTTCAAAGCGCGCTGGTCTCGCTCAGACGAGAAGAACAATAGGCTGCCGGTCTCAAGCAGAGCGGCGAGGGGTCCTGCGCTCCTCCCCTTTAATGGGAAGAGTACAATGAATGTGACAAAACCTCTCTCTCTCTCGGAGGGGAGCGCGTCTGAATATGGTCCGGCCTGACACCGTGTCAAGAGGGATCGGACATCTCGGCTCCTCCCAGGCCCTAACCTGTAGGAAGTTTGCTGAGGGTGTCATGGGGTTAAGCATTTCCGATTTCATATGGAAGTCCATGGTGTGTGTGTGTGTGTGTGTGTATGTGTGTGTGTGTGTGGGGGGTGTATCTGTATTGTGTTTCGAGGTACAGAAAGGGGTAGACATGTGGGACAGGGGTAGTGTGTGTGTGTGTGTGTGTGTGTGTGTGTGTGTGTGTGTGTATGTGTATGTGTATGTGTATGTGTGTGTGTGTGTGTGTGTGTGTGTCTGTGTATATATGTGTGTATGTGTGTATGTGTGTGTGTGTGTGTGTGTGTGTGTGTGTGTGAATATGAGTGTGTGAGAAGTGGGGAGGGTCCAAACTGCGGTTTTGATAATGGGCTCTGCGGAGCTCTTTGTGAAGGGAGGAACTCCCACCTTAAGAACCCTTGCATTCTCTCTGTGACAATGTGCTTCCATCATGTCCTCCCACTCCAATGGCTGCAGAGAAGCCTTTCATCCCATTGTCTGCCTCCTCTCCTCTCCTCTCCCAGACCCAGAGTGAGAGAAATGGACTGTTAGTGCGGCCCGGGCCCCCTATCCCCCCCCCCCCCCCCCCCCCAGCCATGCCGCTCTGCTTACCCTGTCCAGCTGAATCAGCCCCCTGAACTTAGCTGTGGTCAAGGGGGGTCCGCTGAGGTCAGGGGGGTCCACCGGGACCAGGGGTGTCCAGGGGTGTCATTGTTCCCCCGGGCTCATTACCAAGACAGAGTCCCCTGAGCCCAGAGACACGGAGGCGTTCTCAGGGCCCTCGTCCACACACGTCCTGACAGCTCAAACTGGGAGAGGAATGCCATGGAAATCAGGTTACAGTTAGAGAGCAAAGCGTCAACACTAGGCCCCAAGAGACTAGATAAAGGAGAGATGAAGGATTCTGCTGTTTAAGAGATTCTCTGGGTGACTACACACACACACACACACACACATGCTCACACACACACACACACACACCACACCACACCACACACACACACACACACACACACACACACACACACACACACACACACACACACACACACACACACACACACACACACACAGGGCCTAATAAAACAGATACCATCTGAACAATGTTAATGTATAATATATAATGTTTACCAGCATCTATACATTAAGGGTGCTATCAAATAAAATGTATTTAAACTTTTGCCCCCTTCTCATTTTTCTTTTCTTTTTTGGGGATTGGTTTTCCAGTTTTCAGCGATGACTCAAAAGCATGGCGTGGACATGAGTTGCACATTCCATAGCCACTCATCACACTGGTCATCACACATCCTCTGCTTGTTTGCTTTCGTTGGCTTGAGCGCGCTTCAGTCAGGATGCTGTGGCTGTGTGTGCGTCTGTAACACGAGGGCTTATGGGTATGAGTTTGATGGTAGGACCATTCAGAGGCGACTGTTTTGTTGCCTTGGATATATGCGTGTGAGAGCGTGTGTTTGTGAGAAAGTGTGTTTGTGTGTGTGTGTGTGTGTGTGTGTCATGCAGGACTTATTGCAGCTCACATTCCGAGCTTCAGTACCTCTGAAACAGTAGGGAGTTTGGGAATAGTGCCCGGACCTCACAGGGTGTCCCACATGGGGCCAAAGCAGGGTAGGAAACAATTAGGAGGAGGGGAGTGGGGGGGGGGGGGGGGGTTCTGACAGGCAAAATGGGGAACCTCTGCTCTGGCTTCGGGGTACAGGGGAGGAGAGGGAGAGGCTCCCTGCCCAGGCCTGGGAGAGGGGGTGAGGAGTAGGGGAGTGGAGGGCCCTGTCACGGTCCTTTGTCACGACAGAGACCTGCTCCTCAGGGGCCCGGGGCCTGCGGGGATGGAAGGGCGGGGGTGGGGAGAGAGGGCGGGGGTGGAGGGGCCAGTTGAGGAGAGAGAGGGGCGGGGGTGGAGAGCCATTCATCCAAGGCGTGAGGATTACATAAGATGTCACGTACATTAGAGCTGTACATTAAAGACAGCGGTGGGAACGGCGTGCTGGCAGTTCACCCACACCACCTTCCCTGTTTGTTTTGCCCCCGGCACAAAGGTGCGGCGCGGGGGAGTCTGTCCTCGCCTTCCCTCTCCTTCTCTCCAGAGATGTGTGTGTGTGTGTGTGTGTGTGTGGTGTTATGTAATACACTTATAAACACACCTTGAAAAAACAGAGAGGTAACGTTACAGTTGCTGTTTGCTTCACACTGTACAATTCCCTCTGGCCAAAGGGCCATTCTACTCCATGTCCTTTCATACCTTTTTAAGTAGTTAGCATTACATAGCAAGGGTAATGCACTCCCTAATGGATTGCTGCAGCTTAGGTGGTTTTTCATCAGCGTAAGAGCTCTCAAAGAAGCATTATTAGAACAACAGGCAACTGGTACGACCTTTGAGATAAATTACAAGTCTTGTTTTAAGGTGGCGCTGAGGTGTTGAGATCTAATTCTGGAGGCTTGTGCAACTCTCCCTAAGTTCATTCTGCCACATGTAATGTCTGTCGCTGTCGGGCTTTGATGTATGTGTGCCTTCAGGAGCCCTGCCTAGGGCTTCACAATGGTGGCATTGTACTTGTGCTTTTTAAAGGTATAGCACAAGCATCTGAACTGAATTAACTGGTAGGGTGTCTTCTTATCTATACATCACATGCAATGCTGTAAATGTGTTTTTTTTTGTGTGCATTGTGTGCATTGAAGAGTTCACTCTGCATGCGATATGAATATGGATATTCCATTCATGTGTCAGTTCTGCATGAGTGCACACGTCCACTGGTGAACACGGCGTATTACGCACTTCAGGATTCAACAGGAAAGGTGTCTGCTGAGGTGGCCCTGTTGAGCAAGCACTGTAAACAGATCTGTGTAAACAGGTCACAGGAAACATGAGCGTCTCCAGTCGTGTGCAACACTTGTTTTTGTACCGTCTCTCCCAGGGACACGGTGCCTCTGCATGCGCTGCAGAACCTGGTTCTCACTGAAGCCTCACACTGATGCAGGGTTGGAGCAGCCTCTAAAGACCTGTTTCTCACTGCAACCTCTTAAGACCTGGTTCTCACTGCAGCCTCTTAAGACCTGCTCCTCACTGCAGCCTCTTTAAACCTGCTCCTCACTGCAGCCTCTTCAAACCTGCTCCTCACTGCAGCCTCTTCAAACCTGCTCCTCACTGCAACCTCTAAAGACCTGGTTCTCACTGCAGCCTCTTCAAACCTGGTTCTCACTGCAACCTCTTCAGACCTGGTTCTCACTGCAGCCTCTTCAGACCTGGTTCTCACTGCAACCTCACACTGATCCAGACCTGCTCCTCACTGCAGCCGCTTACTGATGCAGCGTTGGACCAACCCCTGCTGAGAGCTTCATCCACGTGCCCTCTCCAGACAGGTCTCGGCTTTCTCACACATTCCTGATTTTGCACTCTGCTGCTGGTTGGGATTCAGGCCTTACTAGCCTGAGCTACCTCTGACAAAAGAATACCACCAACATTGTTGTGTGGCAATAAAGTTTTATCTATCTATCTATCTATGTAGTTCCAAAGTATAGATGGATAGTATATAGTATATGTGCATTATGTGACAATGTACATGAGGCGAATGCAGGTGGGAGTGCTTTGTGGCATTTCTGTGAAACTGTTTCAGAACGCAAGGATGCTCAGACAAACGTCTCTCTCTCACCTGTAAGCTAAGAATGAGGAAACCAAAAGATAACACACAGACACACACACAGAACCACACACACACATACAGAGACACACACACAGAGACACAGATACAGACACACACAAAGAACCACATACACAAAGACACACACACACACACACACACACACACAGGCACGCACACACCCCAGAGCAATAGATATTGCATTGCAGGTGGTTATGGACTGATAATGCCCAGAGCATTTCTCACCACCCGGGCACCACATGCGCTACCACAGGCTTTTCCTAGGCAGCAGACGGCACACATTCTCACCGTCTCCCATGGCAACGGCTGTCGAGATGAAAAAAAAAAAGAAGCCATTTCCTTTGCTCTGATACCTGTCTCTTCTGAGGAACTCTTTCGCACAAACCTGCACTTTGATGTTTGTGTGAACGCTCGCAAAGCCACACGTCCCGTCTAGCCACACTCTAGTTATCTAGATTATCTTTTCGAAAGGCTGAGGAGCTATTTATACAGCAACCAACACAAGCACCGAAGGCACATTTGACAATGCTTACAAAACCTCAACTGTGGCCATTAATACAGGGCACACCTTGGCTTGGCATTGTGTGTGAACAGGTGTGAGACGCCCCCGCCAGAAGTTTGTAAATGTAAACCTCATCGACAAAAAATAACTGTGCTCTTCTGACAAAGTGACAATGTCAATTGGATGAAGGTGAGGCGTTGAATAGTCTTTGAGAAATCATAAAAAAAATATTTTTAAAAATTGTAATTAAAAATGACATCAGAAACTCTGTGATATGGTCAATTAATTCATACATTATCATAGTTGGATTGATGTCTACTGGTATCAGTGACAGAACTCATTGGCTCCCTTAACGGGTTTTTTCCAAACTTCCCCTCATTGCCACACGGTGTCCTTAGTAACCAGCAGGAGGACGCTGATATTTTTGGATGTGCCACTTGGCAAATGGGCTCCGATTATGGTCAGTTCCTCTTGCCCACAGCCCCGCCCCATTCCTACATGGACTGCAAACATACATACACACACACATGCATAGTACACACACACACACACACTACATACATGCATGAAATGTGGCACACTATGTGCTTTTTAAAGTTGATGCTTACTGCACAGCTGAATCCCCACTGTCACATGCCTACACACAGACCAACATAGAATGAATCTGTAACACATTGGGCCCTAGTTTAGCTGTGTAGACTCGTGTAAATGGTCTAACTCCACCTGGTGCGAAAGGCCTATAGCGGTGTACATCTTAATGCTATGTACGTATAGGAGCTACTGAGTTCTCTTCACATTTAACTCTTAATTCTGTGGGGTTTTGAGTTTGAAATGTACACTGAAGTGATGAGAATAAATAAGGAATGAAAACACAACTTGAACATTCTTGTGCTTTTGAACGGAGCACGACTGGGCGTTACCAGGAGGAGGGGACGTCGCCCCTCCCCAGCAAAGATGAACACGGTGAGATGTAGATCTGTGTAGAATGGAGATCTGTGTAGAATGTAGATCTGTAGAATTTAATGTCATTCTTATGTTTTCCCAGTTACCAATAAAGGAGTTGTATAAAATGCATATTGTGAAAAATAAAAAAATATTAAATAAAAAAGAACCAGATATTGTGTATTTGGAGCGGCAGATTACAACGGTAGTTCCCGCCGGTGACTGCTGATGGTGGCGGAGGCTTAATCTGTGAAGTGATTCAGGCAAATGAGGTCTCGGAGAGCTCTTCAGTCCGAGACATCCGCAGGGTGGATGGGATGGTCTTCCCAAGGAATGTTGCTCTCCTGTAACGGTGTCAATGTTATGGAGAACACCGCATGCCACAGTAATGTCACACGCCCTCCCTGGGATGGGATTCCCACCAGTTTACGTAGGTACAGTGGTTTAGTGGTCCCTGGAGAAGTGGGTATACTCTTAATTTTTGTAAGCAGCCCATACAGCACCGGATAAACGCCCTGTTTTGAGAAGTGGGTATACGCAAAGCTAACTGAAAAATAAGTGGGTATACTCTGTATACCTGTGTATACCCTGGACTACACCCCTGCGTAGGCTGCGTAGGCACCTGAACCAGGGCCAGAACCAGAATCTCAACCCAGGCTCTAGTCCTGCAGTGGGCCACACTGAAGCGCTGTTGGGGACCGGGCTCAGGACCAGGGCTCAGGGGTCAACAGAGAGGGCTGGCTTGTTTGCTTTCGTTGGCTTGAGCGCGCTTCAGTCAGAATGCTGTGGCTGTGCGTGCGTCTGTAACACAAGGGCTTATGGGTAGAGTCTGATGGTAGGACTATTCAGAGGCGACTGTTTTATTGCCTTCGATGTATGCGTGTGAGAGCGTGTGTGTTAGTGAGAGAGTGTGTGTTTGTGTGAGAGTGTGTGTTTGTGAGCGAGTGTGTGTGTGTGTGTGTGTGTGTGTGAGTACCCTCTGTCACCAGGCAGATGGCCATGAAACCCTCCTGTGATTACACAGTGCATGCATTCGGAGGGTGTTCAAGGAGGGAGACACAGGAGAGTGTTCAAGGAGGGAGACACAGGAGGGAGACACAGGAGAGAGACACAGGAGGGAGACACAGGAGAGAGACACAGGAGAGTGTTCAAGGAGGGAGACACAGGAGAGTGTTCAAGGAGGGAGACACAGGAGAGAGACACAGGAGAGAGACACAGGAGAGAGACACAGGAGAGTGTTCAAGGAGGGAGACACAGGAGAGAGACACAGGAGAGAGACACAGGAGAGAGACACAGGAGGGAGACACAGGAGAGAGACACAGGAGAGTGTTCAAGGAGGGAGACACAGGAGAGAGACACAGGAGAGAGACACAGGAGAGAGACACAGGAGAGTGTTCAAGGAGGGAGACACAGGAGAGAGACACAGGAGAGTGTTCAAGGAGAGAGACACAGGAGAGAGACACAGGAGAGAGACACAGGAGGGAGACACAGGAGGGAGACACAGGAGAGAGACACAGGAGAGAGACACAGGAGAGTGTTCAAGGAGGGAGACACAGGAGAGAGACACAGGAGAGTGTTCAAGGAGGGAGACACAGGAGAGAGACACAGGAGAGAGACACAGGAGAGAGACACAGGAGAGTGTTCAAGGAGGGAGACACAGGAGAGAGACACAGGAGAGAGACACAGGAGGGAGACACAGGAGAGTGTTCAAGGAGAGAGACACAGGAGAGAGACACAGGAGAGAGACACAGGAGAGTGTTCAAGGAGGGAGACACAGGAGAGAGACACAGGAGAGAGACACAGGAGGGAGACACAGGAGAGAGACACAGGAGAGAGACACAGGAGAGAGACACAGGAGAGAGACACAGGAGAGTGTTCAAGGAGGGAGACACAGGAGAGAGACACAGGAGAGTGTTCAAGGAGGGAGACACAGGAGGGAGACACAGGAGAGAGACACAGGAGGGAGACACAGGAGAGAGACACAGGAGAGAGACACAGGAGAGTGTTCAAGGAGGGAGACACAGGAGAGAGACACAGGAGAGAGACACAGGAGAGTGTTCAAGGAGGGAGACACAGGAGGGAGACACAGGAGAGAGACACAGGAGAGAGACACAGGAGAGAGACACAGGAGAGTGTTCAAGGAGAGAGACACAGGAGAGAGACACAGGAGGGAGACACAGGAGAGTGTTCAAGGAGAGAGACACAGGAGAGAGACACAGGAGAGAGACACAGGAGAGTGTTCAAGGAGGGAGACACAGGAGAGAGACACAGGAGGGAGACACAGGAGAGAGACACAGGAGGGAGACACAGGAGAGTGTTCAAGGAGGGAGACACAGGAGGGACATTTGTAGTTAGCATGTGCAGATCTGTTGCTCAGGGTTACGTGTGTGTGTGTGTCAGCCACAGAGCTGGGCCAGGCTGCATCACATATGATCTTCACAGTGCAGAGAAGGAGAGCTATTAAGGTGCATTATATTGTGATGTTTAGTCTTTGTTATTGTAAGACAGGAGTCAATGTATCTGCACAATAATGCTGTGTAAAGGCAGGAAGCCTTCACTTAGTCTGTTTCATTGACTGAAGGAGTAGTCATAGGGATGTGTGCAGTCCATCACGATGGGAAACCACGCAACATAAAAACAAGTTACTGATCCCAGTCAGAAGTCATAGCAGAATGTCATGAAAAGAAACTTCATTCCAAATACCGTCATTCATTTGAACTGAATGCTTTCTACATAAGTCACCAGTAACCCTGTGAAATTCCTCTTTGATGGTGCCTCGAGGTTAGTGCCCACGCAACAGTGCAGTAGGCGTTTAAGTGCAAGTGATACTTTTCTTACAGCTCCTCAAACAGTTGCTTTCCTGGTATGTTATGCGTCACCAGTGTTGTAAAGGAAACAGCCGCTGGCAAAAATAGAGAAATGAAGAGCAATGCAAAGAATTGTCTCTGATCTGAGAGCATTTCCGTAGTGCGTAATATTAGACGTGATGAATAATATTAGTTGTGATGAATGAGAATGATGTTCGGATAAATGATAGAGTGTGACGAAAAACAGTATCGCTCCATTAGGTAGTCATCAAAGAATGATAGGACGTCTCATCAAAATTTCTATCCCGACTTAAGGGTATGCAAATGAATTCGGCTTTGAGCGACTTAACGAGGAAAGAGCACCCCGTGTACAACAGCTGCTTTAGGCTCAGCAGCAGGAGGGATGAGATTTGGGGAAAAGTCGGGGTTTGTGATAGAAAACCTTACAGCAAGCAGGATCGGTTCAAAGAGGCAGTTACCATGACAACTGACCCAGAGGTTGAGGTACCTCTTTCTGGAACGGAAGTTTCCCCTCATCTTCAAATTCAGAGTTTTCCCCTAAACCTACTCCCTGGTGTTGAAATCCATCACCATAAACAGCAGCCGTCTTAGGCACACCCATTCATGCAGTCTAATGGTCACAGCTGATCTTGCATTTTACGTACCCGGTCAATTCCTGACCACTGTCTCTGATATATCCCACAGAGGCGGCAGTATGTCTACATATAACAGACACCAGTATCCTCGCGTCATGCAAACACATACATTTATACGTCTACTCACTACAGATTAGCCAAACAGACTTTCACTCACCTGTTGAGTGCTAATGGTGTTCTAATGAGTCAGAAGCACCTACAGTAAGTTCTACAATTCTACAATAGTTCTAAGTGAAAAAGCCATGTAAATATGGAAATATAGAGAAATAGTTTCACTTTTCACAAATAACTCTATACTTCTGTAATCAGTTGTCTGCATATGTCCATTATAGTGCATACGTCCACACAACTTGACACTGCGCAGATGTAATGCAGTGTGGTCACATTCAATCATGCCCTTGAAACTTATATCTGATAGAATGTCCTTTTAAAAAAACCAATGCATTTGTGGAATTAGCCTGTCAGGAAAGTGTCAAAAATCCACCAATGAACCTAAAATCTAAATCCCTGATCAGCAATGTCAGTCATTTCAAAACATTCCTGACAATTATGTGTCAACGGATTTAATTGTTGATAACAACAGAAACAGCATTATGGTTAATTGGTCGGCTTTAATTAAACCTTCCGCTAATTGACTTCAGCCTGGCTCACTTAGTACCTTTGTCCCCACCTTTCTCTCTCTCTCTGAGTGTCTCCTTGTTGTGCAACAGTGCGCCTGCACTGCCGTTTCCCCCAGACGATTTTGCTGTCAACCTAGGGTCCATTGTCTCATGCTAGCCTTTGACGTGGTCTAAAAGATGGACAGATAGGACAGCATATCATGTGATAAAAACACTAAAAATATTCCTCAGTTCATTTTTTATTGGCTAGCTGATGTCAGTGGCCGACATGAAAGCACAGGTCAGTCGGCAGCACAGAGGCTCTCCGAGGGGTCTGTACATGTGCTGAACATCAACAGGGCTGATGTAAACCGGAGTCACGCTGCTATTCAGCAGAGACACGTTGGTAATAAGACACTGACAGGAGAGTGTTTGTAGCACAAACACTCTCTGTTTCAAACACACACGCACACACACACACACACACCCTGAGCACACACACACACACACACACACACACACACCCCATGAGCACAATGGCGCACAGAGACTCTGTGGAGCTCCAGTGTGGGGCTGGCAGAGGCCCATGAACAGCTGGCTGGGGCAGTTAACTGAGCATGCCACTTGGCTTTTAAGCCTCAAAACCTGCCCTTCTTCAGCCACAGGGGCTCGCCAACAAGGCCCTGCCTTTTACTGCCCAAACAAAGACTCACAGGAGGCAGATAGAGAGAGAGAGAGGGACAGAGAGAGAGAGAGACAGAGAGAAAGAGAGACAGAGAGAGAGAGACAGAGCCAGAGAGACAGAGAGAGAGAAATAGTGTGTGTGAGTAAGCGAGAAAGGCAGAGAGAAGAGAGAGAGAGAGAGAAAGAGTGTGTGAGTAAGCGAGAAAGGCAGAGAGAAAGAGATAGAGTGTGTGTGAGTAAGTGAGAGAGGCAGAGAGAAAGATAGAGCGAGACAGAGTGTTTGTGAGTAAGCGAGAAAGGCAGAGAGAAAGAGAGAGAGAGAGAGATAGGGTGTGTGTGAGTAAGTGAGAGAGGCAGAGAGAAAGAAAGAGCGAGAGAGAGAGAGATAGAGTGTGTGTGAGTAAGTGAGAGAGGCAGAGAGAAAGAGAGAGAAAGGCCAAGACAGAGAACAACACAGCCCAACATGTGACTCCCTTGAGTCGGTGCCAAGCCATTCATGTCAGCCGGCCAGGCCAGGCCAGCCATCACAGTGGAGTTGATAAATGCCAGCATGGCAGAGGAGCAGCTGGTGGACGGGAAGAGAGGCGGACTCAGCCACCACACAGAGAGCCAGGGAGTGAGAGAGAGAGACAGAGAGAGAGGGAGAAAGAGAGAGAGAAAGAGAGAGAAAGAAAGAGACAGAGAGCGAGAGGGAGAGAAAAAGAGAGAGAGAGCGAGCTAGTGCACCCGCATGCTGCCCTGATGAAGCCAGGGCCACTGGCATAAAGGCCAATCTGTTACATTTTGGAGGGAAAAGGAGAGACAAATATATATAAAAAACACTTATCTGTCAATCAATGACATTCAGTGTGGGGGCGCTGGGTGGAGCTGGTTTTACCGCAAATGAAGCGTCTTTTGTTTTATTTTTTTTAAAGTCCTTATCCCTGGTTATCCCTGCCAGTCTTGGCATGCAGCTGTCAGAGGTTGGGCCTTGTTCTTCCGTCTGCTGCCTCCTCCATGATTCAGGCAGCCTTAAACACAGATCCTGTTACACTTCACTTGGCTACGCAGGTCAAAGATTAGACCTTAAAACCATTTACATTAACAAAAGTTACACGAGTTATTTAGCAACTTAACAGGAATTTCAATTATCCCAAGGCCTAGGCTGAGGTAGCGCTGTAATCCTCTACACTGCTAACTTGGCTTCACTAAAACACCTACAACAGTGGCACCACAAAAATAGAACAAAACCAAAAAACGAACCGAGACAAACTCTACTACGGTTGTAGAGGGAGTTAACAGTTGTAACGCGGTGGCGTTTATCTACAGAGGCGCGAGGCGGCCATGCTGCTGCTGCTTCATCCTCGTCAGTGACATTTAGGAGGAAGGGACGGGGGCCGCGGGAGCGATCCGTCTCACCAGAGGGGGGGGGGGGCTGCTTAAAAAATGCCACAGACTCCTGGGGGCGACGCTCCCCTGAGAGAGGCGGACGGAGCCTCAGCCGAGTGCCCCCACCCCACCCCACCTCCAATCCCTCTGTTCTAAAGGTGAGCCCCCCCCCACCCCCCCTCGTCACTGCCCCAGGCCACACGCAAGCAGAACCAGATAAGGGAATAAACCTTCAGTGTGCCATCATCCCGACAGAAATCACTGCCTTTGTGATCTAACTAAGCTTTCAAGTGTCCCCTCTTACTCTAAGCCAGGAAAGCCAGTGAATTAAAAAACTAAAAAAAGTTGTGAACTCATTGCACTGCTGACAGGTTTTCGTCAGCAATTCTGTGTCTTCAACCTACAAATGCAGATGATCCCCATTTTGCAGTGGAGTTCTTCAACATGAATGATGCCGCAGTGTTCTGGCATTAAGTGTATTGAGTTCGTGTGGCGAATGATATTGTTGTCATGAGATATGATGATTTATTTTTCAATAATGTGAAGGAAAAGACAGTCATTGATAAAAGGTTCGGTGTAAGAGAGACGGCAAAAAAAAAAATGTAATATTGGGGTAAGTCAGGGCCCTATAAATGCAAGGCGTGTGCCACACTGGGAATAAACCCCTGAACGTTTATGCAGTGGTGGGCGCATCCCTTGAGAAAGCCATAGATCATTCTGCCTTATAAATCAGTCACACAACCATCTGTACACATCTGTCACGTTTATTGCTAACTCAATACATCTCTCCACTCACAGAGAGGGAGAGAAAGAGAGAAAAAGAGAAAATGGAGAGAAAGAATGGAGTTTAGGGAACAGGAGCCAGGAGGCTGTGGAGTCCCCAGCAGAGGGGTTTGAGCCCCAGGGGATTTGGGTTTGGATGCCCCTGAAGTAGCGCTCACTTCACAGGAGACAGATACCATCAGTCACACGGGCCTGGGGACGTCCGGCCGGCCTCAGGACCCCAGCCCTGGCTGAGCAGACCAGCCTCCTGCAGGGCAGAGGCAGCCACTGGCTGAAAGATCAGATCGGTCCTCACTGAGACACTAGTGGGGTAAAGTCGGGCAGCCACTGGCTGACCAATCAGTACTCACTGAGACACTTGAGGCAGCCACTGGCTGAAAGATCAGATCGGTCCTCACTGAGACACTAGTGGGGTAAAGTCGGGCAGCCACTGGCTGACCAATCAGTACTCACTGAGACACTGGAGGCAGCCACTGGCTGAAAGATCAGATCGGTCCTCACTGAGACACTAGTGGGGTAAAGTCGGGCAGCCACTGGCTGACCAATCAGTACTCACTGAGACACTTGAGGCAGCCACTGGCTGACCAATCAGATCAGTCCTCACTGAGACACTAGTGGGGTAAAGTCGGGCAGCCACTGGCTGACCAATCAGTACTCACTGAGACACTTGAGGCAGCCACTGGCTGACCAATCAGATCAGTCCTCACTGAGAAACTAGTGGGGTAGAGTCGGGCAGCCACTGGCTGACCAATCAGTACTCACTGAGACACTAGAGGCAGCCACTGGCTGACCAATCAGTACTCACTGAGACACTAGAGGCAGCCACTGGCTGACCAATCAGATCAGTCCTCACTGAGACACTAGAGGCAACCACTGGCTGACCAATCAGTACTCACTGAGACACCTATGGTGGTGGTGGTGGTGGTGATGGGGGGGGGGGGGGTATTCCTATAATGTGAAGTTGCCCAGGTGACATCGCATTCAATTACTAACTGGAAATGATGTGCCCTCCATCTTCCCTATAGGCCATAGGTATGACCTGTACCACACCTTACATTGACATGCATTTACTGATAGAAATAGTACGCACTATGTAATGCATCATGTCATGTAGCATGCATAACCTGTGATTGAAACAATACAACAGCCACCTGATGTATATGTATATCTATATATTCTCAGCTGCGTATGGAGGTGCTATTTATTAAGGTAAGGCGCGTAATGAAAAGGGTTTGAATCCCCTCAGCGCCCAGCACTGAGTGATTGGATCTGACATTCCATGGAATTGTGCTCAGTGGAACCCCACTCCAGGGATTCTTTGCGTCCCGGAGGGCCGCTGCCACGGGACAGGCCCGGACATGCCCCCACGGATGAGCGCCGGGATAACTGATGAGCGCAGCACTCTGACAGGAAAAAAATGTGGAGAGGGTGGGTGCAGCGGGTAATCCCACTATTGTCACTGCGTGGAGGAAGTTAAATGCGCTCAGCAAAAATGTCAGCTTAGATATACATACGGGTATCTCTATGTTCGGAGTTAGATATACATACGGGCATGTCTATGTTCGGCGTGAGATATACATATGGGAATCTCTATGTTCGGAGTTAGATATACATACGGAGATCTCTATGTTCGGAGTTAGATATTCAAATGGGAATCTCTATGTTCGGAGTTAGATATACATAGGGAGATCTCTTTGTTCGAAGGTCGATATACATGCTATGTTCGGAGTCTTCTAGCCCATCTCTTGGGATCAATTGTGTGGCGTGAAAGCTACACCACCGAAGAGAACCACATTTTCGCCCAATACTGTTTCAGTTGCAAGTGGTTACAATACTTGAATTATACATGAAAAGCATGGAAATGGAGAAAATGTATGACAATTTTTAGAGGAGACATTTACATGTAGACAGGCCTTTTGAAAAACTTCAGTTCATTTTAGCAGAACGACTGTACAGAACTAAACAACACCGATAAGTAGTATGCTTCATGCTGTCAGTGCGAAACAGCAAAGAATGAACAAAGGACAGACTCAAGAGGAGATGAAAGCAGCCTTGGTCTAGATGTATGTTACTAAGCAACAAAAGCAAGGTCCATTTGGATCCTTCACTTCTACTGTCAAAGCCCAAGGCCAGATTCAAGCATCTGTACAGAACCATGGGCCTCTGTTATTCTACTGAGAGACGGTTTGCCTTCCATGAATCTACCCTGGGAAGAGAGAGGCTCCATTACCATTTAAGGCTTTTATAAATATGAGATATGGCAGGAAAAACTGCTTTTAATCAGGGCGACTTTGCTATAGCGGCACATCAACAGTTGATTGCGGCAGAAGAAAGCGTTTTATCATGTGGAAACATTTTATTTCCCACCCTTGGGAGACATGGAGTGGCTCATTTGCCACCCGTTTTACTACTCTCTGGGGTGAGGCCCTTTGTCTTCTCCTACTAAATAGGCTGTTTCTAATTCACAGCATACCCCTCTCTCTGGTTATATATCGTACAAGTGTGTGTGTGTGTGTGTGTGTGTGTGTGTGTGTGTGTGTGTTTCTATACGGTGTTATATAATGGCAGCGAGTTGTCCTCTTAGGCTGGGTTGGGGCTTGGCTGGCCTCCAGACCCACACAACCCTCTCTGTCCAGCCTGCACATCGGCCCAGCCATCCCTCTCCACACACACACCACACACAGACACACACACACACACACACACACACACACACACACACACACACACACACACACAAACATCCAAACACAAACCCAGAGTCCAACAGCAGCAGCAGCAGCTGCCTCCCTCGAGGCTTGGCTAATGCTAATAAGATGCCGTCTTTATGGAGGGCAGAAGATTAAAGATCTCTCTCTTTCTCTCCCTCTCTCCACTTCGTCTATTTGTTCCCTCTTGGTGAAAGGGGAAAAAAAGAATGCAAGTCCAGCTGACTTGCACCTGCTCAGCGGCTGTGGACTACAGTAGAACAGCACAATCTTTTTAGCAGTCTTTTCACTTTTCAGTGAAATGGGCTGTGTGGTGGCTGGTCAAGGACCCTGGAAAGTAGCCTTCCTCTGAAATATTTAGTCTCGACTGTAAATAATTAATACACAGGACAGATATTCAGACAAATATGTTCTTTTCGGTGGCTTACAGGACTACGTGTTTCAACAGACATTGCTTTATAAACTAACCTACCTGAACTTTTATTCAGGCGGCATGTTAATGTAATCATAATAAAGGGAATGTATTTATTTAATGCTTTCTGCACATTCCAGAGTACTCAAGGCTATGCCAAATAGAAGTCATTCATTAAGTCATTTAACAAGAAAAACGCTAAGAATCTTCCCTTAAGACATTTCTTATGGGTATTATTTGCTTTGAACATTATGCCAAACATAACGAGGGAAAAATGCTTGAGGCCCTCTAGAGAATATTTGACTTGTGAGGATGTGTTTATGAAAAACGTTCTCCAGATATTATGCAAACAGTCAGTGCCACACTAGACGACGAGCTGCCCTTCTCGTCTCAGACCAATCTAAAACTGTATCCAGACTACAGGGAAGAATATTTTTAAACTCCCTTGTGACTTAAGGTCATACATATTACAAGAGGGGGCGTGAACTCAATGTGAGAAAGCTTCCAAGGTCAAACACACTCCCCCAGACTGGATGCGACATTGACCCGACCTGTGACCTTTCGCACCTAGCGTATGACAAGATGATGGAGAGAGACCAACAGACCCCATCCTTCCCCATTTTAAACACCTTCCTTCTGTTTAAGCCCACATAGGAATAAGCAGGTCAGCAGATGGAAGACTGGCAGGTCATCCGTAATAACCTCCCTTAAACTGGCTCCAGAGTCATGTAAATATAGACTAACTAGATTCACTGGTGACTCTGCTGGTAGATGTGTGGGTGTGGGGGTCCTCTGCTCAAAATCTGTGCACACAGTCTTGACGCATGTGTCGACTATACCGACAACTGCTACGGACTGGATTTATTTGAAGGGTGCGATCATTTCTTGTCAACACTTAACTACGGCGTTGTCATTTTGCAGGTATCCAGAGAACTGTTCCAGTCATTTTTTTTTGGCTTGCCTGGTGAGCTGTCTTTAAGACAAAAAACTCAAACATCAAGCGCAGATACATGAAAGGGGTATAAACTTCACTGAGACAGGGACCGACTCCAGGAGACTTTAAAGATTCCACATCAGTCTCACACACAGAAACACTCTCACACACACACACACACACACACACACACCCATGAACCCATTCACATGTGCATCAACACCTTCATAGACAGCAGCACATCTATTTTAAGCAACACACACAAGGATGGGGTGAACTGGTGGAGAGAGGAAAGGAGCTGTCAACTCCTGCAGACTATTGGGTTTGATGGAAGAGCTTGTCCCATCTGGGCCTCAAAAAACAGTGAATGGGGGGACTGAGGCTGTGATGAAGTGATATAGACAGATACAGGGGGATGAATAAAGGCAGATGGAGAGAGGGAGAGGGAAAGAGGGAGAGAGAGAGAGAGAGAGAAGGGGGAGTTGGGGGTGGGGGGATGGGGGTGATAGAGCTGTTCATGTTGGAGTGGAGAGGTCAGCAGGAAACCGCTGTGGTAATCCATCACCACTGGACCAGGCTCAGGTGCTGCCCCTCCCTCAGAGAGAGAGGGGGGACTGGGGCTGAG
>NC_137918.1:18996676-19321676 GCF_963457725.1 Sprattus sprattus | reverse complement strand
GAGATGTCACAAAAAGGTCAAAGTGACAGTAGAGTGATATACCCCCCCCCCCCTTTTCGTTGCATGTAAGACCAACAGATGACCAGGTCTCCCCTCACAGCTGGTCAATATTAGGGATTCTTTAAGGGAGGGGGTCAGTTCTGAAGCACTGCCTCAGATGGGCAGAGGGATGGTGATATTGATGATGGAGTGATCTGGTGATGATGCTCCCTCTATGACTCATCAGGTTCCATCACGCAAAACAAGGCAGGATTTTTTTCCACGTTACTCTCAGGCCAAGACTATAAACAAGATAGACGATCAAAAGCTGCAATAATAAAAAGTGTGCGTGTATGATTATGGCATTTATTGAAGAAAGAGGATATCATCATCACGCAACTGGAAGGTACTACGCAGACCTTCATCACTTCATACCCTTGGTAGCCTTTTTACGCCCCAGCTAATCATTTCTGCAACCATAAGCGATAATCCACTAGTAACACTGAGTGATTTGGTGTGATTTGGACTTTCACGACGCAGTCCAGCACATGAAATCTGATCTGACGGCACGAGACAGGCCGGTTCTAATAGGGGTCAGAGATGTCACCTTATGAGCCAATCAATAACGAGGCACGGCCCGTTTTAATGGCCCAGTGAAGACAGGGGGTGGTTTATTATTCATGAGAAGTGCCCGTCTGCTTTTGAGTGGTCGGCGGGTGGGGGCTCGCTGGGGGCCACTGGGAAGGACAGGCTGGGAATGCAGAAGGACACCTGGTGGGAATGGGAATGGACTTGGGATGAACGTGGCTCTGAACCGTCCAAATTCATCGGCAGCCTTGAGATCTATTGTCTTCCCTATTGCGAGTGCTCTTCCAGACGGTCTAAACTTGAACATGCTGACGAATCATTAAACTCTTCCCAGTCTTTACATAAGTGGTATGTAACATGCAATATGATACTGTAGGAAAGAAAAATAAATAAATACAATAAATGAATTCAATTTAATTAAAAGGAATGTGTCCACTGCCTGTAATGCATGGTAAACAGTAGCACTGATCTCCCAGTCTGCATCAATGCCCTGGAGAAGATAGAAACACAGAAGGAAGGAGAACAGGCCGTTTACTGAGACACAGACATGGAGGGATGCCCTGGCCTGCTGCCTCGCCGTCTCTAAGAGAGAGAGAGAGAGAGAGAGAGAGAGGGAGAGAGAGAGAGGGAGAGAGAGAGAGGGAGAGAGAGAGAGAGAGAGAGAGGGAGGGAGAGAGAGAGAGAGAGAGAGAGAGGGAGAGAGAGAGAGGGAGAGAGAGGGAGAGAGAGAGAGGGAGAGAGACAGAGGCAGAGAGAGAGAGAGAGAGGGAGGGAGAAAGAAAGAGTGAGAGAGAGAGAGAGAGAGACAGAGAGAGAGAGAGGGAGGGAGAGAGAGAGACAGAGGCAGAGAGAGAGAGAGAGAGAGAGAGAGAGAGAGAGGGAGGGAGAAAGAAAGAGTGAGAGAGAGAGAGAGAATGACAGAGAGAGAGAGAGAGGGAGAAAGAAAGAGTGAGTGAGAAAGGGAGAGAGAGAGAGAGAGAAAGAGTGAGTGAGTGAGTGAGTGAGAGAGAGAGAGGGGAGAGGGAGAATGACAGAGAGAGACAGAGGCAGAAAGAGAGAGAGAGAGAGAAAGAGAGAGTGAGTGAGTGAGTGAGTGAGAGAGAGGGGAGAGGGAGAATGACAGAGAGAGACAGAGGCAGAAAGAGAGAGAGAGAGAGAGAGGCCTGTGAGAGTGTGCCAAGAGGCAGGGGTTTCCACCCACTGCCTGTTCCAGGTAAAAATGTGTGGAATTACCACCAAGCCACACACACAGATGTCAGCAGGTGGATGATGCAACGTCATGCAATCCTGAAGAGGTCAAGGCTAGCACAGCTGTTCGGTCTGGGAGTGGGGTTAAAGTCCTAGACCCTTCGTCATCAGAGAGACCGCTCGGACAGGCTTCTTTCCTGGCCCAGTATCACATTGCATGTTACATACCACTACTGTAATGACTGGGAAGAGTTTAATGATTCGTCAGCATGTACAAATTTAGACCGTCTGAAAGGGCACTCGCAATAGGGAAGACAATAGATCTGAAGGCTGCCGATGATGATGAAACAAACTTGGGATATGTTCTATTTCCTCCTAGGCCCCTGGAGAAGAACAGATGGCACAAGACGAGCCATTCATCCCAGAAAGGCAGTTAATCGGCCGATCGGAGGGAGCGTCATCAATAGATGACTGCCATCTACTGTGAGCACTTCAGAGGCATGAAATCCACTCAAATAAAAAAAAAATACGGCTTACTAATTATAGCTGCTGTTGAATGAATCACTCATTGTATCCAGTAACCCCGTTAGTCTCACATTCCTACCCGAGAACTCATTAACCTCGCTCTGACTGTGCCGTTGGCAGGTGACAGACGCCATCAAAACAACTCTTTAACTTGCCGACATTTAAAATCGAGCACCAAGGAAACAACCTGTGAGGTCTTGTAAAATACCAAAACATGTGATCACTGTTCAGGAATAAAGCTTCCAACTTCAATGAATGAATGAACAAGCACCAGGACATTTACTTTCCCTCTTTTCAGCATTTCTGTATCCGATGGCACACTACACAATCAGATAATGGAGTTTGCGTTGTGCCAGCCGCGCCACCAGCGCCCTTCACCCTCGGCTCAGAATCATACGGGCGACTATCGGGCACGGTTATTATCAAACGTTCTGCCGTTATCAGCGAGTCATTATCAGCTGCTCGCATTTTCCACATTCCATCAGACAGGAGAGTAAAAAGTGTGTTGCGCTCAGCAGTGCACTGTTTGAACCATCACAGTTTTTGAAGTCACGGGTAAATATTTGCCGGCTGCTGAGTGGAGAACTTGTGTCCTTTGTTGGGTGTTTGCCTGTAGTGAGTTTTGCAGTGTGCTACTCCGCTGCTGGAAGTTTGCTTAGCCGGTTACCACCCTCAGAACAGAGGGGGGGGGGGAGGGGGGGGGGCACGGTGATGAAAAGTCCTGCAAAAGTGTTTGACAAGGCATGGGGCAAGCCTTGCCGTCACAAATAAGGCACATTGTGGGCATATTCCTTCAAACAGAGGAAATGTTAACAGGCACACACTGCTAGTCATTTTTTCCCAATTTTCCCGACTAACAAAGACCACCAATGCAGTTGACCTCTCTAACCCTATAGCCCGTAATAGTAATGACTTGAACTTTTTCAATAACAAAATTGAGACAGGAGATAAGATTAACAATCTTCCCCCAAACCCACATGCATTGAGACTACACCAGAAACACCCCTGTGGCCAGGAGATTTTCCCTGAATCCTTCAAACTCATTGACATTCCTAAACATACCTCCCTGATCTCATAAAAATATATCGATAACAAATCCGAACACTTTGCCTTTACCCAATGCCTTTACTTAAATTACAATAATAAATAACTCTCAAATCCTGACTTTAGGATATGTTCATCAATCATTCATGACGGCCATCATCAAACCATCTCTTAAAAAGCCAAACCTAGACCCTGATACCTTGGCCAATAACAGGCCAGATCTTTCTCTCGACACTCACATAAAACCGATCAGAAAGACCAAAGTCAGGAAAGCCCCATACTTCCAGGATGCAGAAAAGCTAGTCCATGCATTTGTCTTGACTACGGCAATGCTTTTCTATCGAGTAACGCAGTAACAACTCACTTGAGCCTCCAGCTGATATGGAAAATGCAGCCGCTCGCACACGTGTACAACTAAAAAAATATGAACACATATCTCCTCGCTGGCTCCTTAATGTAGAATCGAATATTCCTAATATTCAAAACCCTGGCCCGGTCAAACTGGCTACGCCCTCTCTTCCCTCCCTTATCTGAGAAGCT
Source organism: Sprattus sprattus (assembly GCF_963457725.1). Lineage (NCBI taxonomy): Eukaryota > Metazoa > Chordata > Actinopteri > Clupeiformes > Clupeidae > Sprattus > Sprattus sprattus. Next base: position 19,317,812 of record NC_137918.1, on the reverse strand, counting down.
GACACCCTCTGTACCTTTTTCTGAAACGTTCCTCTTTTTTACTCCCCATAGTTAGTAATGATGAGTGGAGGTCCAGCAATCACTGCAGAGTCTCTGGTGGAAAGGGTTGCTTTTGGCTACTGGCTAAACATTTTGAACTAGGTTGTACTTAGTTGCTAGCCTGGCCATTACCAGCCTGTGACTCCATTTCATTCCGTCTTTCAGTCTGGGCCAACCCAATGCATTTTGGTTTCCGAGATGGGCGGGTGCTTATCTTGAGGTTTAAAATCATTGGAGTTCCCTTAACCAATCAGCAACGTTTAGTAAGCATTCGGTAGATTAAACTCTTCCCAAAGCCAGTTGGGAGAAGAGCTACGACGTCCTTTCCAATCATAAAACTTACAAGAAAATACTCTTGTTCTCCTTTTAATTTTCTGATGTTCTCGAGAGTTGAGACAACTTTTCCGATAGCTTTTCGTGTCTTTTCCTCCAAGGCGAGTTTTGCGTCACAGCTCTGAACTGTTCGCTGATTGGTCCTGCAAAATTTTGAGTTCTGGAGACGATTGTCAATGGGGTTGGGCCAGACTGAGTATGAGCTTGAAATCAATTCAGGCGGAAATACGTAGGCTGGTGTCACCAGGCTTCTTAGTTGCCTCTCGTCTCTCCCTATTTTAGCACCATTGCCTCTAATGCTGATGGTCATGACCATTGTTCTCCACCTTTATAAGAATATAATATACTAACTAACTCAATAAAATAAACTAACAATCGCATCCAAAGTTCAACTTCATATTGCCTATAGTGCGTCACACACGCATTCAGATTGCCAGCATAACTACCCCATTCTCTGCAAATATGAGCAGTCATGCGCTCACCCTATTAATAGGAACCCAATACATTAGATACATTACAACCCTCAACACTGTGTCATTATGTGTGCATGCTGGCATAATGAATACAATATATTCTTAAGCTTCAATCAGTGGTTTGAATGCTCTCTCTCGCTCTCTCCATTTTAACCAACTTTCAATCTCGCAACATTGTGCATATACCATCTTGTACGTTTCATGTAATCTTGTATAATTCATTTATTTTTTAATAATAATTCATTTTATTTTTAACGCACTTTTCATTCCAAAGAAATTTCAAGAGTGCCTACATATTAGAAATAAACTATAATTATAACAAATTTAAATATTAACATAAGCATAACAGAAAAGATTTCACACAAGGCCAGAAATGCTGGGCTCCGTCAAAGCACCTTGAGACAATTCCAATTGTTATTGACGCTATTCAAATACATTTGGATTAAATTGAATCCCCACCCCCACAGTAACACACCCCCCCCCCCCCCCCCCCCCCCCCCCCCTCCCGACTCACCGCATCTCCAAAACCCCAAGCAATTCCATTAACCTGCTTTATCCGTACAGCCTGACATTTCCCTATCCTCAATTCACATGAAATGACACCACACGGCAGTTTAACCAAAGCAATTTCATTTCTGTGCTCATCTTTAATCATTACACACATATGGGCAAGCATTTGTTCACCTCGGGGCAATGATTACATTGTTGGTTTTTAAAAGGCTCCGGTGGAAACCATATGTTTGAGAATTAACCTCAATCCCTGTGATTATAAGCATTTGATTACAACAATTGCCAGGGTATTAAAAGACCCTTTTATCCTTTCACTCGCTGTGCTCTAGGGCTGTAAAGTCTCTGGTGTCTTGCTGCCATTGAGTCCAGGCGTTGGTGAGGCAACTACGTCGAGCCATTTAAAACAATGACTGGCAGCTCTGACCTGTTGTAGGATGAAGGGAGGGTCGGCCTGAGCCACTTCCTGGGCTCCTCATCTCTCTCAGTCACCCAAGGAGAGTTTATCCCCGTCTCGAGGGGGTTAAGAGGCTGGTTTAAGAGACAGACCTGGCACGCTGCACCCGGCTTCAGGTTCCTCTTGGGTCATCCTCTAGGGGCAAATCATCATCATTCACTCGGTCGGCTTGATCCCTCATCTGCCATCCCATCCTTCAGTCTCTGAAGCTGCCATTTTCGGTGGCGAGGGCCACGTCGCATGTGAACTCTGGGAACACAACAGAAGACAAAGAAAACACATGTCAGTCTGATGGTGAGTCTGATGGTCTGAGCATCCAATGACTTCACTAGACAAACACAATACGTCCCATAAACCTTGAACTCGCTATTGAGCAATGAGCTCCTATTGCCCAATTTTGCATCATGTCACTTAACTGTGATTGATGCCCATGACTACTTTACTTTATCAGATGAGCCTAAAGCAATTGAAACTTTGTCCTTAGCGCGCTGCGTGGACTCCCTCAACATCAACACGGCACGTAAACAAAGGAAATGCAAATTCAAAGTGGATCAATCAAAACAACCTGCAGTCTCTCAGGCAACCACTACACCCTAAGGAAAACCAAAGATGAACTTAAACGATACTATGCCTAGAATTTTTATTTTTTTTGCCTGAAACAACACTTCACCCCATATTTGTACCTGAAAGGGTCTTGGTCTGGAGTTATATTGACATGTAAGGCCGACGCGTGTTGAGGTGCGTGCTTATATGTAAACAATACCGGCCAACACTCCTGTTTTCCCCAGGATGCTCTCAAACTTAATAGTAATAATAGTCATACACAAATCCCTAAGTTTTGTATGTTTGTCTGACGTCACCCAAGTTGCCAGATTGTCTATGAAACACAATCTACTACACACACAATCCACACACTACACCCAAATTCTACCCAGCTGTCACTGCAACCTGGCAACCCGCGACCCGATGCAAGAGGAGTGTGTGCAGCTGCTCTCTGTGCTGGCAGACGTGCCAGTTGAATGCTGAATGAATTAGCTGGCTGACTTGGCTCTTGACAAAATGTCTGGGTAGGACGCCTCCCCCCACTTAAAAAAACAAAAAAAACAAAAAACCCTCTCATATTGTTAAACCTGTCGACAGGTATGAACATGTGTGTTATATCGGCAGGTTTGAAGTGAACATGAGCTGCAGTGCTGTTGTGTGTTATATCGGCAGGTTTGATGTGAACATGAGCTGCGGTGCTGTTGTGTGTTATATCGGCAGGTTTGATGTGAACATGAGCTGCGGTGCTGTTGTGTGTTATATCGGCAGGTATGATGTGAACATGAGCTGCAGTGCTGTTGTGTGTTATATCGGCAGGTTTGATGTGAACATGAGCTGCAGTGCTGTTGTGTGTTATATCGGCAGGTTTGATGTGAACATGAGCTGCAGTGCTGTTGTGTGTTATATCGGCAGGTTTGATGTGAACATGAGCTGTGGTGCTGTTGTGTGTTATGTCGGCAGGTATGATTTTAACATGAGCTGCGGTGCTGTTGTGTGTTATATCGGCAGGTATGATTTTAACATGAGCTGCAGTGCTGTTGTGTGTTATATATCGGCAGGTATGATGTTAACATGAGCTGCGGTGCTGTTGTGTGTTATATCGGCAGGTATGATTTTAACATGAGCTGCGGTGTTGTTGTGTGTTATATCGGCAGGTATGATTTTAACATGAGCTGCGGTGCTGTTGTGTGTTATATCGGCAGGTATGATTTTAACATGAGCTGCGGTGTTGTTGTGTGTTATATCGGCAGGTATGATGTTAACATGAGCTTCGGTGCTGTTGTGTGTTATATCGGCAGGTATGATTTTAACATGAGCTGCGGTGTTGTTATGTGTTATATCGGCAGGTATGATTTTAACATGAGCTGCGGTGCTGTTGTGTGTTATATCGGCAGGTATGATGTTAACATGAGCTGCAGTGCTGTTGTGTGTTATATCGGCAGGTATGATGTGAACATGAGCTGCAGTGCTGTTGTGTGTTATATCGGCAGGTATGATGTGAACATGAGCTGTGGTGCTGTTGTGTGTTATGTCGGCAGGTATGATGTTTACATGAGCTAAGGTGCTGTTGTGTGTTATATCGGCAGGTTTGATGTGAACATGAGCTGCAGTGCTGTTGTGTGTTATATCGGCAGGTTTGATGTTAACATGAGCTGCGGTGCTGTTGTGTGTTATATATCGGCAGGTATGATGTTAACATGAGCTGCAGTGCTGTTGTGTGTTATATCGGCAGGTATGATGTTAACATGAGCTAAGGTGCTGTTGTGTGTGTCCAGCTCTAATGGTGTGAGTGAAGCGGAGTCTGTCTGATGAGCTGGCTGTGTACGTGCCTTTGTTTCCGTGATTCAATTTACAGTATTATGTGCGTCAAGCTGCAGGGCCGTGTGTGTAGCGGCAGTGTTGCGTATGTTGAGGAAAGTGCTGTGTGAGATGAAGTGTGTTGTGTGAGTTGCTCTGTGTGTGTGTGTGTGTGTGTGAGTGAGCTGCTCTGTGTGTTTGTGTGTGCCTGAGTTGCTGTGTGTATGTCTGTGTGTCTCTGTGTGTGTGTCTCTGTGTGTGTATGTCTGTGTGTGTATGTCTCTGTGTGTGTGTGTGTGTATGTCTGTGTGTGTCTCTCTGTGTGTGTGTCTGTGTGTGTGTGTGTCTGTGTGTGTGTGTATGTCTGTGTGTGTGTCTCTCTGTGTGTGTGATTGTGTGATTGTGTGTGATTGTGTGGTATGGGTGTGAGCGCTCTTATTTGGCTTATGACAGCAGCTCATCAGAGTGATGGTGGCAGCTGGCCTAGAGCCAGCCGGGTGGAATTATCAAATCACCAGAGCAGCAATATGCTTTATGGAGTCTGAGCTGCTGGGGTGTGCTGTGCTTAAACCTCCCTCTCTTTCACTCTCTCTCTCTCTCTCTCTCTCTCTCTCTTTCACTCTCTCTCTCTCTGTCTGTGCTGCTGTGGTGTGCTGTGTTGTGCTTAAACCTTCCTCTCTCTCTCTCCCTCTCTTTCACTCCCTCTCTCTCTGTCTGAGCTGCTGGGGTGTGCTGTGCTTAAACCTCCCTCTCTTTCACCCTCTCTCTGTGTCTCTCTCTCTCTCTCTCTCTCTCTGTCTGTCTGTCTCTCACTCTCTCTCTCTTTCACTCTCTCTCTGTCTCTCTCTGAGCTGCTGTGGTGTGCTGTGCTTAAACCTCTCTCTCTCTCTCTCTCTCTGTCTCTCACTCTCTCTTTCTCTCTATCTCTCTCTATCTCTCTCTTTCACTCTCTCTCTCTCTCTCTCTCTCTCTCTGTCTGTCTGAGCTGCTCCGTCAGAGACATCCTGTCAAAGCTCACAGACTATCAGACTACAGACTACCACCAATACTGCACACCACAAAGCAAAATATAACCTCTGTTAGTCAACAAACATGGCAAAAATGTGTCATCACACTGATCACAACTCGGATGTTTAACACATCACTTATTCGTTAGTACTACCTCTGGCTTTCTTAGCTGGAGAAACTAAGCTCCCCTCACCTCCTGCATGTTTGAATATTTATTATATATTATAATTACTTATTTATTATATTTATTCAGAAGAGCGGAAGGCAGCGGGGCATCTTAGATGACCATGACCTGTCTGCTGTGAAAGCCAGGGTTCCTTCAGTGCTTAAGTGCTTAATACTCACCTCTAGTGAGAGTGTGAGTGTGTGTGTGTGTGTAAGAGGAGCTGCGGAAGAAAAGCGTAGGTGTCGGGTCATTTTTTTTGGGAGTTTATTTCAGCGTGGAGACCCCCTCTAAACGTGTTGCTCAGAGAATGGCCTACCTGATTGTAGAATGTGTTGGCACTTATACCATTTAGTCAGGTAGAAGACGGGGGGGGGACACACACGGGGGAGACAGTGAGGTGAGGGGGTTCACCTGTGGGTGGAGAGGGGTGAGGACAGAGGACAAAGGGTGATAGCAGGAAGGGGGCTATCTGGGGGGGAAGGGGTTCAGATGCTAATGAGACAGACAGAGAACACATCCAGAAGGTATGAGATCAGATGATACAAAATAACGGCAGAATAGCAATATCCGGTTCATTCAGCTGTAAGAACCAGTAAGACTGGCAGTCTCACGATGCATCAGTGTGACCTGGCCAGACAAGGACTCAGAAAGGACATCCGGCAATCTGGCCCGAGCCACATACTCTGGTGGGAATGTGGAGAGGGTTCCAGTGAGAATGAGGGACCGTGCGTTGACCCAGTTCCCATCTGCTGCTGCGCGAGGCAGGCGCTCGCTCGGTGCTGCGCTATCTGTTCTGTTATCTGAGAGATTACATGAACCTCACACGCTCAGAACAACTGATGGCAACAGAATTATCTCTTGCATCTTTACTGTTTGCATCACACTCTTATCATGAGTTCCTCTAAACTAAGTTGTGTGCACGTGAGTGTGTGTGTGTGTAAAAAACATCTGTTTATTTGGTGCATTTAACCTATTTTCCTTCCAAGTGTAAACTATAAAGAGTACGTAAAGTATTGATATTTGCCTTTCAATCCTCACGCCCCCTTCAACAACACGGCACCATCATCAGAGAGCCCCAGGAGTGGCTCCAGCCTCCTCCTCCTCCTCCTCCTCCTCCTTCTCCTCCTCCTCCTCCTCCTTCTCCTCCTTCTCCTCCTCCTCCTTCTCCTCCTCCTCCTCCTTCTCCTCCTTCTTCTCCTCCTCCTTCTCCTCCTTCTCCTTCTCCTCCTTCTCCTCCTCCTCCTCCTCCTCCTCCTTCCTTCCACTGCTTCCTCCCTTAGCGCCTCCCCTGCCTCTAATGAACCTGCTTAGGGAGGCAGACACGACCCAGCAGGTCTCACAGGAGGACCTCCATCGAGAAATCACACAACTCACAGAGGGAGAGGTGTAGGTCAGGCACAGCTGGAATACACCAGGTATGATACCTCGGACACTCTCTCACACGCGCCCGCACAATACAGGCACGCGCACGCGCACGCGCACGCACACGCACACGCACACGCACACGCACACACACAAACACACACACACAGAGGGAGAGGTGTGGGTCGGCACAGCTGGACTACACCAGGTATGATACCTCGGACACTCTCTCACACGCGCCCGCACAATACAGGCACGCGCACCCGCACGCACACGCACACGCACACGCACACGCACACGCACACACACACACACAGAGGGAGAGATGTGTGTCGGCACAGCTGGAATACACCAGGTATGATACCTCGGACACTCTCTCACACGCGCCCGCACAATACAGGCACGCATACAGGCACGCACACACACACACACACCATGCAGGCTGATGGTCTAATTACCCATGCTCATATCAAAACAATGATGGTATCAGTATGCCACTAGCAGAGAACGACGGGTGTACATGCTCAGCGGATGTTCCCAGGGTGTGGGCTCTGACTTATGAACACATTAGCATCAGTTTAGATGTGCTAGGGTACTACAGGGTAGAGCGTAATGACAGAGTGGATGAGAGGTCTTCTGAAGGCTGCGAGTTTACAATGTGTTCATCACAAGCAGCCAGCCATCTCTCCCTCCTACAGCTACTAAACGCAGTAATGGTTGTGGAATTACAGGCACAACTTGCAAAATTGCCTTTGAAGCGATGACTCATCTTGATCGTTAAAAACAACTTTATTTTTGGCATTGAACTATCACCTGCCATCAACAGAAGGAAAGCGACAAGAGAGAAATAATTGAAGTGATTAAACACACTCGTATTCCATTCAGCAAAGAAAACCAAGGTCAGTTGGCCAAGCAGAGCTCAACAGCATCCACAGGAACAGAAGCACATTTCTACTGGGCTAGAGCTCAACAGCATCCACAGGAACAGAAGCAGATTTCTACTGGGCTAGAGCTCAACTGCATCCACAGGAACAGAAGCACATTTCTACTGGGCTAGAGCTCAACTGCATCCACAGGAACAGAAGCACATTTCTACTGGGCTAGAGCTCAACTGCATCCACAGGAACAGAAGCACATTTCTACTGGGCTAGAGCTCAACTGCATCCACAGGAACAGAAGCACATTTCTACTGGGCTAGAGCTCAACTGCATCCACAGGAACAGAAGCACATTTCTACTGGGCTAGAGCTCAACTGCATCCACAGGAACAGAAGCACATTTCTACTGGGCTAGAGCTCAACTGCATCCACAGGAACAGAAGCACATTTCTACTGGGCTAGAGCTCAACTGCATCCACAGGAACAGAAGCAGATTTCTACTGGGCTAGAGCTCAACTGCATCCACAGGAACAGAAGCACATTTCTACTGGGCTAGAGCTCAACTGCATCCACAGGAACAGAAGCACATTTCTACTGGGCTAGAGCTCAACTGCATCCACAGGAACAGAAGCACATTTCTACTGGGCTAGAGCTCAACAGCATCCACAGGAACAGAAGCACATTTCTCCTGGGCTAGAGGCCAACAGAAGCTTCTGCACAATCACTGGCAGGTGAATCTGATGTGGTTTAGAGTTTTGGTAAAAAGTAGGCCTACTGAATACTATCTAAATACTGAAAAGGCATGCAAAATCCCTGCCAAAACACAAACCACAGCACAGTTGGCACTGATAGAAGGCTTGCTAGCGTGGTAACAAAATGTCTTCTGGCGATATAGTTCTGGCGATATGTACTGTGAATGCTTTTCTGACAATTCCACAGGGCGGTCCGACCCGAGCCACAGAACTGCATAGTGCATAGCCTAGCTGGCTAGCTGGCATAACAGGTGTGTTTATCCATTCTACTCATGACCATACCTAAATTAATTTGAAAATGATAGCATTACCACTTGCTGGATTAAAAATAAAATAAAATAAAAACATGCTTCAAAAAGTGGCAAATTGTTGCAAACGTTCACTATCATGGAGCTGTTATGCCTTTCTATCCGAGTCCCCATTCTGAACTGAAAGTCTGAGAGGGTGAAGGCTTTCCTCCCAGATCCATGAAAGAGTAGCTGTTCCCATAATTGACAGACAGCCTGGCCCAGCTGACAGGAGGGGGGCCACATTTCTGACTGCAGGCGGCTCTCCCCCCCTGCAAGCCTCACTCTGATATTTACTTTGCAAGGAACAACCTGGAACTTCCCATATGGCGCTGAGTCACGGTGACATCAGGTCTGTGGTCCAAGCAGAGAGGCCTGAAAACGATCCTAAAATAGGGTTTCAGGACAGCTGTGTTCTAGGGGTGGGTATCGCCAACCACCTCGCGATACGATACGCATCCCGATACAGGGGTCGCGATACGATATGTATCGCGATACATGCGATACGTACGTATACGATACGTATCCCGATATTTTAGGCTTATAACAAAAAAAAATTGCCTGTAACTCCTTGACAGTACATCATAACATATTTGTCACCTCATGTGGATTCTACAGAAACTCTGCTTTCAAATTATACCATCAACTGGATGATTGGCAAAGTATGCAGGCAGGCACATGAACCAAGTAGACGCTGTACAAAAAAAAAGACAAAAAAAAAAAAATTTTTTTTTTTTTGTTGCACGTGAAGTATCGATACTGACGCCTCCGTATCGATACACGCATCGTAAATAGGCCCGCGACGATGTATCCCCGTATCGATATTTTGAACACACCCCTACTGTGTTCCCACACGGGGTTGTCTCCTCATCATATGTGCTTCAGAGCAAAGGGACATTTTAAAGTGCAGTTTCGAATCTTCTGGATCCACCATCATGCCAATACTGAGCTCCCACCAAAACACTGAGCGCCTGTGGTCATAATATAGTTTAGCCTTCAGAAATGAGGGTCATAATAATATTTGGGACTCAATGGTATTTTGTTTTAGTCGGAGAATGCTCAGTCAGGAATCCGGCTTTATTCTTGTAATTCATCAAAGGAGAGGGGGAGGCTTCACTCAACATTCACACCTAAATCTCAGATTAGACATTGAAACAGTCCGGGTTTAAATGTCCTACATAGGATAAGGGGTACCCCATAGCACCTTCCCTCCATACGTATCAGTCTGCTCCCTCTGAGAGGGGAAGTTTCACACTGTTGGTTTCACAGGGGGAATTGTTGATTAGCAAATGTCTCAGAGACCTGTCTTCATGGGGGTGGGCTGTAAGGAATACACATATAGCAGGAGGTTCAATCAGAAACCCTTACATCTGAACCTAAGTCCAATTAAAAGCAACCAATACAAATTAATATTAGATTCATTGGATTATTGATTATTGTCAATCATTATTCACTATGATCCTTCATTCTTATTTGCAACTCTTTCAGACTTCAGGCCACAAATTGTGTGGTCACATGAGAAATTAAAGACATAGAAGTTGATAACACAGACCAGATTCGTGTTTAGCCTTCCATGTCCAGGCCTTATGTGAGAATACAGGCCAGTCTAAAGATACAGGAGATCTTGCAAGAGCGAGACCATGCCAGTGAGTGAGAGAGACTCCCATGGAAGCTCACAAACTGTTCAAAATCCATGCAATGGCTACCTTTAAAAGCTAAAAAAAAACTATAACGGCAAACTCAAAAACAGCATACCAGATCTGTTCTGTATATTTATGTATATAAATATTTTGTCTTGAGAGAGAGAAACCTTGAAATGGTTGACAGCAGTGCTGGGAGACATGCTGGGAGACATGCTTACAGTGCAATGCTAGTGACCACACCTGTCAAGTTCCCCTGACTAAAGTGGGCGGGGCCACTGATTGACAGCCATGAGCCACCTCCTCTGCCCGCACACAACAACAAAGAACACACGTGCAATTTTGTTACATTCACAACGCAGCATTACGTAAACAGGTCTGTGTTCGCCCCCGTAAAGATAATAAGCAGCTGACCTGCTGAAACATAACATACCACACCGATCATAATAATAAAATAGAGAACTGCTTGAGGGAACACTTTGTGATGAGGGAACACTTTGAGATGAAGCAACGGCAGTGTTGCGCAATCGGCAAACAACTGGACGGAACACATGTGGGTGTGCATGTGCATGACTAACCCTGCATTTTTTGAGACGTTCATCAATTTGTTATTATCTGACTGAAGAAAATCCCACCAAAAGAAAGAGAGAGAGAGAAAGAGAGAGAACGAGAGAGAGAGAGAGAAAGAGAGAAAGAAAGAAAGAAAGAGAGAGAGAGAGAGAGAGAGGAAGAGAGAGGGAGAGAAAGAAAGAAAGAGAGAGAAAGAAAGAAAGAAAGAGAGAGAAAGAAAGAAAGAGAGAAAGAGAGAGAAAGAGAGAGGGAGAGAGAGAAAGAGAGAGAAAGAAAGAAAGAGAAAGAAAGAAAGAAAGAAAGAAAGAAAGAAAGAGAGAGAGAGAAAGAGAGAGGGAGAGAGAGAAAGAAAGAAAGAGAAATAAAGAAAGAAAGAAAGAAAGAAAGAAAGAGAGAGAGAGAGAGAGAAAGAAAGAAAAACACCTGATGTGAGGACAGCTGAAATACTTAACAGTTTTTCATGAAGAACCGCCTGCAGCCCCAAACAAGCGCCCACAGCGTAAACTTGGTTCACGGCCAAAGGACCGTGGTTTGGTTGCTCTGTGACGTTGTTCGGCCGTTATTGCCCAACAGCTTCACATGTGGCTTTGAAGGATAACGTAGCCCCTTTTTTTTCACATACTTGTGTTGGTGTGAGCAGGCAGGCACAGCCCTGAGATTTGATAGTGAGGATGGAATGCACTGGGGATGGGGCGACGCCAGCTGCCAGGTTGAGCTCGGTCCACTGAGATTAGGGCCCATCGTCTGCCGGTATCGCTCCGCTCACGCAGCCTCTGCCTTTGGGGGGATAAGTAGGCAACACCGCCTCTCTGGCCTTAACTGCCCCCCCTTCTTTACCCCAAGCCTATCTCCATCTGCCACCAGGCTCTGTTTCTGGGTGGGAAAAACTTCTGGTTTTGACCTCTCAACGGAAAGTTGACCCTCCTCCTCCTCCTCCCTCTCACCTTACCACACAGCTCTCCTTTACACAAACCCTTCCTGCTTCAGTCCTCCCCCCACACACACACACACACGCACACACACACTTCTCTTGGTCTGTTACACACCGCCCTTACTTAAACACACACAAGCACACACACACACACACACACACACACACACACACACACACACACACACACACACACACACACACACACACACACACACACACACAAGCACACAAGCACACACACACACACACACACACAGCTGTACACACACTGTGAGTTAACCACCAGCACACTCTGGAAACTCCTCAAGGCCCTCAGACTGCCCTGGAGTAACACTGAGTCTCTCCAGTGCGGTCTCTGCTTGTACCAACTTGGAGCCGGAGGGAAGTCTGGGTCCTTCCAGGTAAACTTCATTTGATGCAAGAAGCTTTTCTCCCACCCTAGGCTTACTAAAATCATAGATACAGCAGCTTTTCATTCATTTTGTACACAATGTTTCTTTTGAACCTTATAAATATGAAACCCTTTTTTTAAACCATCCAGTGCTTGATAGCAGTATTTCATGCAGCAGGCTAAGGAAACGCAGAAATAACGTTTGAACTTGAAGGAGTTGTATTGGTAACCTATGAAGCTCGCAGGGTAAAGTGCCTATTAACGGGAAAAACGAATGATTGACAAAGACAATAAAATAAAATAACATTGAATGCATATGATGTATCAAGTGTAGAGTAAAGCACATTCTATGGAATCATTGGAATAAAATAAAAAAAAACAGACAAAATAAAATGGGCTCTCACATGACATTGGTGGCAATCTGCAGCGTGTCACTATCAATGGCCGTGTAGGTAGTTATGACCTCTTTTAGGTTAATGGTGGTCTGAGGCACGCACCACTTTGACTAGAGGCTGGAAGCGAGGGCCTTCTGGCTCATTTTGGACATGAATATTATTAATGGCAACTTATCGAAGACACACAGCTCAAAACAAGGCACCTCTTAATAGTCCTTGACCACTTCATCAAAACATTCTTAGAAATGCTTTAGTTCATTCTAAGAAATGTGTTTTTTTTTTTTTTTCACACCACAGTTGACAGTAAGTGCAGGGCAAAGAGACGAGGTCTCTGCGGTCTCTGAAGTGTGATCGGACTCCTCTCAAGACACTCCTCTTTTCTCTCATTCTACCTCCTCCTCCCCTCTTTCTTCCCCTTTTTCCTTTCACGATTACTGTGCCAGCGGTGTGACTTATAATCGGCCACTTTGTGATCTTACTACGTGCTTCACGATGCTTCCCCAGGGGTGCTGTTTGTCTGTCTGTCTGGCACGCTTGTGCGCTTCGGACGAAGATAAAAGTGACAAGAGCAGAAATGAATGAGTGTGTCTCAACAGGCCCTCTTGAGCTCCAGAGGACCATGAGACATAAGTGTGGCCCACTCTAAACAGTTCCCTCGGGGACTACGTCCAGCAGAGAACAGGAACTCCCTCTGTTCTCCAAGAGGGGGGAAAAAAATCATCCATGAACTAGTCTATAGATTGGCTTTGTCATAAAATGAGAAATATGTGCTTGGACACCCCGTGATCCAAACTGAATTTTTCCCCTCCAGCTGTGTTCCCTTCACTTTTGTAGGCAATATATATATTTAATATAATCTTGTCTATGTAATCATGTTTACCATGCATGTTTTCTGTAATCACTGAAGCCATAAGTAGAGGTATTCTATGGAAGAAAGCATACCTTCCAGAAGTTGATATTAGAAGTAGTAAAATGGTCTTTCCGTGTCAAACACAAGCAAGACTCAAGCAACAAAACCACATGGCATTGGCTCTTCAGATAAACAAGACCAGAGCGAGGTTTCTCAGTAAGCGCGCCAAGACGGGCTCCTGATCAAAAGATATGATCAATAAGATGATGTGTATATACGAGCTCTGCGAAGCAGCCCTGGCAACACGCAAACGTTTACATGTACTAAGCAAGTAAAGGGAGATGATGTTTGTATCATGGTGGAGATAGGTGAGAGTATCCCATTTCTTACATTTCCATGAGAGTGTTTTCGGACACCACACACACACACCCACACACACCCACACACACACACACACACACACTTTTCCTCTCCCTCACACACACAGACAGACTCCTGCGCGCAGGGATAAGGTGGTGTGTGTCTGGAGTAAATGACAGACTAGGCTGAGCTCAGACAGTGGGCCATTGGAGCAGACCACTGGCGCGGGTTAACAAACACCACGCCACATGAGAGCGGGGGGAGCGCCAGCCAAGCCTGACAGAAGCGGGCCAAACGGCCATCGGGTCCATGCCAACCAGGCCTGCCACTGCCAACCAGGCCTGCCACTGCCAACCAACCCCGGCGGGCCTGCCAAAGAATGCACACAGGTCACTATGAAGAAAGAGAGGGTGTGTTAGTAAACATGTATGTATGTGTGTGTGTGTGTGTGTGTGTGTGTGTGTGTATGTGTGTATATGTGTGTGTGTGTGTGTGTGTGTGTGTGTGTGTGTGTGTGTGTGTGTGTGTGTGTGTGTGTGTGTGTGTGTGTATATATGAGTGAGAGAGAGATAGAGAAAAAACAAAACAAAAAGAGAGCACAAGAGTGAGCCACTATGGCAGATAAGGGAATCCCTTTGCCCTCTCGCGAATGCCACGGTGCGCAGACACAGAGAGTCTTTCATCGGGCGCCCACACACACACACACACACACACACACACACACACACACACACACACACACACACACCGGAGAGGAGCGTAAGAGACACGCATTACTACCCGTGTTTACCTCTGCAGCAGCTCCTCTGTGGGTGGGGGGAGGAGAGAGATGGCTCATAGCTCTCAGAAATGCTCTGACTCAGAGAAGGGATGATAGAAACTTAAGAGAAACACACCTGGATCCATTAAAGTCCATTCCAGTGCCGACTCCAGGATGTCTACTTGTGCGACTGGGTTTATGTTTAAAAAGAAGTCCAAGTCAATCAAGGAATATATCATTGTAACTCACCCACTCCTCCACATTCACTTACAACACAGTAAACCCTGTTAAGTCCTTCAAAAAGGTCTCCAAATGCATTACCCCCTCTCTTAGGCACTGGAAGAAATGAATACATTAATTTACACAACTACAAATCCTTTTGGCATTTATGTCCCACAGGAACACGCCTTTCTTCAACATTTACTGTACAGGATGAACCAATTCCATCTGATTAAGATCATCTGCTCTCCAGGTTACAGCTTTATTCTCACGAGATAGGAATGAAGCAATGATGTACTCAGATAAACAGATACACTTTGGGCTCTTCCAACTACATGACTTTTCAAAAGTGACAGTTTTACACAGTTCGGGGAAATCGTAGTGCACTCCCACACTAGTCACAAAGATATCTAGTAGGTTTCATTTCGAAACCTGTGGGCGACTCTGCATTTAGTTGCAATCGAATGTGACGCAAATAAACAGAAGAAGTCCTCTTGTGGCTGGGCTGTCTGTCGATTTAGGTTTTTAGGTTTGTTACAATTTAGGTATTTCTATTTAGGCTCTCTATGGCAATGTATAATAACAATAGCATTAGCAGGTGCTGCAGCGGTTTATACACAAAAAATTAGGAGAAATAAAAAGATTGCTAATGGAGCTAGCTGGCTATTTATCTACTGAATTAGCCAACGTAGCTAGTTACATTGAACAAACAAGTATTGTTTCATTGAACAAATATCTGAGGGTAGGTAGCTTAAAAAGTTATCTAGTTTCTTTTACAAACATTATGGTTGTGTATTGATATTAACCATTAAGTAGGTTCCTCTAGATTTCAACAGCTGTCAGCTTGAAGTGGCAAAACTATCAAACTGAAAGTGATTTCTGGTGCAGGGATAATGTGTAATAGTGTGTGTGTGTGTGTGTGTGTGTGTGTGTGTGTGTGAGCATGCATGCAAGGACACATGCTACAAGTTAGATATTGCCCACGTGTCTCCACTACGAAAGGAAAGGGAAAACTTCTTCTTTTTCTTGGAGGAAATGTAATCTTATTGCAGACATGCTTCAGTGTGTGGGCACACATGACACTTGAGGAGCAGGATCCCCTTGCATCCGTCTAGACATCGGAGCGGAAGAGAATATTAAATACTCCGCCATAAAAGTGAGTAACACACCCACACAGGCTTCCATATGAACCAGAGCTCAACCTTTCACCTCGGAACACTTCCTTCCAGAACAAATTTGTCAAGAGTTGACCTGGATGTCAAATGGACAAAGGCCTTCAGCCGCCATCTACCACAACTTTTCTTTTCATGTGGATGTGTGTCATGAGGTGAGGTGGGTAATGGGGTGAGGCTTAGCTGGAGTGCTCACAGGTCTGACATTTAGGCCTTCAGCTCTTTACAAAAGGGGGCATGGGATTTTTCTGGGGTGTGGGTGAAAGGGGGGGGGGGGGGGGGGTTGCAGGGGCAAGGACTGAAAGGCCTTGTTTGTGTCTCCGTTGAAGCAGTTTGGTTCCCAGCACATCAATACTGGTCTTACAGTGAAAGTCTGGCACATTATTCTTGTGCGTGAGGATGAGAATATGCGTGTGTGCGTGTGTGTGTGTGTGTGTGTGTGTCTCTTCCCACTGCTCGGGCCCAGACAATGATTTAAGGCCATGTCGCCACTACACTCCTGGGGAAACTGTGAGGACACAACTTACTTCATTTTGCTAGGATTCTGCTTTCACTCACATCAAATACTGCTGTCGCTAAGCAAAGATGCCATTTTGATGACGTAGAGAGAGAGAGAGAGAGAGAGAGGAGAGAGAGCGAGAGAGAGCGAGAGAGAGAGAGTGAGAGAGAGAGAGAGTGAGAGAGAGAGGATGCATGCAGTAGGGGTGTGTTCAAAATATCGATACGGGGATACATCGTCGCGGGCCTCTTTACGATGCGTGTATCGATACGGAGGCGTCAGTATCGATACTTCACGTGCAAAAAAAAAAAAAAAAAAAAAAAATTTTTTTTTTTTTTTTTTTTCTGTTTCTTTGTACAGCGTCTACTTGGTTCATGTGCCTGCCTGCATACTTTGCCCATCATCCAGTTGATGGTATAATTTGAAAGCAGAGTTTCTGTAGAATCCACATGAGGTGAGAAATATGTTATGATGTACTGTCAAGGAGTTACAGGCAATTTTTTTTTGTTATAAGCCTAAAATATCGGGATATGTATCGTATACGTACGTATCGCATGTATCGCGATACATATCGTATCGCGACCCCTGTATCGGGATGCGTATCGTATCGCGAGGTGGTTGGCGATACCCACCCCTAGCATGCAGCCTGATGTGGTGGTCTGGCTGCATGTGTTGTCCAACCACATGTACGGCTGACAACCACCTTCGACTGATAGGAACCAATATGATGACCACCAGAGTCCAGCAGGTTTCAGGCTTAGTGACCGCCCCGTCACTGGCAAACCCAACTGTATACAGTGCCGTGTGGTTTACTCAAACACACACACACACACACACACACACACACACACACACACACGGGCCAATATGTGTAACCAAACATGATATGGGAGGGTTGACCCCAGGAGACCTCATGTTTACAGTGAGAGGTTAATCTACAGAAATGCAGACAGGGGCATGATCACCTTATGTGTATGTAAACAAACTCAAGTATGCATGTAGGCCTATGTGTTATGACTCATTTACACACACAAAGACATAGACGAGTGAACCACTTCTTCCTCATAAGCACCTTACTGTATACCAATAGCTCATCTACTTTACAACAGACATATGGAGGTACTACATCTCTAACCATTTCATCTACATATCTAACCATTCCCTCTTATCTATTCACTCTTATTTCCTTGGAAGTTTCTTCTCTGTTCTCTCATCCAAAATAAACAGACGGGTGAGCTGTAGTTGGAGGACTAGGTTCAGGAAAGGACACCTTGACTGTAAGAGAAGGAAGCACTCAGGAGATGGGTTCCATGGAGGCCACATCTTAGCATCAGTGACGGAACAAAGCCACCGCCCCCAGCTCCGGAGCTCATTTGGCAGGGAGCCGACTAGCATCTCTGGTGGCATGAAGGTCAGACTCAGCAGCCATCCTGTGGGGCCCCCCCAAGGGAGGAGGGAGGGGGGCAGGGGGGTACTGAAAGGGCAGATGGCACACCTCTCACAGTCTCACAAATTTGACCCGCCATTTGTTTCCTATTTATCACGTTTCCATCAGTGCATGACTACACACATACACAAGTGTATTCATATTGGGTGAAAAAAATAAAAGCCATAACATCTCGACATGATAAATCATTGTCTGACCTTTCTGAGAAGCAAGACCCGCGTAACTGGAGAACGGGGGCGACAAAACAAAACCACATGACACAACCGAGGATGCCCACAAGGCCGCCGCATATGTTTACTTCCACCGACACTTGATCATGAATGAGGCTTGTTGTTCTGCCATCTCTCCCTCTGTCGTACACACAGAGACGGTTCCATCCATTGCCACCCAGACCAGTGTCGATTCAGCATTGCTACCCCCCACGTGGAGGTCCGGTGACTCATGACACAAAACCAAACTCGCACCAGCCCACCAGCTGTCCTACGGCTGACGTGAAATCTGAGAATGTCACAGCTGCCCACAAAAGGAAAAAAAAAAAGTCCCATCTTCCCAGATTCAGTAGGCAGTAATGCCAGTCGGGCATAGTCTGGTTAGAGGTCACACTAAATGGGGCCACGGTTGTTTACTCGTCGACAAGCTATTGAGCTACATATTAAAGAGCTAGGAAAACAATCTGCGTTTACTGTGAAAATGATCTACTTAACGACTAATGTTATGTCCGGTTCCAAGCCATTTATGTATTTTGCTCGAGAGTGAGTATTTAATCTGGTGAGCTCTGTAAATGATTGTGTTACATAATGCATTGAAGAGTGTTGGAGTGCGAGTTCAATTCACAAGTAAAAAAAAATAAATCTTGGAAGACTTGTGGGATGTCGACACATTTAATTATTCTCGCATCAGCATTTAGAGTTTTACAGGCTAGGAACTGGCTGAGTACCAGCAGGAGAAACAAGTTATGACATCTCAGGATGCTGAGCGGGGAAACATTTCTAACGTGATGCATGATAATAGGTTAATAGCTCTTAAAGCAGAGACGATTTGAGAAATCTTTCTGTAAAGGAGGGAACAAAAAAAATTAGTAATTTCTCCAAGATTTTTGACTAAAATGCTGTGGCCAATCAGCTAATGGCAAAAACTCCTCAATTGCCCAGAGAGTCAGCACGAAGAAGATTTAGGTTTAAAGGGATCTCCCTGTTCCAAATTAGGAAACCAGAACATCCAGCGAATTACCAAGTAAATGCACACTTCGCAGCAGACACACACAAAACAACTACAACTTTAAAAAATCTGCAGAAAAGACATCCTCTGTACTTGGGGATTAGCAGTAAAAGTGTCCAAACAGGAACGAGCTCACAAGCAAAGACTGCAAGTGTGGACTCAGCAAATAAACACACACACACACACACACACACACACACACACACACACAGTCAGACAGGATCCATGGAGGCATCAGGAATGCAGAACGACGCTAATGTAGCCTCTCACTAAGAGCATGTTTGGATAAGTGCCAACCAGGCTGATGCTGAAGGCATTGAGGGACGGGGCAGGGTGAGGCGGGGCGGGCAGGCAGGCAGGGGAGAGAGTGAATAGGACGCGGGCTCTACCTTGGGTGACCGGGTGAACTTGCTTACCCTGAATGCACCAAACCAAGCGTCACAGACTGATGATGCGGATGCTGCTCTGCAAACACAGATCTCTATCAGATGCTGACGCTGAGCTCTCTGGGCTGAAGTAGCTGACATTTTTCCCTCGCCCTGCTAAGATAAACTGGGGGGGGGGGCGCATACTACTACAAAAACAGAGTTTAAAAAAGCAGCTGAAGCACTGTTAAGATGACGGTGTGTCAGAGCTAATCTCAGAAGTGCCATTTATAGGTTAGGCTAGCTGTCCTTAGAAGAAATGTGACATTTCAAAAAGCGAGTGATGTTAAAAGAAGCAGTCCAGGATGTTGCATGTGAGGGGAGACATTTATGCTGACTTTTAAGGGTGCGTTGAAAATGAACCATCTCTGAAAACCCACAGGAGATTCCAGCGGTGCTCACAGGCGAGAAACGAGCTGCATGGGTACAAAAATGACAAATGAACACTTTGTAAAATGAGCCAAGAGTCAGAGCTGGTGCACAGCTATCTGTGAACATGACTGCCAACACTCCCAGCGGGGACCACTGGTGAGAACGCTACTGCTAACACACCTCTCACAGATGCTCTGGATCCACCTGACAGAAGGAAGTGGGCTGCAGGATGGGCGGAAAAGCGACAGCAGCTGTCAAAGAAAACCAACCTGACAAGGTAAAGTCAGCTGAAGGCAAATTTTCCAACAGTGTCAAAAGAAATATAAAGGGTAGGAAAGGAAAACAACGACGTCCCTTTCTAGTCAGAGAGCTAACAGAACAAAAGAACATCGAGAAACAAAATCTTTTGAGAGTGGTAAAAAAATATCAGAGGCCTAAAAATAGCACAGGCACAGCACAGGGGAAAACAGAGGTCTGTGTTGTGGATGCGTTTGAGCGCGCGGGGGGGGGGGGGGGGGGGGATTGGGGGATGGGGTACACTAGCCTGGAGCAGTGAGGGCTGCAGTAGAAAGCAGGGGTCAGACGGGAGCGCATTGTCTTTCCCTCCCCTCCCCAAGCTGGTCATGTGATTTCATGGCAGAGTGATGCACAGGCTGGTAAGGAGGAGGGAGGGCAGAGGATGGAGGGAGGAGGGGGCTAGTCTGGCTCCCTCCGGCTAACTCGGCTCTGAGAACCTCCTCATGCTCCAGAGGTGAGAGCCCTGGGGGGGCGGGGGGGCAGAGCAGCCAGTGGCTAGGATTTAATCACAGCAGAGCAGAGCGGAGCGGAGCGAATGATTCCCAGCGCTTGCTTTGTTTCCCTAGTCTATGTGCACAACTGTGTTCATTGTTGCATCCTGTGTCTATGGCTCATCCAGTACGGATTTATCACACAGACTCATTGACAGGCACCATAGAATTACAAGCTGACAAACGAAAATTGATTATGAACAGTTGTACTTTATTTAGGCTTCAGGAAAAATAGCCTTTCAGACGACACATCAGAGTAGCGGTCGTGTGATCAAATTACAGTGACCTAAACAAATCATCTATATGGAAAATGCATATATTCATGCAATAAAACATGAAAATGTTCATTCACTCGGTGGTATGCGTGCTGTAAGTGCAGTCAAATAGGATGTTGTCCTGCCGACACAGGTATAACTGTTGAGAGTTGCAGGTGCGAGTGTTGGCAGCCAGTGGTTCTCTGGGTCACGGTGAGCGAGCGATAAAGCTCCGGCACACTGACACCTGAGAGGCTTCTCACCTGGGCTGCCTCCTGAGGCACGGCCTTGCTGGGGCGACGTTACATATCAATGCTGCAGCTGGATATTAAGCCCCTGCCAGGAAGACCTGTGGGCCCCAGCCGGAAAACAGCACCAGTCGAAAAACAAGTGTCTTAAAGAACTTTCCAGAGATCACTGCAAGCAGTTTAACAACAATACCCACGCTCTGCATCTACCAAAACACCGTTCCACAAGCTACAGTTGTCACATTTAGAGGACATCCACACGACAACAGTATAAACAGAGTTTTGTTGTGTTTTGGCATTGCGCTTCGGCCTAAGAACGCAAGGAACTGGGTTCCAGACTGGACACTTAAAATAATGCAGCCCTTACATCAACCTACGACAGGCGAAAATTGAGTGGACACAATTATTTTTGAAAACTTTCAAAAGGAAAAAACATAGGTTCAAGATGATGTTTGAGATTTGCAGTGGGATTGGGGACTCCTCTGTGCGCGTCATCGTGTTTCGGTTTATTTCCAACAGTCGTGCCTTGTTGGCCTAGCGCCCACTGACAGTTTGTGTGTGTGTGTGTGGGGGGGATCCTGGCTCCGCTCTACGCTGGCAAGGTGAGCCGTTCTGCGCAGCGCTCTGACCATTTTGGGACAGGCTGTGTGGCATACTGGCCTACTGCCACAGGCCCCACGCTCCGCTTGAGTAGCAGCAGCAGCAGCAGCAGTGGTGGTGGCTGGGCCAGGGAGCCATGACGCTCTACTGTTCCTGGCGTTCCTGGCGTTCCCAGCTGACGTCAGCGTCAGCGCTCCCGCCCATGAGCTCAGTGTCTCGTCAGCTGGCCAGCGCCAGCACTCGCACAATGCCACACAGAGCCAGCCCTCGCCACACTCCACCGCTCCCCTCTTGTGCCACAGGTACCAATCAGGAGAGGATTACCCCCTGATGTGAGCCGAGGGAGGGATGGTGGTGGTGGTGGTGGTGGTGGGGGGGGGGGCTTTGGCTGGAAAAAGGTTGCCGTGGCAGCAAAGAAGCAGGGAACATGGGGCTTTGAAAAGAGTCAATGAAGCCCCTTGATTGGTGTTTTATCCTGTAAGCTTGTGATGGGCTTGAGCTGTAGGCCTCCTAAGGGTTCGTAGGGTAATTATAGATCCTTATTGTGGGAACATGAATAAAGACTAACAGGCACAGGTAGATGCAATGTAATGCACTGTGGGGAGGTATATATTTACATTATACATGCTATAGGGAGCTTGACCATGCTTCTGGACTGGGCAAAAAGCAAAAAACAAAAAGGGGAGATTCCAACAGATACCACTTCAGGGTTCAATTATAAAACACACACACACACACATAGCAGAATTGCAGCTGTGTATGAAATGATCTGCACTACTCCACTGAGACAAGGGCCTCAGAAAGATGTCTGTGCTTGGGGCAAAATCTTTTATAACAACCACTACAGAGATTCCTCTGTGGAGAGAAACGAAGGGTTATATGTGTGTGTGTGGGGGGGAGATGCAAGAAAACCACCACAAACCACTTGTAGCAATCATATCAATACCCACCCACACCACCCCAGGGCCTTCTGCACTGCACCCCTAAATGAATGAAAGAGTAAAAGAAAACTACCACCGCCTTGGCGCTTGTTTTTTTTTTTTTACCGCACGTTACTTGTAGTAAGGTTAGGTTTCTTTTTCCGGCGCGCGCAGTAGGATCAGATGTTCCCCTTTACTGCCGCACGGCTTCGTCAAGCGTGGTAGGAAAGTACAGCGCTGAGCTCTGATGATGTACTGGTGTGGGTTTCACCCCACTCCTGCCTTCCGTCCAGAGATAGGAAAGTAAGGGGGAGGGGAAAAAAAAACCTAAACAAAACAAAGGCGGGGGTGAGAGAGTGGACTCTCTCTCCCCACGGGCCTGAAAAATCAATAAGATGCTGACAAAAAAGAAAAACAGCATCGCCCCGTACATTTCTGGAGTGTCCACATATTTGGACAACCAATCATAAAGCAAACATGAAAGTGATGCCGAAAATATCTAAGTGCTCTTGCTAAAATGGATCAACCATTTCCACAATGATTTCCCTCCATGACACTGAGAAGTCTATAGCACTGGTGTGTGTAGGCTAAGTAGCGGTAATGCAACGCAACAAGTCCAACTTCTTTCAGAGGCGGAGGTTTTCAGGATATCAGTGGCTCCATTAAGAGGCTCCCCCGTGGGACCCCGTGCAAGAGAGAGCAGCGCGGGACTAATCTTGGATTGTGGAGTGCGGATGTGGGCAGGAAGAAACTGATGCGTGTGCGGGGGGGGGAAAACATGACTAGCGGGACTCCCGCAAAATATAAATATGTGTATAAAAAGAACAAAAAGTAGAATTCTTGTTCTTAATCTACAGAATGTTATTTGTGTTTGCAGGGGAGCAGCCAAGACATAACCCAAGTTTGACATAAATAGGCACAATACTGGTGGTTTTTAAGGCATGGCTTATGGGCACAGGGGGCGAGGAACACTGTTAAACACATCCCGTGTAGATCTTGCGGGCGGGAGCGGGACAAATATGTCGTAGTTTGTGGGAGCGGGACAGCATCCATGCAGGGACTAAAATTAAAAAATAAATGAATTTAAAAATCCATTCCGCATGGACCTCTTGCTCCATTTCATCATGGCCGGCTGGAATAAGCCACCGTCTAAATACGGTTAAGTCTGTGAGCCTGACCAGACATGCCTTGCGGTTCTGCCCATGGGCAGGGTCTTAGAAGGCAGTTGGAGGAAGTCAATGGATGCCCCACAGACGACAGTCCAGAGGCCAGCTGTCTGCTTTGTGATTCATGGAGTGATTTGACTTCCCCCCCCCCCCCTGAAAATGTGATTACCAAAGGCAGATGTTGAACAGAAGGAAGGCTCCAAATAATAAAAGGGAAATCCCGTATTTTAAGACCCATCCGATCATATTCAAATACACGCCGAGTTCCTCTTTAGCGTGATGAATCATTGATGATGTCTTCTGGCGGGGGTCCAGGTGTCTACAACAGTCAATATTCTTAGCGTTCTTCTGTTTGATAGAGGAACCAGATAGAACGTCATAACGCTGGATGATGCGTCTGGGCAGACAAAGGAATCAAAAGAGGAAGAGGGAGAAAAAGACGGTACGAGTATGGACATGAAAAATAGCTGGCAGTTACACACACACACACACACACACACACACACACAGGCAGACACACACAGACACACACACACACGCTTTAAATAGACCATTTCTAGCTGGTCACGTTCTTCACTGGAACCTTAAATCCGGGCTGTGCCGTCAGGTTCTGATGGCACGGGCCTCAGGGCCGTTTGCGCATTAACATGTCCCTCTGCATGTTCATAAGCTAGCTGGACCACTTCTTCCACACAACAACATACATGAACCAGCAACACATGTCTGCCCAGACGCATCATCCAGCATTATGACGTTCTATGTAGTTCCTCTATGGGCAGAACCACAAGGCATATCTGGTTAGGACCACATCTTCCACACAACAACATACATGAACCAGCAACACATGCACTGACCGAGCAGCGGGGGGTCAGGACTACCTCAGTTATATGCGGCCTGATGAGACGCTTTTTTTTAAAGCAGCTTGGAGAGTTACTGGAGCTGATCTTGCCTTGGTATCAATGGGATACTGACTTAGCTCCTTTTGTGGTGATGGGCGCTATAGTGCCTCATGATAAGCCATTAGGAATTCATTAGGAGGTGGTACTGGCTCATAGTGACAGCGCCCCATGCATCTGAACAACCAGAGACTTAAGAGATTTATTATGCAAGAGACCTCCTGCTGACAGGGGGTTGAATAGGGTCTTTTTTTCTGTGTCTTTAACACTTTCACCACCCCAAAGGGAACTAAACAAAACATGTGTCTTTTTCTCCGTGTCAATCTTCATTGTAAACTGGAAAGACCACTTTGCCACAGAGGAATGCCAAAACAGCAGCAGTCCCTTTGGTCAGAAGAGGGCAGAGAAGGGAAGTGGGAAAAGGAAGAGGCCCATACAGGCCAATGAAAGGAAACAAGAAGAAACAACTGGGAGCTGGACTGAGGATGCAGGTGCTGTGACTTGGACGCCAAAAAAACCCTATGAAAACCATTGTTTCAAAAAATGATTAAATAATAACACCGCTTTTTACAAAACCCTGTATTGGCAGTGACCGATGCAGGGAAATGAACCAGGGGGGGGGGGGACATGCATCACATCCAGGACAGCCACCTCACTCAATTCCCCTTCTGCCTCCAGACCACACTGGGAGGAAGCAACTGGACACATCCATATCAGAACAGCTGCAGTTGTTATGGGTTTAAAGGTTGAATGTCAGCCTCTGACTCGGGGACTGTTAGCAGTCTAAAGATGTACAGATAACAGCATTTATATCCCGAGCAGGAAGCCCCCTTTTATGGACTTCCATGTTTGACTTAAGGAGCATAAAGCCCTGAGCTGACAAAGGTGCAGGGGGGGGTGGGGTGGGGTGGGGAAACCCCTCAAAGACATTTACTAGAAACCATACCCAAATTGAATGACAGCAAACGTTTGACAGTTAGGACTAAAATCAGAGATAACACTTTAATAAAAAAAAAAGAAGAAACAAATCACCTGATTTGCATTGCAAATTTTTTTAACTGCTAGTGTCTACTCTTGAACCCCGGAGCGGGCAGGGAACACAGGTTGCGACAGATAGCTGGAATTCCTGTGGAAAGTTTCCTTCTGGAAAGCACCACCTTGGCAAGTTAACCGTCAATGTAAAATACAACAAAAACAGATCCGTTACAGTGGTTACCAAGAGACAGACGGTTCAAAAACAAAAAAGGGAGGACAAGTGGGAGGCGCAAGCACTGGTTTCATTCACAGTCACCATCACCCACACACACATATATTCATGACTGGCTCATTTGGATAAATGCAAAGAGGGCTTACCTCTAAGCTGGAAGTAAATGACCTTCATTACAACTGCTTAGAAAAGACAACCGCACAGGAGGACTCACTAAGATTGGGCATGATAGAGGTCCATACCGCATCATTTGGCCATTGAGCTGGTAAATGACGGAAGACTTTCACCTAGAAAGTAATTTGTCTGCGTCCTTCCAGAGTAAAGCACTGGCAAACCTTCCAATTACAGGGAACAAAAAAACCTTCTAGGAACTACTGAGATCCACTTTCATTTGCAAATGAAGTAGAGTTGAGATAATACAAATCTCACACAGCAGGGACATGCTCTCCGGCATAGTCTCTGACTAAGACTGTACGGTAAATAGGTCTGAAAAGATCTGTAGATAACGTGCCTTCACACTGACAGAAGCAGAGCGAGAGATGAACAGAACGATAAAACGGTAAATTGTTAGCAGGGCTGTTGTGATCTCTGCTGTCTCACCAGCACCAGCACCACTTCTACCAGCGCGATGCTCTGTGTGTGTGTGTGTGTGTGTGTGTGTGTGTGAGTATGAACTCCATGAACTCACTCGGCCTAAGGCCTGCCTCCATCCCCCACCCCTAAAACTCTCACTACTCCTCCAGCTGTGAGGCAGTCAAATGCATTTGGCTGCAACCTCCCCCCCCCCTGCCTCCACCCACCCATCCACCCCGGGCCTCATCCCCAGCCTCAGCTGACTCCACTGTCTATTATGGGTATGAATGTGAGGGTTTCCTGTCTGTGTGTGCACTGCTAAACCCACCTCAGCTGGGAGCTCGCCACCAGCCTGTAGAAACAGCTCTGCTTAGAGCAACACGACTACAAAAGCAGGGCTTTGCGCTTGGGGCCACAAAAACTGCTACAGTAGGGGCCTCCCCTGGATTCCGTTCCACTCAACAGACCGACTGATTAACTGGCTGACGGAATGGTGGAATGGAAGATTGCATGAGCGGGAGAAGAAAAGAACTCCACAGAGCCTGACCAACAAAATAAGGGGGTTCGGGGGCAGATGTGGCATAGAGCTCCCTGTGCTCTTCGGAGAGATCCAGGAGGTCTGCGAGATAACTGGGCCGTGGGCTCTGTGAGGGGAGTCTCTCTCTGGGCAGGGGTGGGTATTGTGGAGCCCGGGCGGTTTGCCGTACAGGATTACAGCGTGGCACGGATCGTTTGCAGCCGGCACGGTGCAGAGAGAGAGAGAGAGAGAGCCACGGCGCTCCGTGAGCCGTCTGCTCTCTTTATCAGGCCAGCTGATCAGACGACTCCGGTTACTCACGGTTACCCAGCAGCTAGGTTACTAGGAGACAGCCAGCAGCCCCGCCAGCCCCCCCCCCAGCCCCCCCGGGAGGCATGGTACAAGACATGACACAGGAAGTGCTCTTGCACTCATACAAATACACAGACAGGACCAGACATCTGAGCCCACTCCAGAGAGAGGAGCGGAGCTACTCTGCACCATGGCTTGCCAGATACGGAGAGCGGCCCCTCGTTCGAAATTAGGGCTGAGATTACACATTACGATTACCGCGGGCACTCACTCGAAGCCAGCATCCTATTATTAGGAGCCTCCCGTCGCACCGTGGTACCTGCTCTCCACATGAATAATGAGTGCTGCTTCAATTCTCCACACAGTGCCTGGAATGGATGACTGGTGTCTCCCCTGCTAACACGCTGCTTTATAATAACAATAATATTTTCATACAGTGGCGTGGCATGCCAAAGTTTGAACATCCCTGATGAAAATGTCTGTTACTGTGAATAGTTAAGTGAAGAGAGAATGAACTGACCTTTAAAAAGCATCAAGATAAAGATGAAACATTCTTTCAACATTTTAAGTAAGATTAGAGTATTTTCTTTTGGTTTTTGGTACAATTTAGTGAAAAAAGGAAAAACCCAGACCTTAATTAGCTTGTTAGGGCTTTGGCTTGTTCATAATCATCGTTAGGAAAGGCCAGGTCAAAGCTTTATACCC
Organism: Sprattus sprattus; assembly: GCF_963457725.1. Classification (NCBI taxonomy): domain Eukaryota; kingdom Metazoa; phylum Chordata; class Actinopteri; order Clupeiformes; family Clupeidae; genus Sprattus; species Sprattus sprattus. The sequence goes on along the minus strand of NC_137918.1, from coordinate 19,289,773 downwards.
TGACTCATTGATGCCACAAAGGAAGCAAACTTGAGTTAAGAGTAGCATTGCATGTTGCTAACGGCTTACGGTTTACCAGTGGAGCATGCGCTTGTAAAAAATGGTTCGGCGTCCGTTCAATCATCACACATATGCTACCACTTATTTTCCATACGACTGCATCCACCGAACAGTTACATTCGTACCGGGACGGTTTGGAAGGAATACATGTACTGTTACACCCATATCCAAAACACAACTCAAAATCCAAATGGACTACCTAAAGAGGCACAAGCTGAAGGTTTTGCCAAGACCCTTGCATCCCCTGACCTAATCATTGATCAATCTGTGGATAGACCAAGGAGCATGCAAGATGGCCCAGCGAAGCTGTATTAATCTAGTCAATTTAATAAGTATATCACAGATACCTTTACCTCACAATAAAAAAGAGAAAACATTTAAAATACTATTCCAGGTTCCTGAGGAAGCTAGGCGTGTTGCACATCAGCAGTATGCGTCTGTAAATGCTAGGCTAGCAGAGCAACACAATCAGCTTAGTTGTAGCCTAGCCTAGAAGCTTGTTTGCAACTTAGCATCACAATTAAAAGACAGATCGATTAAAAGACCAGTATGTATTACATTGTGAGTGAGAGACTGCCATGTTTCTGTGTAGCTCACTACTTGTGTAGCAGTTTTAAGCTAATAGTCAACGAAGTTTCAATATTCAACATCACTGAACAACTTCCAGAGGAGAACCAGACCTGATTACGAAATGTGTACAATGTGTTGTCTGTTGTGGGTATCTGTGTGTGTGGCTCACAAATTTCAAAATCACTGACCTCATGGATTGCAGGACCTGCACTCTCTCTTCACTCTGTCGCTCTTCCTCTAGATCATCTGCCTCTTGTACCACTAGGACCGCAACACTCCTCTCCTCCTCCTCATCCTCTTCCTCTTCTCTTCTCCTCCTCTATCTGTTCCGCTCTCTAGCTCATCCTCTCCGCCCTTTGCTTCTCGTATCAGCGGCACCTGATCAGCCCTCACTGGCTTAACTTGACACTGGTGTTGGCACTTCATAACTGAGATCTGCATCGGGCTGCAACAAGAAAGAACAGTAGGCTACTACTCAGAAATAGATGTGAAATGAAGTAGACGTTATCTGTTAAATTGAGCAATATGTTATCATTATCGGGGCCTGGAAAGAAGTAATGTCAACTCCAGTGTGTAGCCTATTTTCACATCTCCTTTATACCATCAACTAATGGACTTTGTTTTCACGTGTTTGTTTAACAGACCTTGATAAATAGGCTAATTAGCTTGCATATGATGTCCTCTTCAACAGTACGTTAGCTTAAGTGGTGTCTTGAGCTGCAGCCTAAGGAACCTCAACCTTATCCTTTTGTCGGTCTTTTGCACTACCAATGTCTCGTCCGTACTCCTCCCTTTGATATATTCCAATTCGTCATAAGGCATGGTGATCTTACAGATCAGCAGCAAGCAATCTATCAACGTATTAGTATTTTACTGATGCACGTTTACAACGGCAGTTCACTACCTGAAGTTAATGGACGGCACTCAGTTTAATAGTCATTTTCATATCTTTGCGTGACTGTATTTATGATCTGATTGGTGTGAAGATGATACCAGGTTGAATTCCCTTGCCTGCCCACTTCCGATTTGATGTATGCTTTCATGGACGCCAAATATTCCTGGGCAATCTCTGCACACCCATTGGCCATTTTGTCTCTCTCACAGTCCAGTCAGAGCAGGGCAACACTCAATGGTGATTGGCTAATGCTTCTAAAAACAAACGAGAGGGCGTGAACCTAGTTTGGCTTCAACTATCACCTCAGCGATTTTGAGTTCAACTATCACCTCAGCGATTTTGAGTTCAACTATCACCTCAGTGATTTTGAGTTCAACTATCACCTCAGCGATTTTGAGTTCAACTATCACCTCAGCGATTGAGTTCAACTATCACCTCATTGATTTTGAGTTCAACTATCACCTATGCGATTTTGAGTTCAACTATCACCTCATTGATTTTGAGTTCAACTACCACCTATGCGATTTTGAGTTCAACTATCACCTCAGCGATTTTGAGTTCAACTATCACTTCAGCGATTTTGAGTTCAACTATCACCTCAGTGATTTTGAGTTCAACTATCACCTCAGCGATTTTGAGTTCAACTATCACCTCAGCGATTTTGAGTTCAACTATCACCTCAGCGATTTTGAGTTCAACTATCACCTCAGCGATTTTGAGTTCCGTTTTGATGTAAAACACCAGACTTGCTATTTTCTGATCAGCAGTCTGTTTGTTGTAATGAACAGATGGGGAAACATGTGTTTATTTGTATATTAGTCATGGCGGTTGTGAGTGCCTTATAACATCAAGCTCTTAATGAAGATGGCAGCTGGGGATGTTTAGTTTGACATGGATGTTAAGTGTTTTTTCTACTAAGGGGGTGTACTGGCTTTTGGTAAGGCCAGATATGCGTCCCAAGTAGTTCAATGGCAGACAAAATGTAAGGAAACTTGTGTTTGGTAGATTATTTCTTTGTTGTAACAATGCTTCTTTGCAATAAATCTTATAGCGTTGGAAAGCCTGTTTATTTCCCTTTTAAATGGTGCCACATTTGTAAGGAACATGCATTTGGGGGATGAGCAGCAGAGCTGAATATGTGGGTTGCACCCAAACAAAGAAATAATCTACCAAACACAAATGTCCTTACTTACATCTTTTCCACAATGCCTTTTTATCCACCAGGGCTGCGCATGCAAGTTCAAATAATTTGCCTTAAATCACTTAATTAACTAGTGATTTCATTTCCCCACAAGTACTGTACTTCTGACTGCTCATATATGGTTGCCCCAATCTGCGGTCAACATTCTATAGTTTCACTAAATACACCGTGGCTATGAGCCATTCCTGTGAGGAATGAGAGTAAGGCAAAGGACTGAGGGGAGAGGAAGTGGCCGCCATCTGACAGCATCCCTGTGACAGGACTCTGCAGCTGGCTGAGCTGGCCTTTCCCTGGTGTAAAGCAATCCGGACACACACACTGCTCAACCCCCGCCAGTACACACACACACACACACACACACACACACAGACACACACACACACACACACACACACACACCACCCCCCTCTCTCTGACACAGCAGAGGCAGTCATGCCCACTGCCGCCAAAATAGACACATTTCTGAGTGTGAGAGAGTGTGTGTGTGTGTGTGTGTGTGTGAGCCTGTTTAAAGAGACTACGAGTATGTGTGTGGGACTAGATGAATAGACTGTGTGTGCAACAGAGACAGAGAGAGGGAGCAAGAGAGAGAGATGGAGAGGGACGGAGGGAGAGAAAGACAGACGGAGGGAGAGAGAGAGAGAGAGAGAGAGACAGAGGGAGAGAGAGCGAGAGAGAGAGAGAGAGACAGAGGGAGAGAGAGCGAGAGAGAGAGAGAAGGGGGGTAGAAAGGGATAGAGATATAGGAGATGAGAGAGACACAGAAGGAGCGGGAGAGAGAGGAGAGGAGGGGTTGTATAAATAGCGTGCACGATGGAGAAAACTCCTGGGCACCAATTTTCATCTGAGGGTCGCCTGCTGCATTGAGAGAGACCATAAAACACTCACTGTTTCCCAATGGGGGTGGGGGTGGGGGTGGGGGGGTAATGGTGAGGGAAGAGAGGAAGGGTTTCCTTACGTTTGGACTTAATCTCAGGAAAACCTACAGCACAGGCCCAGTGCTTGGGCACATCTGAGGTTAATGGATGAGGAGTAAGGTCTAAAGAGTGTAGCCACAGTCACCTTACCTTGCCACCCTACAGGCAGAAACAAATGGGAATTAATTACTTTGCACAAAATAATGAACGCGCAGTAATGTGTGGTGCACACTAGAGGTTGTATGTGTGTGTGTGTGTGCGCGCGCACATTCACAGGCACAAAGCGACTCATTTCTGACTGACAGGTGCGGGAGAGACACAATTTACCGGGATGCCATCTCAAACACGCCATAAAACAGAGGGCGGCAGACGGATTCCATAGCAACAGTGCAAGGGTGGTCTGACCCCCCTCACTACAGATGCTCTAAAATGGGAGATTCCTCTCTTTCGGGGAAAACGTGTATCAGCTATCGGGTCTTTGAGGGGAGACCAGAGGCTGTTCCGTTTTAGTTGAGTCCTATGGGAGAAGAGGCTCAGTACCCCTCCTGACAAACTCCTATTTTGAAAAAACAATTGGTTCCATAGCAAACTACTACATCAGCTACAAGATCTAAAATAAAAGAACGTTTTGTGAGACGACTGAGAGTTGGAGGCGTTATGACGGACATACCCCATTGGCCGCTCTTCACTCTTTCATGTATCTGACATGTGTGAAATTATACCCCCGTAAAAATAAACATGTATATACTGCAATAAATGTCAGTTATTCAATTTGATTCAATCTGATATCAATTAACCTATAGGCTAGCTAGCTATAACGTATTGTCTAACTTCCTATCCATCTGTGGCAGTCTGGGTTTTAAAAGTACAATAACCACAAAGTACAACCATGGGGGGAAGTAAACACAAACAGCAAAATCAACAAAGTTAAAATAATCAAACTCACTAAACACATCTTTAACTCATGTTTAAATCTGCTCTTCTGTACTACAAGCTTAGCTGATGTTATGCTAGGAGAATGTTTGGATGCCATTAGCTCAATGTCACAATGACAAGTGACCCAAGCTAAAGCTAGTTAGCCGTTACACTTTCGCCAATGGGAAAAACTCCCCAAGACTGCCATCTCCCACTTTTAGATCATCTCTGCTCTTACACCCCAACTGTCAGATTCCATTCCTGGGGCTGTTCCAGCATGGCTTCAAAAGGGCGGGAACATGTCACAAGAAGGCAAACTCCTCTCATGTCTCCCAGATTTCCTAGAACTAAAGCACCCATGACCCCTTCTCCAAGCATTGCAAGTACACAGAAAACCCAAAATAGCCTTTTACCCTTCAAACTAAATCAATATCACGTGTTGATCTTACTGAGAATGGGGAAATAAGCTTCAATATTTTATATGTATTTTAATTCATAATATTCATATTTACAATAATTCATTATTTTTTTTTACATGAATTGAACCTTCTGTTTCTTATGATCCCTATAACTAATCATCACTAAATGTCCCCCTACATCACTTTTGTGTAATGTAATACCCATTACAACACAGCATTTCCACTTATGCAAGCTCACCCTAGTTGTAACTGGACACCCCCAGAGGTCTTGTGCAGCAGGACAGCTCCTAAGCCCCACAGATGAGAAACACCAATGCAGCAGTTGAAAGGTCACTGAAGGCTACAGCTGTGTTTCATAAATAAGAATGTAAAGTGGACTCGGACAGATAGCCTACACGACAGGTGCCACAGCAGAGAGAGGCTGGGGGCGGGTGTGTGTGTGTGTGTGTGTGTGTGTGTGTGTGTGTGTGGAGGGCATTGGGTTCATCATTAGCTTGAAATATCATCGAAACCCATTACACCGCAGTCTGTGTCACTGATTGGCCGGATCATTCCAGAAGAAATGTACTCCAGCTCATGAGAAGTAAGCTTTTGTTCATCATTCTCCATGTTCTTGTTTTTAATTTGAAAATGGCCTGGGAGAACTCCTCTTTAGCACTTCCAGTGAAATTCACACAAACCACAGAATTGGCACTCCGCTCAGTGCAAAGACAGGCACTAGCCCAGCAGAATGAGTGAGCCTGCCAGTAAGTGACTCTCTCGTAGCGAGAGCAGATGAAGTGTCTCAGGGATGCTACCACCAGCCTCAGCCAGACTTGGCTTTCCAACCTCGAGCAACGGTGAATGTTATCTGCGTGGTGTTGTGCATTACACAACCCTCAGTCATTCTATTACTCAACTCTGACTCTCTCCTGAAGGGGAGGTCTAGTCATGAAACACAGGCTTGTGCTATGCTGGCAGAGGGGCCAGCTCATTGTTCAAACAGACGCCAGGATTCCAGCTTGTTTACGGTAAAAGTGTGTTAAGCCCCTCTGGCACGGGGCCTTCAGGGCTGGGCTCTGGCACCAAGCGGACATTTTTTCACCAAAACCCTGAATTTCAAGTCCTTGATTGTTTAGTGGGTCTCATTTACTGGAGACAGACGCTATTTATTTAAAACTTCCAAGGTCTCTTTTTTTTTTCTTCTTCTTCTTCTTCTCCCTCTCTTCATGGCTTAATTTCTCCCTCGCTCTCCCCCCGCCATTTACAGCGTGTCCTGGGAGGACAGCCAAGAGCAGAAATGAAAGTGTTTAAAGAGGGAGAAAAAAAGAGAGAGAGAGAGAGAGAGAAAAAAAGGACAGAGAAAGCAAGACAGACATCAGGGAGAGTATGTTAAAAGTCTGAGTCAGTTCAGTGGTATTGAACTGACCGGACACTCGAGGCTGATCTCACTGCCTCCGTCAGCCCGAAGACGTGGACTCAGAACATGGAAGCATCTAGAAGGAGTAGGGAAGAGGAGACGGGGTGATATTTTGAGACATCTGGCAGCGTATGTGTGTGCATTACAGACTTCAGATCCAGAATAGCCAACATGGGGACTTCAAACTCTGCCACATCGTGGGCTCTTTATTTTACCCCCGTGTGCTTACGAGAGCAACATGTCCCTTTATAACGTTACACATTCCTTGCATCACCCTTACTTACACAGCACAGCAGCATCCAAAAATACAACAGTGGGGCCGTAAGTACTTAAGAGCTGTGAACACCGCGGCAGTATATCACCAGCGCTGATGGCAGACTAGAGTGAGTCAGCAGGGAGGCCTGATACTGTGTCAGGAGGAGCTCGGCTCCTCACTCAGATATGGCACTGACAAACTATGAACCCAATTTCTCCCAGCTTGGCTCTGGTACAGGGAATAGGAGAGAGGGGGTGAAGAGAGAGAGAGAGAGAGAGAGAGAGAGAGAGAGAGGGTGAGAGAGAGAGAGAGAGAGAGAGAGAGAGAATGACCATTTTCACAACAAATCAGCACCAGTGTTGCTGTTTCACACAGTCCCCTCTTTGGGAATTCAGTGATGAAACATAGCATCCGTGGGAGAGGAGGGGGCAGAGTAGAGGTGGACAGAATGTGTTATCCTCTCTGTCTGGTGCTCAGCCTAAGGTTGGACAATTGGAAAACATGACAATTCATGGCAGGTTACCAGCCCCCACCCCCACCCCCCGAACTGAATTCTTGCTCATCAGGATTTTAGTATTAGAGAGAGAGAGTGAGTGTGTGTGTGTGTGTGTGTGTGTTCATTTCAACCAGGACTATTTTAAGGAGAGACTGTTTTCAATTAAATTATATAATACGGGTTGGAATCAGGCTGGTGGATGCTTGACATACAAACCGGTGTCTGTACACAATTCCAGCTTTTCATTGGAGGCTTTGCGTCCGCTCTGCCTTCAACTGGGTGGGGATTTCAGACTTCAGCCAGAGGTTATGTCTGTCGCCAAGTTTGGGGGCAGAAGCGAGCTTTGACATAGCATATGGTTTCATTTATGCGTAACATCACAGTGCCTTCTGTGTATATAAAACCATTCGTCTTATTTTCAGCCATCTATGTCAGTTCAGGAGCTGTCTTTTGTCAGTCATCAGCAGGAGCTGGCCATGGAAGTTAGGCAACAGGAACAGAAATAGAACCTAAAAATACATACAGAATTGACTCGGATAATAATGGCTGGGTGCCAAGTGTCAAGATGCTTTTCTTTCCATAGAAATGGTAAGCCATTGTTAGATGGTACATGTTCTGGCTTCCCACTGGCAAAAACATCTAAAGGAAATGGAACACATAAAGGGTGGGGACGGGTTGATGAGGAAAACCAGCATGTTAACTGAGGCCTTTAAAGAGAGTCTCTTCAGAGGGCTAGAACATGGCTGAATAAAACCTCCAACATAAGGTCTAAAGAAACGCTCAGTATTTCGCTTGACCTGTGCTATGAACCATGTTCACAGTGGCCGTTGATGATTTGTGTGCCTGCTTTGATTCCAAAGGTAAAGTGATAGCAGCTAAGATTAGACGAGCATCAACTAGCCTGATGTCCAAAACAGCCACTTCAGATTGAGCCTGGACCATCACCGTGGAAGTTCACCACATGGACAACTAGCCCCCGCTGGCCACCTGTCAGGGTCATGAAGTTCAGACCTCAGGAAGAACCTTAAGTGTGAAATGAGAGTAGGCAACAGTTAGGCCTCCGCCATTAAAGTTATATTCAGGGTATTAAAGAAGCAGTCCGGATCAATCACTATTCGCTAACAATATGCTCCCGGCTAAAACGAACGAAATCTCTTGAAATGTGCTGACTTTGACAAACTAGTTACTCAACAACTGTCCTAACACAGTCAAACATCAAGCAAGTGCACCACAAGACAAAGCAAGACGGCAAATATGCTACTTAAAAGTTCGGCAGACAGTAGAAAGCCGGGCGGCGTCAGGCAATCCTACATTTAGCAGTTATGGACCCTGGTATGGCAATGGCACGGAGGCGATTCTCCATATTAAAAGTCATTGTAGTGCCCCAATTTTATTCAAGCTGTTATTCTAAGGCAAAACTGCTTATCCAAACCCTAATCCTGAAGTACAATTGTTGCATACTGTTACTTTAAGAGAAGGAACTGGTAAAGACTCCAGATTTATGAGGATGATTCTGGTATAGCTCAACCACAGATATCCACCACAGAGATCTTTCATTCCAAAAACAGCTTTTGACACCACACAAACATGCGCAAGTGAAGGCCTGCTGTCAGCTTTTTAAGACTTCCTCGTTGGTGACCCCACACTGTGATCTTTTAAAGCAGACCCTTTTGGAGAAGGGGACCTGGTACAATGAGTTCCTGTGTCCCCCCCCAATGGAGGGAGGGAAGTGGCCAGAAGTGTTCCATGCAGCTGCTAGTGGGGCGCTCAGGTCCCTGTGGACAGATCAGCTGTCTCAGGAGCGTGCTGTGCTCCAGGACGGAGACAATGCCCATCTGCCAGCCAAAAAAGAGCTGACTAACAGGAAGTGATGTCAGCTCCACCCAAAAGGCTGGCTCACCAGGAGCTGGGGCTGAAGAGGTAGAGGAAAAACAGGAAGGGGACAGCGCTGTGGCCAGTGATGTGGATGTGGACAAAAGTGATGTGCTTTGGACAAAAGCATCTGCTTAATGACTAAATATTAAATGTAAATGTGAATGCATACCCAACAGGGCAGTGAGAGAAACACCGCCAGACTGGTCTCTGCCTTTAGGGTGATTTGTCATGAGGAGGTCTGTTACAGCTTCCTGTTTGATTTGATACCATTTGTACTGTCCAATAAGATTACATGGAAGGCAAGCTATCCACAATTCAATTCAATTGTATTTATATAGCACCAAAACAATACAATTGTGGGTGTTTGTGTGTAGGGGAGGGAGTGTAGCATTTTTGTTTATAAATGCCCATACAACTTTAAATGGCTAGTAGCGCTTGCACTAGAACTGCATGGCTACATACACATGGCACAAGATGAGGCAATGTTGAATAAACTGTGATTAATACACAGGTGCGGCCAATACACATGTTTGATTTAGAAACTGACATAAAACACTGTAATGCGGTTTATATACCGTGCAGTTAACAGTTACAGGTTACAAGTTACAGTTATTTGTGAAACCTGGTCATCGTTAGTAGACCCAACGGATTAAATATTGAAATAAGTCATATTTGCCTGTATCTATCTTTTAACAACATTAATTTGTTGAGCTACGTTAGCGTAATAGCCTGGTCTATTTCATGCCATCCTTGAGAAATCCATCCACAACTCACAATTGCTACACATTTATTTTCCTCACAATACAAGTCTGTTTTTATCAAAGAACTCCCAAAAATGTGAGATCCTGGAGTGGTGTTATTACGTGGGGCAGGCAATCATTTCACAGAAAGTGATGAGTTGGGAGTTGAAACCCTCTACTTCTCCAGTGCCATCCCAAAACACTCTCCCCCTCATCAACTCATTTTCTCTGCTCTCAACTCCCTCCAAAACCTGCTTCGCCCCGACTCCTACAAAGCAGCACGGGAAATCTAGTCAATAATAACATTGAACAATATTTAGTACACTCACCCTCACATTCTCTCACTCTCACTCCTTCTTTCTTTCGTTCACATTCACATTCACACTCACACACACACACCCCCACACCCCCACCCCCACACACACACACACACACTCACAAACACGCGCACAAACACACACACACACAGATTTTATCGGTTAAAATCCATTAGAGAAACCATTTGCCATAATTGATATGACTCACTCCTTTTCCTTTCAAGCTTCCGTCCCACTCTCATGACTAATTGAGAGAAGTCAGTCTATGTTTGAGTCGTCAGACTGTGGGAGAACCTGCTCAAAGTTCCCAAGGGCAGCAATAATGAGAGGGCTTTCAATCCAACTCTGTGAGAACTGGTTCCACTTGTTATGCTGCAAATGGCATTTAAGTAATTTGAGCCACAACCCTGCCACTAAATGCATTTAAGAGTATCAATACACGAGGCATCAAATACCATTCAACTTTAAGTCCTGGGAATCTTCAAATCCACTGATCCAGACTATAATAATGCTGTTGTTAAAGATATGCCGCTCTGCTGTTGTAAAAGATATGCCGCTCTGCTGTTGTAAAAGATATGCCGCTCTGCTGTTGTTAAAGATATGCCGCTCTGCTGTTGTCAAAGATATGCTGCTCTGCTGTTGTAAAAGATATGCCGCTCTGCTGTTGTTAAAGATATATCACTCTGCTGTTGTTAAAGATATGCCGCTCTGCTGTTGATAAAGATATGCCGCTCTGCTGTTGATAAAGATATGCAGCTCTGCTGTTGTTAAAGATATATCACTCTGCTGTTGTTAAAGATATATCACTCTGCTGTTGTTAAAGATATGCCGTTCTGCTGTTGATAAATATATGCCACTCTGCTGTTGATAAAGATATGCAGCTCTGCTTTAAAGTTTTGCCATGAAAATCTTGTCGTTCCTTAGAGTGTTAAATTCAGTGGATTGCACACTATCCCCAGAAAGCCACACAGGTTGAATCTCTACACAGACAAAGAAAATTGTGCTTAGATAATAAGGTTCCTATCCTCTGTTCACTAGTTTCTTCACACTTGTATTGGCTTTGACAACAACACTAATTCCTGTTTCTAATTCAAAACAGGAAGTACTCGTTACATTTTCAAAGGGTGCATGGACATGGCATGACCTGCTAAGCCATAAGTTAAGTCAAGCTGGACTAACTACTGCAAAGTAAAGGGGGCGATCCGATGACCCAACGTCAGTCGCTAAGATCAATGACTTCCACTTTAATGACAGAAAAGACCCTTGACTGTACCGCACACAAAGGCACACTTCCACAGGCATCTAGCTGTGGCACATTGTCAGGGGCTGAGTGTCAACAGCGGGTCCGTACCCCTCCCTGCTCCATGGCCCATCTGTTCTGTGAAAGCCCCCTGCCAGTTACACAAACTTGCATCCATCAAAGGGCCATCACCTATCACTGCAAGGGCTCTCCCCCCCAAAACAAGCACGGCAGTAAATCAGTTTCAGGTGCCCCTCAATTTGCTTAACAAACCCCTGTGTGTTTACAGTGTCTGTGCTCTCATTTCCACTTAGCTCTTGTGGACATTTACACACACGCAAGATGTAAATAGAACCCTTAAGAAGTCAATATTCAAGCCAAACAGATCCAAACTGATCAAACTTTAACAGTTTCTGTGTTTGAGATGACAGTATGTGGCAATAAGCCAGCCACATAAAAACACTAGGTCCTTTCTGGTGTGTATTCAGGGGAATAATCTACTGTACAGACAGCTCTGAAAACAAAGCGCTGTAAGGCTGATTTTGTCACGTTGTATTACACGTAATAATCGACACAGAAATTGGTGTACTTCCGCCTATGTCTGTCAGACACACCATGATCTGGCCTAAATAATTCACTGCCATTAGTTACACTGTGCCTACACACGTGTGTGTGTGTGTGTGTAAGAGTATGGCTAATGTGATACACCTCCCTCAGACACCTCAACACACATACATGGGCACGCAAACATACAACACAGACACAGCCTCGCGATTACAGAGAGCCCTTAAAACAGTACAGCATAGACAAGCTGTCCCTGACCATCTAATATTACGACTAATGAAGACACAAACCTCTTAGGTCCACAGTCAAAGCTACGGCGGGAGCGGGGTATGGGGGGTGGGGTGTGTGGAGTGCCAAGGGCCAAGGGCCACTCTAAATGGCAGGAACCAGCAGTGATGGTATCGTTTTCTCCAGATGGCCGGCTATCTCCTGCTCTTTTACAACAGGGGGAGTGGGAGCAATCCAAGCCTCCTTTGGGACAGGCAGCTCTCTGGGTGGGGGTGTGTGTAGGGGGTGAGGGGGGTGGCAGCACACACTAAGAGGCAGCGGGCCAGCGCATATCCGCACCAGTGATGGCTGCTGTAGTCAAGTGCAGAAGCACTCCATGTAGCTTAAATAAACTCACCATCCATGTTACACTCGTTAAAATGTATTGATCCATCTGTCGATGCAGACTCGGCATGGCGTCTTGCCACCTTTTTGAAGGCACACGGGGAATGCTTTGGGAATGCTTTGGGAATGCTGGAGGAGCAGCTGAGGCCAAGTGCTTGCGGGGGTTTAGCTTTGTACAACTTCACTGTCAGTGTCAAATTCTTCCAGGTTTTAGCAAGCTACAAAATTAGAGAGAGAGAGAGAGAGAGAGAGAGAGAGAGAGAGAGAGAGAGAGAGAGAGAGAGAGAGAGCGAGAGCGACAGAGAGAGAGAGAGAGAGGTTAATTAGTTGGGTTAATTAACGTATTTGATCTGAGAAACTGAACTAGTGTGTAAGGACAACTTATATAGGCTTGTCTCTGGGCAGAAGGGTTTCTGTGACATCACGACACGTGAGAGCCTAGTGACAAGCATGCCATGTCACGGGCCTGACATCATGCCTGACCAGAGATCTACTCCTGCCTAGTACCTTCTATGGCATCCAACATCGCTTTGTAAAGAGTGAGGGGAGAGGGAGAGGGACTGGAAAAGAGATGTGACAGAAAATAAAACCAGCAATGAAGGAGGGAACGAGAGAGGGAAAGAAAAAGAGAAGCATACCCTGGGCAGCTGCAGGCCGGCCACCCTGGTGACCTCAGCAATGAAGGGAAATGATGTGTGCATGTGACATTAGAGCTTTCCATGAAGAGCCATGTTTAGCGCCCGCTCTGGAACGCCATGCAAGAGCTGCTGCCAGAGAGGACTGCAAGTCATCCACTCTGCTGGGGCCACTGTACTGTACAGGTTAAATTTAGACATCCACAACTGCTGTGCGACGGTACAACACAGTGAGCCTGTGGTTGGAGGGGTCTTGCATCGCTGCTTAGAAAACAATACAAAAAAGGAGGGGGACAGGGGACAAACATGTAGCCTGACGATGTCATACTCATAATTCTAGTCAGAATATGAGTCTGAGACCGGACCACTGGGCTGTGATTATGGGGCGTGTTTCAACGAACCAGGAAAGAAAATTCCTCTTCGCTGAATTGGATACCTAGAACCAATCAGAGCAACGTGGTATTATTACCATCTGATAGATTAAACTTTTACCTGATCCCGTAGGAAGGACGGCAAAAACATCTTTTCAATCGACAAATGCCTTGATCGCGTTTCTCTGTTCCTCTTTCAAAATGAATGCGCTGTCAATATCTGTTGAGCCTGCTCACGTTACTTAATTAGCACTCAAGGCTAGAAGCTACCATTAGTTCTAATGATTTTTTTGTCTACGCTGTTAGCATAACCTTTCAATAATGGTCTAGAGTGCATAAGTTAAGACCTACAATCCTAGGCAACATTGGTGTTGCGTATACACAACTAACCGAGTCAATGTAGACATAAAAAAAGTCGTGTAGATACCTTAAATCATATCAAATATGTCCCACTAAGCTCCCGAGACGGCGCCATCTTTGTTCGATGTATACCGGTATTCTATCTATGTCTGTCCATCAACGTATAAAGCCCGCCCTTACAATTTGAATGGTCAGATCCCTTTTCGGGGCCGTTTAAACCCTCCCAACTAGCTCGACTCCAGACTGAATCTCCCAGACAAAAAATTTTGTGGGCGGAGTTCAGGCTGGTATCCAGGCTAACAAACATGACCAACAATGAGCATTATTCACACTGAAGGAAAGTCCTCCATCATCTCTGTGAGTGACACATATGCATAGGGAAACTAAATGAGTAGCAAACAAACACCAATGTGTCACTGCCAGGAGCCCGTGGGGGTCAGAAGACTGGTCTGAGCACCAGACAGCGTGACCGGTTTCACACTCTAAGCAGGTTATCAGCCCCATCAGCCCCAAAGGCGACAGAGAGCAAATCAGCTGTGCAGGCAGGAACACCTGCATGCAAACACGTGCCTCCCAAGTGATGAATAATAGGCAGTGGGTGGATTGTGCAGCCACTGTGCATGCTCCAGACGCACGCATTTCCCACCGGACTGAGACACCACCACGGCCTCTGCACCCAGTGCAGCATCAGCGTCTGACAGCCACAGCAGTCCCACTGGAGCTTCTCGTGTCATACATCATGTAGGGGAGGGAACACAGGAGCATAGTCTGGTGACCTCTATGTCGAACACACCAACAGACAAACAGCAGCCGGAGCAGTGCTCACTCATGGATAAAGGATACATACACAAATCAGTGGTCTAAACGTGTGTAACTCTTTCTATGGTCGTCTTAAACTAACAGGGTAAACACTATTTGGAAAAAAAAAGTGGAACGCTGTGTGTGTTAAGCAAAGCCAATAATAGCTCCACACACTCAAATTATTATACTTTAATATTATATCTTCAAGGGTGTCACCTCACCATATATTCGCGGCTTCTGTGTCCAGTGGGTGAGTCGCTCAGAGAGTGACTGGTGTGTGTTGTGGAGAGGCACCTGAGTTGCTGCTGGGTTACAGCCAAGCGCAGGAAAAGGTGACAGAGTTTACTTGGGGTGGGGGTGATGAATGAAGGAGCTGGGTGTCCCCGTGCCCATTACCACAGACCTCTGCATCATCATAAATCCCTTGTAAATCTCTCAGTGAAGCCAACTAATGAAAGCCCAGCCTTCCTCGCCCCTAGATATTTACGAGTTGCTGAATTCATCCGTGTCACACAGTTAAAGGCAGTCCAAGAGAAATGTGATCAGCTATGCAATTTCTCACGTGGATTATTTACTATTACTGTCTATGAAAATAACGTGTGTTGACATCAGGAATTGCCTTCTGGGTTGGAGCAAATGTATCCTGAGTTAGCATACTACAGTATACTATCATGAACTATTTATTTTGAGTGTATATAATAATATTACCTCTCTAAAATACCTTTACATTGAGCGGTATGGCTGATAAGTTCGTGCTTCTTTAGACAATTTCAATTTAAATATGCATACACTTAGGACAGTGTAATGAATAAACTGGAAAACACCGTAGCTTGAGTGATGGGCAAATGGTCTAGTTCTTCAATGTACTTCTCTAACTTCTCACTGCCCATTCCAGAGTAATCTTCACCTTCAAAGCACCCGAACGCATTACATATAACATGATAAAAGTTAATGATTTAGTCTGATAACAACAAAGTCAGGTGAGTTACAGCTCAGTTTCGTACGTTCTTGTAGTACACGTATTCGAAAAGATAGTTATACTAGATGTCAATGCAAAGTTCTTCGTTTCTGTAGCAATAACATGACACCTGTAGCGGAAGCAAATGCAGACTTCTGTCTATGAAAAGCCAAAGCCAACTAGCCAGCAAGCTAACAAGCTATAACAGATTCACATGTGCCCTGAAACACCGCTTTCAGTAGAAAATTATCCCTACCATTTTTTTTTCGGAATATCTTCACCTCTTGCATTCCTATTTGTATTGGAATCCCCAGCAGAAAGGCAAAATATATTTTGTGGTCTGAGAAACATTAGCTACCTAGCCGCTAAATCACGTCCTCTCCTCCATGTGCTCTCTCAGCATGCGCATCGTACAACATTTTGCATAGTCAGATTCAGACCATGACGTCACAAGTCCGCTGTGCTCGAACTTGAACCAGTCAAGGGAAATGCTTTGACATAGAAACTAGTCATATAGTTAAAAAAAACTTTACATAAACAAATAATGATACATTCGATTATATAATGTAGTTATCCACCATAGAATGTTAAACTGGCAAAGTTATTTACAGAATTCAAATTTGCTTTAGTTGACGTTCCATAGGCTACTGATGAATCTGATGACTATGCAGTCAGACTCATAGACATACAGTAGCCTATGGTCAGACTAGTCGCCTCTGATTTCTGATTCGCACCATCACGGTAGCCAGTACATTGAAGTGCTTATTTAAACAATGGAGCAAGTAATTACCAGTAATGTCAAGTGCCAGATGGGTGTCAGTCGGCTATTCTGGGAGACATGCTTCACTCAGCCCTGAGCGGAATATGCAACTGCGGATAGTGAGGGAATGTTCTATATTCTTTGAACGTCCTCGCTTCTTCCGCTGTAGTGAAAGCGAATGCTCCCCTGATGTATATTTGTGCATTTTTAAGACACACTTTATAAATGTAATCTTAGTTTTGTTAATTGATTCTTAATCTTATTTTATGTTAATAGGCGCATCTTACTTAAGTGTGGAATAACTTTTTTGTACAATGGGACGTCTAGGCTAGGCTTCACGTTGTCTGCACCTGTTCAGGGATATGTTTCACCGTGTGTCAAAAGAATTCCTGGAACACACTTAGTGAATTTGTAATGCTTTTGCATGAGTCAGGGATACTGACATTGCCTTCAGTCACCCATATTCTAAGCTATCTAGACCTATATTATCTCATCAATCTACTTCTTATGCAAGCAGAACGTTATATAAATGCATATATGAAGGACTATAAATGTAACAATTAAAGAAAAATATGTAATAACTAGGAAAGTTTCTGAACGGGGTTCAAAGTAGGAACGGGTGAAATTAATGTCAGGCGTAGGTCACTAGTGAGGTCATTCAGCATTATTGATTGATTTAAAGTGTGCTGACTGGTAACTTGTCCCACATTCTGTTCAGTATAATCTTTACCCATTTTCACAAACTTAAAGCTCTAAAATGTGGTTTGGTGGGTAAAACTAAAGCCAGGCATCTGTCTGTCCTGTCCCATGGACACTTCAATTAATGTAAAATTATAAAAGCACTATCCAAGTTAAAGACGAAATGTATTGGTGTGAGTGCACTTTAGGTATACCCGGTGGAATCTAGAATGGACTGTTCATATCTGATAAGCTGCATTTCTAATGGAAGGAGCCAAAAGCCAGTGGACAGACATTTAACAGTCCCTAAAGTCAGTTGCATCTACTGTATGGTACACAATTGATGCACCATTTTTGATGGGGCGTGGTCAGGTGGATGTTCCATCAGCACAACATGCATTGTTCATATTATCAGTCAGGAAAGCACGCCAGAAGCACTTTTAAGACTTTTTTTTAACTGGCTTACATGTGTGGAATTGGTGACTCAACTTATTCTTAATGAGGAGTCATGTTAGAAAGTGACGATTGGCAACCTCATAATAGCAAAGACCAAGAAAAGAACAAGTCCAACAGGCTTTATAAACAAATGCATTTATGATTCAGAATCAATACAACATCTGAGCAAATATGTACAAATCTTACAAAAACACAATATTAATTTAGGGCAGTAGCAAATCTGTTGCCATTGGATACTAAAAATAAAATTAAATACAAAATAAACCGAAGAGATAACTTCCAGTAGCCGTGTTTAAATGAGGCAGTGAAACTGTATACAAAAAAAGATCAGATTGCTTCAATGTTTTGAGTGGTCAGTGCTCTCGAGGAACAGTCTTGAGCGCAACCGCTTCACGCAGCAGGAGTCCAGAGAATGTCAAGTCCCTCATCTTTTGTTCATTACTACGAACTCTTTAGAAGCTCGAGCCTCTGATTCAGCTGTTCACATTTTCTCCTTAACTGCTCTTTTACAGAAATTAGTTTTTGCTCCTCTGTCTGCATTCTGTATATGCACTCCGTCGCTTTTTTGAGTATGACTACTTTGGCGGCCTTCTCGTTATTGGCCACGTCTGGGATTTCGTCGCGCAACGCAAAAAAACTGCGCTTGAGCTCATTCCGTCTCTGTCGCTCAAGCACGTTATGAGTCCTGCGCTTGTCGTTGTCCTCCGAGTCAGACGTCCGGGGACTCGTGCATTTTCGATTGTTGCTGATTTGTTTAAGCACCCTGCTGCCGTTGCTCTCGAACTTAATCCGCTTGACCGCGGGCTGATCGTTTCGGGTAGATGGGTGTGCCGCGTAATTATGTTGGTGAACGTTGACGTGACAGCGTTTAAGCACTAAAGGACTGTGATGCGATCTGCAAGCAGCATCTGAAGAATTGGAATCCGACCGCCTCACAGATTTCCTCTTTTCCACAGTCACAACGTCGATTTCTTCCTCATCCTCTTCGTCGTCCTCATCATCATCATCATCATCGTCGTCGTCTAAAATGAGAGAACCGCACTGTTAAATACATTACCAATTGATCACAGACTGCTCAAACGCAAGAAGCTACAGTGCGTCCCCACCCACTCCCCCTCCGTGAGAGCATTGCAGTATTGAGCTCATCTTCATACTAGACAAACCCAGCCCGGGTTAGAGCTGAGAGGGGAGGGACGTGCACCTTATGCAACCGCCATCAACGACAACACAGAATTTAACACATAATTGCCCAGATAAGGGGTGTTTTTAAAAAACACCGTCATTTTTAAAACCGCGCCACACAAAATTCCCCCATTGAGTGACAGGCATACAAGTACGGCACACAAACGGGGACATGGCAAAGTAGCCTCCATGAAAAACGTTACAGTAGTAAAGCAAGACCTTACCCGAATCACTGTCGCTGCTGCTGCTACTTCCACTGTTGGGTGGAGTATCCAGAGGTAGGCCCACTGCCAAAGGCTGTGATGTTTTGCTGGGTTTGGGGGTTTCCGTCAGTGGGTAGGGAAACACGACAGATGGGTCAATACATTCCGTCGCTGGGGTATTGATGTCCTGCAAGTAGCAAGCGTTGGACTTCAGTCGCGTTGAACCGTCCCCCGTAGATTCAGTCGGAACAACTGCTTCTTTTCTTGCGGCTTGAAATGAAGCCAGACGCTCAGAAACGACTTTTTCTAGTTTAGCTGCCGCTGAAAAACCACTCCACATGCAGTCTCGAATAATAATAGACTTTGAGTAGTCCTCGTCGCAAATCAAACTATGGTTGACCATTGTTTCGTCCCCAAGAAACTCAGTCACTATCTCCAACTGATCTGCTGTTGAGGGATATAGACTCCCGAGAGATGGTCGCCGGCTAGGCGAGAGTGGCGGTGTCGGTAATAACTCAAATTTCTTCCATATATCCTCGCTTGGAGCAGGGAGTTGCGTTTGACCATGCTGCTGATAGTAGAAGTCCTCATCCTCGTTATCGTAGTAAAAGTAGGGCTGATAGGAGTCGTAGTCATAGTCATAATTCCTGCTCGCCATGTTCGGACTTTGTGGCATGTCTGCCTGCAAAAGAAAAACATTAAGTCAAATAAAAGACGACATTAATCACGTACAACGTTTTTTATGCGTTTGATTCACTACACCAAGTTTGCATAATTTCAAATGCATCATAAACAGTGTTTATATAACGTCGGTAAATGGTATGAGTAGTAGTTAATGTAAAAATGATCAAGTAAAAATTATGCATTTGTTCAGGTCCAAAGTAGTGGTCTCAGAACTTAAGCTAACGTTAGCTGTCAGTGCAAGCCACCGGCATTTAAATGTGAGTGTCACTGTAAGCATGACTGCATGGGCTGTATCCTCAAGTCCATGCTTCACTTTTTCTACATTAGCCCAACATTATTACTACCAACTAGCCTACTACTGAAAATGATGATTGTATACACAAAGTCAAAGCTATGCACCAGATAGCTAGGCATTTCAATTACCGCAGTTATAGACCAAATCGACGAATTATACAAAATGACTGTAATCCAATTACAAAACAAAATAAAACCTTACCAGAATCAATTTAAAGACGTCAATGAAATTGGAGGATTTCGGTAAATCAGCTAAATGCAGAAGTCTTGCTGTTGCCAAGTGAAAGTAATATTCCAAAGTGGGAGTTGACTGCACCGGTTTCAAACGTTAGGCTGCATTTCAAGCGGCACTAGCTCTAACTCCGGTGAGTGTACCTCTATTCCGTTTCTCACTTAGGCTACTGCAATATTACTAACAGCTGCTCCCGCGGGTTTTAATACTACGGATGTTTTTTTTTTCCTGCTCTAGGTATCCATCCGCAGTACGTAGACGTTATTATCTGAAGTAAAGTGTAAATGCTGCTTTTACTATAACATATATATTAAATTAATGACAGACATAATACAACTGTCCGAAACTATGCAGCTATTTGGATATTTATGTCACGGAGAGAGACGTTGTTTAAAATGGAACTATTTTATATAGCGGCGGTAGCGATATTGCGTGCGTGACGTGGTGGGCGGGGCTATAGTAAAAAGCACATTGAATCCAGCACAGTTGTAGCAGAATACGAGCGGCTTGTTTGAGTAGGTGCCTGGTTTATGAAATGATTTATGTTTCGTAAACAACTTAAGTAAATTACTACTAACTTATTACTGTGAAATGATCGGACTACGCTTTAAAACATTTGAGTGAATTCATGTTCTGTGCATACCGCACAACTATTTCTATTTACTACCGCTAACTGCAGGCTTTTTGGTTTTATCTTTTTAAGAGTGCCTGAACGCCATACGATGTCCAGGGAAAGTTGTCCGTACTTTTCTGCTGGCGTTATAGAGCACATGTCCTGCATACGCGAATATCAATCCAAGTCCGTTGATGTATGCCAGTGCGTGGCTTCATTCTAGAGACACAGTAGGCTATGTTGTTGCAGTTCAGATTCACAGCCATGCTTTACATCCTCGGTATTATAAACTCATCAAGATTATATTATTCTGTGTGTGCACAGCCTATTGGGTTTCTGCATAATTTATTCCTAGTTTTTTCCAAGTGTTGATTATTGCAATAGCGGTAATACGTTTCGACAGGTGAACGCCACAAACTAATCAATGAGCCACTCGGCGGATATACAAATCACCCCGTGCAGCTTTACAATGGCGCCACCTGCTGGCCGAGTGGAATAAGACTGAGTAACAATTAAAGAAGAATGGATGAAAGAATATGAAATCTGTGAAGACAGCTGCCAGAGATGGACCTGTTAGGTAACGTATGTATTGGGAAATTTGGACAGGGATGTTGGACTTCTGCCTTCTATAATCCCATATCCTTTTATTATTTTTAGCAATATTGAAATGTAGAGAGGGCCCTTTCTGGAGAGATTGTCTTGCATTGTGATTTGGTCATCAGCATAGCCTGATCCACATTTTGACCCTCTGATGCTTTTGGACAAGCATGTCTCATTGCAGTTCATGTATGTTTCTATAAAACTGATACCACCTAACACCCCTGTGAAAAACGGCTGAATCTCTGCGTCCGCTTGTGGTGTGAGGATGGACTGTGAAACAAGCAGCCGGACTTACAAGGGCAACTTTAACAAGATCAACAGTTTACCATAACAATGATATACAGACATATAAAATAGAGCAATATTTCTGACACATTATCATATTTGAGCCAAAGTTAAGGAAGGTTCCCAATGAGTGATGTATCATCTACCATAACAGTGGTTCAATCACTGTGATCAGTGAGTGATGAGGTGCACCTGTTAGTCATTCAGCAGAATAACCTGGTCAGAGGAAAGGGAATTGGACAAATCCAGGAGAAAAAGAAACACAGCCAAGCCCACACAAACGAAGATGCAGCACTCGATGGCAAACAGTAGCCTGGGTGCCATCCGTTTTGTACGTGCTCCACTGATTGCTGCGTTTATTCAGCGAGAACGCAGCAATCAGTGGAGCGCGTACCAAACGGATGGCACCCAGGCTAGGCAAACAGTTGTGTCCTTAGACATAATATAGAAATAGAATAGAAGAATACAAAAGCCTTTACTGTCATTGCACTTGCGTACAACTAAATTTAAAGCGCTGCTCCTGTTAGTGCGACGAGGGATAACATATAACAAACCACAACATATAAAGTGCGGTGGTAAAGATTGCAAGTACTTCCCTGAGGTGCTTTCCAATAAATACTATCTAATATAAGATGGCAGACATAGGGGAAGGTTACAAATACAATGTGAATAGATTGCACTCACCTTTTATAAATAAATGTCGTTAACTTGTGATTTAGGATCAAGGGATCCCAAGCCTACAGACAGAACAATTCCTTGTGTGTTCACTGTGTCAGAACACTCACATGCATTGCACACACAAACATATCCTGAATAATCTGGCTGTGATGAGATGAACATAGTTGGGCTGTTCTTGGTGGTGGAAAGGCTTGTGTCTCAACTTGAATTCTTCTACACCACTGTAGGTGTTCCAGTTTGTCAGAGGTATGTGTGACGAGGAAGGAAACATAAAGGATATTTAACTATGGATAACTATCTTATGACAAACCAGTCCACCTTAATTTTTCTCTTAATGGCAGTTAACAAACTGTAATGTTAGACCCACATACTTAGAAAATTCACCCTCAAATGTTTTCCAGTTGGCTGCCTTATGTGGAATGGAAATGAAATGAGCCCTAGTGACTAGAGACTATGTTTATGGCAGAGATAGTGACACACACACACTCTGAATTCTAGCTCTGCATTTTACCCATCCAGGGTAGTCATACACACAGTGAAGCACACTAACCCGGAGCAGTGAGCTGCCTTTGGCGGCGCCCGGGGAGCAGTGATTGGGGTTAGGTGCCTAGCTCAATGTAATGCCTGATGCCTGTTTGAGTGGTGTTTTTCAACCCTATGACCTACATTTATTCGTTGAGAGACTTACAGCACAGATACAGTGACATGCAAAAGTTTGAGCACCTCTTGTCAAACTTTCTGTTACTGTGAATAGCTCAGTGAGTAAAAGATGACCTGATTTCCAAAAGGCATAGAGTTAAAGATGTCCCACCTCTTTACTATTGTTTACCAAGATACTTTTTTTTTTATTTATACCTTGTACACTTTGGGACTGACAGGGCTATGGCCCTCAGCATGTGCCTCTTGAGTAAATCCATTGTGGATTTTGAGATGTGTTTAAGATCATTATACTGTTGTATAAACCACCCTCTTTATCTTCAGCTTTGACTGTGTGATGTTCGCTTCCAGAATGGGCTGATATCTAACTGAATCCATTCTTCCCTCTTCCAGTAAAATGTTGCCCGCGCCACTGGCTGCTACTCCAGCCCGACACATAATTGATCCAGCCCTCTGCGTAACAGTTGGAGAGGTGTTCTTCTCATGAAAAAAAAAAAAAAATTTCTCCAAATATACCTTTGCTCATTGTGGCCGAAGAGTTCTATTTTCACTTGCGTCGTCCAAAATGCGGCACTGAGACTTTTGAACAAGGACCAAGACGTTTTTATTACATCACACCTGTTTTAGCTACACTACACTGGCTTCCAGTGAAGTTAAGGTTTGATTTAAAGATTGTATTGGTTGTTTTTAAGGCTGTGAAGGGTTTAGCTCCAGCCTATATTTCAGACCTCCTGACACCTAATGCTCCGTAATGGGCCTTAAGATCCTCCAATGAACTTCTCCTAGTTTTACCTTGGTCTAATTTGAAATGCAAGGGTGATCAAGCTTTTACTGTTGTTGGCCCTTGTTGGATAGATGTATATAAAGACGTTAAGATTAATGAGACAGAGACCAGCAATCAGAATTTCAATCAGCGATTTATCTTTTGCCAAAGAGGAAGAGTGTCACAACCAAATATCATGAACAAACTCCGAAGATGAACTGGGCGCTGCCAGTGTATATAGTTCATGTAGTTCCTCAAAACATGTTTCATAAGCAGGCACGGGACATTATTCTGTGACAGGACATTGACCCTTGTCTGACTAGTAGGTGTCTGTCAGCAAAAACAACATGTATCACTTCAGCAAAGTGTCACAATCATTCATATTGCAAGAGTTGTTTTTTTAATTCAGTACATGTTAGCTTTCAGATTAATAATAGAACAGTGTATTACATTTCTCTATCAGCCCTAAATGATAAAATACCCTCCCACTACACATCAGATCAGCTGCCTGTATAGATTTTTTTATCTTAAATAGATTAAAAACATTTACACACTTGCATTCCCTGGAATTTTTATCTTGAAGCTTTGGAGTGTCTTGTGAAAGATTTATAGCTAAAACTAATGTGTTGAAGGCTCAGCATCTATGTACCAACCTGAGGTCAGTTTTCTGTATCGCACACTCTGTCCTGCATAAGACATCCTGGACCTTCCATCTGATGGCAGTGTCATTTGCTCTGTCAACTTGTGTGTGGCCCCTTGGTCAAACTACCGACAGGTGGTTATGGTGATGAGTCTGGTTGATATTCTTCTCTTTTTTGGGGGGGCTTTTTATGCCTTTAATTGACAGAGCAGTGAAGATTGTGACAGGAAATGAGAGTGTGAAGAGGTGGGGAGTGGACAGGAGAAATGGCATCGGGCCGGATTCGAACCTGTGACCTCCTTGACCCTCAAGCCCGAAAGTGGCTACTGTTTGAGCCACAGTGCCCCCCGATATTCTTCTCTTGATGGGAGTTTACCTTGAAGGTCTTGATGATGGTAAACAGCATCCATGGCAAATACCTTGAGCTCATCCACATAGAGAAGATGGGGGGGCTTACCTTCCTACAAGAAGCTCTTGAGAACCCAACTCTTCAGAGAGCACCTCCCTTCCTAACTGGCACCTTGTCTTAACTTGCACTTAAGCAGTGATAGTCCCGCATTTCTTTTTCTTTTCTATGAAAAAAGCAGTATTTATTGTTACACCAGGTTTTATCGCTCTTAGCTTGACTGTTCTCTCCCTTGTACGTCGCTTTGGACAAAAGCATCTGCTAAATGACTAAGTGTAAATATAAATGTACAACTCCTGTCCATAAATTCTACCATTCATAGGGTGCTGAGTGGTGCCCCTGCAACGCAGACGAGTAATGGTGATTGGGAATAATCTTACCACCGTAATTCTGACACCCCTAAATGTTAATAATGTGTCTGTGGTACTATGGCAGAGTCACACGTCACCAGGCAGAAGTGGCCCTCAACCAGAGAGGTGAAGAGGGAGAGTTCATCGGTAGGCAGCACACTCTTTCTCTGGGGCTGATCAATAAGAGATAGAAGTTGCCATGAGCTGTCGTCAGCCTACAAATATTTAATAGACACATCCTGGATTACAAATCCCATACATTTTCTACAAAACAATGTAACACCATAATGCAATTTTGTCCATGAGAAACACGTAAGCAAGTTTAAGAAGTACAAGTTTAAGAAGCCGTGGACAGAATGCATTCTGAAATATGTCAATTCACTAATGCACATTATACTCTCAGTAATATAGGCTGTAGACATACTGTAGTTAATTTTCTACTTTAACAAAATACTGAAATCTACGAAAGATCAAGCAGTCTTTGCTTTGTGTGGATGGAATTCTTTCTGAATCATTTAGTGCTGTGCATTCCGAATTTCGTGCCACAAATGTTGAACCCAGGACATCTGTTACGTGGATAGGATTACTTTTTGCGTATGAAATAAGTTTATTTTGTCCATAAAGTGAGAAGTGCATTCAGCTTTTTGTCTACAAGATGAAAAACACTACAGTCACTTTCGTGCACGATATGAATTATCCATTTTGTTTTCTGTGCACAAAAGAATGTGCTCTCTAACATGTTTTGTGGACACAATCAAAAGACATTTGTGCATTATTGTGTAACATGGTTCTGTAGTAAATGAATGCATGTTGTAGCACAGATTGCATGCTATCTGCAAAAAAAGCACATGTTTCATTTGGTGCCCCTTAGTAACCCTAGCGGATGCAGCCAGATCTCTGTTTACTTGTGCACAATACTAGTGTAGGCTGATTCAGTACAGCATATGTTAAGGATATCAGATCAGCATAAACAGACCAGTCTGGTTAATCATTTATTCCCTGATACAACTTTCCTTTTCATTTATCATTTCCCTCTTAATTTAAGATGGGACCTTTTTTCAGTTATCTTGTGTATTATCAATAAGCGGTCCTTGAGGGCGAAAGCAGCCATAACTGTATTGCTTTTTAACAGAAAAAAGGATTAATTATTGGTAGAGGCAAAGGGATTCCTGAAGTTTCATGGCTTTCACGATTCACATTTCACGATTTCACAGAGGGCACAAATGTAACCAAGCCACCCCCAGACTGGATATTCTCGCCTTCATTTGTACCCGGTTCTTTATCGTTGGAAAGGCACACACTCTGCTTCTGCATCTTGCAAAACACAAAATACAAGTGTTCTCTTTAAAGGCTCACTGAAGTGGACAGTCTTTTAGACTCGTCCCCTCTGCGTGTGGTTGCTTGTACTTTACACTACAAACAAGTCATCGGAGAACATTGCTGGCATCTCTTCTTCTTAGTCCAGGGTTCTTCTAGGAAGCGGCAGGATCTCACTTACTCTGCCTTTAACTGGAGGTGTTGTGACAGAACGGTCTGCAAGCTAGGGAATGCCGTGTGGCCGAGGGCCATGTTTAGAACCGACAGAGGACCGGAGGAGCAGCACGGGTGGCTTACCCTGAGGTGTTACAATGGTTTTCCCTGAGGCGGTACAATTTGAGTGTTTGCCCGTGGTGCTGCCAAGTGGGTACTAGGGGAAGCTGGACTCTTGTGACCGTGCAGGAAACATGAGCCTGTGTGAACGCACCGCAACCACGCATACCCAGAATGCATTGCACCACACACACCCAGGTCCCGCGCTCCAGTGGCGCACTTTAGGGAGGGTCAGAGGAGGCAGAATGCAGCTGGGGGTGGGGGTGGGTGGGGGTGGTGGGTATCATGGCCTTTTCTGGGTGTGTGCATTGAACCACTGCTATGGCTGTTAGCCAGGTTAAAAGTAGCCATGCATGAAATAGAGATCAGCAAGACACACAAGGTAGAAACAAAAACCTTGGCCCTAAGACTGTTTGAGTCATTTTGCCCATGTTGGAAAAAAATTGGACAAAAATGATAACTACAATTTCATAAACAGCTGAGACACAACTGTCAATAAGATACACACATGATGACCAGATGGTAAGGAAGTGTCTTTAGCTAAAAGAAAAAAAAAAATCTGGAACAAAAAAAAAACCATGCTAACCTCAACTGCCCTCCCTAGCATCATAGTGCAGTTCCTCCCTGCAAGCTCCTTATGATGAGGTTAATTAATGTCACAGCCTAATTAAGGGTGAGAGTGCGGACAGCGCCCTCTGCTGCCATGGGGAATGGAGCGCTACCTCAGAATAATAAGGTTCTATCTGCGTTCAGGTCAGTTTTGAGATATTGAGGTTTAAAGTTTTAGCATTGCATATACCACAACTGACAAATGGGGCACATTTTTCAGAATAAAACACTCAATTTTTTTTTTTTTTTTTTTAAACACCTTAAATAATGTTCATAAATTATGCCAGAATAGGAATATGTAAATAACTAAATTTTGACAAAAATGTCAGATAGAACCTTATTATTCTAGGGTAGCGCGTGTGGCATGCTGCTGCTCCTGCTCCACTGCAGGATGCTGAGCGGGAGGCTATATTTGCCCCACGTCTTAAACACGCTCCTGAACGAGGCACCCGCTGGCCAGTGGAGTGCAGCACAGCTGAGAAATGCAAATCCACATGCAGTAGGGTGTGACTTGGGACCATATCACTCTTCTGAGAGGTAGAACATCGATCGTACTTTGATATGTTGACCTATTTAGTATATGTAAGCTGATTTCATATTTAATTATTGTAACATGTAAAGACAAATAGCCATTTAACGCTAAGGAGAGGCCGACAGAGGCTAAGAAATATCATCATGTTAGATTCATGGTGAAGGTGGTAGAGGTGCAGTATATTTGAAAATGGAGCAGCACACAAAGTAGATACAACCATAGGGTCTACTTTTACATGTTCAGACCTTTTAGACATACACCTATTTCAAAATTGAAATCACGAGGTTTAGAAACAATTAGGAATTGCTCAGAAGAACAGACTCTATAAATTTACTCAGGTTGAGATGTCTTGGAATTTATTATAATTGGGGGAAAAAACAGGTGTAAAGTATGCATCAATTAAATAGGCTTGATAAATGACTAAATAACCAGTCAAAATGTATGTGTAGTTACTGTTATTGACCACAAGAGGACTCTGGCAAACAGTATAAATCAGTGAAACGGTAAATGTAATAATGAACCTCAGACAACCTCAGACAAGTGTCAAGAATAGTTTCTTTGCCAGTAATAGACAAAGGAATGCCAATAACGCAACTACTGCTAATGTGAAATAATGGACTGGAAGCTGGATGAAGGCTGGACGTCTTCCATTATATCTAGAGAATCCACGATCCTTTGGGACCAAACAATTCTTATTTTTCTTTTTCATCTCATCCGTCAGCCATCATCTCAGAAAGTGTTATGAAGACCTGTCACCCAAATCGCCTTTCCAAGAGTATCCATAGTACAAAGCAGATATGATGTGCATTTGGTAATATTTGTCAAGCAGTTGGCAGGAATAAAAAGTACAATAACAGTACGGTTTGAAATCACATAACCACTCTTTAATCACTGAAGAATAAAACTGTCCCTTTCTTCATCACACTGACAATGATGACAAGAATCAGGTTAATTCTGTGTACGATCCCTGCTTTGGCCTCAACAGGGCTTTTAAAATACAAAGCCAATACCTCCCCACAAACTTGATCAGACCTCACTATCCATTACAGCCTATAGAAAACATACAGAGTCTTAAATACTTTGTGCATTGTTGTCAATGGAGAGAACTGGAGAGAGAACTACAGTTTTGGAACAGAAATGCAGGTCTGAAACTGGACTTCACTGTACTTTTTGCACTGTACATCCTGAGATAAAACAAACAAACAAACAAACAAAGAAACAGAAAGTGTCCAAATTCAATAAAAAAGAAGATAAATGAAATACTTGTGGTCCAGTTTAACCCCCTCACCCCACAGTTTAGCTCATGACACCCTCATACAAAATCTCTATACCACATTGTGTATACATCTAGTACATCATAGTGTAAAAAAATAAGTCATCTAAATGGCCCAAACTCACCAACTCCTCACTCACAACAGAATCAATCTGATTTCCACCACTAACTTATATTTAAATCCTGTAGAAATCTGCAGATAAATACTTTGTCATTTTTTTTTCTTCCTTTGTACACATTTCGGTTCATAATAAAAGCCAGAAACCATGTCCTTTGTGTCTATACAGGAAAGTCAAAGGTCAGAGGTCATAGCACCTCATGATTGGTCAATTCCACAGTACATTCAGAGATGTAGCCTGAAAAGTGTCAGAGAGAGTGAGAGAGAGTGAAAGTGTGTGTGAGAGAGAGGGAGATAGAGAGAGAGAGAGAGAGAAAAAATTCAAAGCAGATAAAATTTTAGGCGGTTATAACGTGTTCCTTCCTCTTACAGGGGGTTCATGAATGTTAAGGACGGCAGCACATAAAATGTCAGCAAAAGGAACTAGTTGATTAATATATGTGTACACAACATTGCTTTGGAACGAATTAATATCTTCACTATCCAGTGCCCTGGTGGCTACCAGGGAACAGCCGGAAGACGTGAAAATGTACGTTTGTGTGTGTATGTGTATGTGTGTGTGTGTGTGTGAGAGAGTGTTTGATTAATAATATTATTACGAGGATATGACGAGGCAGAAAAGTCATTTTCTTCCACGTGATTGCTGCAGAGACTCAAAGGTTCCTCTTGGTTGCTCTGTACATATGGGGCGACCATATTAATTCTGCCCAACAGGGGGCGCCAAGCTGCAGCCAGTGGAATAAATCTGCCCCAGCGAGGGCTGTGAGGAGAGTCCTGGCAGCCCCTGTGTGTGCTTCCTCAGGAGGACTGTGCTCTCACTCTTCCTCCTCCTCCTCCTCCCTCAACTCCGCAATGTCGTCCATTTGGCCCCCACGGCGCACCTCATTCATGGGGGCCGAGTCTTCTCCTTCGATGACCACCTCTCCTTCAGAGTCTTTCTTTTTCTTCTAACAGGAAAGATGGCAGCAAAAAAAAAAGAGGTGAGTGTTTATGTTCAACCACATACAGAGTAGAGGCACATAGCTGATTTTTCATTGTCTATACCTACTGTTACAGGAAGTTCCATGTTGAACAGTCAAACTACATTTGAATAGGTTTTCTAAAATAACGATTATTAAAATCAGCTGATTTTTTACCTTTTCGTTATAGTCATATCACAGTGGTATCAACACTCACCTGTTTTCGATAGACGTAACAGGCGGCAATGGCCACCATAGTCGACTCCCCAAGGAACCCAGCCAGGAGAGAACCCACGCCCAGAGTTGCCCCGTGCACACTGTCTCACACACACACACACACACACACACACAAACACAAAAACAAGCCACCCATGCACACACACACGCACACGCACACACATACAAACACACACACACAGGAAGAGATAGAGAGTTCCATAAGTCCATTAAGTCACCAATAAAGACAAAGCAGATGAAGACTGAACACTGTAATTATATATAATTCATATAATATATATAATTAAATATACATGATACATTCAAAAACAAATCATATGTTTCGTTATGTATTAGATTAGATTAGATATGTATTAGTTGTGTTGAGATTTAGCAAGCTCCAATTTCTACTCCAATTTGCTGTGTGAGGTAAAAATTTAAATATGACTACAGAGTGTGAAGGACAATACTATCTAGCTGGTTTGTATTCTTCCCGCAAGAATGCATTTTGAGATGGATGCATCTCATAAAGTAGAGGTCTAAAAGGCTAGTGAAGTATGTACTCATTCCAGGTAGGGAAGCATAAGGCTGGAGAAGTATGCACTTACCCCATGTAAGGCAGCACTATGAGGCTGGTGAAGTATGCACTTACCCCATGTAAGGCAGCACTATGAGGCTGGTGAAGTATGCACTTACCCCATGTAAGGCAGCACTATGAGGCTGGTGAAGTATGCACTTACCCCATGTAAGGCAGCACTATGAGGCTGGTGATGAGGACGATGATGCGCAGTACAGAGCTGGGCGCCAGGACAAATGTCTTCTTCAGGGTCATGAGCCAGCCGGTCAGGTGGGCACGGATGGTCACTGTCGAGAGAGCGAGAGAGAGAGAGAGAGAGAGAGAGAGAGAGAGAGAGAGAAAGAGACGGAGGGGGGGGATCAGGTCACTGCTCACTGGCAGCTTATTCACTCCAATAACAGTCATGAGTCGTGTAGCAGACAGATTTTCAGTTCCTCGCCGATGGCTTCACTAAGACACCGTAGGGGAACACACTTTTTTTTCCTCACCACACATTTCTTAGTTTATGAGAGAGAAGCTTGTGTTTTCTGTAAAGTCAGCGCACAGACAGTGGAACTGTTGGAATCTCGTCCTTTAGTGGAACCCTGTTCAATCTCACAATGCCTCTGTCTCTGCCTGTCCCTCTTTCTCTTCCTTTATCTATCTCTGCACATGAGAGCCTCTTTAGACACTGGGAAGTCTCATGTGAAGCCTCAGCACACACACACTGACGTTTGTCTTTCCCTATGGGAGGACTCTCTCCACTGCAGCCGTGCTCTGCCTCTGACCCCGACCTCATGTAACCCTGAACCCTGAATAAGCCTTTTGGTTGTTTTGTCTCTGCGTGGCAGAAGCAGTGGAGAGGAGAGCACTACAAGTCCCAGGGTGCAACAGACACGGCACAGCGAGATGGCAAAATGACTGATGTTCTACAGGAGAGCATGTAAAAGCATCTGTGTGTTAACCTACATGTGTGTTTGGGACACTATCTATGTGTCTGTGTAGGTGTGTGTGATTAAATAATGCCTGTGTAGGTGTGTGTCAGTGAAGACCAGGGACGTGCACAGGAATTTTGAATGGCAGTTGCTCTGCCCTGGAAAAAAGGGGCAACACATTATTTTTTTGTCACAGCCGCTGCCAGGCCCCCGTCATCTGATTGCAAATTTTGCCAATATCATTTTAAACTCTCAATAACCGCAGCTGCCACGCCCCCGTCATCTGATTGCAAATTTTGCCAATATCATTTGAATCTCTCACTAACCGTTGCTGCCATGCCCCCGTCCCCTGATTGCAAATATATATTTCCTCCGGAGGGGCAACTTCAGTCGAGGAGGGCAAAAGGGCAGTTGCCCGAGCAACCTTAGCCCACTCCTGTGCACGTCCCTGGTGAAGACTGTCTGTGTAGGTGTGTGTTAGTGAAGACTGTCTGTGCAGGTGTGTGTTGCTGAGGACTGTCTGTGTAGGTGTGTGTTAGTGAAGACTGTCTGTTTGGTGTGTGTTAGTTAAAAATGTCTGTGTAGGTGTGTGTTGGTGAGGACTGTCTGTGTAGGTGTGTGTCTGTGTAGGTGAGTTGGTGAGGACTGTACCTGGCAATGGAAAGAAGGAGAAGATTCGCAACGGAGCCACACACAGCTCTGCAAAAGCATGATCCACGCCAATGATGTCCACCAGAATCTTCTCAGAGAGGTGTGGGGTCCAGAACACCAAAAAGCAAAGCTGGCCAAACAAAAAGCAGGGTTTACCCAAACCCACAAATACAGTTCACACAATCACAGAGTAAACACAAACACAAAGTAAACACAAACACAGAGTTAGGAGGGAGTTACAAGTCGTCAAACACAAGTAAAGTGGTACGTTTTGGCTGCAGTCAGTGCCCAAACATGGGCCGTGGCTGCCCAGCAGTACCACGAGTATGCTGGGTCACATTAAAGTCTGCCCACATCATGAAGAAAGCAAGTAGACAGACACCACCCAGTCACCCTGTAAAACCCTCCTTTCGTCTCTCAGTCATAACACTTCCTCTGGCCACACCCTAGGGTGTCTCACTGTGGGATCCCCGCTTTTACTTTAAACACACACACGCACACACTCATATATACACATACATATATACAAATACACACACTCACACAGCACATAGATAGAGCGAGAGGGGGAGATGATAAAAGAGACAGAAAAGGCAATAGTTATAATGTCCACAGACTGTGTGTAAATTAGGGGTGGGTATTGCCAAAGAAGTCACGATTCGTATCACGATACACATGCCACGATGCGATTCTATCACGATGCATCGCGATACTTGAATTATTGCGATGCATTGCAAATTTTCACTGAACACTGAAAGCCATTACCAGTGGCTGACTGGCTGTGTATGATCTGGATAGTGTGTTCAATTGATAACACAAAGCAACTCAATTCATACATAGCTGTATTTATTGAAACGACTTTTGGAGGTTACTTTACACAAATATTATTATTACTGGATACACTGCATGTTTTGTTTATGAATGACTTTTCGCAGTATCGCGCGGCCGGAAATGCTTGATGTTCGCCAACCATTCATGCAATTTTAATTATTCATTTTTTTATTTTTTATTTTTTATTAATAATCGATACTTGGCGTCAACAATCGATGCAGTAGATTGTGAAAATTAGAATCGCGATGCATCGTCATGACGATTATTTGGCACACCCCTAGTGTAAATAGAGATATTTCTTGAGATGCTGACAGAAAACACTCTACTGTAGTTATGTGTTCCACTGCTATGACAACCAAACTCAAAAACCACCAGCACCACCCACTACACTGTCGCTACAGACAATGGAAGGCTACTCAAACTGGGATGTCACCTTTGCTACAGAAAACATATAAAAACACCTAAATGTACAATAAACTGTGGAAACTAGGTCAAACGACATTTCTTTTTTAATAAGATGCTTTAAGAGAACCACACTAGGATTTAATGCCACCATAAGGGCAACAAAAAAAAAAACACGGCTAGGGTGTGAAAACCATTGTGACGTACAGTAGGTCTATTCTCTGAACATGGGTGACACAGACAGACCACATCAGAATCAGAATTGTTTTTACTGCCAAGTAAGTTAACGCCTACCAGGAATTTGTTTTGGCATATTGGTGCTGCCATTAAACATAAAACATAATAAGCCACCGTGCTCTAGGACAGCTGATGGGTAGAATACAGAGTGAGCTCGATTACCACTGAAGCAAACTGCACCAATGAATCATTTAGATCCACTGCAAGCGTGCTTAATGCACCAGGCCAAGGAGGTCCTGGGCACCCCACCCATGCCACCCTCAGCCAGTCATGTCTGAATCCGTCTGTCCTTTGCCCCCACAGACACCATGGCTCCATCCGTGGAGCTAATGGGGGATTCATTATGCTCAGTACTAATGCACGCTAACTGGCAGAGAAGCAGAATGGGCTGACACTGGCATCAACATTAAAAGCATGATGGTGCCAAAACAACGATGGGCACCCAGATACCGCTGCCATAAAAAACATGCAGTGTCAGTGGCAAACGTCGCTGATGGAAACGAAAATACGAAAACAGCCCTGGCCAGTAAAGTGTAGGGATTGACAGTGAATGAGGATGGTCATACCGTGATTGACAGGGCCAGGCAAACAAATGTGAATTTCTTGATTTCAGACTTGGTGACGTTGGTCCCATGGTTCATTAGCTTGTTGCTAGGGTTGTTCTAGGGAAAAAGGAACAGAATATTTTTTTTTTTAGGAAATCTCTGAAAGCAGTCTGGAAAAGCATGTTTAAAAAAACAAAAAAAACACTGGTAAGAGCATTCACAATAGGCTCACAACCCCTTTAAGGATTTCCACAATGTACTGGATGTCAAAACTGCTGTCGGGAACCCCCAATGTCTGTCAGTGTATCTTCTGACTGTGGCGATGAGATGACTCACCAGCAGTAAAGCACACACCGCATTTTCTCAATTACAGCTCCTGAGACTCCCTATGCTGCTTTGTCTCTGCTCAGCTAAGCTAGTGTTTACCCATAAACACAGTCATGTGCTGCACAGCAGCCTCCAAACACCCGCATGGACAGTGCCAACTTAAAAAAAACAGGCTCAGGTTTTTTTTTATGTATTTAGAGCCTACATTTAAAAAAGCTTGTAGTATAGTGTGTCTGCCTAAAGGGGATCGACTTGAGCCAGTCTCTTTATTCGATGCACATTTTATGCGGAATGGAACAACAACAACAACACAACAAATAGCTGTACAGTGTTAGCAGTAGTAACTGGATTAAGCCATGCTGGTATACCTTGTCAAAAGCAGGGTACACAGCCCGCAGCTCTGTCAGCCATCCATATGGCATGTGGCCAACTGGGTATGTCGCCGTCAAAACAGCCACTGCCTGAAAAGCAAACACACACCAAGGAGTCAGTAGGAGCCTAAGAGCACACGCTGATCTTAGAGGGGTCAGACGGGGTGATGTTGATGTGGTGAAGGGAGATGAGGAATGTTGAATGAATCGTGAAGCACATTGTGTTTCTGAGGATGCTGGAAGATGGGGTAACATGCCTGTGCTTGATCATGGGTACACTCCAAAAAGTCTTTGAGTTGCTGAATCAATTAAATGTACTTTTATTCAATTGAATTAACATTCATGTGTTTGGTTTTAAAATGTAGTCCACTTTAGTAAGTCTAACTTAAAATGAAAACTTCTTAAAGCAAAAGAAGCCAGCTAAGTTAATTCAACACAACACTTTTAAGTGAATGGCACAATCACCTCTAAAATCTAGTCCACTTTAGTAAGTCTAACTTAAAATGAAAACTTCTTAAAGCAAAAGAAGCCAGCTAAGTTAATTCAACACAACACTTTTAAGTGAATGGCACAATCACCTCTAAAATCTAGTCCACTTTAGTAAGTCTAACTTTAAATGAAAACTTGTTAAAGCAAAAGATGCCAGCTAAGTTAATTCAACATAACACTGTTGAGTGAATGGCATAATCACCTCCATACAAGAATGTACTAGATGGGTTTCTGTAGGTCTTACATTGCACATGCTCAAAAGCTGACTCCATTTTGAGTGTGATGCTGTGCTCAAATGAATGTTCTCGAGGTCAAGGTCTTACCCAGCTGGTATATTTTATTCTGTGATGTTGAAACATTAGTGCATGTTTTAAGAATGATATTGCTGGCCCTACTGTATTTGTCTTGCGAAAATCAAGCATATATGAGCACATGTGAGCTAGCTAACGAGCTAGCCAATTAACAAAATGCCACCTGACAGACATACAGTAAAATAGCTATTTAATTCTAGAATTGTAGTTTTGAGGATCTCAGCAAATGCAACATTACAAAGCCATATAATATATTTCAATATTTGATGAATAAATGTAGATGATTTGCCTGATTTGTGCGTCATTGTACAACAATAAACTGACTAAAGTCAGCCTTGTTTATTTGAATTTACTTTTTTTGTTTAAATTGTTGACATCGCAGGTTTAGTAAGTCCAACATAAATTCACTAGCTTTATAAAAATGAAAGCCATTTAGGTACTGCTTATTCAAGTCAGTTAAGTTGGAACTACAAGGAGTTGTTCAGTTGGTGTTGGTTAATCCAGTTGAGTTAGAATTACATAAGTGAGTTAGTTCAGTGTAATGAAGGTCTGCTTTGTTAGATGAACACTGCTTGATCAATAAAGGCTAACTTGACCAAATAATATTGAAATTACTTAATACAGTCTTGTTGGTTTCACATAAGTTAGTTATTTCCCTCTGTAAAAATAGTATAAAATGAGTTTGAACACAACTCAGTTATGTAGAAATCATTGACAGTAATGATTGAAGAAGAAGAAGAAGATGAAGTCATTTGAACAACTTTTGTTTTGAGTGTAAGGCCGCCTATGTTTGATCATGGGTAAATAAGAAATGTATAACTACCATTTCAAATTCATTGTATTTCCTAATGCAATTACAGGTTACTTAAAATTAGTTTTTGGTACCCTGGAAACAACATGGTCATCTGCTGTTGTCAAAGGCTATATAACAAGATAAGTAACTGTGAATTGTGGTTTAAGAAAAAATCAGTACAGGGTATCATTGTAGAAATAAGTGGTTGTTACTGAGTCATTTAAAAACATAGGGAAAACAAATAAGGGAAGCATAAATCTTTCAGATTTCACCGTCTTTCTATAGTGTATGTATACCTTAGAAATTATTTTAAATGATTTGAATTCAAATTTTTGTAAATTACCCATTAATAACCATTTACTTCCACAATCATTCCCTATCCTTACTCTTTACTCTAACTAAACTTACTCTTTACCTGCTTACGCTGTACCTTACCAGCACACTCTATAATTAGAAGCCTGTAATTTAAAGTGATACCTCCCTTTTTCATGCCACTGTCAAGGAAAATGAACCATGTTTACAAATCCAATTTGAATTTTCCATGGCAGAAGGAAACTGAATGAAACCTCTGTAAATGTGTGAAGAGGTTTTTTCTTTCCAAAGGAGCCGAGGAACATCCCTCCAGAGGACACAGAAACGTCTATGTTTACATATTTGAGAGGGCACTGTGGACAGACAGCATCTGGGGTGAAGGTAAACAGAGCAGTCAGGGCAGGCAGCCAACTGCTCTGATAACTGAACCGTGACGGCACATCTAACTACATTGGCCCTCAAACTGATGAAATGCATTGCAGGGCAGGATAATGGAAGCCTGGGAATTAACTTGTACATTTTTTTTTTTGCAGATTGCAGCCTACAGCAGATTTGCATCTGGCCTTAAGCTGCAGTGAGGGTGGTGAGGGTGTATGATTATGACAAAGGACTTCAATATTAATAATTAATACTGAGATATTGTACTTTAAAATATTTGTTTCACATACTGGAATAACAATATCATATCTATTCTGTAAACACAAATTTATATACAATATTTTATATACGAAGCTGAAAATGTGAGCTTATTTTACTGCAGTTTTACATACAAATTAGTTAACATACGAGCATAGCTTTTTTATATCGTGTGGAATTTCAGTTGATTCAACATTCATAGTGTTTTGCAATTGTCACCGTTACGGTACTGTTTGTATGGGGAAGTTTGTATGTCTGATTGTATGTATGACTGATGAAATGCATTGCAGGGCAGGATAATGGAAGCCTGGGAATTAACTTGTACATTTTTTTTTTTGCAGATTGCAGCCTACAGCAGATTTGCATCTGGCCTTAAGCTGCAGTGAGGGTGGTGAGGGTGTATGATTATGACAAAGGACTTCAATATTAATAATTAATACTGAGATATTGTACTTTAAAATATTTGTTTCACATACTGGAATAACAATATCATATCTATTCTGTAAACACAAATTTATATACAATATTTTATATACGAAGCTGAAAATGTGAGCTTATTTTACTGCAGTTTTACATACAAATTAGTTAACATACGAGCATAGCTTTTTTATATCGTGTGGAATTTCAGTTGATTCAACATTCATAGTGTTTTGCAATTGTCACCGTTACGGTACTGTTTGTATGGGGAAGTTTGTATGTCATCACTTCAGGGCTTCCGGTAAATGCCTCTCGGTTGCAACACTAATTGGGTTTCAACACTAATTTGTTGTGGCTAATTTGCTGCATTTGTCAGGACGTACAGATTGGTTTTGACACAGCAAAAGCCCTGAAATAGAATGCTTTAGTTCTGACATTGTGATTGTGAAGTATAATACTGGAATAATATTATACTATTACTACTACTACTCACCAGTACTACAACTTCTACCACTGTTACTGATGCTGCTACTACTAACAATAGGTTTGAGGTTAGTGTGACTGTGTATGTGGGTGTGTGTTAGCACAAAAGCGACACAGAAGAGAGAGAGAGAGTATATGTGTGTGTGTGTTTGTGTGTGTGAGACACAGACAGAAAGAGAGAGACGATGTGTGTGTGTGTGTGTGTGTGAAGGAAAGCCAGGATGTGTCTGTGTGTGTGTGTGTGTGTGTGTGTGTGTGTGTGTGTGTGTGTGTGTGTGTGTGTGTGTGTGTGTGTGTGCGCAAGTGAAAGCTGACCTCTGTGGCGGCCGCGCCTCCTTTGAGGTCGCGAGACACAAACAGATTGACGATGGGCCTGCTGATGCGCTGTGTGGCCAGGATGAGGGCCAGCGGCCACCAGAAGCCCAGCATCTTTTTAAAGGTGGCATCGCCCTGGGAGACAAGACAGTGAGTCAGCATGGGGGAAGAGAGGGAGAGAGAAAAACAGAGAGAGAGGGGGGGAGAGATAGAGAGAGAGGGGGAGAGAGAGACAGAGAGAGAGGGAGAGAGAAAAACAGAGAGAGAGGGAGAGAGAAAAACGGAGAGAGAGGGGGGAGAGAGAGAGAGAGGGAGAGAGAAAAAGAGGGGCATTAAAAAAACAAAAATACAATGAGAAAGGCAAAAGAAAGAAAGGATTTAAAGATAGAGATAAGCGATAGAGATAACTAGTTTAAAGTATAGGGGTCGGCAATGAAGAATATATGACAGGATTACAGGAGTGTTTTTCTTGAGCAATGTAAACATTGGAAAACATTCCCAGCATTCATTATACACACATGCCTTTCTCTTATTCAACAACATAGCACAGAGATCCCATCTTAAAGAACTGCGCCTTCATCATTATTAGATGTGGCACTATTGCAGCCACCTATCCTACAGGGACCTGGCCTCAAGCCACTGTCTCCTCAAGGTGACCTACCCCTACTTCTGGTCCACTGGAGTCGGGGATGGTGTCGTGGATGTTTCTGTAGTAACCCAGGCCCACAATGGTGAAGCGGACCAGCGCTCCCATGTACAAGGACAGGATAGGGATCAACAATGGCTCCACGCACTCCAGTTGACTATGAAGCAAGATGGACACAAACACAATCTGTAGGGGAGGGGGTGGGGGGGGGTCAGAGAGCAAGAAAGAGAGAGAAAGAGTTTATATTGTAGAGTGAAAACTTAAGTATATGTGTAAAAAAGAGGGCTAGAGACAAGCAGAGCGGGAGAGGTAAACACACCAGGCCACATTCAGAGTGAGAGGGGATGAGATGACCCAAATCGAGACAGTATTTACAGGCTTAGTGCTTCCCCTGTTTTACCCAGATCAGTATTTACAGGATTAGTGCTTCCCCTATGTTTTACTTATGCAAAAGCTCATGAATTCAAACTGATGATAAAGTCAGCCTCACTATCACGGCTGACTTTATCACTGTTTTATTTCACAGACTTATTAAAGGTGCATTATGCAACAATTATGCTTCAGGATTAGGGTTAGGATAAGCGGTTTAACCTTAAAATAACAGCTTAAAAAAAATTGGGGTGCTACAATGACATTTAATATGGAGAATCGCGTCGGTGCCATTGGCATAGCAGGGTCGATAGGCATATAACTGCGTTCTGTAGTTTCGCCTGCCGCAGCCCGCCGACCTGACTTGTTTACCTTCTGCCGATCTAGTAAGTAGCTTATTTGCCGTCTTGCTTAGTCTTGTGTTGCACTTGCTTGATGTTTGACTGTGTAAGGACAGTCGTTGAGTAACTAGTTTGTCCTAATGTCAAAGTCAGCACATTTCAAGAGATTTCGTTAGTTTTAGCTGCTAGCATACCTTTAGCGAATAGCTATTGATCCTTATTGCACCTTTAAAAAGCTGTGTTTATGGTGAGGGCCCAATCTGTAACCCACGGCGTAACAGCCTTCACGTAGTCGTGGCTACGGCGCAGGTGTGTTTCTCACCTGAGCGATGACGTCAGAGATAGAGGCACAGCCGACCAGTAAGCTGTGCTTGTGCTTCAGTAGTATACCTGCATGAGTCCAGGCCTGAAACAACAACCAGTCGAAACACCACATTTAAATCAAAGCACTATGAAGCAAGGTGGCGTGCAGTTCAAATGTTAATCATCATGAAGACTGAACTCAAACAGAAAGCCGTAAGACAACAGCAGTTACATTAATACAGAGTTATATTAAAATGCAAGAGACTGTCAACAAACAAATAATCTAAGGGAATGTATCATAAGGCCAAGAAACACACAGACCATTGCATCCAGTAGTGGGAAGGCAGCCAGGTAGAGGAAAGCCTTCCTGGTTTTATTACCCACGGAGTCCTCCACATGATGTAGTTTGTTGATGATGATATATCCCAGGTCAGTGTAGGCTAATAGGAAGAGGTCAACAAAAGGTTATGAGGTCAACTGACTGACACATAAAAAAATAACAATATGCAGTTTATGCTCAGTTAGGTTCACACCAACAAACCAGACAGACCACAGCGGTGAGTTCCCTTGGCACAGGATGCCCAGTGTAGGCCCCCACCTTTCAATGACATACAGTACCAGTCAAAAGTTTGGACACACCTTTCCAAGCGTTTTCTTTACTTTTATTATTTTCTACATTGTAGATTAATACTGAAGACATTTAAACTACAAAAGAACACATATGGAATAATGTACTAAACAAAAAAAGGGGTTATCTACCATGTAGAAAATAACAAAAGTAAAGAAATAAAAATGAGAAGGTGTGTCCAAACTTTTGACTGGTACTGTACATTCTGTGTTCATCATTCACATAGAACATTCTTAATTATTCCAACATGGTATCACCCATCTGCTTCAGTATTTATATCACCTTTTACTGCCAGGACTGAGTCACTGAGTCATGACTGCATCCCCAAGTGATCAAATTAAGGCGACGTAGGCTCTGAGTCTCACTTTCAGCCAAGACACATATTTTGAGCCTGGTCGTTTATAAAATGTTGAAAGATTACGTGTCTTATTCTTAGCTGCCCAAGAAAATAACCTCCCAGTGAACTGTAATTACATAGGTACGGGTGATAGTAATGTGCGCATAAATTGCAAGGTACTGGGTGGGCAGAGTGATTAAGAACATAAGCCTAGGGGGGCACTGTGGCGCAAGCAGTAGCCCCGACCACATTTGGGCTTAACGCTCATGGAGGACACAGGTTTGGATCTGTCCTGATGTCATTTCTCCTGTCCACTCCCCACCTCTTCTCCCTCTAATTTCCTGCCCCCCTCTTAACTGCACTATCAATTAAAGGCATAAAAAAGCCCAAAAATAAATCTGAAAAAAAAAAAGATTATAAGCCTAGTGACAGGGCAACCACACAGGGGGCATAAAGACGCCTCTGTATGGGTTTTTGCCATTTTGGTAAAGAAGACGCCATTTATTTCTGAGTGCCCCCGAACTATTTAGAATGAAAAAGCGGGTAATTCAGGCTCACGAGTTGTCATAGAGAACGAGCTCTTAAAACAAACACAATGGGTTTCTGACAGCGCACAGAACACTCAGTTCTTTCCGTGGAGCCATTACTTAAAATACAGCACGGAGCACATCTGGTCTGATTCCTGGGGCTGACCTGATTAAAAGTAATTCAACTAAGAGGGCACCCTTCCCTTCCAATCATAACAGTCTTCCCCACCCTGCCACAGAGGGGCTGCTGTTTGGAGAAGCAGAAACCTAAAACCCACGCCTCGTGTGCCTTCACGTCCAAAACAATGTGCATGGTGGATGGCACTCTGGCAACAGCCTAGGGAGCTGATTACAACAACACCCAGACAAAGTGCTTGAGACAATGTCAGACTTACCTATGAGCGTGTGGAATATGATGGCTATGGTCCCGGCTGCGGCCATACACAGGAGCGCCTTGGTGCGATCGCGCTTGCTGTTGACGAACACCAACCCCACGTTCTTGAAGTCGCTCATGGGCCCCGTGAAGAACTTCATTAGGGAGTAGGCCAGTCCGTAGCTGGCCAGCATCTCCACCGCATCTTCCTTGACTGCTGCGATGCCCCTGTTAAGAGCCTGAAAAGATATGTTTGCTTAGGGTACAAGGCCGTGGTAGTTTACACCACAATGTCCCAAGGGTTGATGGAAACAGGCAACCTTTACAGAGGAGCTAGACAATTTTTGACCTCCGGGTTGGGAAAAAATATTACTTCAGGGCAAACACAGGGTGATGGTAATGAAACAATGAAACACACTTGGATAGAAATGCTAACAACTGAGTACAGGTTGACATAAAATGAGCTCCCAAACAACTGTCGTCTGTGATGAAATAGGTCTGGGTATGGTGAGTATTAAGAATCTTTCTTAGAGGCAAAGAAGATTTAGAATAGAATTAGCTTAATAAGCACCCTCCAACGTGACAGCAAAGATTGTTTGTTGTTTTGGTAATCCCCTTCTTTGTACGTGCATCTAAACAAAACTCCATCATCCCTGGGAGAATCCCACTGTCCATGTGACAATGGCGTTTTTGTTGTTTCATGACCTACCTGCTGTGTTTCACTTGACAATGCATGTCTTTCATCTCATCTCATCTCATCTCTCGCTTCACAGGCCCCTAATCTCATGCTAGTGTTGGCTTGTCTAGCAGTGCTCTCAAATGATCAGTCCCTCCCTCACTTAGGCATGCAAACTGAACGATACTGCTCTTTCTTGCTACCAAATGTATGTACAGACCCTAACCCTAACCCTAGGGATGCATACCTAAACCCACGTTCAGGTTCAGGTCCGAATTAGAATCCAGAGGTTTAGGTTCAGGTCCGGACCTAATAAGTCCGGACCCGAACCCATGGCATATTTGAATATATGAACTTTTTAAAGTATACTATTAATATAAATACATACAAAACATTTGGCTTCAAACTACAGCTTTTTTTTTTACACTTCAAACTATGAACCTTATATTAACTGTAAACAACAGTTTATAGTCTACATAAATAAATATAAATAAGTACAACCAAACGGCCCTCATGCCCATTTCCCCTCAGGGCAACACACTGAACTAGTTCACAGTTGTTTGTTTACCTTTCGGTATTTTCTCTGTTAAAAGGTTTATGGCTAGCTCTGTTTGTTCTTGTTCTTTGAAATGCTGCCTGCTCTTCATTGTCATAAGACTGTTGCTATGAAAACACCAATGAGCGACACAGGACAAAGTTTATAGTGGGAGCTAGGGCAGTTGTAAATGTGCCCCACAAAATCTGCCTGGCAAAAAAATACAAAATAATTCATACAGATCATACTTACACCACTAACGTTACTGCTAGTTAGCTATCGCTAGTTTTCTACTGTTTTGGAAGCAGCCAAGTGTTTCATGTTTCAGCCTGAAATAATTCCTGTTTATAAGACAACATTTTACATAAGTTTTCAAGATTTAGCTGCATGATTTGTTGCTGTTATTTATTTAAATCGGCTCAGGCACCGAAATCTGCGTGACATTTCGTAACGGTACAGGAATGTCTTTTTCCACCACGAATTTCGCAATCTATGGAAGGTTTAAGATGGTCTAGAACGAA
The DNA here is from genome assembly GCF_963457725.1 of Sprattus sprattus. Taxonomy (NCBI): domain Eukaryota; kingdom Metazoa; phylum Chordata; class Actinopteri; order Clupeiformes; family Clupeidae; genus Sprattus; species Sprattus sprattus. Next base: position 19,245,527 of record NC_137918.1, on the reverse strand, counting down.
AACGATAAAGTATGTGAGTGCTAGATTTTTTACAAGTCCAGTACTGAATCACTGGGGTTTCGGTTTTTCTGGACCTGAACCTAAACGTTTTTACAAGTCCAGAACCGGTCCGGCGTACCGGTACGCATCCCTACCTAACCCTAACCCTCCACAAGGCTCTCTGCTCTCCAGCGCAGTACACAGAAGGCGTCTGGCTCACAGTCGATGCCATTTGCGTGTAGAGGTACACAACATTTTGTAGAAGATGGTAAATGACTTCCAAGGACAATGACAATTTTTGGGGAACTGCCATAAGGGAAGTCCTTGCAAGCTCAGCAAGAAATAAGGACTCCTTTCCATGACACGGAAGGAACAGGCTTTGGAAAGAGATACATAAAGCATGAAAAGTCCCCACTGACGCACTGCTGCTGGAAAGAGGTTATGACAGATGGAAAAAGCCAAATGCACCCCTGCTTAAACAGGCACATGCTGATATTTGGCCCTTTTGACCTTGGCTCTACATGTGCACCTCATTGTCAACTGACTTCTCCTTCATCCTGGTATGAACAGTGCCTCTATTTCTATTTCTGCTAGTCTGCATGTTTTGCTTGCAAGAGTTAAAAATGTTCATGCTTGCAATTACTGTCATATTTTTGGATGGGCCACGAGCCAAGGTTCTCTGTGTGCTTTATTGTATACAGTCATAGCATAGCATACAGCTGTACAGTTGCTGCATTAAATATATCAGGGAATGCTATCCATGGGTGATTTTACTCCATGTATTCTCCTGATCATTTCCAAATCTGATTTTAAGCTGAGAGATATGTATTGAGTACCTGAGTTGGTAGTGTGGGAAAAAACATTTATTTCATCAGCTGACCGCGAATCTCAGACACCATGTCAAGGCTGCAGAGCTGCCACCTCACTGCTCACACACAACACCAGAAATCCCAAAGACGGAGCATGCATAATATGAGTATTCATATCCCAACACTCCACGTTCAATTGTGTCACTCAGCTCCTGTTTCCACTGAATGACATGCACACACGTGCGCATACACACAAGGACCAGTCCTCAATCATAAAAGGGAGCAGGTGGATCACATGCTCTCCCTACTGTTCGTGGTGGCTGCGGTTGCAGGCTGGTTAGAAGTTTAATGTTAATAACACTGGGAGGGTTGTAAAAACACAACAGACCAGTTCACGGACCACAAGTAGTTAGTACCACGAACAATTATAGATTGAAATAACGTCATAACGAGGAACGAAATATGAAAATAAGATAGCTTGGCGTACTTATTTTAGCACTCAGCAGCTTCGTAAGAACACTGTTCTAGACACCCAATGTAGCCGGACTGGGGAACAAGGCAGTTATCTCAACAGCCTTACAACAATGTGGGGAAAAGATATACTGTGGCAGCTGGAAGTAACTGTGAGCTCGCCCCCTTGAGAGTTTTCTGCTCTCTATCTGCCTCGTGGTATTAACTACATCACACGTGCTGGGCAGAATTCACTTATTCGTCAATTATTTATTGTCTTCCGCAACAGTGACTGACTGATATGCATAGAAATAACTGATATGGTACTACTGACTTCTTTCCAAATTCACTGAGGGAAAAAGACCTGTAAGCTATACATGCTCAAAATAAATGTCCGAACTTCAGTTTTACAGGCAAATTATCATTACCTACATTTTCACTGTTTTAAACGCTCAAGAAATTATTATGGTGAGTGAAGTCATGTGGCAATTTAAGACAAAGTGAGCTCATGACTGATTGGCAGGTTGTATTTCAAATAACTGGGGGTGTTGTGTTCATTTTTGGAACGCTAATGACAGGTTCCTTACTTAAGTATGACGAATAGTAATATCTGCGACCAAGTTATTCCATAGCGATGTCCTTTGTAAGAAGGTTGTACACATGCGATTTGATGCCTCTTATTATTAATTTGCTCGATTTTGGAGTTACCTTGGGTGGATGAATGACCATGATCTGAAAGACCATTAACCAGATAAAAAATAATCAACAGGGAGGTGTTAGCCTATCAAAGTGAGAACGCGTTATTAAACAAGAACAATCTGATGAGGCAGCCTAGGAAAATCTCACAACCGCCAAGAAACTGATTTTCAAAGAATGGACTGGAAATGTAGTGATCCCAGACAAGACAGCTACATCGCGAATCTTCCTTGTGCCGTCCCGCAAGCACCTCACAAAAATACGTATGGCACGTTGTCAGATATCCGTAAATTCATCGGTTTAGCTTTCATTGTGTCAGGGAAATAATGTGACCCTTGGTTTTATTTATTTCACGCCAAATAACAACAGAATACATGACAACTAGCATTTCGGCCCTAAATCATTGTCTGACAACGACAACAAGGCCAGTTCATGGCGAGGTTACTACATGCATGGCTACAAAAAAATCAGCCCATCCAAAACGGCACAATCACCTCGCTTAAATGTTTTGCCTCGCATTGTTCCCTCCCTGAATACAACTTGACACATGTGAGCAGATCCACTGTACGACCAGCTGTTGACGTCCACCCAGGTGATCACCTCATGTATGTTGTTTGTGATGCACTGGAGGGCCAAGCCGCTATTCTTCCCATTTGGGAGATCCTTTCTGCTACCAAAGTCACTCTCCACCGTGTAGTGTGGCGATGGAGGGAATTGGGGAATTACGTCAAGCATCATGGGAAGTAGTCTCTGTCACTAAATCTTCAGGGACATTTGACAAGATGCAATTGCTGCAGTTGGCTACACAAGCCAAATCAAATGCGTAGCCTATGCGATGTTGGGAGTGAACCTGCAATGGTCACCCGACCAAATATAAACTGTGCAGGAAATACATGATGTTCCTAAGGATGGTTCATAACAATGTCATAAACAAATAGCGTACCTGTTCGCCGAAGTCGATGGCAATGTTCGTGATTGCCAGTGGAACCAAAAACCGGATGAGAGGCCAGTAGTCTGTGAGAGCCGGAAATTTCATGGTTTCGCTGTGATGACAGCACTGCGAACATCTGCTGGTGGAAGCCGAGAGGATGAAAAACTGAGTCGCTGCGCGATGGTGCTATCGGTGTTTTCTAGCAGAAATCCAACGAGATCAGGTCCGTCCCTGCCCTCCTACACAACAACAGCATCAAAAACAATGATCTACTGCAGGGGAAAAGAGGAGGGTCACCAGAAATTTCTGCTGACGGCTTCTCCATTGTTCATCCATCGGCGGAGAGAAAAATAAATACATAAAATCGGGCTCTGAAGCCGCTGTGATGACGCGCAGGCGTTTCTCTCTCTCACGACAGATTAAGGGAGGATAATTCGCAGGCCGTGATCCGACAGCTTGCTGCTATTCTGCAGACGCTGGCCCCGTGGTTAACTCTTCTTAAATGATCAACCTTCTCTGGAGTCGGCACATGAAAGCCACTCCTCTTCTGGACGTCACTAGCTGCGTATAGAAAAAGATACCCAGGTCAACAGACCGCGGTACCTCTCACAAAACATGGCATTCGCAAAGCACGACAGGGGAATGCCACATTATTGTTCCATTCGTGGGACGAAATGCAGTTGAGTCATTGTGGTTCTGGACTACAGAAATGTAAACGACTGTGTGGTTTTCCAGGCCACCCTGGCATCATGGCCCTATACATCTGGAGCACCGCTCTGTTCCAAGTGGCCCACATGACCAAGAGCCGTATCATGTAATTCCTCAGGAATAGTTTCTAAGGCAAGGGGCAAGTGATTCACACGAACTTTTGAGCTCCTAAGCCTCATGAATCACTCCTTCCCTCTACAAAGAGCATATCATGTCTGTCCAGCAGCCAGGAAACCATTGCAATACTTAGGGATACAGTTGCAAACACACAATATTTAGAGTAATGATAAAAGACCATATGAATAGTAACAGCACTGGAACAATGCTTTTATTTTTTTTATTTATCTGCTGGCTAATTGTATTATTTATTATTATATGGAAAATACAGTACGAGCGTTCTGATTGGCTAATGCGTAGCCGCGTATTGCCCTCCTCACTTGTCAAAACGGATCCGTATTGCCCTCTGACGACATTTTCAAAATGAGCGAAAATCAAAACATCAACAACCATGGAGGAATTCAGAAGAATCGAAAATGTGTTATTGAAAGTGATGATGAAGACTAAAACTATAGTTTGAATCACTTGTTTTGTTACTTTACTGTAAATTAAAGCAATTTTAGCTGAGCCATGTTGTCTGTTTTCTATTTATCATTGTAACTTGAAGTTAGCAAGGAATTGGTTGCTACGCAACACCTGGACTTGAGAGCTGAACAAAATCTTGACTATCTTCAGAAGACTACCTACCCTGACAGAATTGGGATTAGGGTAGCCTTAGAAAAACAGAATATAACTTTTGTGTGATAGCAAAATAAACTTAGATCCTGAAACTTCATTCTGATTCATCAGCTTCCCCTTGTATAATCAGACGAACAATCTAATATTTTACATATACCTTTAAATATATTAAATAAACATATCCACCCGGCCGACCTCAAGCAGATGGGCCCCCCCTTATGTGCCGTGATAAAGGTTCTTTCCTGACTAACAGGGAGTTTTTCCTTGCCCCTCCTGCCATTGTGCTTGCACTAAGAGGGTCCAGGCTCTGTAAAGCGCCTTGAGACAATTGTATTGTTGTGGCACTATATAAATAAAATTGAATGGAATTGAATATAATTTAGTCATCAAAAGGGTAATGGTTTTATCTTAAAAGTCTCAACCCTGGCTGAATCCCTTGATCTATGTAGGAATGCATATCTTCTATCTTTATCTTCCAACCCTCCAAAAGGCGGTACAACATCGACCCTGCCAAAATAGAGTGGGGGCAATGGGTTCATGATCTGTAATGTGATTTCTGTGATACAAATGGACCAACCCCATGTATATGAGATAAATACTAGAGTAAGATCTTTACAATCAAAACCTTACATTAACACATGGGTGATTGCACAGACTAAAACACACACACACACACATCTTTTACAACAACTCCTGTTGACATTACACCATTCCCTGAGCCCATCAGGCTGAGGTTATAGACAGTGTGGGATAATGTTCAGCTAAAAGGTTTGTCGCAATCGGTGTTGGCATCCAGATTTGTTTTGACCTCAAGGCTTAAAGTTCATTGGCATTTCAACGCAGCTATACAATTTCCAATTAACAGTGACACAAAGGCGAAACCATAAGGTGAAGAATGGAACTGCAGGTGAGAATGACATGAGGGGGGAAATGGAAAGTTGTTGTTGTTGTTGGAACGCAAAAACACTGACAACAACAACAAATGTGGAAAATGAAAACACAGGTTTTCATCTAAGAGGTAAACAAATGTATTTATTCTTATGACTCATTCATTCATTCAAAGAAGTTCAGTTTCATGTCAGAAATATCTCTATCAATACAACCTACTCAATAAGAAATTTTAAACAGATTTAAAAAAAATAATTATAATAAAAGGATACAAATAATCTGTTTTGGAATAACAGAGGGGAGAAAACCTTAAAACTACAGCACAAAACATATGTTTAAACAATCACCGCCTGAATGCTAATAATCAATTTATACAACCACATAATTAAAAAAAACAAAAACAAAACATTACATCTTACATACACACACCTATCCTAAAAAGAGCATTTGCATTGGATAATTGAATTCCACACTCTTGATTGTCAGAGTAGGGGCAAATCTGCTGTAATAAATTAGACGTAGGTCCTCCCTGTCTGGCTAGGGGGTCCATGCATAGGTGTACTTCCTGAGGGCGGAAGCCACAGGGGCTTGCCTGAGGAGTTGGGCTTAGGTACTTTCTGCGTTCTGGGGACTGGAACATTGTAGTGCCTGTCGTCCTCCGTCAGCAGACAAAGGTGAGGCCAGTCCTCTTTATGGTCATCAGGGTAGTAGGTGACGAACTCTTCCGTGTCGGCCTTGTAGAGCCGGTAGACCTCAATGGTCTGCTGTAGGGAGTAGCCAAGGAGAAACATCTCCACCTGCAGTACAGACAAGGGAGGTTGACATTTTTCTTATGTCATCTACATGTATTTTGCTGAACTGTGTATCAGTATATGCTGTTAAATATAAAAAAATATTGTACAACTGTACAAATCATGCAAGTCAAAAACATGGGTAAAGGTAATTCACAGCTCAAAATGGAATGAAACGTATCATAAATAAATACATTAGCAGTAATGTTAATGACAGTTTATCCTCCGTCTACTGCCGTGCTAGCATTTCATTCTTCATTGTACTATTTATTATAAAGGATAATTCTTCCGTATGCCTAGGTCAAGAGCACCAGCTAGCTATCCTGCTTGTGCTAGATAGGGCACAGGGGTGCGCTGACCTGCTCTAGCCCTCCGCTGAAGCCCACATGCTGCAGGTGGTTGGTCAGAAGGCTCCTGGGGCAGCGGGAGGAGTCGCGTGCGAACAGCAGCCAACAGAACTCGGGCACGGCGTCCCCGCGCTCGCTGGCGCCGTGCAGCTCCACGGCTGTCCGCAGCATGAGGAACTTGAGGGCCTCCAGGAGCCCGTATTCCTCCTCCCTACCCTGGAACACCTCCTGGCACAGAGCCTCCCTCTCCTCCGGCCCGCGGGCCTCCACCGCCTCCTGCCACTGCAGAGAGAGGAGACATGGATGATTATTATAGTGATCTTTATTATTATAACTTCTAAAAGAGGCAAAGTACAATCTAAGTGCGCAGGCATAATCGGAGGCTACTTAGGTGCAGTTACGTGCGTATGTATAGTAGGCAGTATTTGCGAAATTCACTTCCATGCTGTGCATCAGTTATTTTATTCCATGAAAGAATGAGACTAAACTAGAGTAAAGATATGATAGAGAGACAGAGATAAAAGCAATGACCCGTTTCTTCAGGAGCTTTAGATAGTGGCCCAGTTGTTCCACAGCGCCGCCGGTGCCGCTCCAGTTTTCAAAGGGAAACTTCCACTGATCTACCAGATCCTTCTCAGATGGAATCTCTGTTGGCCACTGCATAGAACCACAAAATGAAACAGCGACCAGGTGAGTGACAGGTTATTCTGGGAATTACTTGATCAGTAAACTTAAAAGGTGGGATTCTGGAATTCACATGGACTTTTCTGACATGTCTGTCACAAAATCAGTCCCAGCAGAGTAAGCGTAGTGTGGGAATAAATTACTCCTGTGCAAACCATTGCCGCCAAGAATTTAATTCAAATGAGAGAATGATGTAATGTGGGTGCTGTGAATCTAATGAAAAAGAACTACAGCATCTCTATACAGCATCCCTTCTATTTAAAAACACATAGGCACATTTCCATTGGAAGTAATACACACCAGGCTGATATCATGGTTTTCTAACCAGGCTGGAAGTTGATTGGACTTAGTGAAGAGCTGAAAGAGGGTAGCCCTTAGTGCGCAGTAGTTATCCCCCCTCACCCTGCGCAGGCCGTCAAACTCCTGGGATATCTTCTCATAACCCTAACATTGAAAAGAGGAAGGCAAGGCGGTCAATCTCGTGGGATATCTTCTCATAACCCTAACATTCAAAAGAGGAAGGCAAGGTGTCAACACTAAAACATCTTCACAATCTTCACAGTCATTAGAGGTAGAGTCTGCAATTCTAATCCAATAAACTTTTGGTCAAATTCAGCAAAAAGTTCCTCTAACAATCTGTTCCGTGTGTGCGTTCAAAAAAAAAAATCAGGTGAGTTTTTCAATTCCAGCCGATGAACACGTTGCTTCAGGATGGTGTAATTTGATTGGCTGTTGAGCTCAAATATCAACCTTTTGGAAGAATTGCGAACTGTACCTTTAACTACAAAAATGTATACAGTGCCTCATGTGGGACACTGTTGCACTCAATTTCCACACTGCTGTACTGTGTTCCACCAGTTTAAGCACACGTTTAAATACACTTGTAAACATGTGTCAAATAAGACACTTGAATGCTGAGTCACTATACTGCACACATACACAGCACAGGCCTCATGGTCATGCAGCACGTGAAAGGTCAGTTTGAAAGTGTTCTTCAGTGGCAACACCCTTTGAGGATACTGACCTTTCTGATAAGGACACTTTTGCTGGTGTTTCCCCTCCACTCTCTTTGACTATAGGTCAAGAGGTCTACCGGCTCTTCCACACTGCACTGGTCCTCTGAAGCCACTGAGGACAAGGAAAAGAAATGACTTTTCACCACATCAAAGTGAGAATAATACTGTTCAGTCATTTAGACTGGTACTGTAAACGTAATGCATTTGTTAAAAAAAAGGTTCAGTGATTTTATTTCTTGTGTCTGTGCTCACCAGACACTGAACCCATAATTTCTACTGTTATATTATGCTGTTATTATCATTTGTGGAGCTGGAGTCATATGTGGAGGAAGTCTGAAAGGTGAGAGCGGGTGTGCCTGAGGAAAATGTCTTCTTAAACCAATGTGCTGCTTCACCCACATGCTGACTGACTCCCAGGACACGTGCTGTCTTTTGCATGTCGTTCCTTCTCAATTTCATCCTCTCCTCTATACAGGTCTTCTTCACTAGGAAAACAACATAAAAAAAAAGAATCTTAACATCAATATTCTTCACAATCTTTGCGCAGCACATTTGCTATTGTGCGTTTTGGGAATACCTGTGGTCCTCTTCTGGCATTATGGAGGTGGCAGGAACCTTGTGTTCTTCTGAGCCTTTCCGTACAGTGGCTTTGTCCTGAGATGTTGACAGCATAGCTGGGGTAGTCCTGTCCATGGTTCTCGCCAGTCTAGGCCGGTTTTCATTATTTGGTTCAGCAATCTGTTCACAGCTCCCTACCGCATTTCCCTCTTTCAGCTGTGAACAGTTCGCGTGGGAGTCATCCCCAAATCTTAGACAATGGTTAAAAACAAAGAGTTACTCAGTTACTCAGAGGAAAAAAATAAAGCAGTGTCACAGGTATTAATACACTTTCACATGCCGAATACACAAAAGTAGGGTAGCCTACTTGTTTAGTGATAACGACTTATAAAACATATACCGGTTACACTCTTGTATTTCAGCCCTTTTGGCTTGACAGTCAGGAGAGGAAGTAGAAGGCAGGCCTAATGTTAACTCTTGTAGGTGGTTATCTTGTTTGACAGAATCCCAATGACCATCTGGGTCCTCCTCCCCGGGATGAACCGGAGGCATAGTAGTCTTTACGGGCACGGGATGGACCTCATTTCTAGGGACGGCGCTGTAACTAGAGGAATTGAAACAATTCGTAATGCCAACTGGCCATCCACTACCCACCCAACATCAAAAGTATAGGCTAACTTTAGCTCACTGGATGTATGCTGATTTTAACATTGGCTTGATAACGTACATTTGTAACACTTAGAGAAACACGCTGTTTACTATTTTAGGAAATAGTCTGCTACTGTACGATGGCTACTGATACAGTATCCATTATTTGTAGCATAAACATAGATGCTAGGTAGCTATCTAGCTACCTTGTTAGATCAAGCTAACTAGAAATATAACTGGGTAGGGGGAATTGAAGGGTTCGTCTTACCAGCCCTAGTTCTTACCGCTTGTCGTATGCATTTTCGTTATTTACACTGAAATAGTCGTGAAAAATAATGAAAGCATGACAGCTAATCCACCTACAACTAATCCTTTCACGATTTCAAACACTTCCTGGTGCAGCGGATTGTGGGAAATGCTGTTTACATAAGTCATAGAGCGAGCGAAATGCCTTTGGAGGACTGCATATTGGTCAGACAACAGATTGGACAAGGTATCAGGGGTTATAGAACGTAAACCACTAAAAGATTGTTGAGGCACTTTAAGTGAGACAACAAATCTATTATTATTTACCTTTTTACTGATGTTCTTACTGAACTAATCCCAGACATTGCATTCCTCTTGTACCCCTCCACAGCCTCTTCCTGAGATACGCCATCACTTTTGGCGCTAACCCCAGGGTTCTTCGCTTTTTCTTTCAGGAAACCTTCTCTGTTCACGAGGTTATTTTCAGATTGGCCTTTGCAGCAGTTGCCCATTTTCTGCCACCTGTTTTCTTTTGGCTACCAGAGAGATTTCACTCCATTTTCAGCCCACCTATGGTGATTACATGACCTTTCTGCTCTGATTGTTTGAGGGTCTATCTGAATGTGTGTATACCATGTATAATCCTCAGGCTCCCTGGAACAAGGCTCCTAAAATAGAATCTGACTGGAATAACCCCCTGTGATATCTGACCCCATGCTCACAGTTGTGATCGGGCCATGGAGTAGCCAATATGATCCAGTAGGTGGCAGCAGCAGTCACCTCTTCAACCACAATTTATCACTTAAAAAGACTGTATACATACTATTCTATTCCAAACCATTTTTTATTTTATTTAAATTGTTGCATTTAGGCTTCTATTAAACCGTATTAATGTAACCATATATATAATATATATATATCATAAAACCATATGCAACCATTGAAATGACAAGATCTGCTATAGTAAATATAGTTTTATCTGCTATTGTAGTGCTGAGGAACCGGCATCACTTGTACTAGGCAATAGGCAGACAATCAGCATCTGCTGTGCTCAGGGAGGGTGTGGAGATCATCTTGTCCCCGGGCCTGTGCAAGACACACAGCGAACCTGCCTTTTAGAATATTCAGTACCAACCCCCTTACCTATTGATCATCATCCCAGTGCCCTGCCATAGTATTGATTTATTGATCAACTGTGGTATAACTAAACTCCTTGGCTTAGGGTTGAACAAAAGGTACAAATCTGTGATTACTGTGGTGTCTAGTGTAACTTTGTTGGCTGCAGGGAACTCTTGTTCTGTTTGCCACAAGCATTTTGAACCGCACACACCGAACCTGTGAAGAAACGTAACTTGTAGCTCTGCCATTCAATGTATCTAGAAGGATTTGAAGTGAAAATGCTGGAAAGAGAACATGGCCAGAGTCAGTGTGTTCAGCAATGTTGTATCCCTCTCTCTTTCGAAGCCCTATAATGACCACGGGCTATTTAACCATGTCCAATGTGTACATTACAACTATGGGCTTTTCCAGTGCAATCTTATAGAAGACAGGCTATCCACATCGATGAAGATCTGTAATTTAACGTTGACGCAGCCATGTAAATTCTTACAGCAGAAAGCAGAGTTCCGCCCAAACAGATCGGATAGAACATAGATATGCGTAGTCCTGTGTTGCTTGGTAAATTATTCAGATAAACTAATTCGTTAATAAACGAAAACCGCTATTGGATTCAAGACAATTAGAATTGTGCTATGTAATTTGAGCTGTGGCTTTAAGTGCAAGGCTACTCCTCCCCCTTCTGCTCCAACTGTGAGCGGATCTGTTGGTGCTGAAGCGTCCCTTTCAGTTTCAGTACCAGCCATGGCCGAAATTAAAACGGGCATTTTCGCCAAAAACGTCCAGAAACGGCTCAGTCGGGCCCAGGAAAAGGTACGAAATTACAAATGTTTTCATGCATGATCACTAAACAAAATATTTGTGTCAGAATATGTTTGCCTTGGCTGTTGCAAGCTTTACGTTCGCAAAGGAGCTGTCCAGAAGATGCTTGGGCTAGGCTACTCGAGTCTGTAGGCAATTGGAAGAGTAGGTGCAGGGATGAGGCAATAACCTACCTTCATTGAGATAATATTCTACTCCTATAGTGTTATTTCACCGTTGGTTTAATGCAGTTTCTCTGTAGGCGTCGATATTCTATTGCCACGACGAATTATAGCCGAATGCGTAAGGGTTTATTTGGTGACAACCTTAGCGTTAGGCTGCAATCTTACCCACCACTGCCATTTCGAAGTGACAGGAGAATATAGCCAAGACTACTTCGAGGCAATATATCCACTTAAAACCACAGTGGGGGACGAATATCACATAGCGATGGTTGCGTTATTTTACAAGCTTTTATAATTGAATAGCGGTTTCATCTTTACTTATGGTCAACATGCAGAGATTCAAGACCCATTTCTATTACAGCTCCAAGACGAATTACTACAACGCGATTAACGAGTTAAATATCCCGTCTTGAAAATGATATGGTTGCGGTGTTGTTATTATTTTCAAGCAGGCCAATTCTGTCTTTCGCTCGGGGTATTTGACAGTTTTGCGAGGAACTTGAGGCAATAATTTCCCTGCAAGGTCAATGGAAGGGGGGTGGGGGATGCCCTCTCTGCGGTATGAACGATAGCTGGGGTAGACTTCCGATGGGAGCCACGCTATGCTCATCCCTCAGAGTAGGCTAAACGCCTGAGTTAACCGATTTCGGTTGTAGGGATAATACATTCGACAATCTCTTCTATTTAAAACCATGGCCTATAAATAGGACAAGCAATTCACTCTCTAGTTAAGATGGGAAATGTGTATGAAACCTTTGTCATATAAAGCTTATCACTTAAAAGAAAAAAAGACCGATTAGACACAAGCCCATCATGCGTAGAGGGGACATATTCCCCTTTTATTCAAACACTTCTTCCTAGCAGGAGCGGCATTGGCAGGTGTGTAGATCTAGAGTTATAAGCTATATTGACTACATAGCAAAAACGTGCCATGAATGTTATGTAGAACCGGATGTCTTAAATATATACAGTTATTTCACCAGTCTATTCCCATTGGTAAACACGGTGCGCATGGCGTTCCCGGGCTGCACTAAGAGGATTGCTTTTCTTTTAATATCCAAGCTGTCGAACAGCCATAGTCGTCTAACGAAGCGAGAGTGAAGATCAGTGCTTGCTGTGACGTGTCCTGTGTTTTTGAACACCTGGTAGGCCTATAGCAGAGCTCACTGCCTGCCGAAAGGACATAGGCGTACCTTTGAGGCCGATGGGTTGGGTTATTGGGTATTGGTTGGCACGTCTTTGTGGAGACTTGACATATTACGTGTAAATATTTCAGAATGTTCTTGTCCATGAGGTTTTGTGTTTGCTGAAGGACTGCAAATGTATGTACTGCCTTCAGTATGGCAAGGGATATGCTGCGGTTGAGAGAGTCTGACAGAGCTGTAGACCAGAATCAATCTATTACACAACAGCTATAACTGTTTGTCACTGGGTACAACACTACTTGTAATACTTGAAAGCAGTGACATGTGGAAACTTTCAGCAGATACATTACTAAAGAGATGTGGGATAGGTTCCTCTCATTTGATCAGATATCAGTTTTAATAGAGCACTTTGGGACGTGCAGAAAGTGTGTTTATTAAACAGGTTAACCGACCTCAGTCATTGGCAGGTCGTTGTGTCTGGTAGAGAGTGACTGTAACATGAGCTCCTGGATCAGGATAGATCACGCAGAGCCTGGAACGAGATCCTTTAGTTAGGGCCTCACTGCTCTGTAATGAAACCACATTTGCAACTCTTTTAGATGTACATTACATGGCAAACACATCATCAAAACCTGTGGTGTATTTACAGTCAATCCTTGCCTTGTAACGTAATCTGCAGAGGAAGAATGATGACGGGACCCATTCAATGACACGACACAAGGCAATTTAATTTGTTCAGCCGCTGGTAGGCAGACAGCGTCTTTCAATTCAGATGAGTAGCATACATAATGAATTGGTCAGAGGGGGGAGGCCAACCTCAGTGATATAAGTTTTCTCTACCAATTCCCACTTTTTGAAATGAAAGAGGACACATCATTGTCATTTACTTACAGCAGTCGTTTATGACATACTTATATATTTGGGTATAGGTAAAAGGGAGTTGATTGTAGATTGAACCAGGTATTTTTCTTTTGTTTTTCTGCGTGTGTGTGTGTGTTTGTGAGAGGGTGGGTGGGTTGCCTTGCCAAGGTACGTTAATATTTCATGGACTGGTTGCCTGAGCTGGATTGCATGTCCTAACTAGAAATTGTGCCCAGGTCTAATGTTATACCAACGGCCAAACCATCTCTGACCAGATTGGGCCATTTAGAAGATTAGAATGTTGGGCCTACTGATTGCTCTGTTCATAGCCACCACAGATCAGGTGAGGGGTAATATTTCACAGCGACACAACAGACAGGAGACAGAAGTACAAGTCACAATATTGTTTCCGAATCTGATAAGAAGAGCTTGCAATTATTAACCTAGTAGAGCCATTTGGACTTGGCTGTGGCCCACAAGACCATGTAACATAAGAACCTAATCTCAATGTTACCACTGGTGCTAATTGTACCACCACCGCCTTTTAAAAAAGCCAGATCTGCCTTAAGAAGGACACCTACACTATCACAAATTTCCAAAATGTTAAGCTTTATTAACAATCAGTCAAGTAGGCTAATGCAGAACTTTGCCAAGTATCAGAATTAAGTCAATGTGTCATTTCTGCATTCTTTTGGAAAGTAATACATCACAACTTCAGTAGATTCCTCAATTCTCTGGACATGTTCTCTATGCCAAATATGGGATGATGCAATAATGTCAGTTGTCTCTGTCTAAACAGAGCCTGGTAGCTGTTTCATTGGTCTGTAGTGTGGTGTGAAAATGTGTGCACACATATACACATGTACAACATAGCCACTACAGACAACTGAGAACAGATACACATCATAGAGAATATGCCTTAAGATCTTGCTTAAAGGTTTCCAAGGTTTCGGCCATTCTTTCGGCAGAGTATTTCCAAAGGCTGGGAGCATAAAAACAAATCGATTCCTCTCTATGTCTCTCGGTCGTGGCTTTGTGGAACTGTTAAGAGTTCAGTGCCAGAGGACCTTAGGGATCTAGTGGGTGTGTACCTTAAGAGCTATTCTGAAGCGAACAGGTTACCAATGCAGTGATTTTAGGACTGGTGTGATGTGCGCACTCCGTCTAGTCTTGTTGTGGATTTGTGCTGCAGCATTCTGTATCATTTGTAGTTGACTAATAGCTTTTTTTTGGTAGACCAGACAGGAGAGCGTTACAGTAGTAACTGTAGTGGATGTGTGGCTCTGATGAGTTAGCTAGCTACATGCTAACAGCTGCACAGGCATGCCTATGGGGAGCTGCTTCCTCTGTGTGTTTAGCGTCTGCTAGCCGTGTTGGCACTAAGCCTTTTTAGATCAGACGTTTGTCCTGATGCGACGTGTAGGTGTGAAAGCTCAGCTCTGAGGACATTCCACTCTGTTGCCGTAGGAACGCAATAACTCAGCTACCATCCTCAGCATGCCATACCCAGCCAGGTGACATCGTCCTTCGGAAATATGTGTTTAATCAATGTGCTTTAACTAGGGACACAGTTGTTCTATTGATGTTTCTGACATGTCAGTAATACTGCTGTAATGGCTATGAATCCCCTTTTATCTCAGCCAAAGGCCTAGCTGTTGTAGCATGTGGTTATGATCGACCATTTTCATGTGCTACTCTTGGCTGAAAAGTGGGCGAGTCTTGTGATGTGAGTGATGTGTCATCATTTTGGCTGTGGGCTGATGTGCTAGACTAGAATCTCTCTCTGCCTCTCTCTTTCTCTGTTTCCCTCTATCTCCCTGCATACACTACACACACACTTACACGCTTGCTCACACCCTCAGTCTCTCTCTCTCTCTCTCTCTCTTTCTCTTTCTCTCTCTCTCTCTCTCTCTCTCTGGCTGTGTCTTGGTCTCTACGTGGTTCATCTGTCATCTGCTCACACGAGAGCAGAGGGATGACATCATCAGACAATGTTGCAGGATTGGTTGGCCCTAAGCTCAGGGGTTTTAATGCAGCTTCACTCAGGATCTAGGCCTTCTCACTGTTATTGCATATGATATGTCTAAGCAGGGCTGTGGTACTGGCGTTGTTGCTCACAGTGTACAGTGTGAGATGGTTGTGCTGTAGCACTGCTAGAGATTTACAGTTTAGAGGAACTGCTCAATTTAAATTACTTCATCATTGTATCAGTGGCTAGTGAGCACATCATAGACTGTAGTCCATAGCAGTCTGGGGGCCCAGGTTGCCTTGTTGAGTGGGATTGGTGTGTGTTTATCTGCTTTTCAAGGGGACCCTTTAAGAGGATTTGTCCTCCTCTCTGTTGTCTATCCTCTGGCTTTGTTTTGTTTTTGTGCATGCCAGCTTTTGTGTTTCATGTATTTCTAATTCACATTTCTTTCATGTATGACTTCTCCCAAATACCTAAGATATTCATGAATGACTTCTCCCAAATACCTAAGATATTCATGTATGACTTCTCCCAAATACCTAAGTTATTCATGTATGACTTCTCCCAAATACCTAAGATATTCATGTATGACTTCTCCCAAATACCTAAGATGTAACCCATGGTTCCAATCGAAAAGAGGGTCTTTCATATCAAAGCTCTCATAGAGGGTTTTTGTTCTGTAGGGCTGTAGTGTGTGCTTACCCACCCATCCCACCCCCACTCCCATGTGATATGTGTCTTATTCCAGGTGCTGCAGAAGTTGGGGAAGGCTGATGAGACGAAAGATGAGCAGTTTGAACAGGTTGTCCAGAACTTCAAGAGACAGGAGGTAAGGCTACCATATAATAGGCTACATTATAAGGCTACATTATAATAATTAGACAACACAAAATATAAAAAGGCATCACTTCATACGTTCAGGAAACATGGTGTCTGAAGGTATACAGGTGAAAGACTGATTAAACACAAACCATCATGCCCCTAAACGGTGCCCTTTCATTGCATACACAGATGCTCTAGTTAACAAGCCAAGTCCTCAAAACAGACCTCTTCATACTGATGTATGCATAGCCTGGCGTAACTTCAGATTATGTGATAAGACCAGGCAGAACTGACAGTGCTGTCTAAAGGGTGTTCAGTGAAAGTTCTGGCTGTTCTGGATGTTATCTTGCCAGATAGATCATTCCCATTGCAGAAGTGCTGACTCGCTAAATCCATAGGTGTAACCCAAGGAGACCTCAGGCACACATTTTGACATGCTGCCTCTATCCCTGTATTGACAAGAGGGAAACATGGCAAGCCAAACATGACAAGCACATCCAATATGTTTTGTAAACACTGGTACAAGTACAACAGTATGTGTAACCATACACATACAAGATGTTGGTAGGACTTGAATGTGTTTCTGGCATGGTGCATCTAAATCAATAGCTGATCAATAGATCAGAGGAAATGATTCATATCGGGTCTTTGGGAAACGATAGTAAGAGGTTTGTGTGAATAGAAAGCAGAAAAATGTACTTTCTTGAAGCGCTGTGATTTTACTAGAGAAAACAGGGCTGCCTAATCCCACCTCTCCACTTGCACCCTCTAATCCTGATTAAAGTGCCTCATGCCCCAGGGTGCCTGGACACGCACGGAAACAGCCTCCTGGTTCTCTGCTCCTCTCTTCCCTTCTCTTCTCTTCTCTTCTCTTCTCTTCTCTTCTCTTCTCTTCTCTTCTCTCCTCTCATCTTATCTTATGTTCTCTTCTCTCCTCTCCTCTTCTTTATTCTTCTCTCCTCTCCTCTCCTCTTCTCTCCTCTCCTCTCCTCTTCTTTACTCTTCTCTCCTCTTCTTTATTCTTCTCTCCTCTCCTCTCCTCTTCTCTTCTCTTCTCTTCTCTTCTCTTCTCTTCTCTCCATTTCTCTTCTCTTCTCTCATCTTCTCTTCACTCCTCTCCTCTTCTCAACCCTCCTCTTCTTTTCTCTTATCTCCTCACATTTCCCCAGAGATGCATTGTGATATGTCCTTGATCTGTGCCTGCGTTGTTTTTTTTGGAGCGCTTGACCGCAAGTGGTCCACAGTGTATTGTTCACATTTGTAGCAGTTGCTGTGAGATTCATGTCTGCTGCCAAGTGGCCTGACAGCAGATTTAACCAGACAGAGAGGGAATGTGCCGACTCAGAGTCTGACACTGCTGTACAGAGTTCCTAGCTTCCTAGTTTCCTTCATCTGACAAGCCCACATATAATGCATGTCCCTGTAAAACAGAACCCCCAAATAACCGTCTATCCCCCCGCCTGCGTTAAATGCTCTTCCAGAATATTTACTTATGTCTGATTCATTCACATTTACATCAGTCCCCTAGAGAAAAAAGGGAGAGAAGACACAGACTTTGCAGCTGTGCTAATTGTTGGAGGGAAACATATTTGCTGGGCAATCCACTCAGATCACATCAAAGTCCAATTGACCCAATGTGCACTGTACAGACGGCTGTCACCAGGCAAAGCAGAGCTTGTTGTTTCCAGGCTGTTGAACACGCGCTCTGTCAACGCACCTCGCTTCCTTGGTGCACTAACATGAGAGTCATGCAGTCAGTGCAACTGTGCCCAGAATACGTATGAGCCTTTGAGTTTGTTAACAAGGCACTGATGGAAACCACTAATCTCATTTCAGGACCATGGAGAGCACTGTGCCCTGGTCCATACAGTTATTTCAACACAGATGTCAACACAAGTGTTGAGTGGAGACAGATGCACTTCTGTTGGTCTTTACCCATAAATTGAGGGGGCTGAATTATTGTAGAAAAGTTTGTTTGTTTGAGAATTTATATTCAGTGTATGAGGCAGAGAGGAACTGATTTGTTTCAACAAGGAAGTGAGTGTGACGCCAGTCCACGCCATAGAAGTGTATTTCTCAGCGTGTATGCTGTTCTGTGTGGATGCATGTGCAAGTCATTTTGTCTGAGAGGGGGATTGGGCACAAATGTGATGAGCATGTGTGTGTAGGGGTTGGGATTGAAGTGAGTGTGTGTATGTGTGTGTGTGTGTATGAGTGTGTGTGATTTCTCTGAGTTTGTCTTTGTTAATCCTACAGTTTGAGGGCTCCCGGTTGCAGAGGGAGATGAGGACTTATCTGGCAGCTGTAAAAGGTGAGTTGCGGAAAAAAAGTTTCAGTGCATACACATACAGGCAGACGACAGACACACACAGACACACACACGTATGTGCCATACAGGCAGACAGATACACACAGACATACACACATATGTGAACATACAGGCAGACAGACAGACATACACAGACACACACACATACAGTATCATGTGTATGATGGTTTGAAAGTGAGAAGGTGTTGATTGTAATGACCCTCCTTGTTGTTTGACCTATAGCTATGCAACAGGCCTCTATGAGCCTCACTGAGTCGCTTCATGAAGTCTATGAGCCAGACTGGCATGGGAGGGACGATGTCATGACCATCGGAAAGGTAAGGAGAACAGTGAACCATGGCATATTCCCCTGTGAGGTGTTATTTTAATGATGAAAATGTACTTTTAAAGTTACTTTTTTAAGGTTGTGACATTTGTATAGTTTAAACGAGCTGGCAGTCATTTACAAGTCAAGTACAATGAAACAATCTATCACTTCTTGAGGTAGTTTTTTTTTCTATATAAATATAAATAAGTAACTATTTATAAAAACCTATTTTTGGTAACATCCTCAAATTCATGAGGATGGTGTATGGTCAATGGAAGGACAGATATACACAGCTGTTTTTCCCACTAGCCTTCCAGGCTATGCTATGTAGTTCTGTTGTTCGGGTGAAATCTCGTGAAAATGCTAGAAAAACTTTCACAGTACGACATCACCAACAATATCACTAAAAGACACCAGCTAGCAAGCCCACAGTGCCAACTGTGCTATTGGTGGTGTTTGTAAGGTCCTTGCATGCTTTGTAGGTAGCTGGCGTAGCTACGTCGGTTATCGGCAAGTCTGTTAAACAATCGATATGCTAAATTTAATAACGCCGGATGCCGCTATTATACCCCGTAACAATAGCTCACTAGCTTAAACCAAAACTCCACAGTGCTGCTTTAAAAAGAAGATGGCTCATTTCCTTTTTCACGTGAGAGCAGCTGCCAGATGACCACCTGAGGGGGGTGCATTTAGCATCATAGTTGATAGCTGAGTTGTGTAGACGAGTACCTCAAAAGCAAACAAGTGACAGACTCTCATTGTCTTGTCACTTATATTGTCATGTCCTCTATCAGCTTGACACATCCGTACAAGTGTTACAAGGTACTGCAGTATTTGATGTGTCACTCAGTAGGACGGTTTGACTCATCTGTTGTGACTGCAAGTTGAAAATAACACAGCCAGTGTTCAGGTAATACAAGGCCCTTGTCTCAGGGGAAATAAGACATTCTTATGAGTGGGCCACTGACAAGTTCCCTTCTCTCCCTGTCAAAGATATCTGCTGAGGGTTAGTCAGTGTTAAAGGACTTCAGTGTTTGACATGCATGCCTAGTGGCTATATTATCATACCACACTATTCTAATTGTCCATGGGGGTTTGATCATGTCTCTTTGGGTAAACCTGGGATACCAAGGAATGTCAGACATGAACAATGGATGAAAACTGCTATGGATAATAACTGCTGGCACTGGAGTTGCAGGTTCAGTGACTCCACTTAGTTGAAAATCACCCCCATGCTGTTTTCAGAATTTGGGTGTTTGAAAGCACCACTCTTGAAAGGTTACTTTTTTGATTAAGGTTAGGGGAAACACAAAGCACTTCTTCGTTCATCATTAACTGGCCAACTGGAACAATATTATGATGACTCATGTGTTTGTGTACCTCGAATGATTACTGGGAGCTACACTTCCTGTTAGCGCTTCATTTATTCACTAATAACTGCTCCGGGAGCGAGCAAAACATATTTAGCATGTTCGTCTGAGATGAAACACACACACACACACACACACACAGACACACACACACACACACGCACACACACACACACACACACACACACACACACGCACACACACGCGCACACACACACACACACACACACACACACACACACACACACGCGCGCGCGCGCACGCACACTCACACACAAACACACACGCACACACAAACACGCACGCACGCACACACACACACACACAAACACACACACACGCACACACTCACACACACACACACACACACACACACACACACACACACACACACACACACACACACACACACACACTTCCTTCAGCACACCTCAGAGCATATTTAATCTTGTTACAATTAATTTAATTTTCCTGACTCATGCAACCATTGGAGACGCAATGACAAAGACGCAGAATAGGTGGCTTCATAATAGCACCTAGAGAGCTGCACAGCAACGCTTCATAATAGCACATACAGAGCAGCTCAGTAACGGTTTGATATTCCTGGACACATAAAGCTGGAGAGCAGAAGTTTCCCGTTGTACAATAGGGTTGCATAATTTGATAAAATGAAAGTCTCGTTGAGCAATGGAAAAATGATTGTCTTCATGCTAATGATGGTGTGCACATTGTTTCCCCTATTGTCTTCTGCAGAACTGCGATGAGCTGTGGGAGGATTTCCATGAGAGACTAGTGGATTCCACCGTCAGCGCGCTGGAGAATTACCTTACACAGTTTCCAGATCTGAAGGTGCTGCTTTACAGGGTTACCCTAATTTGTCCATCTGAGGCTTAAATGTCTATTCTATTACACATTTAAATGTTTGTTTATATATAGAGGTTACATTGAGTTTTATTTGCATCTATGATAACATTACTGGGGAATGTACAGTTTGTTAAAAACGATCTGAGCGTTACCAAAGGTAACTTTTATTTTTAATTTTAATTTTATTTTGATTATTTATTTTTATTTTGTTTATTTAATTGAACTTTCTTCTACAGATACGTGTATCCAAGAGAGCAAGAAAGCTGATTGACTATGACAGTGCCAGGCACCATCTTGAGACCATGCAAGTAACCAGTGCAAATAACCAGAGGAAGATCCTTAAGGTACGATCAGACTGTAAGCCTGTGCAGAAACTTTAGCTGTTACTGTGGAGTGAACCGTTTTCATGGCACAGCCTCACAAATCACCGTATAAGTGGTGTACTTGGATGTATTTCCATTAGGAGGAAATAAACTCAGACTCTTGAAAAGTGGGGGGGAACCTTTTTTGGGATTAGGCATGCCATATGTTGACATTCTGCACCGTAGACTATTATGTTATTCTTTTCAGTAAATAGGGAACTGTGCTGAGCCCTAGAACAATATGTGCTGCCATTTAGAATGAATGAATGAATGACCGTGTCACCATATACTAGAGTATAGATTAGCATCATGTGTCGGGATCTACTCTGGCATGTACTCAGATATATAGTTGACCATGGACTGACACGTTTAGATTGTTGAGGTCTACAGTGTGTATATTGAAATAAAGGGGGATCCGTGTTAAGATATGTATGGATGCTCTGTGTCCTGTCAACCAGGCGGAGGATGACTTGAAAAAGGCACAGAAGGTGTTTGATGATCTCAATGTTGGCCTGCAAGATGAGCTCCCAACTCTCTGGGACAGGTAAGCGATCCCCTTGCCCTTTGGGTTCAACTCCATTAATAAAGCATTAGCCTAAAAAAGGACTGTGGTTAGACAGCCACACCAGGGCTTGGTCAAACTAGCGTTGTTAAAAATAAAAATATGTAATGTGTTCTCGCTCTCTCTCTCTCACACACACACACACACTCTCTCTCTCTATCTCGCTCTCTCGCTCTCTCTCTCGCTCTCTCACACACACACACCCACAGACACACACTCTCTCTCTTTCTCGCTCTCTCACACACACACACACTCTTTCTCTCTCTCTCACACGCACACACACACTTACACACACACACACACACACACACACACACACACACACACACACACACACACACACACACACACACACACACACACACACACTCTTTCTTTCGCTCTCTCACACACACACATGCACAGACACACACTCTCTCTCTTTCTCTCTCTCTCTCTCACACACACACACAAACACTCTCTCTTTCTCTCTATCTTTCTCTCACACCCTGTTGGAGGTAAAAAAAAAATATATATTGCAGAACCGGGGGAGAGGGCTAATATTCTGAGAAGAAATTGAGAGTTCCCAAGATTAAAGTCGTAAATTAACCAGAGAAAAACTCAGGTTAAAAAAGATGTTCTCTGGGATTACAAAATCACAAATTTACGACGAAATAACTCAAATTTTCCATCGGTGGAACCAGCCAGTAGTTATAGAATGAGTACGTTCAGGGGCATGTTTTCGCTAAATAAATAATATATATTGTAAATTTACTTCTTTATGTAATCTCATATGTTTTTTTTCTTTAATTATGACTCAAATTTCAGAGAATATCAGAGTTTTTTTTCTTGTAAATATATGACTTTAATCTTGGAAATTCAGAGTTTTTTCTCTGAATATTGTCCCCCTCCCTCACCTACAATGGCCCTAATACACTGTCATACAGACAGAGAGAAACCGAGAGAGAGAGAGAGAGAGAGAGAGAGAGAGAGAGAGAAAGAGAGAGGGAGAGAGTGCTCCATCATTCCCTTGATGTTGATTGCTGTTCCTAGGTGTACTTGCATGTGTGGAAATGACCCAGTGCTTTGCTCAGCACCTGAGGCAGGGCCTATGCGACAGCACTCTGCCATGCAGCTCACAGTGTGTCGTGTGCAGTGTGCTGAGCCAAGCTCGCCTGCCTGCCTGCCTGCCAGCCTGCCTACCCCCACGCCCCCTCGCCCCCTCGCCCCCTCTGCCTGCCACCCTTATCTGCCCGCCTGCCCGCACGCCCTCTCCGCCTGCCCCCTCTGCTTGCTTGAGCGGAGGGGAAGCGTAGCCTGATTGTATAATCTGTCCAATCGGAAGCTTGCTCTTAGTGCCAGGCCCTCCAGCCCCGCTCAGCACAGCTGGGAGAAGATGATGGCGGGAGTTTATTTATATCCTCCTGCTTCCTCCCCTCACTACGCTTCTCTCCGTCATCCTCACCAGACTATCATGGTCAGGATGCTGACACACATTGGGGAGGGCGGCCTTAACAAGCCCAGCTGATAGGAAATGCTTTTTTCACAATGGGTTGCAGGCGTAATTATATGTTATTACACGTAACCATGTGTAGAAAGGAGGCAGATTTTACGTATTGTCTTTATTTTAAATATTGAATTTTATTTTCAGTATTTAGATTTAATGTCTCTAACACAATATCTGTGTCATTTCTGCCCTGTGGTTCATGATCATGTGGAGCATTTATTGTGAGGGATGAAAGTGATTTTCACAGCACCTGTCATTCATCAGCTGTTGTATTTGTTCAAACATTCGAGAGACAAGAAACATATTTTCCTCATCTTTGTGTGTTTTCCCCTCCTACAGCCGAGTTGGATTCTATGTGAACACATTCAAGAGCGTCACCAGCCTGGAGGCCAAGTTCCATAGAGAGATATCTGTGGTATGTGGCCAGTGTGTGTGTGTGTGTGTGAGTGTGTGTGTGTGTGTGTGTGTGTGTGTGTGTGTGTGTGGTGTGTGTGTGTGGTGTGTGTGTGTATGTGTGGGCATGTTGTGTCTATGTTGCATTTCTGTTTGTTTACTTTGTATTTGTATATATTTGAGAGCCTATGTCTGGGAGGAGATCCAAGCTGCATTACAGATATGTGGCTCTCACTGTTCTCACCTCACACTCCTTTGACGGTTTCTGAAAGGTTTGTGGTTTCAGACTCTCATCATGAGCCCATGAAAGGGTACAATAGTCAGCAGAGCACAAGGAAAGAGTGATGGGTGAAAAAGATAGGCAGCTAGAAAATCAGATAGGCAGATGACATTGCAGCGTGCTGCATTGAATTGACATTTGTTTGTCTTGTTTTTGACATGGCTTGGTGTTGACCTTATCTTCGTACCCTGACAACTTGACAACCCCAAATCAATCTGAATGTGCCAGATTGCGTAGTAGGCCGTGTGAGCCCATTTTAGTGCAGCTGTCTGTTGAGCAGTGGTGAAGTGATCCCTGGAGAAGTGGGTATACTCTTAATTTTTAAAAAAATTTTAAGCAGCCCATACAGCACAGGATAAACGCCCTGTTTTGAGAAGTGGGTATGCTGACTGAAAAATAAGTGGGTATACTCCGTATACCTGCATATACTCTGGACTACACCACTGGTGTTGAGTGATACATTGTCACATGCTACTGCTGAATGCATAAGAACGCTTGCTAGCCTTAACGTTATTGTGGCGTGCTGCGGTCACACCAACGTTCTTAGAAGATGCTTTCACTGAAAGGTTATGTCTTATCTGACACCTGAGGCAACGAGGCATCAACCTTTTGTTTCATACGCACCCATTCACTCTTTAGGGTACAACAGCTTCGTAACCTCCTGAGAACCGACCCAAAGACGTGTCCTCTGTAGTTGACATTTTTTCATGCATACCCTCTTAATCTTTGGTGCTATTCTGTTCATTATTATTGGTTAGTAGGGATAGGCGCGCTCTACTTCAAAAAATATATATAAATGCGTTTTCGGGTGCGAGTAAAAGAATGTTAACTATTAGTAGAATAAAAACCGCACTCTCAAGCTTAAAATAAGACCAGTTTATTTTCGTACAGACGCGTTTCGGCCTTACGCCATCGTCAGTGACGATGGCGTAAGGCCGAAACGCGTCTGTACGAAAATAAACTGGTCTTATTTCTAAAGAGAAAAGCTTGAGAGTGCGGTTTTTATTCTACTAATAATTATTATTGGTTCCCAGGAGGATCAAGTGCACAGTTGCACGACCTTTGACGTCCAGATTCCATATGAAAAGGGCCTACATTTATGTTATGTTCACTACAGCCTTGTAGTTCTGTATGTATTGCTTGTAGAAGCACCAGAGTGGTATCTAGCTTTAAAATCATGGCCCAGTATTCCTCTCCAGTAACACAGCCACTCCAGGCAGCATTGGCTAAAGTGTAAGAATGAATATTTAACAGGGTAGGTCGGAATCTATGGAGCAGCACTATGGTTTCGACTGCGCTAAATACCAGGCAGAAGGGTTTTATTACTTTTATTATGATATTAATATTTTAAGCCTATCGGAACATCAGGTTCTGATACGATGTTGACCAATATTTTATTGCTCCTGCTGCTTGCTCTTATTGATTTTATGTAAAGCACTTTGAATTGCAACTCCTGTACGAAATGTGCTATATAAATAAAGTCTTACTTACTTACTTACTATAGTGTAAGAATGGGCATGTGCCCGGCAGGGGAGTTTTGAATGACGTATTCTGCAGGGTAATGCTAGGATGCTGCAGACTGTCAGTGGGGAATGGTGTGTATTTATGTCAGCCCCTCGAGGCCCACAGGCACCATTTCATTTCACTCGCTCAGTCAGCGGCAGCAAGAGTCTTTTGAAGAGCTTTCCCTGCCCTCCCCACCACATCAGCCTGCCGCTCGGGCCTTTAGTGAAGCCTTCTCCCTTCAAAGGGCCGGGGAAATTAAATGAAATAGGCCTTTGAGAGATCTGCATTTTTGTTACACTATTCATTTGTGTGTTGTGTGTGTGTTTGTAGTGTGTGTAGTGTGTGTGTGTGTGTGTGTGTTTAGTGTGTGAGTGTGTGTGTGTGTGAGTGTGTGTGTGTGTTTAGTGTGTGAGTGTGTGTGTGTGTGTGAGTGTGTGTGTGTGTGTGTGTGTGTGTGTGTGTGTGTTTAGTGTGTGTGAGTGTGTGTGTGTGTGTTTGTGTGTGTGTGTGAGTGTGTTTGTGTGTAGTGTGTGTGTGTGTGTGTGTATGTGTTTGTGTGTGTGTGTGTGGTATCCGCACACATGTGGCTCCGTGTTTGTGCTTGGAGGCACATCTGCGTGCCATTTGCACACACTCTACTGCCCACACAAGCCAGCCTTTGTCTGCTGTGTGTGATTTGGGTGAGCAGCGGCCCAGCGGCCCCCCTCAGATCTCCTGGGCTGGCCGATGATAACATTGAGCGTTGTGTTGTTGTCTGTTCATCCTCTTACCTGACTGAATGGGGACATGTTAGACATCAGTTATCCACGGCCACGTTTGACTGTCTCAGGGTGTCTGAGGTGATCACTCTGAATTGGTGGTGGTTAAGCACACGAGCTCACCTCTCGGAGGCCCTCTCCTGGACATTTTGGGCACTGCAGGCCCTGGCATGAAGATATGATGGGGGGATACTGTAGTTCACCAAGGGCTTATGATGATCATAGTTCAAGTTTTTTTTATTGATATGAGTGCCCTGACACCATTGTCTACACTGGGGTGAGACGCTGCTACCACTGTCATGGTTATTATGTTACTAAATTGAAAACTGAATGACAAATCCAGATAATATGTCTTCGCTTCTGACGTGTTTCTTACTTCATTCTTCTCTGTCCTTCTGTCTTTTTTTTTCTTTCTATTTATTCTCTTTTCTCTCTCTCTATCTCTCTCTTTCTCTCTTTCCCAGCTTTGCCACAAGCTGTACGAGGTGATGAATAAACTGGCTGAGCAACATTCTGACAAAATGTTCACGATCCAGGGAGCTCCCAGGTGAGCTCTCAATTTGCACGTTCATGTAATAATGATGATGAAGTTAAAACATACGCTCAAGAACAGCACTCATTTTCTATACAGCACCTCATGCTACAGTGTTCTTTGTAAATGTTTGCCTAGTCCTAAAAACCGACTTAAACATGTATTTAATCACATTGCTTCATTGCCTATATGACAGATTTAAGCGGTAAGTGACGTGTAGATGCTCAGATAGTAGTTGCCTGACACATACATAATAGTATATTAGTATATTAGTATATTAGTACATTAGGGCAGTATATTAGTAAATTAGGCCAGTATATTAGTAAATTAGGCCAGTATATGAGTACATTAGGCCAGTATATTAGTATATCAGGCCAGTATATTAGTACATTAGGCCAGTATATTAGTACATTAAGTCAGTATATTAGTACATAAGGCCAGTATATGAGTACATTAGGCCAGTATATTAGTACATAAGGCCAGTATATTAGTACATAAGGCCAGTATATGAGTACATTAGGCCAGTATATGAGTACATTAGGCCAGTATATTTGTATTGTACATAAGGCCAGTATATTAGTACATAAGGCCAGTGTATGAGTACATTAGGCCAGTATATTAGTATATTGTTGTTGTTCTCACTCCATACTGAAGCATCGCTAGCAAGTTTCCACCGGATTTGGTATCCACTTGTTCTCGATGTGTCAGTAATCCAGTAGTATCCACAAAGCGAGGGACTGGCTCACCCAGCTTCAGCTTACAGCACCTGGTCTTCCCAGTTGGTGATTGAGCTCTCTTAGATGGCCTTTCCTTTAAATGTTGCCCTCCAAACAGGTGTTTAAAATGTTGCCCTCCAAACAGGTGTTTTAAATGCTGCCCTCCAAACAGGTGTTTTAAATGTTGCCCTCCAAACAGGTGTTTTAAATGTTGCCCTCCAAACATATGTTTTCGTATTGCACACGTTGTACGTTATATCTGCACACATTGACATTGAAGAGAGCGTTGGTGGCATGAGACAGAGGGTTAATGCTTGGTCCCTGGTGCGCTGTGATGCAGTGACTCGGGTCCGCTGCGGATGGCCCGTACCCCGACACCTCCGGACGACTCTGATCCAGACAGTCCTGACGCCACCCCCAACCACATGCTGAGGCTGGCCTCCCCTGGGCCGCCACGGCCCAAATCACCCTCCATGGTACACCACCTCGCAACACATTACACTCACGCAAAATGGGCCTCTCTCTTTCTTTCTTTCTCTCTTTCTTTCTTTCACAACCTCTCCATTGTCACCCCCCCCCCGAGCCCTTCTCTCTCTATCTTTTTTAGATCTACACTCACGCAAAATGGGCCTCTCTCTTTCTTTCTTCCTCTCTTTCTTTCTTTCACAGCCTTTCCTTTGTCTTCCCCCCCCCCCCCTAGCCCTTCTCTCTCTATCTTTTTTAGATCTACACACATGCTCTCGAAGTTCACGTTTTTCACACGTTTCATTTGTACCTTCTCTCTTCCTCACAAAGACACAATTTTCTAGCTATACATATCATCAAACACACTCGTCCATAAACATTTGGTTGAGATTTGGCGATGTTATGGTTTATTCAACATCAATGTGGGAACATGCTGTTATGTGACGGCACAATGTCGTTCTGTCACAAACACTTTGAATACAAATCTTGACTATTCTCATTCGTAGCTCCACGCTGGTGGAACAAGCTGCCTATGACTAGCAGAGCAGGGGCGCCCCTCTCTACCTTTAGGAAGCTCTTCAGAGAGCACCTCCCTTCCTAACTTGCACTTCTACTAGTACTTAACTTGCACTTACAGCAGTTACATTCCTGCACTTTTTTCTATTTCTTATGTAAAATAGTATTTATTGTTAAACAAGGTCTCAATTGCTCCTAGCTTGATTGTTATCTCCCTTTGGATAAAAGCGTCTGCTAAATGACTAGATGTAAATGTAAACAAATGAACTGAAGTGCATCTGATGTTGATCCACACTTGCTTTGTTTTCCTCTGCACGTGACAGAGTGAGGATGTAAGTATTTGTCTAGTGGCCCAGTGTATAGTGAGTCTGTACCCTGTAGCATGTCCAGAATGACCAGTATGACCCAGTCACCCAAGTCCCACTCCAAATGTCCTCTGGTTTCTGTATTTATGTCTCAAGTATTTGCTGGTTAATCTCAAATCCCTGACAGTTTGTATGCTCCTTAGTATCTGACAGCCTGTGTTGTCCGTGTATGCGTGTGTGTGTATGCGTGTGTGTGTGTGTGTGTGTGTGTGTGTGTGTTGTGTGTGTGTGTGTGTGTGTTTGTGTATGTGTATACGTACGTGTATTTGTGTGTGTATGTGTATAGTATGTGTATATATGGATATTTGTGTGTGTGTTTTTGTGTGTACATGTATTTATTAATATTTGTGTGTGTGTGTGTGTGTGTGTGTGTGTGTGTGTGTGTGTGTGTGTGTTTTGTGTTTTGTGTTTGTGTGTGACTATTTACCATGCCTCTCCTCCAGCAAAAGAAAGGACCTCCGAGGCCACCAAAGGCCACTCCCACTAAGGAACTAATGCAGGAGCAGATTGTTGACCTGTTTGGGGGCGCCTTCCCTGCGGCCTCGTCCTCCTCACAGGTCAGCCTCCACACAGCCTCCTCACACAGCCTCCACACACAGCCTCCACACACAGCCTCCACACAGCCTCCTCACACAACCTCCACACACAGCCTCCACACACAGCCGCCTCACACAGCCTCCACACAGCCGCCTCACACAGCCACCACACAGCCTCCACACACACCCTCCACACAGCCTTCTCCCACAGCCACCACACAGCCTCCACACAGCCTCCACACACAGCCGCCTCCACACAGCCTCCACACACAGCCGCCACCACACAGCCTCCACACAGCCTCCACACACAGCCGCCTCCACACAGCCTCCACACACAGCCTCCACACACAGCCGCCTCCACACAGCCTCCACACACAGCCTCCACACACAGCCTCCTCATACAGCCTCCTCACACAACCTCCACACACAGCCTCCACACACAGCCTCCACACACAGCCTCCTCATACAGCCTCCTCACACAACCTCCACACACAGCCTCCACACAGCCACCACACAGCCTCCTCCACACACCCTCCACACAGCCTTCTCCCACAGCCACCACACAGCCTCCACACAGCCTCCACACAGCCTCCTCACACAGCTTTCACACACACCCTTCTCACACAGCCTCCTCACACAACCACTACACAGCCTTCTCACACAGCCTCCAGACAGCCTCCAGACAGCCTCCACACACAGCCTCCACACACAGCCTCCTCACAGCCTCCACACAGCCTTCTCCCACAGCCACCACACAGCCACCACACAGCCTCCAGACAGCCTCCACACACAGCCTCCACACACAGCCTCCTCACAGCCACCACACAGCCTTGTTACACAGCCACATGTAATGGAATTTGACATTTTTAAAACCAACCCTAAAAGTTAGGCTCAAACTACAGAGGCGAAGGATAGAGTGAACAGATTCCCATATAGATGCTGTACTACAAAACCCCTTCCATGAACCCCAGTGATGTGGTGTGTTAGGCTGCCTGACCTCATGCACCTGTGTGCTGTTTGTTGAAGTACATTTTCTGTGTGTCCGTCAGCCCAACGAAGCACCTGTCGAATCTCTCCTGGACCTGGACTTCGATCCGTTCCCCTCCTCCACCCCTATTGGGCAGTCCTCGTCTCCCATGCCTCAGGTGTGGACCCTTGTGTTCTCGTTTGAAGTTCTGGCTCTCCAGGCCTCACCTGGCCTCATCTAGCTAATGAAACGCCTCTCTTTTGACTTCCATATTGAGTTGGCAGGAAAAATTAATGCTCTTTTAGAGCTTTATATCCCAGCAGGCTTAAATGTGAGTGCGTTTAGGGTGCAATGATTGAGTGAGTGGGTCAGCATAATCAAATGACTCTCTTTCTCTCTGCCCTTTCTCTTCTTCCAGACATTATCCTGGGATATGTGGACGGTGAGAAGCTCTCTGCTACCTCTTTTACTTATATATTTAATTGTTTTACTTACATCTGTAAGAGATTCTGCAGGCTTAGATACAAGGCAAGCGAGCGCAGCCAAGAATCCGATTCATGTAAAGTAGAGGGTCAGTGGGATGTGTCGGCGTTGCTTGACTCGTGGTCGTTTTTCTCGTCTGCAGGAAGAGGTTCCAGCAGCGGTACAGCCTGTGAGTACTGCCTGCCTGCCGAGCGAGCGGTGGCCTCCTGAGAAACCCCAAACACTCACACCAATACTGCACTAAGCACTGTGTCTGTCCACAAGCGCCCGCTTCGAGAGCCTGGTTTATTTAAGAACACATACAATGAGATGAAGAATCTTCATTCTGTTCTTGCTCTGCAGAATGTCATGACATGTCACTCTCTCATGAGCCTTTTACAGAGGTTGTCAAGTGGGCATATTAGAATATTAATGGATCATTCATGTGATTTGATCCTATTTATTTATTTACAGTGTGTTTAAACTTGATGTAGCAGTCCATAGTGGTCTGTATGTACTTTAAATGTGCTGTACATTATATGTGGGTTATAAGTAATCAGATCGATTTTTGGAGACCCCACCATCTCTTCCTGTGTAAACTCTGCTGTCTTCCCCTCCTCCTCTTCCTCCCCGTCTGCAGGTGGTGGACTCAGGGTCGTGGGCCAGTGGAGCGCCGTCACAGGGGGAGGGCGAGGCTAGTGCGGACGCTAACCCCTCGTTCCCCGCCTTCTCCGCCTTCCCTGACCAGGGTGGCGACACAGGCTTCACCGTCGACTGGAGCGCCAACTTCACCGCACCGGCTCCCGTAACAGAAGGCGCCGCCCCGCCGGCTGACGCCTCAGCCGACGCTTCAGCCGACGCCTCAGCCGACGCCTCAGCTGACGCCTCAGCCGGCGTCTCAGCCGACCCCTCAGCCTCTGCCTCCACCGCGGCCGCCGATGCCGAGCCCGCGTCCGACGGGTGGCCTCCCAGCAGCGGCGGCGGCTGGGCCTCGGAGGCGACGCAGCCCCCGGTGGAGACGGTAGGAGACGAGGTTAGAGGCCAGGGCCCGAGCGAGCAAACCCCCGAGCCCAACCCAGAGCGTGACCCCTGTGATGTGGTGCGGGGCCAGGCCGAGCAGGAGCAGGAGCAGGAGCAGGAGCAGGAGCAGGAGCTGGGACAGGGTCAAGAGGGCACGGGGACGGGCTGGGCCCCAGAGCAGGCAGGGTGGGGCTGGGGGGAGGGGGAGGGGCAGCAGGAGGCAGCGGAGGGAGTGGTAGAGGAGTCAGAGGGGGAGGCGCCCGTGCCGGGGATCGCGTCGATCGACGAGTTCGGTCAGGAGATCCAGGGCGGCAAGGAGGGGGGCTTGGGGAGCCAGGCCGACGTGGAAGGCTCTGGGTCGGAGGACGAGACAGTGGAGGAGTGGGGAGAAACTCCCGTTCACAACTGGGTGAACGCTGGCGGCGGGCTAGCAGCCACCGAGGAGCAGGGAGCCGCCGTCGCGGAGCCCATGGCAAATCAGGGCGCTGACGACAGCGGCACGGGGGGCTTCGCAGAATGGGGTGCGGGTGACACTGCCTCTCCATTTCCGGAGCAAGTGCCGGCGGCTGACACGAGCTTTGGCGCTGAGGGGTTTGCAGTGCAGTGGGACCAACCAGCAGCCGCAGAGCTGGTGCCTGAAGAGCCCACCAGCGTGTCAGTGCCTGCCCAGCAGAGTGCACCAGAACCCCCCCTGGCAGCACCAGAACCCGCCCTGGACATCACTGAGCCCGCACAGGGTTCAGATCCATTTGGAACCACCGAGGACCCTTTTGGCACCGAGAGTGACCCGTTCGGCACGGAGAAAGACCCGTTCGCTACCTCAGAGGATCCTTTCGGGACCTCCGAGTCAGACCCATTCGGAACCTCCGACAAAGACCCGTTCGCCAACGCAGAGCAGGACCTGTTCGCTAACCAGGGAGCCGACGTCTTTGCCTCCCAGGCGGCGCAGGCCGAGGCGGACGCAGTAGGATTCGCCTCCGACCCGTTTGGAGAGAGCGCTGGGCAGGACAGCTCGGCCAACGGCGGATGGGCTGCCGACCCGTTTGCCACCAACACCACCCAGGGCTGGCCCGGAGGCTGGGAGTCTACCGGCGGAGAGGAAGGAAAGGATTCTTCCCAGCAGTGGCCCGCCGCCTTCCCCGAGCCCAGCACCGCAGCGGCCACAGAGGCCGACTCCGCTAGCAAGGGTTCCTGGCAGGAGGTGAGTGACAGCAGCGGCTTCTTCTCCTCTGACGGCCAGGCCGACTCCACGGCAGGCTGGGGAGGCGACGCCAGCATTGGCGGTGGCGGTGGCGGAGGCGGGAGCCAGCCGCCAGACTTTTTCGCCGCCTTCCCCAGTCCCACCGAACCACCGGGTAGCAGAGCCCCTGCACCCAGGGAGCTGGAGAACTCAGATCTGTCTGAAGACGAGGTTGCGAACCGGAGATACGGAAAGTTGTACCAAGAAATAGATACAGAGAAAGACGAGGTACCTGACTTCCTCACCCCATGTGTAGCGTAGCGTAGAGTAGATTTCAGCCAGAGAACCCCCCTCTTTCCCCGCCCGCAGACGAGGCACCAGCCCCCTCCCTGCCTCCCCACTACGACCCCCCCTCTGTGGATCTCCCCGGACCCCACCTACAGCCCACAGTTCCCGGCCCTCACTCCTCTGCTTGCTTGTCTGCTCGTGTTGTTGTTTTTAAAGTCTGTTTTATTTTCATTACTAACGTTTGAAGAAATTGCATTTTTTCATCTTGCAATTTTAGTAGTATATTCCAAGCAGGTCCAAAGTCTAATTGTTTCTCTGTGATTCGGTTTAGGTGTCCAACAATGCTTTTAATGGATTTCCTCAGGTAAATAAGATTCTTTGACAATCTTAATTTGGTGTCCTTGAGTGCCAGTGAGATGATGCGTTCTATGTTACACTAACTGTCTCTTTCAGTGTGTAAGGGCACAGTATTCGAACTGTTCAAGTGTGAAACCCTGGCACACTCCTCATATTTGCTCAGAGAAAGGCTACAGTTTGATACAGTTCGTATCACGCTGTCAATTATAAGAAAGCTTCAGAAGATGCTAGGTTTTATAATAAATAGGGCCAGTGACCTCAAGCAGGTTGATCTGGATCTGGATCCCTGCCAGCAGGGACGTGAACAGGAGTGGGCTAAGGTTGCTAGGGCAACTGCCTGTTTGCCCTCCTCAAATGAAGTTGCCCCTCCGAAGGAAATATAAATATTTGCGATCAGGGGACGGAGCAACTGCCCTTCAAAATTCCTGTGCACGTTCCTGCCTGCCAGTTTGTTTAGTAGTGAAATAATGCAGCTGAACCTGGGACAGAAATGCTTACTGAATGTAAACAAACTGTATCTAGTAAGGCCAGAATGTTCCTTACTAACATCTCTCCCTGAATGATTAATCAAAACCAAAACCACCCCTCCAATACTAACTGCATGTTTGTTTTGAATGTGTCATCTCTTTAATTTGGTGTCATCTCTTTAATGAATGTGACGACACTGACCCTCTCCCATTCCTCCCTCCTCTGAAGACGGATGCCTCTGCCTCTGCCCCTGCCTTTGCTGCAGACTTTGATAAGATGGTGAGTAAACTGGATGATTTAGTCCTCTTCCTGAGATTGCATCTAGTAAGCATAATTCGTTTAGCTTGTGAGCTAATTCAGTGTTGATGAGTGCATGTAGTACGTGAGAGTTTTTTCCCTTTTTTCCTGATCAGTGTGAGTTCAATGTTATCGTCACTGTTGTTGCTTCTTTATTTTATTTTATTTTTTAAATTCAGTATTTTGGGAGGTACTGATGCTCTGTGCGTCTATAACTGTGTGTGGTGGGGGGGGGGAGGTACTGATGCTCTGTGCGTCTATAACTGTGTGTGGGGGGGGGGGGGTACTGATGCTCTGTGCGTCTATAACTGTGTGTGGTGGGGGGGGGGGGTACTGACGCTCTGTGCGTCTATAACTGTGTGTGGTTGGGGGGGGTACGGATGCTCTGTGCGTCTATAACTGTGTGTGGTGAGGAGGTACTGATGCTCTGTGCGTCTATAACTGTGTGTGGTTGGGGGGGGTACGGATGCTCTGTGCGTCTATAACTGTGTGTGGTGGGGAGGTACTGATGCTCTGCCCCTGCCTCTGCTTGTGGAAAGCCGGAGGGGGCTGAGAGTGCTGCGGCTCCAGCAGCTGCGGAGGCCCCTGAGGCCTCTGAGGCAGCGGCCGTGGGGCAGGTGTCTGAGGGGGCCGAGGGCCAGGTCACAACCCCACCTGCCCCTGCCGAGGCAGCCGAGGCCAAGGCCACCAGCCCCCCAGGAGAGAAAGCCCCAGTAAGTGAAAATACTGGAGCTTATGCGCATGAACTTAAGCACTGACACTCAGTTAGTGCCATCATCACCATCATCATCATCATCATCATCAACAACACTGTCATCATAATTGTCAGTGTCATATCTTCATCTTCATCATCTTCTTCACCATCATCGTTTCATTTTTTTACATTTTATTGGCTTTGCAAGGTTTTTTTTATTTTCATGTTCGCATTCATCTTCAGTGCTTCAACCATCATCATCATCATCATCATCATCATCTTCCTCATCGCCACCATCATTGATCAAGTCATCATATGATTTACCATTATTTCCGTTCATTTCATTTCTTTATTTTTCAGCATCATGTCTATTCATTTCATTTCTGTAATTTTCACTAATTTCCGCAATGTTCACCCTTATGTTAGCACACCTGCTAGCCGCTAACTTTGTTTTCCTGTGCGCTGTGTCCTGTGCGCTGTGCGCTGCGCGCTGTGTGTCTGGTTCAGACGCCTGCAGAGTCACCTGTGTCCGCTGTCAATGTGGAGGGGGCCCAGAGTGAGGTATGTGCTCTGCTTTCCCTTATTACAATCTGCTGCGCAGTGGGTCTAGTGGGGAGGAGATTGGGGCTCTGCTACTGATAAAGGTCGTGTGATGGCTTTGTACATCCAGTCATGTGGTTCTCCACTCTGTTTGGTGACTGTCTAAGCTAGTTGCACTGAAGAAAACGGCAGAACTTTCATTTCATTTGTTCGGATGTTAGCTGTTTGTTTATCATCTGTGATATTATTTTTCATAACTGGTTATACTTCTTTGGATGAAGGTCATGATATTTTTTCTGTCAATTTGTAAAATGATGTGTCTTTCAGCAGGTGAACTTTCTATCTCTGTTTTAATTTTAACACAAGGACTTCAGTTTACAGAGTGTTCCTTCTCCATTAAATTTAAACAAATAGTTTTTGTTATTCACTTTTTAATCAGTGCTTGTTTTTGTAAATGCCACTGTTGATGGACTGTTTCAGTGAGGTACTCATAATGTGTAATCATACAGAAATTGAGTATGGTCTTATTATTTTGTAGAACTGTACACAGATGTAAACTTTTCCATATGAACTGTCATTTGTTTTCCCAAGTTATGTTTTATGTATAGAGATGTATACAACCAATGGTAGTATGTTTTACAACAGGGCGATTGGGTATATGGATATATATATATGTATACGATTAGCTATATAGCGAAAGTGGATTCATAGTTGATTCTAGCTGAGTCAAGAAGTGACAACTACCATTGCTACTCCCTCTCAAACTCCACTTAAATGTGAACAAACAGAACATAAAGATACAGAATTTCTGTTTGTACGTGTAGATACCCAAAGGTGACGAGCCTGAGAAAGATCAACCCACCCAGAAGGCTCCGGTAACTATGGCTTATGTCCCAGCTTGGCATCAGAGATGCTTTTATGTATGAGCTTGGTCTTAATCTGGGGTTTTGGTGGTGATATATACACCTCTGTAAATTGATAGCCAGGTTGATGGGTTTGCTCAACCCAGAAGCATTGACAGATCAAACTGATGAACCAGATGATCAAATGTGGGTTAAAAAGGATCAGCTTCCTCTAAGAGCTAAACTGATCCTAAAGTGTGAGGGATGAATGAAATGTAAAGCGAATGAAAGAATGTCAGAAGAGCAACAAATGACCTCTAAAACATGCCCTCTAAAACATGCCCTCTAAAACATGCCCTCTAAAACATGCCTTCTAAAACATGGTGTACCACACAGTGGCCATGAGTGACACATCTGGTTCCAGAGCAAAGCCCATCTTAGTCTGTGACACCAGCCCAGGCTCTACTACTGGTTCATTCCAATGGGCCGGACTGTTTGTGTGCAGGTGTACTGTATGAATGTTAGACTGTTTGTGTGCAGGTGTACTGTATGAATGTTAGACTGTTTGTGTGCAGGTGTACTGTATGAATGTTAGACTGTTTGTGTGCAGGTGTACTGTATGAATGTTAGACTGTTTGTGTGCAGGTGTACTGTATGAATGTTAGACTGTTTGTGTGCAGGTGTACTGTATGAATGTTAGACTGTTTGTGTGCAGGTGTACTGTATGAATGTTAGACTGTTTGTGTGCAGGTGTACTGTATGAATGTTAGACTGTTTGTGTGCAGGTGTACTGTATGAATGTTAGACTGTTTGTGTGCAGGTGTACTGTATGAATGTTAGAATGTTTGTGTGCAGGTGTACTGTATGAATGTTAGACTGTTTGTGTGCAGGTGTACTGTATGAATGTTAGACTGTTTGTGTGCAGGTGTACTGTATGAATGTTAGACTGTTTGTGTGCAGGTGTACTGTATGAATGTTAGACTGTTTGTGTGCAGGTGTACTGTATGAATGTTAGACTGTTTGTGTGCAGGTGTGTACTGTATGAATGTTGGACTGTTTGTGTGCAGGTGTACTGTATGAATGTAAGACTGTTTGTGTGCAGGTGTGTACTGTATGAATGTTAGACTGTTTGTGTGCAGGTGTACTGTATGAATGTTAGACTGTTTGTGTGCAGGTGTACTGTATGAATGTTAGACTGTTTGTGTGCAGGTGTACTGTATGAATGTTAGACTGTTTGTGTGCAGGTGTACTGTATGAATGTTAGACTGTTTGTGTGCAGGTGTACTGTATGAATGTTAGACTGTTTGTGTGCAGGTGTACTGTATGAATGTTAGACTGTTTGTGTGCAGGTGTACTGTATGAATGTTAGACTGTTTGTGTGCAGGTGTACTGTATGAATGTTAGACTGTTTGTGTGCAGGTGTACTGTATGAATGTTAGACTGTTTGTGTGCAGGTGTACTGTATGAATGTTAGACTGTTTGTGTGCAGGTGTACTGTATGAATGTTAGACTGTTTGTGTGCAGGTGTACTGTATGAATGTTAGACTGTTTGTGTGCAGGTGTACTGTATGAATGTTAGACTGTGTCAACAACACGCTCTCCTCCACATGTAGGAATCTGCTGCAGTACCAGAGGCAGCAAAGGAGTCCCCCACTGCGGAGACTCCGGTAACTATGCCTATCCCATAATTCCAGATCCCATGGTGCTCCATCACAGTGATCTGGGCTTTTGATCTGATCAGTACTGGCAGGGTTCACACCATAATGAATATTTGTTTATTTTTTTTGTGTGTTCCTTTTGCCTCTCAACCAGTACTTAGCGTGTGCACAGTTTTCTAAATATGTTCTACTTGTTCCATTGTGTTGTACCTTTAAGTGATAAGGATCATTTGTGCCACTTGAATGTCCAGTTTATGGACTTTATTACTTGTTTGTCCGTTCCTTTACTTATTTTCTTTGTTTGTCTTTGAAGAATCCCAATGTTTCTTCATCCGTTCTCCCTCAGCGTGTCTAAGGAACCGCTCCCGTGGTGACAGTGTGTATGTATAATCTTCTGGGGGGGACAAGCCCTCATGTGTAATGTTCATGTTTCTTTGCATAGGCCTTTGCTGAGGACAAGGGGTCTCCCATTGAAGAGGCTCCGGTAACTACCTCACACTGACTATTCAAATCAACTCAAAGTCAAACCTCATCCTCACTGTGCCGATGTAACCCAAACCCAAACCCCAAACCCAGACCTCAGCTCGGTGGTGTTCTCCAGACAATGCTGGAGCAGGATCAGCCTAAGCGGTGGTGGCTGTATACTGTCTCAAGATGAAACAACTGCCTTTTTTAGACATGGAACATTTGCTATTTTACCTTCTGGGCTTTGGATTGTTGTAAAATTCTCAAACGTCTAGTAATTTTTTTACAAGGTAATGAACATTCTCCCAGCAGTATGGTTTCATCAAAGACAGTATACATCAGTTCCATTTATTCAACAAAAATATGATTTGGTCTTCAACCATGAATTATGTTTTTTTTCATGTGTATGGTTGAGGTTGCTAATGATTACCATATTTACCATATAATAGGCTTGCATGATAAACCAACACAGAAAACACACTTTTAAAGTAGAGTATGCTTTAAAAAACATGGAGGCGTTACTTCACTATGCCTTCTGTTTTCTGGGTTAATCCAGTTCATGTAAGGTCACGGACAAAGTATTAGACCTACATCGTTCATCGTTCTCTCAAAAACAGCAAACGTTGTACCCTGAGTGAGTTCCGAAAGCCCGTGTCCATTTGCAATGGCATGATGACACAGAAGGTCAGGTGCTCTCAGCTGTACATACAGTATATTGTCAACTGTGTGTATGTCCATGTGCTTTAAAACACGGGGCATAAGGGGGGCACAATGGGGGCACAATGGGGGCACTGTGGCTCAAACAGTAGCCCCGACCACATTCGGGCTTGATGCTCAAGGAGGTCACAGGTTCGAATCCGGCCCGATGCCATTTCTCCTGTCCACTCCCCACCTCTTCTCCCTCTCATTTCTCCTGTCACAATTTTCACTGCTCTGTCAATTAAAGGCATAAAAAGCCCAAACACAAATCTTATTTATTTTTTTTTTTTTAAACACGAGGCACAAGAGGCTGAATGGGGGCAGTGACCACCTCCGATCTTTGCTCACCATTAATTAGCGGAGCTCTGATTAGGCCACACCACTGATGACTGTGATTACAGCCCTTCCGAGCAAACGACCTTCTGCGGTTACCATGGATACGGGCGCTCCGTGCCATAATGAGTGGTTTGTGATGTTCTGGAGAAGAAAAAGCAGAAAGATCAGATGAGTTTGAGAGCACAGAGGCCTTGAAAAGAAGCCTTTTCAGTGAGTTAATGAGGTCGATGTGAATCAGGTTTTGGAGAGTGAAGAGTAAATTGATTTCATAAGTGGCTTGGTTGCTAAAATGCCTGTTGTAGCTTCTAGCTTGTTTGAAGACTTACATACAGAATAAAAAAAAAGGAGTAAAAAGGTAATTTGAAACACAAATGGTGAGAGATGTAAAAGCCTTGTAGTTGTGATATATGACAGGTGACAAAATTAATACAGTAAAATTGTATACCTCCAATTTAATCATCAATATATCTGACATAATAAGTGATTTGGGTTTTCTGTTTCCACCAATCATCAAGCTTGCAAGTACCAGTATGCTCTCTATAGATATTTCGGCTGAATTTGAAATACCACAGCTTTGTCCTCAAACATAGAGAAAGTAAAGGTTTTCAACCAGTTTTATTTTTTTTAATGTTTGTGTTTAATAGTAACTTTAAGTATTTTTGTATTTATTTTTTATTTAACAACCAGTCACCAAGACTGGACACAAACACGTAAACACTGATATCACACCAATCACCTTCACTGTAACTAGGCGATATCTTTACATCAGTGATGGTTGTCTTGGCTCTCAAGGTATTATGTAAAAGTATTCAACAGTATGGAATTGCAAGCAGCTGTGAAGCCTGTCCCCTGCAATGCAACACCTCCACCCCTTCTCCCTACTCTGGTCAGCTGTCCTTCATCAGACAAACAGCAAACTGGCCATTGTCACCCCACCATCCTAGCTATGGTGAACTCAGGTTTACCTCCTGGGGGGGGTAGAAACTGACCATTTTCACCCCTACTCATGGCCATCAGTTTTACCCCAGACTCAATGAAACGGATCTGCCCAGATCCTCATTGTGCTCCACTGCAAAGACTCCCCCTTGTGGTGATTTAAATGTGCTGCTCCAGTCCCCGTCCCCCCCCTCCCTGCCTCCTTCTCCTCATTCGGCATATTTACAACTCGTACTGAATTGTCACTATTAATGTTAGCATTAACGCTAACGGCCGCGTAGGCTCACACGTTTGAATACATGTCTCAGGCTGAGGTGGCTAAGCCTGAGGGTGAGAGCGGCGGCGGAGCGGAGGCACAGGCACAGGCAGAGGCAGAGCCAGGCCAGGAGGCGGGTACAGTAGAGGCCGAGGCCAAGGCCGAGGCCGAGGCCGAGGAGGCAGCCAGTGCTGCTGGGGCCAAACCAGTGAAGTGGGCTGCAGACAGTGTGTCTGAGGAGGTATCCAACAAACAACCATTACAGTTCCTCACATCAACGCTAACCACTAACACAATCCACTGTTCGGAAAGCATTTTCTTTTCTTATGTATTTACATTTTTTTTATTTTTGTGTGTTGAATTGAATTATCAATTGTCAAATGATTTGGTGCTGATTTGGGTGAGTTCTCATTTACCAAGAGCTGTGTCTTCATTATTGACCCCCTGTTGTTTACGCACAAAACGGTTTATCAGAAAAAAATTGTTTGTTTGTTTGTTTGTTGATAAAATGGGCATGAACGGATATATTCTCTGTGACTGATCACATATCAGCAGGTGTGTAGTAAGGTGTATAAGGTGCTTTACCGGAGCTGAGTGCTAAAGCTGCTCTTCTGTGTCTCCCAGGAGATGATGCCTATTCCGTCTGTTGTGATTGAGCCAGCTTCCAGCAACGAGGGAGATGACGACCGCGATATAGACATCCTGTCTCCCGTCACCAGTGATAACGGGGTGGCACCCATACCTGACCTCTCCTCAGGGCTGCCTGGGATGCCTCCTGGCTTCCTATATAAGGTCACACATTTTCGGACAATTACACACACAACACATACACGCACACACACACACAACTCACACACACACTTCTGCACACACACATACACGCACACACACACACAACACATACACACACTTCTGCACAAACACACACACACACACACAACACACACACACACACGCACACACACACGCACACACACACACACACACGCGCACACACACACACACACACACACACACACCTCTTTACACACATACCCACACTCACATGCTTGCTTGTGTACTTACTGCTGTATGGAATGACCTTTGCCTTGTAACCAC
The DNA here is from genome assembly GCF_963457725.1 of Sprattus sprattus. Classification (NCBI taxonomy): domain Eukaryota; kingdom Metazoa; phylum Chordata; class Actinopteri; order Clupeiformes; family Clupeidae; genus Sprattus; species Sprattus sprattus. The sequence continues at coordinate 19,203,232 of NC_137918.1, read as the reverse complement.
ACATAAACACATTAACAAATGGAATGTGCACAAATGAATGTGTGTGTGCACTCCCTTTTGCAGGTGGAGGCGATGCATGACTTCGATGCAGAAAACACAGATGAGCTGAACCTAAAGCTGGGAGACCTGGTCCTTGTGGTTCCCACCAAACAGACGGCGGATCAGGTATGAAATCTTCATCCTTTTCGCTGAGCTATTCATCCTTATCACCAACAGGCATTCAATGAGACAAATAAACTACACTACCCACAACACATCTCCAGACACTAATACAGGAAGGAAACGGCTATATTGTATCTTAACTGTAGAGTGCACCAGTGAGCCACCGTATGAGAGACACACCAAACTGTGGTGTCTGCCATGTATAATTAGTTTAATATTGTTATAATTAGTTTATAATTTATAATTAGCTTTCTTATAAATGCCTTTATTATTGTATTTGCTCCTTCCGCCTGTGTCTATTGCCCACTGAGGTACCAGATCCCTTGTGATATATAACCTAGATTTACCTTTATTACAACTGTCACTATTAATATGTGAACAGACAGTAAAGCATAATGTGTTAAAAGGCCTCACATGTTATGTTATGCCTTACCTCTAGTATCTAGTGTGGTCTGTATGTGGTGTGTATAGCAGAAGGTGTACCCAAAAGCACGTGTCTACAGAGCGAAAGACTAGCCTCCATATTTTGGTGTCCATCGTGTCTTTGCGAGGTCAGGAGCAAAGGAGCAGGACTATGATTCGGTCACTGTAAGCCCTTGACCCTTGACCCTGTGCTCTTTCTCTCACCTTCTCCAGGAGGCAGGTTGGCTCACGGGCATCCGAGAGGTCGACTGGCTTCAGCAGGGTGCCTCAGCTAAATCAGGACTGTTCCCTGATAACTTTACCACACGCGTGGAGTAACAGCCCTCGCCCCGCGACACACACACACACACTCTCTCACACTCACTTACACACACACTTACACACACACACACACACACACTTACACAAACATACACACACACATTCACACACACACACACACACACACATTCTCACACACACACACACACACACACACACACACACACACACACACACACACACACACACACACACACACACACACACACACACACACTTACACATGAGGCCTCACTTTGACCAGGGAGTTCCAGATGGGACCCGCCCTCTCCCTCCTCTACGGCCCGCCAGAAGAGACGACAGCAAACTAAACTCTCCAATCACAGGGGGAAAAAAATAACAAATCATATGTTAACCAACATAAACAAATGAGCCCTTGTGGATACACTCAGTAAACCTACTCAAGAGCTTAATGACAATAAAAGATTTATAACAGAGCATGATGCGATAGTTATGGTCTTAACCTTCCTCTTGAAAATCAAGACCTTTCTGTTTTCGTTCGTTTACCTGTAAACAGCAGCAAATTGATGTGTGCTTTGTTGGAACTGTGGTGACTTCCACATGTAACCCCTATCTCTTTGAAGGAAAACCGAAGTGAGTTTCCCTCTAACAAAGAAAAAAAAATGACCTTATCTTCTCTGCACCAAGTGTATTGTATTGATTTTGTCGCGCTGCAGCGAATTTTATCAGACTTTGTAGTGATATGATCTATTTAACTGTTCTAAGTGTTACACGAGACAAATGTTTTCTTTCAGACATTTCAGTCATAAATGTTCCCATGCATCATCGTTTGTGTTCTCTGTAGTTTCAAGGCTGGATGTGTACGGCTGTGGTGATGATGTGTGGCGTATTATTGACATTGTCCCTTGACAAGACTTGCTGTGCTCTTGCCAAATTAATTGAAGTTCTAATTATTAATATGGATATTTGTTGATTTACCAGCATGAAAAAGTGATCTTTGAGGGAAAAAAAATATCAGAAAAAACCTGGACTTGGCAAATGCAGCTTTTGCAAAACATAAGATGTAGCTCCCCTGAGTCCTTGTGTGTCTTAAACCTTATATCCAGGATAATGTTATATATAAACAAGTCTTTTCAGTGGCGACGAGACAATATCCACCTGTGAATGGAATTTTATGTTCTGATGAATTGTATTTACTGAACTTTATATTTTTTAATCTGAATATCACTGGATTGTTTTTTTGGGGGGAAAACAACATATGCAATATCTGTGGCAGGTTGAATGGGCAACCATGGCAACCATGGTCTGACTGTTTAGTTTAGCGAAGACTAAGCCACTCCTGTGCTCGTACAGTTAGCTCTCACTATAGAACATTTTCTGTGATGTACATATCTGTGTTAATTTATCTATAAGGTGAATAAAGAATAGTAAATATCGCTATATGAAGATGGCATATGTGATGTGTTTCAGTCACTTCCTTTTGTGTGTGTGTGTGTGTGTGTGTTTTGACAAACTGCTATGTGAGGCTGGAATACTTAGAAAAGGTTAAGGGCCTTGCTCATCATGTGTGCAGCAGAGTCACCACCTAAACCTGATGTAGGTCTGCACCCTGAGCCTCTGCAGTGATTAAATTAGCACACTAGTTCATACAGGAAGGAGAACTAAAGAATCCGAACCCTGAACCTAAGAATCAGGCTCTCCTGCTTCGGTCCTGGCTTCTTGTGTCTACACGTACCCAGTCCACAGCACCCCAATCCACTCCCAAATGCATGGCTGCCCCTTTTACTGGCAAACTAATGGGAGGAAGCACTATATACTGTACCATCAGACCATAAATACTAGGCTGACTCGCTTATTTCTGTCAGATTCACAAGCAGAACCTTTTATTAACTAAACGCACTGCATAGCGGTGCATAATATGGCCACCATATAAAGTGGGAGAATGAGTGAAACAAAGAAATAAAAATAACATATTAGTGTAATTGTGTAATTTAACCCTGTAAAGACGGACACAACCAGTGTTAGCCAGAACATTTTACTTTTCCTTTATTTATACTCTTGGCAAAAAAAAAAAGTAATTTACATATATGATGATTTTTTTTGTATCATATTTGATACATCAAGCCTTTATTGCAGTCCAGCATCACAATCATTTTTATTTTAGAAACAAGAACAAATCCGGTGCATTGCATTGGAATTTTTTTTTATATTTCATGTGAGTTGCAGAAGACAACAGGTCTTTCAGGTAAGTATTGATCATGAGGACACAGACGTCTCAAAATAGCGATGTCATGAGGCAAATATGATCAGTGAACAGCATTTACACTAATATTGGTAAAACCAACATGAGGAGGCTGATTCCAGTAGAGACTGCTAAGTTTCAAAAGAGGCCAATAGTGGCTGCAGTACTGGCAAAACTGATAAAACAAACAGCCTCTAGAATTAAAAAAAAAAATACTCCAACCCTGAGATGTATCGGTTAAGCCATATTTCATTGTTTTTTCATTCGTCATCATTTCTGTGAAGACACAGTGACTAGTAGTTTCAAAGTAATGTGCAGTTACTTACCGTTCCCATACAGTATTTTGTCTCCCAGATGAAATCTTGTCATTTTGTAATGTATTATTGCTGCTCCTAGCACAGGAAGACTGACTAAGAATGTCCTCTTGCACCACTCTGATAGGCTGACAGCACATTTGAACTCCTCCTCCTGCTCTATATCATACCTGTAGAGCTAATATATCACCAACGGCTTTAACATATCTGGTGTTCTTAAGTCTATGCATTTGGAACACTGAGGAGAATCATGGATCCCCCCCTTTTATGAATATTCTTCATTCTTATCACAGGTGAGATGGAATCTGACAAATGGAATGTCTCCCAATGCGCATACACTTTTAAGAACTACAGCTTATGTTAGAGCCAGGTATTGAGTAAAGTGTGTGGTCAATATGTCAGTATGGAGTCTATGTGGAACTGCAGGAGTTTTAGTTTAGTTGTGAAATTAATTTTTCATTGATTGTAAAAGAAATACAGTTTAAAACATCTTTGAGTTGCAACGTACAGGTATTTCTAAACACTAACCTAAGATTGATTTATTTTCAGTGGCGGGGGCCGTGGAACTCGATCAGAAGATCAGTCTAACTGTTCCACTGGGGACCATGGCCTCAGTTCACTGCACACATGGAACAGGGTGCTGGAACTACATTCACTGGTACCAGGAAAAAGGAGGGAGAGAGCTTCAAAAGAATCCTGTACATAGATATAAGTGATGGAGCCGTCACAAATGATCCTGATTATAAGGATTATTAGGACTTCAAAGCAGAAAAAAAGGGAAATGAATTTATTTTAAAAGTCCCTGAGGTAAAGTCCTTCCATAGAGCAGTGTACTACTGTGCCTGTTGGAATTCACACAGTAAGAATTAGGCCCAATCTCAATACTTCCCCTTACCCCTTATCTTCCCCCTTACCCTTGAAATTGCGCGTTCATGTGAGAGCTAGTGGTGTCTCAATACCAAATTTGATCAAGATTAAGGGATAAGATTGAGGGCTATGTACCCCTTATTTTTAAGATTATCTGAGAGCTCACTTGCTCCTCCAAGGGCTATCCCAGAGCACATAGCGAAACCAGTTCGGGAATTTAAAAAAAAAACATAGCTGCTTGAAGCGAGGAATATTTTACATGAATAAAGCTATCTACACAACTTTTTATATGTTTATAATGACTCGGTTTGATCTGAAATGTGCTACACGTACGATGCATAGTATTGTAGGTCTTAACTGAAGCTTTCAAACGGTAGTTTTAGGGTACAATTAGCGCGTATACCACCACTCTATTGGCTTATATGGTAGCTTGCCAGCTAGATGCTACATACACTACATGTAAGTATTTTTGGCTTATAATTAATTTAAAAATGACGACAGTCTTGTTTCGTGCTCTACACAGTTGTATACATATATATTTGCAACCATGTTCTTCATTGAAACTTTTTTTAAATCGCTAGTTTCATAGCTCATAGAGTCACGCATGACGTACCAGAAACCGAGTGGCGTCTCATTTCATAGGGGCAAGTTTTCAGCCCTTGGCCCTTACACTTGCAAGTTCTAGGGTTAAGACAAAGACAAAGACAAAGCAAAAGGGGCAAGGGGAAGAATCGAGATTCGGCCTTAGTGTGAACCGCCTGCACAAAAACTACAGCAGCAGGATGTGCTGATATGAAGCCACATTTCCACGTGAGGGAAAACGAAAAGATTCAGATATTATGTGTAACCTGAAAAGAACAGAATATTGCCACGTTTAGTGTCCAGAATGGTGAGGAATATATTTATCACCATCCACTTCAGTGACCCTGATGTTGAGAATCCATTACAGTATTCTGCATCATAGACAAACATGATCCACTCTCTCTCTTCTCTCTGTGTATTCAGGAGCATCGCAATACTTTCTACAAAACAATAAGACTGGTTCGTTTATGAAATGTGTATAAATGAAACTCTGCCCTTGTGCGCCCTTTGCGCGTCTTTTCACGTCTTGCGTGCGTCGGCCCCTTTTTCTAGACTTGCGCCATTTTACGCAAGCCTTTGCTCTGGTGGTTAATTGCTAGCGCTTACGTGCTTACGCGTTGCGTCTGAAACTGAGCATATATTGGCCTTTAATCACACAGGGCCTTGTGCCTCAGCATCCAGTCCACTTCAGACCCCAGACCAGTGCCTGCTGGTGCCTACATGGTCACCTCATGTAGTTTAACTGAATACCAAAATGAGTTACAGGGATTTCAGCTCAACATTAATACAATTTAAATAACATAATGTGTCCATTCCCATGCTGGGATGATCCTGGCAGTAGGAACTACTGTGAACATCCTAATAGAATATCAACAAGTGTCCGTGGATTGAATGGTAAGGAATACAGACATTACTGACATTACTGTCTGCTTCATTAATAGTACCGAGCAAAGACAAATGGAAAGACATTTACCTCATGAATCCCTCAAAGCCTGTGTTGTATGGTTATAATTATAATAATATACAACAATAGGTGGGCTGAATAATCTGTAATTTGCTGGGTGGGGGGTCTACTACTGTTGAGCAATCACACATTGCATTTTCTCTAGTTTCTTTCATCCATTCAAGTAGGTAGGGTGAAGGATGCCATAAAGCCATGTGAGTTGAGGATGTTATACATGTACACTGTACTAAATCATAAAACGAGCATGAAATGTCATCAGATTGAGGAAACATGCTACATTGAAAAACTGGCTTCTCCAACGACAATGCTACAACTTTTATAAATCTCCTTTTTAAATCTCCCTTCCAGAGCGGAATATCTGTTTATGTTATGACCTGTGTGATTCCGCCCTTTGCCTGTTTCTCTCAAGTACCATTTTGACCCACCCTGGGTTGCCAGATAAAAACACAAACACATCGTGCAACCGCCATGGATTTAAGCAAAGGAACTGGACCATGACAGATCATGTTTGTGTCTACCCAGAGATATAGTAAAATGCATGTAAATATTCAGCTAAATGCCAAGAAGGGTTTTAAGACGGATGCAAAGTTGGCAAATGCATTTCCTCCCGAAGAGGTAAGCATTGAGCTTAATTAAGGTTAGCTAGTAGGGATGGGATTTAACAATGACTGTATACTGTATTATTAAATAAAAAGTGAATCTGAGTTTCAAATGTTTTATACCAGAGGTCAGTGTGCTTTTGGAAACTCAGTGAATCATACATCAATGTTCATTTATGTTTATTAAAGCGGTAAGATATCATCAATCATCAGCAGATACAAGTGACATCAATCAGCAGCAGCAAATAAGCAGAAGTGTTGCCCGACACTACTTTACTCTAGACTGGCGGTGCCCCTGGTGGGTTAGAACTGCATCAGATCTACTCGAGAGTAACAGTATTGTCATTTAACAGCATTTAATGATCTTAGGAAAATAAAAGGATCTTAAGAATGATATAATGATCTTTGAACTCTTAAGGAAAGATACAGGAGCCCAACAGCAACCTTTCTCAGCAAGCATTAGTTTCTCTATCGTTTTACCTAATTTAAAGATAGAAGGCATAAACAGCATTAGCTGTTAGACCAGAATAGAATATATTTATTGCACCAAAGCTCAAATGTTTAGATATCAAAATGCATGGTGGTCAAAAACATGGTTTTGGAACAAGAGAATAAAATGCAGAGTGTCTGCTGTCTCTCCACACAGGGATATGGCACATGAAGCCATGGCGAGTGTTGAAGAGTTTCCCAGGCATGTCATATGTCTTGGCACTAGAGGGCGATAAAGAACAGAACATCAGTTTTGAATGTGTCTCTTTTGCCGTGTCTGTTGCATCCCCATATAATGCCAACATGAGGTTGTGATGGTCTTACACATTTGCTGTAGTTTTAGTACAAAGGTTTCTTATAGTCATTTTCAACCTTTAAGTTTGATTTACTTTATACTGTTGGAGGGTAGCTTAAAATCATATTTCCTCAAGAGAAAACTTAACCTGAGGTTCAAATCAGAGAAATACAGAGTTGGGACAAATCATGTTTGTTTTTAAAAGACCAGTGTGTAGGATTTAGTAACATCTAGTGGTGAGGTTGTTCAATTTCAACCAACTGAATAACCCTCCCTTTACAAACCGAGCCTATGGTGGTAAGGTCGTCAAATGCCAGAAAAACGTGAAAAGCTCTCTCTAATTTTTACATACCCCAGAGCAGTGCTCAGAAACAACAAAAGCAGATGATCATAAATGTAAGTGTTGCTATCAGAGCCAGCCCATCAATCGTATCAACATTTATGTGAGAAATGGCTGTGAATGTAGTCTGGGAAGTCCCGCCCCTCTTCTCCGGCCAATTTGATTTAGCCTCTGAAGGGGGTCTGGCAAACTTAGGATAGCAGTTCACTTCAAGATTTCCAGAATCCTTGGAGCCAATCACAAACTGGCTTTTGGCTACCTGGCGCGCCATTGGCGGATTTAAAATAACCACGTCTACCGTAACAAAAGCGAAACTTAAGAGAAAAGCACAGTAAACTATTTACTGCTCTCGTGGCTGTCTTTGATGATTTCAAAGGCAAGTTTTCTTTGAAAATAGAACAGAAACCTGCTGTGGAACAATTCATACAGAAAAAAGATGTGTTTGCTTTATTACCGATCGTTGTATCGTTGTATAGTATCGTTGGTCTGATTGGTTAAAGGCGTGTCCAATTACGTGAGTGAAGTGGACCTCCATTGAGGAGTTGGCCAGACTAACTGAGCAAATGAAATGCAGTGAAGCGGCCGGGAATTCCCAGACAACTGTGAATGTGTTCTCTGCAGGAAATGCTGCTGTGACTAACCTGCACACATAGAGATTGACTCCAGTCCACGTTGTTGACTCAGCGTACTTAAATGTGTTCCCCCCCTGCCACCCGTCCATCCATTTATAACCAGTGCCAATCGCTGGACATGAGTCAGTCAAAACCTGAAGACAAGCACAAAATCACATGAAGATGATGTACAAAAAAACACAATACATTTTGTAACTTGTGTAATCTAATCATTATATTAACAAAATATACATTGTAATGAATGTTATACAGCCTACTTTTTACAAGATAAATATAAAAAAAAAACATAAATAATATGCCAAGGTTGGAAACTGCATAAAATGTCACTCCACCGACTGCATACTTTTGAAAATTGCTAAAAAGTGGCCAAGGGGCTTAGAGAGGGCTACACAAACTCCTGTGAATGATGAATCTCCATCAGCAAATTGAAATGAGACATTCATTCATCACTGGAGGGGCTGGGGGAGGTGGGCGGCCCATTTTATGAGGTAGAAGAGTCCCAAACAGTGCACTCTATGTCAGCATTGGCCTTGCAAGGTTCAGGATGATTTTAAACAGAAGATGGCATGATGAGCCATTTTCAACCAATTAAATGCCCATTTTTTATATAAAAATATCCTTTTGTCAATGTTAATACCATCATTAATGTGTTTGACAAAAACACATTTGATTGTATTTAAATTATATACATTTTATTCAAACTTCTCTAAGCTATGACGCTCTGCAGACTTGAAAGAAGTCCTCAGATAAATAAATAGTTATACCCCGGCTCATGTGACAGAAACATAAAAAGGGGAGGACAACAACATTACATTAAAAGAATACATAATTGTATCAAACATAACAAGAGCAAGAAAGAGTGACTAGAGGAATATGGATGTATGGATGTTGGCATGTCAAATGTAGGAGAGAGTGCGTGTGTGTGTGAGTGTTGAGGGTGAGTGTGAGTGTTGAGGGTGTGTGTGTGTGTAAGTGTTGAGGGTGTGTGTGTGTGTATGAGAAGGTTCAGAGGGTAAGAAGAGCTGCAGAGAGGGAGAACAAGTGTGAAGTACAAACTGAGGAGCTCTGAAGAATACAAGTCACTGCATGTATTTAAGAGCAAGATGATTTACTTTAGATTAATTGAGAAAGATGTTACTAGGGTGATCTCAAATAATTTGATATTTAATTTGCTCTTTCTTATGCTCATCATACCTCATAGCTACGGGTTTTATGCTCCTTCCAGTCCCACTCATAGGCACATTCACTGCCCTTTAAATATCCACTGTGCCACCCTCCGTCTGGTCCGTAGGCACGGCAAACAGCAAGTCCTGTTCTAGAGACAACAGCATCTGTTGAACATAAATGAGTTTGAGCATTAATGAGTTCAAAAAGTAAGAACATGCTTTTTAACATAAGACGGGAGTATATACAGGTATTATGATGTAAGTTCAAAGTTGACCTACTAGAAGGCTTTCCTGAAGTCTGAATCCACTTTAGGTCCTGGCTCCTGCAGCCGCTATAAGGGTTTCCTTTCCATGGACTCACACATATGCAGCTCCTCTGGTGAGTCTTGTAGGAGCATTTGGCGTTCACTCCACAGGGTGCAACAAGACATCCGTCACGACAGGTACCAGTGCTCCGCTCACAGACCTCATGGTCTCTGCACACGCTGTTATCTGTGCAGCTGAGACACTTTACAGGTGTGAAGGACGTACAAGGCTGCTGTACACACCTGACTACCTCAGTATGAGGACGCTTGGCGTAACCCCAACCTGGTGAACAAGACGCTTTGCAGACGGTGGCTCCAGCTTCTGATGTGCACTGAACATTCCCATTGACCTGCGCAGTATAACATACAGGCAAGGCACTCCACTGCCCATTGGAGCACTGCACAGTCTGAGGGTACGGCTTGTAGTCTCCAAGACACTTCAGTTCCACCTGCTGCCCATTGGTGCTGTGGTAAGCCTTGTCGCAGTAGCTATTATCAAGCTGCTTAGCAGTCAGAGGGCCACATCCGTTTCCATTGAGGACTCTCCACTGTTCAGAGACAAATTTCTTGAAAAGAGCTTCCATAAAATGAATTTGCTCTGACTTCCCAGTAGCTAACAGATATTTCTGCCAGGCCAGCACTGCTTCCTTTTCAAGCGTGAACATGTAGCGCACAAAATGGTCAATTTCATTCCTGTAGGTTTTTGTACATTCTTTTGGGTCAGTAGGTTTTGAGTTTAAAATAAAGGACCTACGAAAAACATCCAGAATGTTCTGCCTATCTGCAAATCCAGTACCCTTCATCATATGGTTAAACTGTTCGAGGTGATATGTAAATGTGTGCCCACCAGAAAAATGTGTTTTTACTTCATCAATGTATTGGCTTTGGGCTATAGTATTATTTTCAAGTCGCGTGTGAAATGTAGTGATATAGCGAAAATTCTTGATCGTATCGATGTACTTAATGAGTATTTGTGTCCACTGAATACCATGATGGACAGATTCGACCAGTTCTCTTGTATAGTCCTTCAACGCCTTGACACTATAAAATATTGCAGTTAGATCAGGAACAGGTTGAATGATAATCTCATTCATTTTCGCCTCTGTAGCAGCATAATCAATTTCATTTTGGATGCTTTCCTCACAAGTTAGACCTCGGTACATACTGTTGCACCTACAGAAGCCTTGTGTGGTGTCCTTCAGGGGTATGCATTGTCCGTTGAGACAGTTGACTTTTGAACAAGGAGCATTTTGTACGAGATCCCTACTCTTGAGGAAAATGTTTATGATTCGGAAGTTATCGAAGAGTTTTGTTTGTTCCCGAAGGGGTTTCTTAAAAAAGAATATGCCACAGTTCAGCTCCACATCAGAGTCACTTGTCTGAGTGTAATCTGATGTCTGATAAACAGCATGAAGGTACTGAATATGGCTCACTGCTTGGGCACCAAATATTTGGAGGAACTTGCCCTCCATGTTTTGACACTCTAGCGGATACAAATCTTCTTGCAACCATTGAGATTTGATGTCGTTCACAATACCTTGATTGGTAGAGGCCTTCTTTTCTCGATGAATAAGGTGAACCTCTGTCTTGTCTTGAACAGTTAAGCTGATTGATTGTCCATAAGTATACTCGTCCTTAGCATCATTGGAGTGCGCAATTACGAACCAATCATACCAGAAAAACTTTTGCTCCAAGTGTTTCTTCATGCGTGCAGCTAGCTGCTTGGTATCTGAGAATCGTTCAGTGCCAATTTTCTGTGCATCCTTTTCAGCCCATCTCGGAAACTCATTAGCACACTGAATTAAGGCATCCTGTATGGCTAATAAGGCATTGGATAACTGAGTGCCCGCCTCTTTCGCCTTTGCTTCAGCATCATAGCCCTTAAGCTTGTAGTAAAAAACATTCATCTGAAGCCCAGAAACCATGAGCGCAGTAAAGTAGGAAGAGTACTGCGTCAAAACTTTAAAATCACCGTTTGACTTCTCAATGACAAGCTGCAACAGGTTCTTATTAAGGCTGACTGAACTTCGATCGGTTAGGTATCTGTACAGATTCGCAACACTACTCTCTGTTCCTGTGGTTAGATAGAATGAAGTGAACTGTTCAGCAAGTCTGTGTTTTTGTTCGTCTGTGGTAGCAATAGGACCGTTGTCCATTAGTTCTTTCAGCTTGACCCATGAGTTTTTGATGGCATTCTCGTCTTTTCCATATGCGCTTGCGTAGTTCGTCCATTCCATTTCTGTTTGCAGTTCGGAAATTTGCAAGGATACTGAATCGAGTTTCCGGTTGACCTCAGAAAACTGTTCTTTCATAAAGTTAAGCATTGGATCAGATTTTGGAAGGAAGGCGAAGATGACACTAAGCAGTGAACCTATGAAGCCAAAACTTGAAGCAATTTTACCAAACACATCAAAGACTTTGAGGACTTTTTGGATTGAATCAGTGGATTTTGTAACCAACTTGGACACGTCATCTAGACCTTTGAGGAGTTCTTTAGGCATGGTCATTACTTTCTCTATTTGAGCAACTTGCGTTGTTTTAATTTGATTTTCTTCATTGGCTGTATTTGTCACTGTGAAAAAACAGCTACAGATAAGGACGGCAAGGATGGCGTTAGAGGTACCCATGACAGATTCACCTGTGGATAAAAGAAAACAATACAAACAAAGACAACGTGTCACATCTCTGACAGACATCTTAGGCTCCAGAGTCATGGTGATTTTATAATAGTAATAATCTTTATTTAGAGAGCAAAATCCATGTTACAAAGTGCTTCAAAGAGGCAGCAAAATAAAATAGAATGTCATACAATTATCATTCAAATATAAAAACCGATAAAAGCAATTAGGTAGATAAAAACCAATACAGAGTAATTATAATTATTTATAATATAATAACATATCATAACCACACATGCCCACATAACTCTGCTATCTTACTCTTCATTTTAAAGTAAATCTCTGATAAATGAATCATTTAAATAAATCGGTAAAAGTTACAGTGTAAATTCACTTGCAATAACGGTAAGAATTATTTAATTGAATCTTGTCTAAATGGATCTTCATTCATGGCAGGATTATTTGGAGAGACTATCAGAAAAAACTCTCCACATAATTTCACAAGGATCATTTTTAGGAATGTCTTACCTGAGTGAAAATGTAGAGCCTTCAGAAGGTAAGATCTGCTCACGCTGTGAGGTGTTTGTCTTCCTCTCTACTGAATCAGGGTTGCGAACAGGTAGACGGTTGTTGGTATCGAGATCTGAGGGGGTTTCTTCTGACCATCTCCTTGCTTTTATGCCTGACTTTGCAGCAGGTTGTGTAAGTTCCTCTTTCAATAGAATGGGACACTTGTCCTGATGAACCTAGATAAAGGACCTCAACTTCAAAAAACATTTTGCTGCATCACCTCCCTCAAGTCATCCTTAGTCATTTTCTGGCTTGCAGGAGCTGTTTCCACCTCCATCAGCCAAGAACAGACAGCTGAGGCTGCAGTGGGCACAGGCTCACCAAAACTGGACTCTTGGGAGACTGGACAAATGTAGTCTGGTATAATCCATAGCCATAATCTAGGAATCCAGAGACCACCCCCCCCCCCCCCCCTCCCTCCCTTTTTGTTATTTATTATTTTTGTTATTATTAGTGTGCTTGCCCGAAGGGAAGCACAGTATTGTTATCGTCAAGTTTTCTTTATTAGTGTGCTTGCCCGAAGGGAAGCACAGTATTGTTATCGTCAAGTTTTCTTTATTCCGTACGTTTTTCTTGCAGCTAACTCCTCCTCGCCCGATTGAGCTAGAGACGCCATTCAAACACCAAAACGTCCGGCCCGATCCGGTTCAAGCTGCTATGACTTTTCGTGGCGGTACCCCATGCCACTCCTTTTTTATCCCTCTTTTTCATCCCCTTTTTTCTCCATAGACTTGCATGGCAGAGGTCTCTGCCATTATGACGTCATAATAGGGTCATTAAACTGGCTTGCAGCTGTGCTTCTCACTGACACCGCCAAATCCAAGGAACCGCATTTTCTCTGTCCCTCTCAATTCAACTTTGAAAAAGAATAAGAGGAACCGTATTTCTCTGTCCCTCTCAATTCAACTTCGAGAAAGAATAAGAGTAACTACAGTTTCTAACCTAGCTACCGTATTTCCACTTCGTTAAGGTGAGTTGAATGGCAGCATTTTCAGTGTACTGACTGAAATTTTAATGGAAACTGATAGTTAGCCGTAGCAGCTAACATATAAATTAACGTTACGTTAACGTTGGAGACGCCATTTTCCTTAATTCAAGTTGTGAAGTAAACCTTTGAAGTAATTCATGAATTTAGTTGTGTGGATATAGTGACCTAAGGCTTGTATTCCCACTACGGTAACGTTAGCTGTGTTAAGCAGAGCTATCCTAGCTGTGTTAAGCAGCTGTAACATCTGAGTACGGGGCTAAAGGCTAACTAACACTACGTAACGGGAGTATCCACTGGCAGTTTCAGCTAGCCGTAACGGGGGATCATTTTCCTTAATTCAAGTTGTTAAGTAAACCTGTGAAGTAATTCATGAATTTAGTTGTGTGGCTAAGGCTTGTATTCCTACTACGGTAACGTGAGCTGTCCTAGCTGTGCGGGGCTATGCAAAAGTTGCTTATACTGAAAGAATGGTTAACTTGTTGTGGCCGATGGCGTGAGTTAACATTAACCCGTGTCCTGGGAGTAATGATTCATGAGAGACCTTGAATCATTAGGTTAACTGAAAAACGTTTGAGGATGTAGCTGTTGTAGTGTGCTCAGTTTTCGAAAACTAGACTGAAACTAAGAAGGATAACTATGACTAAATGTGACTAAAACTAATATGCACTGAATCTAAAATAGCTGCCAAAATGAACACTGAGATGTATTAATTTTGGCAGCTATTTTAGATTCAGTCTTAAGACAAAAATGCATATTAGTTTTAGTCACATTTAGTCATAGTTATCCTTCTTAGTTTCAGAAGAGGTTTTTCATGGTTGCTAGCTCTAATCAGATGTACTATTGGCTTATAAGAGAAGACTAACTTTTTATGCCAACGAACACCAATAACTAGAACTAATTTGACAGACTATAAACCAATGTGATACACGTGCTCTCTAGCTATACAGTAAAAGTGTTGCTTACGTTTGATACTAGACCTACAGTCTAACTCTAACTGCATTAAGTCTAACATATAGGCCTATCTTACAATAAACTTTAAGTAAAGCTGGCTATGTAACCGCATTCATTCCAATATTGTTGCAGAGATGTTTCCTTTTACCAAGATAGCAATTTTTAACAATTCACTTAGCTCAGTAAGTCAGTATAACGAAACTCTGAGATACCCTCATATGTCTAAACGTCAGTGGAGCCAAAATATAATGGTTGAGCTTGGTTGCTTGCTAAAATGCTAAAGTGCAAAATATTAAAACGAATGTAGTGGCAACAGTTTCAGGTACAGTTTATACACCCGCTCTAACAGTGTTAACCAGTATGTGAGTAACGTGGGTTTTATTAAGGCATAGCGTGTGTAATGTGTAGCTATTTCATTCCGTTTGTTAACCTTTCCGGCTGTCTGTATACCAGCAGCAGAGCGGAGCATTTCACTCCCCTGCAATCTCGGAATGAAATAGCTACACAATGCACACGCTATGCTTTAATAAAATTCACGTTTTACGAGACACCAACAGAGGCACAACCGACAAGTCTTACCATTGAAGATCTTTGACGTTCGGTCTGAAACTTCATCCAGCCATCCAGGTTAATCCAAGTTGTTATGGAGAACGACAGTTGCATCAATCATATTTCATTAAAACTTCACACTTCTTACATTGGACATATCCACCAGCCTAATTAGAATCTGCATTGTCTACTGAGCAGAAAATTCTCCATACAGTAGATTTCCCTTCGTTTAGTATCATTTTAATCTTTCCAGATGACTGTATTGCCCTCGCTCGTCAAGTGATACGTGTCCAGAAACAAGGCTCCTTTGACTGGATAGCCAGAGCTAGCATAACTGCCATTGAAATCCAATGGTAATGCTACCTAGCTAGGTATGCTAATTGTCGGTATCCATCGTTAACTCGTTAATCGTTAACCATCATGTCACTGGCTTTAATTTAAGAATGGCATGTTAGTAGTACATTTAGTAGTACATTTAATATCAGTACACTTGATTCATTACTGCTGATGTGTTACTTATATATGTTACTTATTAGCAGCTAGCTACCTAGCTAGCCACTGTGTTCCGATGTGTTTTCAGTTAGCGTTAGCGGCAAGCTAGTTGCTGTAATAGTTGAGTTGAGCTTCAGTTAAGACGCTGCGTACCGTACTTCATCATCACATTCGATTATTTATTACAAACAAATTCGAATTCAGCTGTAGGCATGAGATCTGTATCTTGGAGACTAATTGCATCCACAATGTAAGTACTGCAAGCTAGACTACTATGCAGTTGACACAACACAGGAGGTCCCTGGGCCTGAGAAGGGAAGGGAATGAGTTTAATGTGGCTATAATATGGAATTTTAAATGTGCCTAAAACTAGACTAAATTGTAATGAGTTTTCGAAAACTAGACTGAAACTAAGAAGGATAACTATGATTAAATGTGACTAAAACTAATATGCATTTTTGTCTTGACTGAATCTAAAAATAGCTGCCAAAATGAACACTGAGATAGGGGACCCCTTAATCTGCAATTCATGGTTGCTAGCTCTAATCAGATGTACTACCTAGGCTTATAAGAGAAGACTAACTTTGTATGGCAACGAACACCAATAACTAGAACTAATTTGACAGACTATAAACCAATGTGATACACGTGCTCTCTATCTATACAGTAAAAGTGTTGCTTACGTTTGATACTACACCTACAGACTAACTCTAACTGCATTAAGTCTAACATATAGGCCTATCTTACAATAAACTTTAAGTAAAGCTGGCTATGTAACCGCATTCATTCTAATATTGTTGCAGAGATGTTTCCTTTTACCAAGATAGCAATTTCAACAATTCACTTAGCTCAGTAAGTCAGTATAACGAAACTCTGAGATACCCTCATATGTCTAAACGTCAGTGGAGCCAAAATATAATGGTTGAGCTTGGTTGCTTGCTAAAATATATTGGAAGAAGGCCCCACTACACTGATTGAGTAGATGTAAATACATGTTAATTCATAGGCACTTGTTCTCTCTGTCACAGAGCAAGCACACTCTCGCAGTTCGTTCACGAAACGCATTCTAGTTATTTTAGTTTTTCTTTTCTTCAATGTATAAACATATATGTATGTGTACAGACTATGATTTGTCTTTATTTTAGGGTTGCTGTCTGGGTCGTGGGAGGGGGGAGGGGGGAAGGGAGAATTCTTTGTAAAACTTGAATCCGTCACATTTTATGTTTTCATGTGTTGTTACTTCAAGAAAACAATAAAAACAAATTTGAAAAAAAAAAAAGAATCTCAAAGGAATCTTTGCTAGTTACTGTGGAATCCATGCTACCCAGTATGAGTATAGTGTTCCCTAATAAAGTGCTCAGCTCCACGGTGGGAATAATTGAGTCAAATTATGGATAAAACAAATAAAAAATGGCCCAGAATTAAGTTTAAATAGTAGCCATATAGTTTGTTTGCCACTTTATTTCAAGTGAAATCATTAAGATAAATCTCATGAGATTTATTTCATTCAGTGCTTCTAGCGTCAGTGAAAGTTCATGTTGAGATGTCAGTCAAAAGCAGCCACTGTGAATTTTAGCCAAGTCACAATGATATATAGCCTTGTGTCTGTGTGAGTGTCAGTGTGTGTGTGTGTGTGTGTCTGTGTGAGTGTGTTGTGTGTGTGTGTGTGCAAAAGCAAAGGAACATCGTGGCGCATGCCGATAAGTAAGTCCCCCCACTTACAGGCTCCATTGCCCCTGGGGACACAGGTTCAAGTCTGGCCCGATGTCATTTCCCCACCTCTTCTCCGCCTTGCTTCCTGTCATAACTCCACTGTCCTTTCCAAATAAAGGCATAAAAAGCCCAAAAGAAAATCTTAAAAAAAAAAAAAAAAATTCATGTGCATTTATCCTTTTCACTGAACACAGTCCTGGTAATTGATTGCAACCTGCAAACCTGGCATCATCCATAAACTCCAGATCAATCATCCAGCCACATCACACTTCTGCTCACCCAGCTCCACTAGTTACCTTTAGGGACATTCCACCCTTAAGGGTCATGGTGGGAGTTTTTTATACGGTGAGAAGTTATTTTTTCAGCTACCTTTGCCTTCCCCTTTTTGAGCAACATTTGCGTTACTAGATATTTTTTGCGACTATTAAATATGTGAATATAGTTTAACTGCTTAATGATAAGCATGACTATGAAATTACCTTTAGGGGACTCCACAAATCAACCAGATTCTGGTGTAAGATTGATACTGATCCCCTTAAGCTCTAAGGATCATGGTGTTGACTTTTTGAGCTACTTTTGCGTTACTAGATATTTTTTGCGACTATTGCGCAAACTAATGCCAGGGAACACAACACTATTGCAAAGGAACACGAAATTATTGCGAGGGAACTCAAAACTATTGCGAGGGAATGCAAATGTAAAAAAGGCCCAGAATTAGGTTTGAATTGTAGCCATATAGTTAAAGTTCATGTTGAGATGTCAAGACAAAAGTCACAACATGGATCAGCTCATAGAGTTGTACTTAGAATTTAAATATGCAATTATAGTTTTACTGCTTAATGATAAGCTTGACTATGAAATCAGTGAAAGTAAACATAAATTAATAATTACAATGAGAGTGCTCACTAAAAGAAAGACTTACAGTGATCTACAGGATACAGACGCAAAAGTGTTGAGAGGGAACGCAAAGAGAGCTCAGAAATAAATACCATCATGACCTTTAGGGGACTCCACAAATCAACCCAAATCTGGTGTAAGATTGATACTGATCCCCTTAAGCTCTAAGGGTCATGGTGGTATCTTTTTGAGCTGCTTTTGTGTTACTAGATATTTTGTTGTGACTATTGCGCAAACTCATGCGAGGGAACACAACACTATTGCAAAGGAAAACGAAACTATTGCGAGGGAAAATTACCCAGAATTAAGTTTAAAGTAACACTATGCAACAATGACACTTTTTGAGGGTATTGTTTTATAGACAACTAGTTTTGGTACCATCCTGCTGATAGCATGTGGTCTTGTTAAGGACACATGAACACCTGTGTCTTCCCCACTAGCCATCCAGGATATGCCCTATGTAGTTCTGTGTAACGGGCTGGCACACCCTGCAAAAATGGAAGAAAAGCTTTCACAGCATGACATTGCCAGCTATACTGCCAAAAGACACCAGTGAGTGTGCTGGCAAGCTTCTATCAGTATCCACTGGGCTGTTGGTGATTTTTGTAAAGTTTTTGCATGCCTTTTAGGTAGTTAGCTTGCTAGTTTTGGAACAGAACTCCTTATTGCTGCTTTACAGTAAATTGTAGCCATATAGTTATTGTGCCACTTTATTTCAAGTGCAATCATAAAGACAATTCTCATGAAATTCGTTTTATTCAGTGCTTCTAGGGTCAGCGAAAGTTAATGTTGAGATGTCAGTAAGACAAAAGTAGCCAGTGTGAATTTTGGCCAAGTCACAATGATACCTTGCGTCTGTGTGTGTGTGTGTGTGTGTGTGTGTGTGTGTGTGTGTGTGTGTGTGTGTGTGTGTGTGTGTGTAAAAACAATACGTTTTGCGTTCCCATGCAATAGGCTACATTTTGCATTATCTCAGAATCATTTTGCAATCGCACTGGTCTTGGTCTATTTGCCTCTAACATGCAACGCCACAACATGGATCAGCTCATAGAGTTCTACTTGGAATTAAATATGCGAATATAGTTTAACTGCTTAATGATAAGCATGACTATGAAATGACCTTTAGGGGACTCCACAAATCAACCAAAATCTGGTGTAAGATTGATACTGATCCCCTTAAGCTCTAAGGGTCATGGTGTTGACTTTTTGATCTACTTTTGCGTTACTAGATATTCTTTGCGACTATTGCGCAAACTAATGCGAGGGAACACAACACTATTGCAAAGGAACACGAAATATTGTGAGGGAATGCAAAACTATTGCGAGGGAATGCAAATGTAAAAAAGGACCAGAATTACTGTAGGTTTGAATTGTAGCAATAGGTAGTCATTGTGCCACTTTATTTCAAGTGCCATCATGAAGATTATTCTCATGAGATTAGTTTTATTCAGTGCTTCTAGAGTCAGTTAAAGTTCATGTTGAGATATCAGTATAACAAAAGTTGCCACTGTGAATTTTAGCCAAGTCACAATGATATATAACCTTTTTGTGTGCGTGTGTGTGTGTGTGTGTGTGTGTGTGTGTGTGTGTGTGTGTGTGTGTGTGTGTGTGTGTGTGTGTGTGTGTGTGTGTGTGTGTGTGTGTGTGTGTGTGTGTGTGTGTGTGTGTGTGTGTGTGTGTGTGTGTAAAAAAATACATGTGCAAAGGGGCACAGTGGCGCAAGCCGATAAGTCCCCCCACTTACGGGTTTCATTGCCCCTGGGGACACAGGTTCAAGTCTAGCCCGATGTCATTTCCCCACCTCTTCTCCGCCTTGCTTCCTGTCATAACTCCTCTGTCCTGTCCAAATAAAGGCATAAAAAACCCAAAAGATAATCTTAAAAAAATTAATTCATGTGCATATATCATTGTCTTCACTGAACACAGTCCTGGTCATTGATTACATACTGCATCATCAATAAACTCCAAATCAATCATCCAGCCACATCACACTTCTGCTCACCCAGCTCCACTAGTTACCTTTAGGGACATTCCATATTAAATATACGGAGTCCCTTTAGGGTCATGGTGGGAGTTTTTTATATGGTGAGAAGGTTTTTTTCAGCGACCTTTGCCTTCCTTCGCAATACTTTAGTTTGTCATCGCAATAGTTTTGCATTCACTCGCAATAAGTTTTGCGTTCCCATGCAATAGGCTTCATTTTGCATTACCTCCGAATCATTTTGCAATCGCACTGGTCTTGGTCTATTTGCCTCTAACATGCAACGCCACAACATGGATCAGCTCATAGAGTTGTACTTGGAATTAAATATGTGAATATAGTTTAACTGCTTAATGATAAGCATGACTATGAAATTACCTTTAGGGGACTCCACAAATCAACCAGATTCTGGTGTAAGATTGATACTGATCCCCTTAAGCTCTAAGGATCATGGTGTTGACTTTTTGAGCTACTTTTGCGTTACTAGATATTTTTTGCGAATATTTTGCAAACTAATGCGAGGGAACACAACACTATTGCAAAGGAACACGAAACTATTGCGAGGGAACACAAAACTATTGCGAGGGAAAGCAAAAGTAAAAAATTACCCAGAATTAAGTTTAAAACTTTTTGAGGGTATTGTTTTATAGACAACTAGTTTTGGTACCATCCTGCTGATAGCATGTGGTCTTGTTAAGGACACATGAACACCTGTGTCTTCCCCACTAGCCATCCAGGATATGCCCTATGTAGTTCTGTGTAACGGGCTGGCACACCCTGCAAAAATGGAAGAAAAGCTTTCACAGCAAGACATTGCCAGCTATACTGCCAAAAGACACCAGTGAGTGTGCTGGCAAGCTTCTATCAGTATCCACTGGGCTGTTGGTGATTTTTGTAAAGTTTTTGCATGCCTTTTAGGTAGTTAGCTTGCTAGTTTTGGAACAGAACTCCTTATTGCTGCTTTACAGTAAATTGTAGCCATATAGTTATTGTGCCACTTTATTTCAAGTGCAATCATAAAGACAATTCTCATGAAATTCGTTTTATTCAGTGCTTCTAGGGTCAGCGAAAGTTAATGTTGAGATGTCAGTAAGACAAAAGTAGCCAGTGTGAATTTTGGCCAAGTCACAATGATACCTTGCGTCTGTGTGTGTGTGTGTGTGTGTGTGTGTGTGTGTGTGTGTGTGTGTGTGTGTGTGTGTGTGTAAAAACAATACGTTTTGCGTTCCCATGCAATAGGCTACATTTTGCATTATCTCAGAATCATTTTGCAATCGCACTGGTCTTGGTCTATTTGCCTCTAACATGCAACGCCACAACATGGATCAGCTCATAGAGTTCTACTTGGAATTAAATATGCGAATATAGTTTAACTGCTTAATGATAAGCATGACTATGAAATGACCTTTAGGGGACTCCACAAATCAACCAAAATCTGGTGTAAGATTGATACTGATCCCCTTAAGCTCTAAGGGTCATGGTGTTGACTTTTTGATCTACTTTTGCGTTACTAGATATTCTTTGCGACTATTGCGCAAACTAATGCGAGGGAACACAACACTATTGCAAAGGAACACGAAATATTGTGAGGGAATGCAAAACTATTGCGAGGGAATGCAAATGTAAAAAAGGACCAGAATTACTGTAGGTTTGAATTGTAGCAATAGGTAGTCATTGTGCCACTTTATTTCAAGTGCCATCATGAAGATTATTCTCATGAGATTAGTTTTATTCAGTGCTTCTAGAGTCAGTTAAAGTTCATGTTGAGATATCAGTATAACAAAAGTTGCCACTGTGAATTTTAGCCAAGTCACAATGATATATTACCTTTTTGTGTGCGTGTGTGTGTGTGTGTGTGTGCGTGCGTGCGTGCGTGCGTGGGTGCGTGCGTGCGTGCGTGCGTGCGTGCGTGCGTGCGTGCGTGCGTGCGTGCGTGCATGCGTGTGTGTGTAAAAAAATACATGTGCAAAGGGGCACGGTGGCGCAAGCCGATAAGTCCCCCCACTTACGGGTTTCATTGCCCCTGGGGACACAGGTTCAAGTCTAGCCCGATGTCATTTCCCCACCTCTTCTCTGCCTTGCTTCCTGTCATAACTCCTCTGTCCTGTCCAAATAAAGGCATAAAAAACCCAAAAGATAATCTTAAAAAAATTAATTCATGTGCATATATCATTGTCTTCACTGAACACAGTCCTGGTCATTGATTACATACTGCATCATCAATAAACTCCAAATCAATCATCCAGCCACATCACACTTCTGCTCACCCAGCTCCACTAGTTACCTTTAGGGACATTCCATATTAAATATACGGAGTCCCTTTAGGGTCATGGTGGGAGTTTTTTATATGGTGAGAAGGTTTTTTTCAGCGACCTTTGCCTCCCTTCGCAATACTTTAGTTTGTCATCGCAATAGTTTTGCATTCACTCGCAATAAGTTTTGCGTTCCCATGCAATAGGCTTCATTTTGCATTACCTCCGAATCATTTTGCAATCGCACTGGTCTTGGTCTATTTACCTCTAACATGCAACGCCACAACATGGATCAGCTCATAGAGTTGTACTTGGAATTAAATATGTGAATATAGTTTAACTGCTTAATGATAAGCATGACTATGAAATGACTTTAGGGGACTCCACAAATCAACCAGATTCTGGTGTAAGATTGATACTGATCCCCTTAAGCTGTAAGGGTCATGGTGGTAACTTTTTTAGCTACTTTTGCGTTACTAGATATTCTTTGCGACTATTGCGCAAACTAATGCGAGGGAACACAACACTATTGCAAAGGAACACGAAACTATTGCGAGGGAATGAAAAAAGTAAAAAATGACCCAGAATAATGTTTAAATAGTAGCAATATAGTTATTGTGCCACGTTATTTCAAGTGTAATCATGAAGGCAATTCTCATGACATTCGTTTTATTCAGTGCTTCTAGGGTCAGTGAAAGTTCATGTGAGATGTCAGTAAGACAAAAGTAGCCACTGTGAATTTAAGCTAAGTCACAATGATATGTAACCAAGGGCGTAGATTTGGTCTCAGCATTGGGAGGAACACTGCTCGGTAGACCCCCCCCCCCCCCCCCCCATATAAAAAAATACTTTGTTGATGTTATAACAGGCAAACTTTATAAAAATATATTAACATTTGTGTACTAACTTGTGGAACTGATTTAAACATAATAAGAATAAGGTTTAATAAAAAGCTAAATGTTCTCATTATTTGTTTGACATTACCACTTTTTGTTGTCCTTTTTGGATATCCCAAACATAACTAAGACCTCACCTGAAGCCCTGGTGGTCCAGCTGCTGCTTCCTCAACCTGCACTACATCTGCACTGGATTTCTAAGTTTCCTGAATATTGCCTTATTGAACAAAATTACCTTATGATAATTACATGCAATGCATTTGTTTGTTCTGAAATTAATATGTAATATGTAGGTAATTGGTTGAGGTCTTATCGAGCTGTACTAGGCCTACATCATCTGCACCGGATTGCTGTGCAATGAAATAATGTATTAATGCATTATATGATGCATTCATTTGGGCATCCCAATTTATTGCACCTTTTTACTACCTACAAGTATAACATGTATGCTTAAAATAGCCAGTGTGAATGATAACATTCATGGGTGACATTGTCTAAACATCCCTTACCCCTCCTATTACCTTCACATTTACTATCACCTTTTATCCTTGGGGTCAATTTGACCCCAGCAATTTAAACCTCCAAAACGTTTTTTTTACCCAAGTTTATGTATCAGGTCCTTTAGGTTTGTTTGTTGACTACCTAAATAAAACAATACCCCCACCCACCCCCCTTATACATCCAGAATGCAAGTTATGCGAGTATGGAGAAGTATGCAGATCACCAAAAAAATCTCACTGATTGACCTAAAATTGGAAAGAGATATCCTTGTGGTGTTTGATGGCTTTGTATTATTTCTAAGTACATATTGTTGTTATCTATAACAATTTGAATTAAAGACAATGTATGTTATCAGGAATAGTAACAATGTGATGAAAAAAGTTGATATTTCTAAAATATATTTTATACAGTTAAAACAGCCTGGGGTCAAATTGGCCCAAAAGAACACCTATGCATACAGCATGTGTACAGGACATTGAAAACATATCATCATGTTAATTTTGTGTTTACTCAGTTGTCCCCATTAAATAAGGAATAGTCATTTAATAAGAAGCAAAATTATGTAAATCATTTAATTTAGAGAAGTTAAACATTGAATGGGTTCAAATTGACCCCAATCATAATAGGAGGGTTAAAAATCAGCATTTTGATGCAATCTTTAAGAAAATGGACAATTCAACGTTCATCTGAACCCCTGATGCTGATTCATCATCACCCTGCTCTACATCTGTAGCTTCAGGCTGCTGTTTTTCCTGCACAGCAATTCATAATTTTATACAGACACAAACGATGCTTAGTTGACTGCTGGCATTGGTTGAGAGATTACAGGGAACGGAGATAGCCTTATTACTATCCAAGGGATCATATATAGGCCAACGTATCACCAGTTAATATCACTTTATAGTTGCTAGCCTGCTGCTACTAGGCTAAACTAGCATGGTCCCATTATGTGGGTAGGTTAGCTTTTTTCCTTCTGGCTTAAACCAGACCAGCTGCTTACACACTGGTCGGAAGATTGCAGACGCTAGGATAGATTTATTTCAAGCAAAAGTTACATGCTCTACACACTAACAACTTTCAAAACATGTTTTCCCTTGTAGAATGGGTGGCAATGTAATGCTAGTATGTTCGAATTGTGTGGGTAGTTTAGCTAACCTATAACTAACAACGACCTGGGCTTCTTGATAACTGCTTACTTTCTTGTGGTTAAAAAACTTCTGATACCTCTCTTTTTTTAAGTGGTATTTTTCTATCTACAAAGCATAAAAGGGTCAAAACTATCAATGCTGAGACCAAACAAAATACTAATATGAGGCTTTATTATGTCCTGACGTATTCAGTAGTTTACCTTGTCAGATTACTGCCAGCTCTATTTTTGTATCGTTTCACAAAGTTTGTCTGACTGCCACTTCAGCCAATGAATTTACAACGTCTCGCAGGCCCGAGGGCGCATTTGAAAACTTGGACTTTTTTTTTTCACTCTTCTGATATTTTCTCTCATCAACAAAATATTGGTGGGGACTATTTTGTCTTTCCCAAACTTTGGTCGTGACTAGTCCCTATGCAAACCTATGCCCTTGCCTCAGATGAAATCTTGTCATTTTGTAATGTGTTATTGTTGCTCCTAGCACAGGAAGGCTGACTAAGAAGGTCCTCTTGCACCACCCTGATAGGCTGACTGTACATTTGAACTCCTCCTCCTGCCTTTATATTATACCTGTAGAGCTAATATATCACCAACAGCTTTAACATATCTGGTGTTCTTAAGTCTATGCATTTGGAACACTGAGGAGAATCATGGGTCCCCCCCTTTTATGCATATTCTTCATTCTTATCACAGGTGAGATGGAATCTGACAAATGGAATATTATCTGTTGTTTGGAAAGTAGCTCTCCATGCGTATATGCTTTTACGAAATACAGCTTATGTTAGAGCCAAGTAATGAATAAAGTGTGTGGTCAATATGTTAGTATGGAGTCTATGTGACCTAAGATAAGAAACATTTTATTGTGAAATTCATTGTTGACTGATTCTAAAAGCAATACAGATTAAAACATATTTAAACTGAAATGCACAGGCATTCCTAAATACTAACCTTAGATTTCTTTCTTAACAGTGGCGGGGGCCGTGGAACTGGATCAGAAGATCAGTGTAACTATAGGACTGGGGACAACGGCCTCAATACACTGCACATATGGAACAGGGTGCTGGGACTACATCCACTGGTACCAGAAAAAGGAGGAAGAGAGATTCAAAAGAATCCTGTACATAAAAATAAGTGATGGAACCAAGACAAATGATCCTGATTATAAGGATTATAAGGATTTCGAAGCAGAAAAAAAAGGAAATGAATTTATTTTAAAAATCCCTCAGGTAAAGTCCTTCCATAGAGCAGAGTACTACTGTGCCTGCTGGGATGACGATTCACACAGTAAGAATAAGTGTGAACCGCCTGCACAAAAACTACAGCAGCAGGATGTGCTGATATAAAGCCACATTTCCACCAGGGGGAAAACAAATAGATTCACATATTATATGTAACCTGAAAAGAACAGAATATTGCCACGTTTTGTGTCCAGAATGGTGAGGAATATATTTATGTACCATCCGCTTCAGTGACCCGATGTTGAGAATCCATTACAGTATTCTGCATCATAGACAAACATGATCTAATCTCTCTCTTCTCTCTGTGCATTCAGGAGCATCACAATACTTTCCACACAAAAAATAAGACTTGTTTACTTGTGAAATGTGTCTATATTAAATCTGATTTCACTCCATATCAGTCCAGCTTTAGATATCTCATGCAGCAAGCACTTTAAAACATTTATGCCCAAATGGACTAAACCTATGAGAAAACTTTAAATCATCTAAAAAAAATTCAAATCTAGTTTGCCTGCGTGGTATGAAACAGGATAAGATTGTTCTGATTTGAGAGGCACAATGCACAACAGAACCCTTTAAGTGGAATGTGTTGGATATTTTTTGCGAGATGCAATATTACCTGTGCACCTGGTCTTACACAAGCAAAGCTTTAATCACACAGGGCCTTGTGCCTCAGCATCCAGCCCACTTCAGACCCCAGACCGGTGCCTGCTGTTGCCTACATGGTCACCTCATGTAGTTTAACTGAATACCAAAATGAGTTACAGGGATTTCAGCTCAAAATAAATACACTTCTAATAACATAATGTATCCATTCTCATGCTGGGATGATCCTGGCAGTATGAACTACTGTGAACATCCTTATAGAATATTGAATATAATATAGAATATTGACTACTCCTAAGTGTCTGTGTATGGAGGGTAAGGAATATAGACATTACTGACATTACTGTCTGCTTCATTAAGAGTAGAGAGCAAAGACAAATGGAAAGACATTTACCTCATGAATCCCTCAGATGAAATCTTGTCATTTTGTAATGTTTATTGCTGCTCCTAGCACAGGAAGACTGCCTAAGAATGTCCTCTTGCACCACCCTGATAGGCTGACTGTACATTTGAACTCCTCCTCCTGCTCTATATTATACCTGTAGAGCTAATATATCACCAACAGCTTTAACATATCTGGTGTTCTTAAGTCTATGCATTTGGAACACTGAGGAGAATCATGGGTCCCCCCCTTTTATGCATATTCTTCATTCTTATCACAGGTGAGATGGAATCTGACAAATTGAATATAATCTGTTGTTTGGAAAATAGCTCTCCATGTATATAAGCTTTCAAGAACTACAGCTTATGTTAGAGCCAGGTATTGAGTAAAGTGTGTGGTCAATATCTCAGTATGGAGTCTATGTGACCTAAGATGTGGAACTTAGTTCTGAATGTCATTGTTCACTGATTCTTAAAGCAATACAGAATAAAACATCTTTAAGTTGAAATGCACAGGTATTTCTAAACACTGACCTTAGATTTATTTATTTTCAGTGGCGGGGGCCGTGGAGCTCAATCAGGAGATTAGTGTAACTGTACCACTGGGGACCATGGCCTCAATACACTGCACATATGGGACAGGGTGCTGGAGCTACATCCACTGGTACCAGAAAAAGGAGGAAGAGAGCTTCAAAAGAATCCTGTACATAAAAATAAGTGATGGAGTCCAGACAAATGGTCATAAGGATATCCAAGCTGAAAAAAAGGGAAATTCATTTAGTTTAAAATTCCCTTAGGTAAAGTCCTTTCATAGAGCAGTGTACTACTGTGCCTGTTGGGATGACGATTCACACAGTAAGAATTAATGTTAACCGTTTGCACAAAAACTACAGCAGCAGGATGTGCTGATATAAAGCCACATTTCCACTAGGGGGAAAAGAAAAAGATTCACATATTATATGTAACCTGAAAAAAACAGAATATTTCCACGATTTGTGTCCAGAATGGTGAGGAATATATTTATATCACCATCCACTTCAGCGATCCCGAAGTGAGAATCGATTACAGTATTCTGCATCATAGACAAACATGATTCACACTTTCTCTTCTCTCTGTGCATTTAGGAGCATCGCAATAGTTTTCACAAAAAAATAAGACTTGTTCATTTGTGAAATGTGTCTAAATGAAATCAGTGTTCTACCCATGTTAGTTCAGATTTAAATATCTCAGGCAGCAAACAGCATAAAGCATTTATGCCCAAATGGACTAAACATTTATATAAGAAAAATGTAAATCATCTAAAAAAAAGAAATATCGAATCTACGAAGTTTGCCTGCATGGTACAGGATACGATTTTGTTATTCTGATTTGAGAGGCCCAATACACAACAGAACCCTTTTAGTGGATCATGTTGGATGTTTTTGCAGGATGGCATATTACCTTTGCACCTGTCCTTACACAAGCAAAGCTTTAATCACACAGGGCCTTGTGCCTCAGCATCCAGCCCACTTCAGACCCCAGACCAGTGCCTGCTGGTGCCTACATGCTCACCTCATGTAGTTTAACTGAATACCAAAATGAGTTACAGGGATTTCAGCTCAACATTCATACACTTCTAATAACATAATGTGTCCATTCTCATGCTGGGATGATCCTGGCAGTATGAACTACTGTGGACATCCTAATAGAATATCAACAAGTGTCCGTGTATTGAATGGTAAGGAATACAAACGTTACTGACATTACTGTCTGCTTCATTATGAGTACCGAGCAAAGACAAATGGAAAGACATTTACCTCATGAATCCCTCAGATGAAATCATGTCATTTTGTAATGTGTTATTGTTGCTCCTAGCACAGGACGACTGACTAAGAATGTCCTCTTGCACCACCCTGATAGGCTGACAGTACATTTGAACTCCTCCTCCTGCTTTATATTATACCTGTAGAGCTAATATATCACCAACAGCTTTAACATATCTGGTGTTCTTAAGTCTATCGTTTGGAACACTGAGGAGAATCATGGGTCCCCCCCTTTTATGCATATTCTTCATTCTTATCACAGGTGAGATGGAATCTGACAAATGGAATGGAATCAGCACAAGAAGCTCTCCATGCGCATACACTTTAAGGAAAAACTGCTTTTGTTAGAGCCAGGTATTGAGTAAAGTGTGTGGTCAATATGTCAGTAGGGAGTCTATGCGACATAAGATGTGGAACTGCATGAGTTTAAGTTCAGTTGTGAAATTCATTTTTCATTGATTGTAAAAGAAATACAGATTAAAACATCTTTAAACTGAAACGTACAGGTATTTCTAAACACTGAAATATGTCTAAATGAAACTCTATGAGTTCTACCCATGTCTGTGCAGCTTTAAATATCTCAGGCAACAAACACTATAAGGCATTTATGCCCAAATGGACTTAACATTTATGTGAGAAAACTTTAAATCATTAAAAAAAGAATCTAATCTATTTTGCCTGCAGGGTATAAAAAAAAGTATACAATTGTTCTGATTTGAGAGGCCCAATACACAACAGAACCCTTTTAGTGGATCATGTTGGATGTTTTTGCGGGATGGCATATTACCTTTGCACCTGTCCTTACACAATTAAAGCTTTAATCACACAGGGCCTTGAGCCTCAGCATCCAAACCACTTCAGACCAGTGCCTGCTGGTGCCTACATGGTCACCTCATGTAGTTTAACTGAATACCAAAATGAGTTACAGGGATTTCAGCTCAACATAAATACACTTCTTATAACATACTGTGTCCATTCTCATGCTGGGATGATCCTGGCAGTATGAACTACTGTGAACATCCTAATAGAATATCAACAAGTGTCCGTGTATTGAATGGTAAGGAATACAGATATTACTGTCTGCTTCATAAAGAGTACAGAGCAAAGAAAAATGGAAAGACATTTACCTCATGAATCCCTCAGATGAATTCTTGTCATTTTGTAATGTATTATTGTTGCTCCTAGCACAGGACGACTGACTAAGAATGTCCTCTTGCACCACTCTGATAGGCTGACTGACAGTACATTTGAACTCCTCCTCCTGCTCTATATCATACATGTAGAGCTAATATATCACCAACGGCTTTAACATATCTGGTGTTCTTAAGTCTATGCATTTGGAACACTGAGGAGAATCATGGGTCCCCCCCTTTTATGCATATTCTTCATTCTTATCACAGGTGAGATGGAATCTGACAAATGGAATGTAATCTGTTGTTTGGAAGGTAGCTCTCCATGTGCATACACTTTTAGAAAAAACAGCTTATGTTAGAGCCAAGTATTGAGTGAATGTTTGGTCAATATGTCAGGATGGAGTCTATGAGACCTCAAATGTGGAACTGCAAGAGTTTAAGTTTAGTTGTGAAATTAATTTTTCATTGATTGCAAAATAAATACAGTTTAAAACATCTTTGAGTTGAAACGTACAGGCATTTTTAAACACTGACCTAACGACTTATTTATTTTCAGTGGCGGGGGCCGTGGAACTGGATCAGAGGATCAGTGTAACTGTAGGACTGGGGACACCGGCCTCATTTCACTGCACATATGGAGCAGGGTGTGATTACAACATCCACTGGTACCAGAAAAAGGAGGAAGAGAGCTTTAAAAGAATCCTGTACATAAAAATAAGTGATGGAGCCAAGACAAATGATCCTGATTATAAGGATTATAAGGATTTCGAAGCAGAAAAAAAAGGAAATGAATTTATTTTAAAAATCCCTCAGGTAAAGTCCTTCCATAGAGCAGAATACTACTGTGCCTGTTGGGATTCACACAGTAAGAATTAGTGTGAACCGCCTGCACAAAAACTACATCAGCAGGATGTGCTGATATAAAGCCACATTTCCACCAGGGGAAAACCAAAAGATTCACATATTGAAACCTGAAAAGAACAGAATATTGCCACGTTTTGTGTCCAGAATGGTGAGGAATATATTAATATCACCATCCACTTCAGTGACCCTAATGTTGAGAATCCATTACAGTATTCTGCATCATAGACAAATATGATTTACACTCTCTCTTCTCTCTGTGTATTCAGGAGCATCACAATACTTTCCACCAAAAAATTAGACTTGTTTGTTTTATGAATTGCGTCTAAATAAAATCAGATTTCTACCCATGTCAGTCCAGCTTTAAATATCTCAGGCAGCAAGCACCATAAAGCATTTATGCCAAAATGGCCTAAACATTTATATGAGAAAACTTTAAATCATCTAAAAAAAATAATTAAATCTAGTTTGCCTGCGTGGTATAAAACAGGATAAGATTGTTCTGATTTGAGAGGCAGAATACGCAACAGAACCCTTTTAGTGGATCATGTTGGATGTTTTTGCGGGATGGCATATTTTCTTTGCACCTGTCCTTACACCAGCAAAGCTTTAATCACACAGGGCCTTGTGGCTCAGCATCCAGCCCACTTCAGACCCCAGACCAGTGCCTGCTGGTGCCTACATGCTCACCTCATGTAGTTTAACTGAATACCAAAATGAGTTACAGGAATTTCAGCTCAATATTAATACAATTCTAATAACAAAGTGTGTCCATTCCCATGCTGGAATGATCCTGGCAGTATGAACTACTGTGAACATCCTAATAGAATATCAACAAGTGTCCGTGTATTGAACGGTAAGAAATACAGACATTACTGACATTACTGTCTGCTTCATTAAGAGAACTGAGCAAAGACAAATGGAAAGATATTTACCTCATGAATCCCTCAGATGAAATCTTGTCATTTCGTAATGTATTATTGTTGCTCCTAGCACAGGATGACTGACTAAGAATGTCCTCTTGCACCATCCTGATAGGCTGACAGCACATCTGAACTCCTCCTCCGGCTCTATATCATACCTGTAGAGCTAATATATCACCAACAGCTTTAACATATCTGGTGTTCTTAAGTCTATGCATTTGGAACACTGAGGAGAATCATGGGTCCCCCCCTTTTATGCATATTCTTCATTCTTATCACAGGTGAGATGGAATCTGACAAATGGAATATTATCTGTTGTTTGGAAAGTAGCTCTCCATGTGCATACACTTTTAAGAAATACAGCTTATGTTAGAGCCCAGTATTGAGTAAAGTGTGTGGTCAATATATCAGTATGGAGTCTATGTGACCTCAGATGTGGAACTGCTGGAGTTTTAGTTCAGTTGTGAAATTCATTTTTCATTGATTGTAAAAGAAATACAGTTTAAAACATCTTTAAATTGTAACGCACAGGTGTTTCTAAACACTGACCTTAGATTTCTTTCTTTTCAGTGGCGGGGGCCGTGGAACTGGATCAGAAGATCAGTGTAACTGTACCACTGGGGACACGGTCCTCAATTCACTGCACATATGGAACAGGGTGTGATTACAACATCCACTGGTACCAGAAAAAGGAGGAAGAGAGCTTCAAAAGAATCCTGTACATAAA
This sequence comes from Sprattus sprattus, assembly GCF_963457725.1. Classification (NCBI taxonomy): domain Eukaryota; kingdom Metazoa; phylum Chordata; class Actinopteri; order Clupeiformes; family Clupeidae; genus Sprattus; species Sprattus sprattus. The sequence continues at coordinate 19,170,344 of NC_137918.1, read as the reverse complement.
AATAAGTGATGGAACCAAGACAAATGATCCTGATTATAAGGATTATAAGGATTTCGAAGCAGAAAAAAAAGGAAATTCATTTATTTTAAAAATCCCTCAGGTAAAGTCCTTCCATAGAGCAGTGTACTACTGTGCCTGTTGGGATTCACACAGTAAGAATTAGCGTGAACCGCCTGCACAAAAACTACAGCAGCAGGATGTGCTAATATAAAGCCACATTTCAACCAGGGGGGAAACTAAAATATTCACATATTATATGTAACCTGAAACGAACAGAATATTGCCACGATTTGTGTCCAGAATGGTGAGGAGTATATTTATATCACCCTCCACTTCAGTGACCCTGATGTTGAGAATCCATTACAGTATTCTGCACTATAGACAAACATGATCTACACTCTCTCTTCTCTCTGTGCATTCAGGATCATCACAATCTTTAAAAAAAATAGGGCTAAATACCAAAATGAGTAACAGGGATTTCAGCTCAACATTAATACACTTCTAATAGCATACTGTGTCCATTCTCATGCTGGGATGATCCTGGCAGTATGAACTACTGTGAACATCCTAATAGAATATCAACAAGTGTACGTGTATTGAATGGTAAGAAATACAGACATTACTGACATTACTGTCTGCTTCATTAATAGTACCGAGCAAAGGCAAATGGAAAAACATTTACCTCATGAATCCCTCAGATAAAATCGCTTCATTTTGTAATGTGTTATTGTTGCTCCTAGCACAGGACGACTGACTAAGAATGTCCTCTTGCACCATCCTGATAGGCTGACAGTACATTTGAACTCCTCCTCCTGCTCTATATCATACCTGTAGAGCTAATATATCACCAACAGCTTTAACATATCTGGTGTTCTTAAGTCTATGCATTTGGAACACTGAGGAGAATCATGGGTCCCCCCCTTTTATGCATATCCTTCATTCTTATCACAGGTGAGATGGAATCTGACAAATGGAATGTAATCAGCACTAGAAGCTCTCCATGCGCATACACTTTTAGGAAATACAGCTTTTGTTAGAGCCAGGTATTGAGTGTGTGGTCAATATGTCAGCATGGAGTCTATGTGATCTCAGATGTGGAACTGAAAGGAGTTTTAGTTCAGTTGTGAAATTAATTTTTCATTGATTGTAAAAGAAATACAGTTTAAAACATCTTTGAGTTGAAACGTACAGGTATTTCTAAACACTGACCTAAGATTTATTTATTTTCAGTGGCGGGGGCCGTGGAACTCGATCAGAAGATCAGTGTAACTGTACCACTGGGGACACAGGCCTCAATTCACTGCACATATGGAACAGGGTGCGGTTACAACTACATCCACTGTTACCAGAAAAAGGAGGAAGAGAGCTTCAAAAGAATCCTGTACATAGATATGGATAATGGAGCCGTCACAAATGATCCTGATTATAAGGATTATAAGGACTTCAAAGCAGAAAAAAAAGGAAATGAATTTATTTTAAAAATCCCTGAGGTAAAGTCCTTCCATAGAGCAGTGTACTACTGTGCCTGTTGGGATTCACACAGTGAGAATTAGTGTTAACCGTCTGCACAAAAACTACAGCAGCAGGATGTGCTGATATAAAGCCACATCTCCACCAGAGGGAAAACAAAAAGACTCACATATTATATGTAACCTGAAAAGAACAGAGTATTGCCACGTTTTGTGTCCAGAATGGTGAGGAATATATTTATGTACCATCCGCTTCAGTGACCCTGATGTTGAGAATCCATTACAGTATTCTGCATCATAGACAAACATGATCTACACTCTCTCTTCTCTCTGTGTATTCAGGAGCATCGCAATACTTTCCACAAAAAAAATAAGACTTGTTCATTTGTGAAATGTGTTTATATTAAATCTGATTTCACTCCATGTCAGTCCAGCTTTAGATATCTCAGGCAGCAAGCACTTTAAAACATTTATGCCCAAATGGACTAAACTTTTATATGAGAAAACTTGAAATCATCTAAAAAAAAAATTGCCTGCGTGGTATAAAACAGGATAAGATTGTTCTGATTTGAGAGGCCCAATACACAACAGAACCCTTTAGTGGATCATGTTGGATGGTTTTGCGGGATGGCATATTACCTTTGCACCTGTCCTTACACAATTAAAGCTTTAATCACACAGGGCCTTGAGCCTCAGCATCCAGCCCTCTTCAGACCCCAGACCAGTGCCTGCTGGTGCCTACATGCTCACCTCATGTAGTTTAACTGAATACCAAAATGAGTTACAGGAATTTCAGCTCAACATTAATACACTTCTAATAACATACTGTGTCCATTCTCATGCTGGGATGATCCTGGCAGTATGAACTACTGTAAACATCCTTATAGAATATTGACAAGTGTCCGTGTATTGAATGGTAAGAAATACAGACGTTACTTACAGTACTGTCTGCTTCATTAAGAGAACCGAGCAAAGACAAATGGAAAGACATTTACCTCATGAATCCCTCAGATGAAAGCTTGTCATTTTGTGATGTGTTATTGTTGCTCCTAGCACAGGAAGACTGACTAAGAATGTCCTCTTGCACCACCCTGATAGGCTGACAGCACATTTGAACTCCTCCTCCTGCTCTATATCATACCTGTAGAGCTAATATATCACCAACAGCTTTAACATATCTGGTGTTCTTAAGTCTATGCATTTGGAACACTGAGGAGAATCATGGATCCCCCCCCTTTTATGCATATTCTTCATTCTTATCACAGGTGAGATGGAATCTGACAAATTGAATGTAATCTGTTGTTTAGAAGGTATCTCTCCATGCGCATACACTTTTAGGGAATACAGCTAATGTTAGAGCCAAGCATTGAGTAAAGTGTGTGGTCAATATGTCAGTATGGAGTACATGCGAAATAAGATGTGGACCTGCGGGAGTTTTAGTTTAGTTATGAAATTCATTGATCACTGATTCTTAAAGCAATACAGATTAAAACATCTTTAAAGTGTAACGCACAGGTATTTCTAAACACTGACTTTAGATTTCTTTCTTTTCAGTGGCGGGGGCCGTGGAACTTGATCAGAAGATCAGTGTTACTGTACCACTGGGGACACCGGCCTCAATACACTGCACACATGGAACAGGGTGTGACAACGGGGGCGATATCCACTGGTACCAGAAAAAGGAGGGAGAGAGCTTCAAAAGAATCCTGTACATAGATATGGATAATGGAGCCAAGACAAATGATCCTGATTATAAGGATTATAAGGATTTTGAAGCAGAAAAAAACGGAAATAAATATGATTTAAAAATCCCTGAGGTAAAGTCCTTCCATAGAGCAGAGTACTTCTGCGCCTGTTGGGATTCACACAATAAGAATTAGTGTGAACCACCTGCACAAAAACTACAGCAGCAGGATGTGCTGATATAAAGCCACATCTCCACCTGAGGGAAAACAAAAAGATTCACATATTATATGTAACCTGAAAAGAACAGAATATTGCCACGTTTCGTGTCCAGAATGGTGAGGAATATATTTATGTACCATCCGCTTCAGTGACCCGATGTTGAGAATCCAATACAGTATTCTGCATCATAGACAAACATGATCTACACTCTCTATTCTCTCTGTGTATTCTGGAGCATCACAATCTTTAAAAAAAAAATATATATGACTAAATACCAAAATGAGTAACAGGGATTTCAGCTCAACATTAATACAATTTAAATAACATAATGTGTCCATTCTCATGCTGGGATGATCCTGGCAGTATGAACTACTGTGAACATCCTAATAAAATATCAACAAGTGTCTGTGTATTGAATGGTAAGGAATACAGACATTACTGACATTACTGTCTGCTTCGTTAAGAGAACCGAGCAAAGACAAATTGAAAGACATTTACCTTATGAATCCCTCAGGTGAAATCTTGTCATTTTGTAATGTGTTATTGCTGCTCCTAGCACAGGAAGACTGACTAAGAATGTCCTCTTGCACCACCCTGATAGGCTGACAGCACATTTGAACTCCTCCTCCTGCTCTATATCATACCTGTAGAGCTAATATATCACCAACAGCTTTAACATATCTGGTGTTCTTAAATCTATGCATTTGGAACACTGAGGAGAATCATGGGTCCCCCCCTTTTATGCATATTCTTCATTCTTATCACAGGTGAGATGGAATCTGACAAATGGAATGTAATCTGTTGTTTGGAAAGAAGCTCTCTATGTGCAAACACTTTACAGAAACACAGCTTATGTTAGATCCAAGTATTGAGTAAAGTGTGTGGTCAATATGTCAGTATGGAGTCTATGTGACCTCAGATGTGGAACTGCAGGAGTTTTAGTTTAGTTGTGTAACTCATTGTTCAGTGATTCTAAAAGCAATACAGATTTTAACATCTTTAAAGTGTAACGCACAGGTATTTCTAAACACTGACCTAAGATTTATTTATTTTCAGTGGAGGGGGCCGTGGAACTGGATCAGAAGATCAGTGTAACTGTAGGACTGGGGACACGGGCCTCAATACACTGCACATATGGAACATGGTGCTGGGGCAACTACGTCCACTGGTACCAGAAAAAGGAGGAAGAGAGCTTCAAAAGAATCCTGTACATAGATAATAATGGAGCCGTCACAAATGATCCTGATTATAAGGATTATAAGGATTTCGAAGCAGAAAATAAAGGAAATGTATGTATTTTAAAAATCCCTCAGGTAAAGTCCTTCCATAGCAGTGTACTACTGTGCCTGTTGGGATTCATCTTCACACAGTAAGAATTAGTGTGAACCGCCTGCACAAAAACTACAGCAGCAGGATGTGCTGATATAAAGCCACATCTCCACCAGAGGGAAAACAAAAAGATTCACATATTATATGAAACCTGAAAAAGAACAGAATATTGCCACGTTTTGTGTCCAGAATGGTGAGGAATTAAATACCATCCACTTCAGTGACCCTGAGATTAACAATCCATTACAGTATTCTGCATTATAGACAAACATGATCTACACTCTCTCTTCTCTCTGTGTATTCAGGAGCATCACAATCTTTAAAAAAAAAAAAAAAAATAAGACTAAATACCAAAATAAGTAACAGGGATTTCAGCTCAACATTAATACAATTTAAACAACATAATGTATCCATTCTCATGCTGGGATGATCCTGGCAGTATGAACTACTGTGAACATCCTAATAGAATATCAACAAGTGTCCGTGTAGTGAATGGTAAGGAATACAGACGTTACTGACATTACTGTCTGCTTCATTAAGAGAACCAAGCAAAGACAAATGGAAAGACATTTACCTCATGAATCCCTCAGATGAAATCTTGTCATTTCGTAATGTATTATTGTTGCTCCTAGCACAGGAAGACAGAATAAGAATGTCCTCTTGCACCACCCTGATAGGCTGACAGCACATTTGAACTCCTCCTCCTGCTCTATATCATACCTGTAGAGCTAATATATCACCAACAGCTTTAACATATCTGGTGTTCTTAAGTCTATGCATTTGGAACACTGAGGAGAATCATGGATCCCCCCCTTTTATGCATATTCTTCATTCTTATCACAGGTGAGATGGAATCTGACAAATGGAATATAATCTGTTGTTTGGAAAGTAGCTTTCCATGCGTATATGCTTTTACGAAATACAGCTTATGTTAGAGCCAAGTAATGAATAAAGTGTGTGGTCAATATGTTAGTATGGAGTCTATGTGACCTAAGATAAGAAACATTTTATTGTGAAATTCATTGTTGACTGATTCTAAAAGCAATACAGATTAAAACATATTTAAACTGAAATGCACAGGCATTCCTAAATACTAACCTTAGATTTCTTTCTTAACAGTGGCGGGGGCCGTGGAACTCGATCAGAAGATCAGTGTAACTGTAGGACTGGGGACAACGGCCTCAATACACTGCACATATGGAACAGGGTGTTACAACTACATCCACTGGTACCAGAAAAAGGAGGAAGAGAGATTCAAAAGAATCCTGTACATAAAAATAAGTGATGGAACCAAGACAAATGATCCTGATTATAAGGATTATAAGGATTTCGAAGCAGAAAAAAAAGGAAATGAATTTATTTTAAAAATCCCTCAGGTAAAGTCCTTCCATAGAGCAGTGTACTACTGTGCCTGTTGGGAGAGGTCCTCACACAGTAAGAATTAGTGTGAACCGCCAGCACAAAAACTACAGCAGCAGGATGTGCTGATATAAAGCCGATATAAAGCTGATATAAAGCCACATCTCCACCAGAGGGAAAACAAAAAGATTCACATATTATATGTAACCTGAAAAAGAACAGAATATTGCCACGTTTTGTGTCCAGAATGGTGAGGAATTAAATACCATCCACTTCAGTGACCCTGAGATTAACAATCCATTACAGTATTCTGCATTATAGACAAACATGATCTACACTCTCTCTTCTCTCTGTGTATTCAGGAGCATCACAATCTTTAAAAAAAAATAAGACTAAATACCAAAATAAGTAACAGGGATTTCAGCTCAACATTAATACAATTTAAACAACATAATGTATCCATTCTCATGCTGGGATGATCCTGGCAGTATGAACTACTGTGAACATCCTAATAGAATATCAACAAGTGTCCGTGTATTGAATGGTAAGGAATACAGACGTTACTGACATTACTGTGTGCTTCATTAAGAGTACCGAGCAAAGACAAATGGAAAGACATTTACCTCATGAATCCCTCAGATGAAATCTTGTCATTTTGTAATGTGTTATTGTTGCTCCTAGCACAGGACGACTGACTGAGAATGTCCTCTTGCACCACCCTGATAGGCTGACAGTACATTTGAACTCCTCCTCCTGCTCTATATCATACCTGTAGAGCTAATATATCACCAACAGCTTTAACATATCTGGTGTTCTTAAGTCTATGCATTTGGAACACTGAGGAGAATCATGGGTCCCCCCCTTTTATGCATATTCTTCATTCTTATCACAGGTGAGATGTAATCTGACAAATGGAATGGAATCTGTTGTTTGGAAAGTAGCTCTCCATGATCATACGCTTTTAAGAAATACAGCTTATGTTACAGCCAGGTATTGAGCTAAGTGTGTGGTCAATATGTCAGTATGGAGTCTATGCGAAATAAGATGTGGAACTGCAGGATTTTTAGTTTAGTTGTGAAATTCATTGATCACTGATTCTTAAAGCAATACAGATTAAAACATCTTTAAACTGAAACGCATAGGTATTTCTAAACACTGACCTTAGATTTCTTTCTTTTCAGTGGCGGGAGCCGTGGAACTTGATCAGAAGATCAGTGTAACTGTACCACTGGGGACACAGGCCTCAATTCACTGCACATATGGAGCAGGGTGCTATGGCAACTACATCCACTGTTACCAGAAAAAGGAGAAAGAGAGTTTCAAAAGAATCCTGTACATAGACATGAATGATGGAGCCGTCACAAATGATCCTGATTATAAGGATTATAAGGATTTCGAAGCAGAACAAAAAGGAAATGTATTTATTTTAAAAATCCCTCAGGTAAAGTCCTTCCATAGAGCAGAGTACTACTGTGCCTGTTGGGATTCACACAGTAAGAATTAGTGTGAACCGCCTGCACAAAAACTACAGCAGCAGGATGTGTTGATATAAAGCCACATTTCCACCAGGGGGAAAATCAAAAGATTCACATATTATATGAAACCTGAAAAGAACAGAACATTGCCACGTTTTGTGTCCAGAATGGTGAGGAATATATTTATATACCATCCTCTTCAGTGACCCCGATGTTGAGAATCCATTACAGTATTTGCATTATAGACAAACATGATCTACACTCTCTATTCTCTCTGTGTATTCTGGAGCATCACAATCTTTTTTAAAAAAATATATATGACTAAATACCAAAATGAGTAACAGGGATTTCAGCTCAACATTAATACAATTTAAATAACATAATGTGTCCATTCTCATGCTGGGATGATCCTGGCAGTATGAACTACTGTGAACATCCTAATAAAATATCAACAAGTGTCTGTGTATTGAATGGTGAGGAATACAGACATTACTGACATTACTGTCTGCTTCGTTAAGAGAACCGAGCAAAGACAAATGGAAAGACATTTACCTTATGAATCCCTCAGGTGAAATCTTGTCATTTCGGAATGTGTTATTGTTGTTCCTAGCACAGGACGACTGACTAAGAATGTCCTCTTGCACCACCCTGATAGGCTGACAGCACATTTGAACTCCTCCTCCTGCTCTATATCATACCTGTGGAGCTAATATATCACCAACAGCTTTAACATATCTGGTGTTCTTAAGTCTATGCATTTGGAACACTGAGGAGAATCATGGATCCCCCCCTTTTATGCATATCCTTCATTCTTATCACAGGTGAGATGGAATCTGACAAATGGAATATAATCTGTTGTTTGGAAAGTAGCTCTCCATGTGCATACACTTTTAAGAAATACAGCTTATGTTAGAGCCAAGTATTGAGTAAAGTGTGTGGTCAATATGTCAGTATGGAGTCTATGTGACCTCAGATGTGGAACTGCTGGAGTTTTAGTTCAGTTGTGAAATTAATTTTTCATTGATTGTAAAAGAAATACAGTTTAAAACATCTTTAAATTGTAACGCACAGGTGTTTCTAAACACTGACCTTAGATTTCTTTCTTTTCAGTGGCGGGGGCCGTGGAACTGGATCAGAAGATCAGTCTAACTGTAGGACTGGGGACACGGGCCTCAATTCACTGCACATATGGAACAGGGTGTGATTACAACATCCACTGGTACCAGAAAAAGGAGGAAGAGAGCTTCAAAAGAATCCTGTACATAAAAATAAGTGATGGAACCAAGACAAATGATCCTGATTATAAGGATTATAAGGATTTCGAAGCAGAAAAAAAAGGAAATGAATTTATTTTAGAAATCCCTCAGGTTAAGTCCTTCCATAGAGCAGAGTACTACTGTGCGTGCTGGGATTCAGCTTCACACAGTAAGAATTATTGTGAACCGCCTGCACAAAAACTACAGCAGCAGGATGTGCTGATATAAAGCCACATTTCCACCAGAGGGAAAATCAAAAGATTCACATATTATATGAAACCTGAAAAGAACAGAACATTGCCACGTTTTGTGTCCAGAATGGTGAGGAATATATTTATATACCATCCTCTTCAGTGACCCCGATGTTGAGAATCCATTACAGTATTTGCATTATAGACAAACATGATCTACACTCTCTATTCTCTCTGTGTACTCAGGAGCATCACAATCTTTAAAAAAATTAAAAATAAATAAGACTAAATACCAAAATGAGTAACAGGGATTTCAACTCAACATTAATACAATTTGAATAACATAATGTATTCATTCTCATGCTGGGTTGATCCTGGCAGTAGGAACTACTTTGAACATCCTAATAGAATATCAACAAGTGTCCGTGTATTCAATGGTAAGGATTACAGATATTACTGACATTACTGTCTGCTTCATTAAGAGAACCGAGCAAAGAAAAATGGAAGGACATTTACCTCGTGAATGCCTCAGAAGGAAATCTTGTCATTTTGTAATGTGTTATTGTTGCTCCTAGCACAGGACGACTGACTAAGAATGTCCTCTTGCACCACCCTGATAGGCTGACAGCACATTTTAACTCCTCCTCCTGCTCTATATCATACCTGTAGAGCTAATATATCACCAACAGCTTTAACATATCTGGTGTTCTTAAGTCTATGCATTTGGAACACTGAGGAGAATCATGGGTCCCCCCCTTTTATGCATATTCTTCATTCTTATCACAGGTGAGATGGAATCTGACAAATGGAATGTAATCTGTTGTTTGGAAAGAAGCTCTCCTTGCGCAAACGCTTTTAGGAAATACAGCTTTTGTTAGAGCAAGGTACTGAGTAAAGTGTGTGGTCAATATGTCAGGTTGGGGTATATGTGACCTAAGATGAGGAACTGCATGAGTTTAAGTTTAGTTGTGAAATTCATTTTTCAATGATTGTTAAAGAAATACAGTTTAAAACAACTTTGAGTTGAAACGTTCAAGTATTTCTAAACACTGACTGTAGATTTCTTTCTTTTCAGTGGCCGGGGCCGTGGAACTCGATCAGAAGATCAGTGTAACTGTAGGACTGGGGACACAGGCCTCAATTCACTGCACATATGGAACAGGGTGTTTGAGCGGGGGCGACATCCACTGGTACCAGAAAAAGGAGGAAGAGAGCTTCAAAAGAATCCTGTACATAGATATGGATAATGGAGCCAAGACAAATGATCCTGATTATAAGGATTATAAGGATTTCGAAGCAGAAAAAAAAGGAAATGAATTTATTTTAAAAATCCCTCAGGTAAAGTCCTTCCATAGAGCAGTGTACTACTGTGCCTGTTGGGATTCACACAGTACGAATTACTGTACACCCCCTGCACAAAAACTACAGCAGCAGGATGTGCTGATATAAAGCCACATTTCCACCTCAGAGAAAACAAAAAGATTCACATATTATATGTAACCTGAAAAGAACATAATATTGCCACGTTTAGTGTCCAGAATGGTGAGGAATATATTTATATACCATCCACTTCAGTGACCCTGATGCTGAGAATTCATTACAGTATTCTGCATCATAGACAAACATGATCCACTATCTCTCTTCTCTCTGTGCATTCAGGAGCATCACAATACTTTAATTAAAAAATAACACTTGTTTGTCTGTGAAATGTGTCTAAATGAAATCAGATTTCTACCCATGCCAGTCCAGCTTTAGATATCTCAGACAACAAACACCATGAAGCATTTATGCCCAATTGGACTTTACATTTAGTATATGAGGTACTTTAAATGTTCCATTAAAATGTCTAATTTAGTTTGCCTGCATGGTATAAAACAGGATAAGATTGGTCTGATTTGAGAGGCACAATACATAACAGAACCCTTTTAGTGGATCATGTTGGATGTTTTTGCAGGATGGCATATTACCTTTGCACCTGTCGTCCTTACACCAGCAAAGCTTTAATCACACAGGGCCTTGTGGCTCAGCATCCAGTCCACTTCAGACCCCAGACCAGTGCCTGCTGGTGCCTACATGGTCAACTCATGTAGTTTAACTAAATACCAAAATGAGATACAGGAATTTCAGCTCAACATTAATACTCTTCTAATAACATAATGTGTCCATTCCCATGCTGGGATGATCCTGGCAGTATGAACTACTGTGAACATCCTAATAGAATATTAACAAGTGTCCGTGTATTGAATGGTAAAGAATACAGACATTACTGACATTACTGTCTGCTTCATTAAGAGAACCAAGCAAAGACAAATGGAAAGACATTTACCTCATGAATCCCTCAGATGAAATCTTGTCATTTTGTAATGTGTTATTGTTGCTCCTTGCACAGGAAGACTGACTAAGAATGTCCTCTTGCACCACCCTGATAGGCTGACAGCACATTTGAACTCCTCCTCCTGCTCTATATCATACCTGTAGAGCTAATATATCACCAACAGCTTTAACATATCTGGTGTTCTTAAGTCTATGCATTTGGAACACTGAGGAGAATCATGGGTCCCCCCCTTTTATGCATATCCTTCATTCTTATCACAGGTGAGATGGAATCTGACAAATGGAATGGAATCTGTTGTTTGGAAAGTAGCTCTCCATGTGCATACACTTTTAGGAAAAACAGCTTATGTTAGAGCTAAGTATTGAGTGAATGTTTGGTCAATATGTCAGGATGGACTCTATGAGACCTCAGATGTGGAACTGCAAGAGTTTAAGTTTAGTTGTGAAATTCAATTTTCATTGATTGTAAAAGAAATACAGTTTAAAACATCTTTGAGTTGAAACGTACAGGTATTTCTAAACACTGACCTAAGATTTATTTATTTTCAGTGGCCGGGGCCGTGGAACTGGATCAGAAGATCAGTGTTGCTGTAGGACTGGGGACACAGGCCTCAATACACTGCACATATGGATATAGAACAGGGTGTGAATACTACATCCACTGGTACCAGAAAAAGAAGGAAGAGAGCTTCAAAAGAATCCTGTACATAGATATCGGTCATGGAGCCGTCACAAATGATCCTGATTATAAGGATTATAAGGATTTCCAAGCAGAAAAAAACGGAAATAAATATGATTTAAAAATCCCTGAGGTAAAGTCCTTCCATAGAGCAGTGTACTACTGTGCCTGTTGGTATTACAATTCAGCTTCACACAGTAAGAATTAGTGTGAACCGTCTGCACAAAAACTACAGCAGCAGGATGTGCTGATATAAAGCCACATTTCCACCAGAGGGAAAACAAAAAGATTCACATATTATATGTCACCTGAAAAGAACAGAATATTGCCATGTTTCGTGTCCAGAATGGTGAGGAATATATTTATATACCATCCGCTTCAGTGACCCCGATGTTGAGAATCCATTACAGTATTCTGCATCATAGACAAACATGATCCTCTCTTTCTCTCTGTGTATTCAGGAGCATCGCAATCTTAAAAAAAAAAAAAAAATTAGACTTGTTCATTTGTGAAATGTGTCTAAATGAAATCTGTGTTCTACCCATGTCAGTCCAGCTTTAAATATCTCAGGCAGCAAATACTTATATGAGAAAACTTGAAACGATCTAAAAAAAAAATCTAATCTAGTTTGCAAGGTATGAAAAAGGATAAGATTGTTCTGATTTGAGAGGCCCAAAACACAACAGAACACTTAAAGTGGATGTTTTTTGCGAGATGCAATATTACCTTTACACCTGTCCTTACACCAGAACAGCTTTAATCACACAGGGCCTTGAGCCTCAGCATCCAGCCCACTTCAGACCCCAGACCAGTGCCTGCTGGTGCCTACATGCTCACCTCATGTAGTTTAACTGAATACCAAAATGAGTCACAGGAATTTCAGCTCAATATTAATACACTTCTATAATAACATAATGTGTCCATTCAGATGCTGGGATGATCCTGGCAGTATGAACTACTGTGAACATCCTAATAGAATATCAACAAGTGTCCGTGTATTGAATGGTAAGGAATACAGACATTACTGACATTACTGTCTGCTTCATTAAGAGAACCGAGCAAAGACAAATGGAAAGACATTTACATCATGATTCCCTCAGATGAAATCTTGTCATTTTAAAATGTGTTATTGTTGCTCCTAGCACAGGAAGACTGACTAAGAATGTCCTCTTGCACCACCCTGATAGGCTGACAGCACATTTGAACTCCTCCTCCTGCTCTATATCATACCTGTAGAGCTAATATATCACCAACAGCTTTAACATATCTGGTGTTCTTAAGTCTATGCATTTGGAACACTGAGGAGAATCATGGGTCCGCCACTTTTATGCATATTCTTCATTCTTATCACAGGTGAGTAATCTGACAAATGAAATGTAATCTGTTGTTTAGAAAATATCTCCCAGTGCGCATAAGCTTTGAAGAAATACAGCTTATGTTAGAGCCCGGTATTGAGTAAAGTGTGTGGTCAATATGTCAGGATGGAGTCTATGAGACCTCAGATGTGGAACTGCAAGAGTTTAACTTTAGTTGTGAAATTCATTTGTCATTGATTGTAAAAGAAATACAGTTTAAAACATCTTTGAGTTGAAATGTACAGGTATTTCTAACCACTGACCTAGGATTTATTTATGTTCAGTGGCTGGGGCCGTGGAACTCAATCAGAAGATCAGTGTTACTGTAGGACTGGGGACACAGGCCTCAATACACTGCACATATGGAACAGGGTGCTGGAGCTACATCCACTGGTACCAGAAAAAGGAGGAAGAGAGCTTCAAAAGAATCCTGTACATACAAATAAGTGATGGTGCCAAGACAAATGATCCTGATTATAAGGATTATAAGGATTTCGAAGCAGAAAAAAAAGGAAATGAATTTATTTTAAAAATCCCTCAGGTAAAGTCCTTCCATAGAGCAGTGTACTACTGTGCCTGTTGGGAGAGGTCCTCACACAGTAAGAATTAGTGTGAACCCCCTGCACAAAAACTACAGCACAGGATGTGCTGATATAAAGCCACATCTCCACCAGGGGGAAAACAAAAAGATTCACATATTATATGTAACTTGAAAAGAACAGAATATTGCCACGTTTTGTGTCCAGAATGGTAAGGAATATATTTAAATACCATCCACTTCAGTGACCCTGATGTTGAGAATCCATTACAGTATCCTGCATCATAGACAAACACCATCTACATCTCTCTTCTCTCTGTGAATTCAGGAGCATCACAATCTTAAAAAAAAAAAAAAAAAAAAAAAAAAAATAAGACTAAATACCAAAATGAGTAACATGGATTTCAGCTCAACATTAATACAATTTAAATAACATAATGTATCCATTCTCATGCTGGGATGATCCTGGCAGTATGAACTACTGTGAACATCCTAAAAGAATATTGAATATAATATAGAATATTGACTACTCCTAAGTGTCTGTGTATGGAGGGTAAGGAATATAGACATTACTTACATTACTGTCTGCTTCATTAACAGTAGAGAGCAAAGACAAATGGAAAGATATTTACCTCATGAATCCCTCAGATGAAATCTTGTCATTTCGTAATGTATTATTGTTGCTCCTAGCACAGGATGACTGACTAAGAATGTCCTCTTGCACCACCCTGATAGGCTGACAGCACATTTGAACTCCTCCTCCTGCTCTATATCATACCTGTAGAGCTAATATATCACCAACAGCTTTAACATATCTGGTGTTCTTAAGTCTATGCATTTGGAACACTGAGGAGAATCATGGATCCCCCCCTTTTATGCATATCCTTCATTCTTATCACAGGTGAGATGGAATCTGACAAATGGAATGTAATCTGTTGTTTAGAAAATAGCTCTCCATGTGTATATGCTTTTAGGAAATACACCTTATGTTAGAGCCAAGTATTGAGTAAAGTGTTTGGTCAATATGTCAGTATGGAGTCTATGAGACCTCAGATGTGGAACTGCAAGAGTTTAACTTTAGTTGTGTAATTAATTGTTCATTGATTCTAAAAGCAATACAGATTAAAACATCTTTAACTTGAAACGTACAGGAATTTCTAAACACTGACCTTAGATTTATTTATTTTCAGTGGCGGGGGCCGTGGAACTGGATCAGGAGATCAGTCGAACTGTACCACTGGGGACACAGGCCTCAATACACTGCACATATGGAACAGGGTGTTACAGCCCCATCCACTGGTACCAGAAAAAGGAGGAAGAGAGCTTCAAAAGAATCCTGTACATACAAATAAGTGATGGAGCCAAGACAAATGATCCTGATTATAAGGATTATAAGGATTTCGAAGCAGAAAAAAAAGGAAATGAATTTATTTTAAAAATCCCTCAGGTAAAGTCCTTCCATAGAGCAGAATACTACTGTGCCTGTTGGGATTCAGCTTCACACAGTAAGAATTTGTGAGAACCGCCTGCACAAAAACTACAGCAGCAGGATGTGCTGATATGAAGCCACATTTCCACCAGGAGGAAAACAAAAAGATTCACATATTATATGAAACCTGAAAAGAACAGAATATTGCCACGTTTTGTGTCTAGAATGGTGAGGAATATATTTAAATTCCATCCACTTCAGTGACCCGATGTTGAGAATCCATTACAGTATTCTGCATTATAGACAAACATGATCTACGCTCTTCTCTCTTCTCTCGGTGTATTCAGGAGCATCACAATCTTTAAAAAAAAAAAAAAAAAAAATAAGATTAAGTACCAAAATGAGTAACAGGAATTTCAGCTCAACATTAATACACTTCTAATAACATAATGTGTCTATTCTCATGCTGGGATGATCCTGGCAGTATGAACTACTGTGAACATCCTTATAGAATATTAACAAGTGTCCGTGTATTGAATGATAAGGATTATAGACATTACTGACATTACTGTCTGCTTCATTAAGAGAACGGAGTAAAGACAAATGGAAAGACATTTACCTCATGAATTCCTCAGATGAAATCTTGTAATTTTGTAATGTATTATTGCTGCTCCTAGCACAGGAAGACTGACTTAGAATGTCCTCTTGCACCATCCTGATAGGCTGACAGCACATCTGAACTCCTCCTCCTGCTCTATATCATACCTGTAGCGCTAATATATCACCAACAGCTTTAACATATCTGGTGTTCTTAAGTCTATGCATTTGGAACCCTGAGGAGAATCATGGGTCCCCCCCTTTTATGCATATCCTTCTTTCTTATCACAGGTGAGATGGAATCTGACAAATGGAATGTAATCTGTTGTTTGGAAAATATCTCCCAGTGCGCATACGCTTTGAAGAAATAGAGTTAATATTAGAGCCAGGTGTGGTCAAAATGTCAGCATGGAGTCTATGCGACATAAGATGTGGAACTGCATGAGTTTTAGTTTAGTTGTGAATTTCATAGTTAACTGATTCTAAAAGCAATACAAATTTAAAAAAAATTAAACTGACATTTGATTTCTTTCTTTTCAGTGGTGGGAGCCGTGGAACTCGATCAGAAGATCAGTGTAACTGTAGGACTGGGGACACAGGCCTCAATTCACTGCACACATGGAACAGGGTGTTACAACTACATCCACTGGTACCAGAAGAAGGAGGAAGAGAGCTTCAAAAGAATCCTGTACATAGATATTGATAATGGAGCCAAGAAAAATGATCCTGATTATAAGGATTATAAGGATTTCGAAGCAGAAAAAAAAGGAAATGTATTTATTTTAAAAATCCCTCAGGTAAAGTCCTTCCATAGAGCAGTGTACTACTGTGCCTGTTGGGATTCACACAGTAAGAATTAGTGTAAACCGCCTGCACAAAAACTACAGCAGCAGGATGTGCTGATATAAAGCTACATTTCCACCTCAGAGAAAACAAAAAGATTCACATATTATATGTAACTTGAAAAGAACAGAATATTGCCACGTTTAGTGTCCAGAATGGTGAGGAATATATTTATCACCATCCGCTTCAGTGACCCCGATGTTGAGAATCCATTACAGTATTCTGCATCATAGACAAACATGATCTACTCTCTCTCTTCTCTCTGTGTATTCAGGAGCATCGCAATACTTTCCACCAAAAAATAAGACTTGTTCGTTTCCAAAATGTGTCTAAATGAAACTCAGTGTTCTACCCATGTCAGTCCAGATTTAAATATCTCAGGCAGCAAGCACCATAAAGCATTTATGCCCAAATGGACTAAACATTTATATGAGATAACTTAAAATCATTAAAAAAAAAATCTACTCTAGTTTGCCTGCGTGGAATAAAACAGGATAAGATTGTTCTGATTTGAGAGGCACAATACACAACAGAACCCTTTAGTGGATCATGTTGGATGTTTTGCGGTATGGCATATTACCTTTGCACCTGTCCTTACACAAGCAAAGCTTTAATCACACAGGGCCTTGTGCCTCAGCATCCAGCCCTCTTCAGACCCCAGACCAGTGCCTGCTGGTGCCTACATGGTCACCTCATGTAGTTTAACTGAATACCAAAATGAGTTACAGGAAATTCAGCTCAATATTAATACACTTTTAAAAAAACGTTATGTGTCCATTCTCATGCTGGGATGATCCTGGCAGTATGAACTACTGTGAACATCCTAATAGAATACAAACAAGTGTCTGTGTATTGAATGGTAAGGAATACTGACAATTACTGTCCGCTTCATAAAAAGAACGGAGCAAAGACAACTGGAAAGACATTTACCTCATGAATTCCTCAGATGAAATCTTGTCATTTTGCAATGTCTTATTGTTGCTCCTAGCACAGGATGACTGACTAAGAATGTCCTCTTGCACCACCCTGATAGGCTGACAGCACATTTGAACTCCTCCTCCTGCTCTATATCATACCTGTAGAGCTAATATATCACCAACAGCTTTAACATATCTGGTGTTCTTAAGTCTATGCATTTGGATCACTGAGGAGAATCATGGCTCCCCCCCTTTTATGCATATTCTTCATTCTTATCACAGGTGAGATGGAATCTGACAAATTAAATGGAATCTGTTTGTTTCGAAAATATCTCCCCATGCGCATACGCTTTTAAGAACTACAGCTTATGTTAGAGCCAAGTATTGAGTAAAGTGTGTGGTCAATATGTTAGTATGGAGTCTATGTGACCTAAGATGAGTAACTTAAGGAGGTTACATTTTGTTGTGAAAGTCATTGTTCACTGATTGTTAAAGAAATACAGTTTAAAACATCTTTGAGTTGAAACTTACAGGTATTTCTAAAAACTGACCTAAGATTGATTGATTTTCAGTGGCGGGGGCCGTGGAACTCGATCAGAAGATCAGTGTAACTGTACCACTGGGGACACAGGCCTCATTTCACTGCTCACATGGAAGAGGGTGTTACAGCCCAATCCACTGGTACCAGAAAAAGGAGGGAGAGAGCTTCAAAAGAATCCTGTACATAGATATGCATGATGGATCCAAGACAAATGATCCTGATTATAAGGATTATAAGGATTTCGAAGCAGAACAAAAAGGAAATGTATTTATTTTAAAAATCCCTCAGGTAAAGTCCTTCCATAGAGCAGAATACTACTGTGCCTGCTGGGGAGATTCACACAGTAAGAATTAGTGTGAACCGCCTGCACAAAAACTACAGCAGCAGGATGTGCTGATATAAAGCCACATTTCCACCAGGGGGAAAACCAAAAGATTCACATATTATATGTAACCTGAAAAGAACAGAATATTGCCACGTTTTTTGTCCAGAATGGTGAGGAATATATTAAAATACCATCCGCTTCAGTGACCCTGATGTTGAGAATCCATTACAGTATTCTGCATCATAGACAAACATGATCCACTCTCCCTCTTCTCTCTGTGCATTCAGGAGCATCATTATACTTTCCACAAAAATATAAGACTTGTTCATTTGTGAAATGTGTCTTAGTGAAATCTGTGTTCTACCCATGTCAGTCCAGCTTTAAATATCTCAGGCAGCAAACACTATAAAGCATTTATGCCCAAATGGACTAAACATTTCTATAAGAAAACTTTAAATAATAATAAAAAAAAAAAATCGAATCTACGTAGTTTGCCTGCATGGAATAGGATACGGTTTTTTAATTCTGACTTGAGAGGCACATTACACAACAGAACCCTTTAGTGGATCATGTTGGATGTTTTTGCGGGATGGCATATTACCTTTGCACCTGTCCTTACACAATTAAAGCTTTAATCACACAGGGCCTTGAGCCTCAGCATCCAGCCCACTTCAGACCCCAGACCAGTGCCTGCTGGTGCCTACATGCTCACCTCATGTAGTTTAACTGAATACCAAAATGAGTTACAGGAATTTCAGCTCAACATTAATACACTTCTAATAACATACTGTGTCCATTCTCATGCTGGGATGATCCTGGCAGTATGAACTACTGTAAACATCCTTATAGAATATTGACAAGTGTCCGTGTATTGAATGGTAAGAAATACAGACGTTACTTACAGTACTGTCTGCTTCATTAAGAGAACCAAGCAAAGACAAATGGAAAGACATTTACCTCATGAATCCCTCAGATGAAAGCTTGTCATTTTGTGATGTGTTATTGTTGCTCCTAGCACAGGAAGACTGACTAAGAATGTCCTCTTGCACCACCCTGATAGGCTGACAGCACATTTGAACTCCTCCTCCTGCTCTATATCATACCTGTAGAGCTAATATATCACCAACAGCTTTAACATATCTGGTGTTCTTAAGTCTATGCATTTGGAACACTGAGGAGAATCATGGGTCCCCCCCTTTTATGCATATTCTTCATTCTTATCACAGGTGAGATGGAATCTGACAAATGGAATGTAATCTGTTGTTTGGAAAGAAGCTAGCAAGTATTGAGTAAAGTGTGTGATCAATATGTCAGTATGGATTCTATGAGACCTCAGATGTGGAACTGCAAGGGTTTTAGTTTAGTTGTGAAATGCATTTTAGTTTAGTTGTGAAATGCATCACTGATTCTTAAAGCAATACAGATAGAAACATCTTTAAACTGAAACGCATAGGAATTTCTAAACACTGACCTTAGATTTCTTTCTTCTCAGTGGCGGGAGCCGTGGAACTCGATCAGAAGATCAGTGTTACTGTACCACTGGGGACACCAGCCTCAATTCACTGTACATATGGAACAGGATGTGGCAGCTACATCTACTGGTACCAGAAAAAGGAGGAAGAGAGCTTCAAAAGAATCCTGTACATAAAAATAAGTGATGGAGCCGTGACAAATGATCCTGATTATAAGGATTATAAGGACTTCAAAGCAGAAAAAAAAGGAAATGAATTTAATTTAAAACTCCCTGGGGTAAAGTCCTTCCATGCAGCAGTGTACTACTGTGCCTGCTGGTCCTCCCACAGTGAAAATAACGGTGAACATCCTGTGCAAAAACCCTGATAAGTTGACACGAAATTTCAATATTAAAACTGTAACTCCTCCTCCAAAAGAGTTACAGCTTCCACACATCTGAAAAGCTATAGTCTCTGGATGGGTCCTCTCCATGTGTCTGAAAGAGCTATAATCTGGATGATCTGGATGAGTATCTGGATGAGAGAAATAAAGACAAGAGTCTTTATTTAGTCCTATCTACAGAGGTGAGCTAGTATATTCCAAACTGCACAGTAGCCACAGGCTGCCTATTTGAATGCGCTATTGGAACCTTATTTCAGAGAATAACCGTGTTGAACCAGTATTTCTGTATGACACTCACGGAACAATGACAAACTAAATGAGTCAGTCTAGTTGCGTTTCACTGGTGGAAGGTTAAAGGCAAACACAGTGCAAAGTCTTTTCTGAAATGAAACCTGACCTTAAACTGTCCTTTGATAAGTTGACCTTGATTAGATTTCTGTCTTTTCAGTGGTGACTATAACATCCCCAACACTGAGGAATCTGGGCACACTGGGTTCAGTTAAGGAGTGGATTTCATTGTTGGAAAGATGTAAAAAAAAAAAAAAAAAAAAAAATAGAAAAATCCACACACCGACTTTAGATTTCTTTCTTTTCAGCGGTAGGGTCTGTGAAACATTAGTCTCACTGCATCACTGGTGCCACAGGTCACAGCAGACTACACATGTATACTACATTCACTGGTACCAGACTACACATGTGTACTACATTCACTGGTACCAGACTACATATGTATACTACATTCACTGGTACCACACAACACATGAATACTACATTCACTGGTATCAGACTACACATGAACTACATTCACTGGTACCAGACTACACATGAACTACATTCACTGGTACCAGACTACACATGTATACTACATTCACTGGTACCAGGCTACACATGTATACTACATTCACTGGTATCAGACTATGTATAGTACATTCACTGGTATCACAAAACACATTCACTGGTACAAGATAATATGAGGATATTAGGGAATGTTACATATTAGTATAAGGATGGAAACAATGATGAAATTAAAAAAAATGAAGGAGCTAAAATAATGGATGGAAATAACATGATGGAGCAAGAAATACTGAAAAAACTGTTTAAAAAAATAGGTCTAACCATCAAAATAAAGAAAAGTTAAAGAAGTTTTATGTTGCAAATGTTTTCTCAAGCACTTAAAATGTGATCAAATCCCCCACATCCATGAATAACTAGTAATAGTGTGTGCTATGTGTGCTGGTGAGGGAGAGAAGGACCTCCATTCCCATGGTAGGGATTGTACTACATCCATCCACTTAATATATAAAAATGAAGTGTCCTCTCATTCAGCACTACAACACTGTTCTTGCTGCAATAGACAGTATGACAGCAAGACGTACAGTTTACAAATCGTGCCAAAGCAGGTGGGCAGGATGTGTTAATATGAAACCATAACTCCTCCGCACAAATAAGGTGCCACATCTTTCTTCACTTTCATGTCTTCGTCTTTGTGTTCCAGACAAGGACATGAAAGCAAAGCCATGGGTCCACAACTTGCTTTTGTCAGTGTTGTCTTACACACAGGTATGAGAAATGATGCATTTTTCTGAACTGAAACAGATAGACATTTTTAACACACACATTCTTTTCTCTCTTTCGTTTAGTCCAAGGGATTGTGCTGCTCCATCCGATGATCTATGTGGTTGAATCTTTTGGGAAACAAGCTTCAATTGACTGCACGTACAAAACCGGGTGCTGGGGTTACATCCAATGGTACCAGAAAAGGGAGGGAGCTGGCATTAAGAGAATCTGGTACCGGAAAAAAGCAAATGATCCCGACCATGAGTTCCAGTCAGAGAAAAATGGAAACTCTTTCACTTTAAAAATCCCTCATATTTCATCCAATCATGCAGCGGTGTACTACTGTGCCTGCTGGACCTCCCACAGTCAGAGTTACAGGGAAGACATTGTGCAAAAACCCTGGTGTTTGGCGAGGGAAGTGTTTGAGAATGAGAACAGAGAAATGTCTCCTTTTGATTTCAAGCCCAATCCTGTAAATGAGGCCAGCAGAGTCTTTAAGTCTTTGGAAAATGCTAGACCATTAGCATTCAGCTGTTTAATGACACGCACATTTGAGTTCACTGGTACAAAAGCGAAACACAGTCAAATGAAAAGCGGAAATAATAGAGTTGGCTTTGTAAACGTTCCCTTGTCTTGATGTTTAGCTTCCATGTGGAAAGACATATTGAGGTACTTCAGTTTCCTAAGTTTTGCAAAGACGGAAGAAGTTATTTATTTTATTCTTGTCACATGCTAACAGAAAAGCTCAAAACCAGGTGCACATGTGCAGCTCTTGTTATCATACAGAGGGCGCCAGAGCTCAATGAGCGACAAGAAGACGCTTCAAGTTAGAACTTCGTTTTACTGCAGCTTCTTGATGATCGACTGCTTATTCAACCTGCAAAAAAAGAATGGCTTAATTCGGTATGAACCACAATTCAAGTTCAAGTTGAAGTTTATTTATATAGCACATTTCATATTTTATACATGTATATACATGAAATAAAATTAATAAAATAAAAATGAAAACATTAAAATTAAGTGTTAAAAAAGACCTATAGTCATGAATAGGCTAAAGAAAATAAAAAAGTTTTAATCCCCTTTTTAAAAGAGAGCATGACCTGAACTCCAGAGGTAGGCTTTTCCAGAGGGTTGGGTCACAGTAACTAAAGGCACCGTGTGCAGCATTGGTGTTTATTCTTGGGGTCGTGAGAAGACATTTATTGGAGGACCTTAGGCAACGCTGGATCATAAAAAGAAATCAAATCGGAAATATATGGTGGGGCAAGGCCGTTTAGTGATTTATAGACAAGAAGGAGTATTTTAAACTAAATTCTTTGTTGTACAGCGATTCAGTGAAGTGATTTTAAAAAACAGGGGTGATATGATTGAATTTTGAAGTTCTAGTGACTATTCTAGCAGCTGCATTTTGTATCATATTTCATCATAAGGATGCGGGCAACCACCTTGAAAAGAACTTGACAGCAACTTCAAGCAAGTCATTAGGATTCATTACATTTTTTAAACAGTTTTGAAAATTGGGCAATCAAAAGTGAGCACATTCCCAATGAGCTTTTCAGAGACTGGAGCCTGAATCCCAGGGACGTGCAGTGAGGTTCGGAGCTGGTGAGGCACGGAAACCGGAAGTGATTACGTCATTTTGAGCTCTAGTTTAAACTATATATATAATGTATATATACATGTATATGGTTTTAAAATTGTCATCTGATCAGAACTGAAAAAACGTTGTTTTATTGTCTAATACCATTATTTTCAAACGATTGTTTTTTTATTGTATTATGATGAGTTATTAATAAGATATTAATAGTTGCAAGCTAGTGTATGTAGCCCTCCCACCAATGATATGGCTCATTTCATTTTGTCTGGAGAAAATATAACTACGGTGGTGGGATGCTAATTTAAATGACCATTTAACCAACTCGGACAGCATCGAAAAAACAATTCCATATTTATTTACACAACATATTAACATGTAAACAGTTAAACACCGCATACATAGCACACAATACCAAAATGTTCTACTGGCCAGTATAATTTAAAGTTGGTGCACTTTCGTTGGAGCTCATAACCGTCAATTTGAGGTGAAACAAAATGAATCCACTCACGATTATCAGTATAGATCAGTGGAAATCCGTTGTCCTCTTCTTGAGTGAATGCAGTCAGTGGCTAGTTTAGCTCAGGATTAGCACCTACCTAGTCTGCTCACAACTTCAAGGCAACTTTCCTGCATCAACAGCCTTTAGCTTCTTTAGGTTCGTGTTGCGCATGAATATGTAGTCCCGTTGGGAAACGTGAAATACTCCAATGCAAATGTGTAATACTACTGTGTTAACTTAAAATACTTAAACGTTCTTAGTTAATTCAACATGCCTCAGGTTAGCAATGCAATCTTCCATTTTCGCTGTCAAACTCAAGTAGAGAAGTGAAGAAGAAAATCCAACGTCAGATTATATACCCAACAAGTGCCCTCTCGCTCGCCACCCTTCTTGAATCCGTGGTAGTGCGTGCCTCCCTTGCAATATTTTTCAATGCGTTTTCAGCTCAACTCAAAAGGTTCTACGCTTGCGCACGCATGCGTAACACCCAGTTTGGAGTGATTTCGCAATCCTAGGGGAGGCACTGCCTACCCTGCCCATAGACTGCAATGCATCTGCCTCCCTTGACCGCACGTCCAATGTTCATTGGCTGATCACTGGGAACCGGAAATGCTCAAATTCAGCGATTTTGATAATAAAAATGCTCGAAATGATCGGAATCATGCAGAAATGACACTCGTAACACAGATAACTAGAGAAATATGAGTATTTATAATACATAAATATATATGATTATTATACAAAAAAAAAATATTTTTTTTTAATATTTTTTTTTTTTACTTTTCAAAATGACAGGTGAGGCTCTGCCTCCCCTGCCTCCTATGACTGCACGTCCCTGCTGAATCCTGAAAAAGCATGTGTTGACAACAACAGTCTTTACATGGGGACACCTTGGGCAAAAGCTACCTCTAAAAGCAAGGCCCCCTCTGCATAATAATAATAATAATAATAATAATTCATTTTATTTTTAACGCACTTTTCATTCCAAGGAATCTCAGAGTGCCTACAGACAGTACAAGTAGAATGAAAGGAAAAGAAGAAATTCTCACACTGCCGGTTTACAATCAACACTATTTACCAGCACCTGCACAGAATGGCAAGGAATGCCATATGTTTCTAGTTATAGTTTACAGTTTAAGTATGTTACATTAGGTGAAGCAGCGTAGTATGACAATAGCAAGGAGTCAACAAGTGGCAAGTACAATAGTTTGAGTGCTTCAGATCAATTGCACAGACCTGTGGTTGTGAGAAGAGAGAACGTCAGCCTGTAATACGGGAGGACTACGGGAGGATCAGCCTGGGCCTGTAGCTGCATCATCGCAGAATGGTGTTTGTTGTCCAGCACATCATTACGAGAGCATGTCAGAACTGTGTCAATGGAATTACAACAGGCAAGCATCATAAAAAAGTAACAGTTAAACAGTCCACTAAAGTTTCCACTAAATAATATCCAGTGAATTCTACTCTCTTTTATTTAACGACAGGATTTGCCGAACAGGTCTAAGAAAAAACCTTCTCCAAAATGAATTTAGTTCCTCTCAATCTTTCTGACCATTGCATGATTCAGGCAGTGTTAGACACTCTCTTGTGATGGATACAGCTGGGGTGGGCGGAACAATCATACCTCCCCTCATTTTTGTGTTCAACAGAAGCACAGATCGTTTCCCCAACTACCACCACAACCAGCACACAGGAGAGTTCATTTGAAAAAGATGTCCGAGCTCTGGGTCATCTGGGTTCTGGTCTTTTTTGGTACCTTTTCACATCAAACATAACATTGTGCTCCTTGTCATTCCCGCATGTTCGTCTCAATAACAGTAGTCATTTTTGTGCTCCATTTTTATCAGGCTTCACATCAGGACAAGTGACGCATCCAAAGATCTGGACTTTGGCTAGAACTGGAAGAACTGCACGGATAGAGTGTGTGGTTGATGGTTCTGCCTCTCTAAGCTCTACTGCCTTGCACTGGTACAAATGGAAAGAAGGTGAAGCTCCCACACGACTCCTCCATTTCCCCGCTGGCACCAACAGTGCCCAGAAAGAGGAAGGCATGTCAGGCTCAAAAATCACCGCGGACAAAAATGGGCAAAGGTCAACTCTCACCATCTCCGCTTCAAACGCCGCTGACAGAGCCAACTACTGCTGTGCGGTGTGGAGTGTGGATGGCACAGTGCTGAGTTTCAAAGGAAGCTCAGACAAAATCTGCCACTGTAGCATAATGTGGTGACATTAGGTGCGCGCTGCACTGGGGGGGGGCTTAGAAAACCAACGATTTGTTTTACCTCAAAACACCTTAATTAAAGGCACAGTCCACGATGTTGTCTAAATTGATGAACTTGATGAGTTTAGCAGCCACCCCTCCTTTCCATTGTTATGTTGACTGACTGGAATATACAATGGCTGGGTTCAAACCACTTTGTTTGTTTCCCATTGACAGAGCCGGGGCTGTGCAGGAGCACCATTTCTTTTGAGTGTACAGAGAACGGAGAGTAAGAGGGCCATTAGGAGCCATTTGATGAATTTGCCAAAAAAGTCTCCTTTCCCTCTGAGGATTCCAAGGTTTACACTACTTGTATGGGCAACCTTGGAGGCAAAATGCAAAAGTCGCCAGATCTTTGAGAGAAAGTGAGAAAGTCTCTAAATTGGCAACAATCCTTCTTTGTGTTATGTCCTAGCCCTTCACTCTTGAGTTTGGGGGAAGGTCAATGTAAAATTCAATGTTGTGTAGAAAAGAAATATTTATTCAATAAACATATTTTGTTTAAGATCACCTCGTAAGAGGCCAACATAAATGTGGTAGGATGCATAGTATAGAGTCACATTAGACGATAAATGCATAAATTCATTATAGGTGCCACATGTATTGCTTTTGTTTTTTCTTCATATTTTTCTACATGGAATGCCTGTGGCGTTTTTCATTACATTTGATGGTGATGGTCAAAAACAACAACTAAATTCAAAATATTTTGAAATGTGGCATGGACAATATGGCCACTGTTGAGGGCATATGAATATGGGCCATATTTTCAACCATTCTGGCTGAAATTGCTTTCGATGCGGTGGCTTTGTGTCTGATGTTTTGCAAAGGGCACATTTATACAAAATCGGCAAACGTTGCGTGGTTTGAAAATATATTATTTTGTATATGGTTGAAAAGTTCTATGGCAGGTTGTAAGTGTCAGATGAATTATACCTTTTGAGCCTAGTTGTTGATGTTTTTTTTCAGTATTAAAATATACTGAGACAGAGTCAAAGTTGAAGTGTAGGGAACAGAGAATGAAACGCAGACGTTGCAAAACATGATTCAGTACCATGGACAGAGAACACAATGCAAAAAATAAATATTGTCGAGAAACAATGCCAGCCTAATTCTATAATGAGTTTAGGGGTTTTCTAAAATGTCACTGGACGTTTGCTTCACTAGTTTCATTAGAGGTAAGAACTAAATGACACGTGGAACGTCTTATTCTTTGGTATGTCTCAGTTGAGTTGTACATTTTAGTATACTCGGTTGACTGTGCATCCAAGAACGACGCTCACACAGTTTGCAGTCTTCTTGTTCGGTAAACATTATTCAGTATTTCACTCATTTCCCTAATCATGGTACTTCTTTTCCCTTTTTTAATCAGGATTCACATGCGAGCAAGTCATCAAGCAGGAAAAAAAAATCTGCAGATGCGATATAAGTGAAGGTTTGGAACGGAAACTGCTTTGCATTATGGCACTTCCCGGATGTTGTCTACAGTTTCACCCTCACAGTATGCTGAGGAACATGCCTCTTTGCAGCTGATGAACGCACTTCTGCCTTTACGTCGGACCCACAGTCTTGGTACATAGGCCTAGATCTCCCACAGCTACTGCTGTAATACACAGTAGAATCAATATGAATCGGGTTAATGAGCAATTCATATTCTCCAGTGCAGCAAAATTACTTACATAGAACCAGTTCAAGATCCTCTGGAGCTGGTTGTTCCACAATATATAGCGAAATCGCCAAGATTAATAATTATGAAAGACACTTCTTAACATACAACAAGAGAAGAATGATACATGCATCAAATGTTTTTCTCAGTGCATGATGCAAACAGCTCTCCAGTTATTGTGCTTAAGTGATTCAGTGTGGGAGTAACAAAAGTGTTTGGATCAGGCACCCGGCTCTATGTTACAGGTATGAAACATAAAAGTTGTGTTAATAGATAAAGTAGTCTGTACAACATTTAGTTAGGCATTGTTAAAATTGGCTGTGGCTATATGTTTTTAAAAGGGGGAATAATGATGGTAATAGCCAAAAGTGCACGTTACTAAGTATCACACAGATTGTTTGTCTTGAGTTTGTAGCAGCTAACCTATTTTTTTGTACCATATTAAAACACACTATTGGTTGAACAAATGCTGAATAGCCACAAAACAACATTTCAGGGTTTGGCGACAACAAAGGTATTTCATTTGGGAAAACAATCAAATGTTTAATTTGCTATAAAGATGATTGAGTTATTGTGGTTGAGTGCTTCACTGTGGGAGACCGAAAAGTCTTTGGATCAGGCACAAGACTTTATGTATCAGGTGAGAAACATATATAAATCACATTGACCATAGGATACTTTATGTGACAAGTTAGAAATATATAGAAATCACATTGACCATATAGGATACTTTATGTGACAGGTTAGAAATATATAGAAATCACATTGACCATAGGATACCTGACAAATGTGACAGGAGCTTTTTTATTTGTTATATTGGAAAATGTGATCATGGATAAATATTCAAGAGACACAAGATAGTTAACGCAGTGCACAGCGGTATTTGTATTTCATGTAATGACTGTGTGCTTCACGGGGGTATATTAAACGCTTTGGGCCAGGAACCAGACTGTTTGTCACTGGTAAGATCTTAAACATGTCATTTCAGTTATTTTAACAGTTACTCAGGTATAGTCTAAATGTGCAAATTGTTAGGAATTCTTTACATAATGTGAATCAGTTTTTTGATGAACAAAGTTTGAGGTAATGAAGGAAATATTAAATAAGAAATGTGTAAATGTTTTATATAAAAAAATGTATTATATAAACATGTACACTATACAGACAGATATACATATTCATGTGAGTTTGGTAGAAGGATACATGTTTTAATTTTTACTGTTTAGATTTTTTAGGTTATTTATGCTGTGTCATTGACTTAATTAATATAAGTGTGAAATTACTAAGTGACCATAAACGATTAAACCTATTACCATGTAGTACCCTGATATATGGTACCACAAATTAGATAAAATGCAAGAAATTGGAATATTTTCATGACTAGTAAGAAATGGACGATCAAAATAAGTAATATTTTAATGCAGAGCACTATTTGTCTTGGAGTCAATGACTGTGTGCATCTGTTTGGATTAAACGTTTTGGGAGAGGTACCAGATTATTTGTCACTGGTAAGAAGTCAGACCATTTTCTACTAAGTTTTAATATGGACCAATGCTGCCAGTTTGTTCAGTGTAACCAAATTCTTTCCATTACAAATTCTGGGACGACAGATGAGGAAACACTAGCGCTAAAATCTTTAAAGTGTAAAATGTTGATATGCCTGTGCTTGTATGTGTGTATTGTTATGTGTTCATAGTGCAGTTATCTTTACTGTCTGAACTTCAGGTACTGAAGAATACAACGAACCAACAATTCTGTCCCTGATGTTCTGTTTTCGTTTTACATCATTTATTTGGATGTGTACTGTACTTTGCTTCCCAAAAATGAGCTGCTGTTTGTCTTACATCCTCAGAGGAAGCTGTCCGTCAACCTACAGTGAGCGTCTACTCCAGCACCAAATCTCAGAAAGAGAACACCTTTCTGTGCCATGCCAGTAATATGTTCCCAGAACTGGTCAGATTCCACTGGAAAGTGCACAAAGCTGGAAAGTGGGAAAACGTGGCGAATAGCGACCGCGAGGTGCTGGAGACCAGCTTCTCAGACAAGACGAACACCAGCATCATGATTATTGACAAGCAGAAGGCCGGCGGCAACCGATACGCCTGCTCCTACACACACGAAGCCCTCAGGGAAGGAAAAGAGAGCCAGCCTCTGGAGATAGATGGAAAGAAAGGTACCACTCTTCTGTTCACTACTCTGGCCAGCGTAGGAATTAATGTTATAGTTCTGCTGTTTGAAGTCTTTATCAAACCTGCTGTTTCTAAATAGGATGAGTTCGAGAAAATGACGTAAAAACAAACCTGCTTTTCACCTGGCTTGTCTCTTTTTTTTATACAACATTTAACATTTAATTTTATACTATTTAACTATTAAATGATGTATTATATTTTAATTGTATATCATTCCTATTATTGGAATGTATGTTCAATTATTTTAATGTAAGTACATACTGTGAACTCAGGAGGACAAACTGAGCCGGTGAAACCTCCAGTGCCACAAGAAAAAACCTCCAATGCCACAGTCTGCCAAACACCCAACGACACAGCTCTCTCCACGCTACACCAACCAGATGGTAACTACTGGAAACTACTTTTCTAACTTTTATAACAATTCACAATTGGAGATATACTTTTATTAAATAAACATTCATAAAAATGTACTGCTATTAATATTCCCTTTTAGAAAATTAGAAAATAGAATGTGATCCTGTCATGATGTGTTTATTTAAGTGTTTGAAATGGCTATTTTTTTCTGCTCTGACAGAGTACTTTGGAGCTGCACGCAGTCTGTATCTGGCAACATGGGTGTACACCCTTATGATATTTAAAAGCACGGTGTACTTCTGCGCCATCTCCTACTTCATTTTCACAAAGAACATGAGAAGCAAGCGCTCCCTCAACCGTAGAGCTCCCTGATACAGCGTGCTGTGGGGCTGGGTGATGTGCTTATTCAACATGCCATTCTTTGTGACGCTTGTGCCAGGTCAAACTTGGGCGCCAATCTGATTCTCTCTTTTTAGCAAAAACTATTCTCAAAATGTCTCAATACATATCAGTATCTACAGTATGCACAATTTGTCCTCTTTAGTTTCCACCTATGTTGTTTTTTGTTTGTTTGTTGTGCTTGATTACTTTGTTATGTTTTGAGATGCATGACTTTTTTTTGTTGACCACTTTGTTCTTTCCCTTATACCCATTAAGGACTAAGTGGAGCTTGTATAATGGGATTTTATTTTATTTTATCTTATATTATTTTTGATATATTGTCAATGTTATGTTTGATATAGACGTTAATGCCTTTTTTCACTCTGGCAGGGGGATTGCCAATGGAAACTAACCTTTTGGCTATAATTGGTGCATTTACATTTTAATGTTCATGAATGTACACTGTCCCTCTTGATCAAATAAATACATTATTTGATTGATTGATTGACATAGCAACTTAACGCTGATTTTGTCCTGCTGTATTTTATTATTGTCTTATCTATAATTTAAGATATACTGTGAATTTTTTCTATGTCAACTTCTATTTTAATTTCCCAATCATAGTTTTTTTAGAAACAAATTATTCTTGAGCTATGTACTTTTATTACCATAGCAAAGCATAATGATTAGGCAATATAAGATTACATTAAACTGGTTTACAAATTGTACAAATGATTTAATCACCTGGGTATAACTAGTATGTAATTGTAATGTTAACTATAAAATGCTGAGTTATTCATTCAGATGATCAGAGGTATTGTGTTTCAATATCAGCACATTTTCAATACTCGACATTGCTAATTTCCTTTAATATAATTTTGAAACAAACACTGGTTATTAACAACCAGTTAAAAATACTGCAGGCATTAATGATAGAAAACAAATGTACAGTAGACTGCAGTATTACAACTTTGACTGTTCAAAATGGATTGTGGGTACTGTGTTTTTTAAATAAATAAATATTTGTATGCGCATTTCCAAATAAATAATTCTTTAAAGACCATTTCCTTCATTTTGTTGTATTGTATAAACACGAATTGGCTTTTTATATTTCTTGACCATGTATTTGGACTAGTCAAAAGCCATGGATAGCTTTTACCATACCCCCAAAAAAGAATATTACAATTCTAAAAATATTCAGATCAAATATTTCTGGACTAAAAGTGAGACACACACACATGATGTACATTAATATTATGTGAGTGAGAATCCATTAAAACTTAATAAATCATTAACTAAATTATTCTCCTTAATCCCCTTATCAAGCAGCCAATTCAGTGCATGCATCTGAATACAGTACGAAGCCATTTACACACAGCCACAGCCAGTATTTCAAGTATTCAGGAGAGTATTAATAGACTGGCACTAGATCAGACAGCTAATGTTTGCAAGATTTCATGATTATTCCCCCATATTCAGCCCTGGTATTAAAATAGGGGAGATCACTTGTTCTTGTTCTTTCTTCATATCAAAACACCTGAATGCCTGATTTGTCGTTAAGCATAGGAAAGTATTTTCAGTGACCTTACAGTAGCCATTTGTTTTACTTCATTATGATGTAATCCTAACTGAAAGAGCATTTACAAGTTCTCAACTTAATTCAATTTTTTGTATTAAAATTTATAATGCCTTGATTATAAAGTAATTTCCTAAAATTATAAATAATACATTCAAGATTCTGCTCAATTTCAGCACTGAATTAAACAAATTAAAATGTACGACTTGTAGGCACAAGGTTCAGAGACTGTTTTAGACTTATGCAATTGTACATAAATTGCACAGTGCATTTGTCTTATCAGATTAATTCATCTACATAAACTGTGGTACAACAAATGAACACAGAGCTTTTGAAAGTGCAGCAGCTCCACAGGCGCTGTGGTAGGAACATGCGGTTAATGTGTTTATAATGATGCTAAGCCAGCACTTACTGGAAAAAGTGCAGCAGTTTAACCACAGCGTGATGGCATTCATGCTTATGAGATGGTGGAGGTTGTTTTTGTTAGGCTGCCTTGCATCTGCACTGTTATTTGTGGGTAAGGTGGTCAACGCAAGAGTGCATCACCTACAAAAGCGAAACATAAATGCCTGATTTGACTTGATCTCAGCCCCTCACCCAAAACTGAATAACAGACAAAAAGCATACGTTGGAAAGAAATCTATCATTTTTTATATCAGTTCTTCCCCTCTCAGCCAACTACACAGCAAACACCTGTATTCCCGTGAGTGGGGAGCAGATTACAGAATTCTGTGGGTACGGAAATGTTTAAAGACTTCTGAACTGACGTATTAACTTCATTATTTGCTTTACCTGTTATATCTACCATACTTCTACCATAACTGAAGTATTATTCTATGATATGCACAGTTCCTTGCATGGTGCAATGGAGCAAAAACACAACCAATAACCACATTTTTGTTAAAATAATCAACAGTATATTTATTGTGGCAAATAAAAATGACGAAATATGTTTCATTTCGAAAGGTGGTAATGCGTCACAAGTGCTTGTTTTTCCTGCACACAGTGCATGAGCCCTCATTAGCAGCTGTGGCTACCGGGAGAGCAGCCGGTTCTGGGCCAGACGAGGACCGGATGCGGGCCCAGTGTGGCCCGGCACAGAATGGTGCCGGACGCCGTTCTTAAGCAAGCTCCTCTCTGCGTGGTGTCATCATCTCGGGCCAGAGCACAGAGCACACAATGTCCGCCCGCACATAAAAACAAACTAACTACAGATTACATGTTCATGCATAAAAATACATCACTTCATACGTTAAGAGCATATTGTTGGGTGTCCAGTCAGGTGAGCCCTTCATTGTGTACAGACCTCTGTGTGAGTACATGCGAGGTCCTTCACCAGGACTTGAACGCGTGCATAAAACACAGATGACACAAGAGCACCTTTTCTGGGCCTTGGCCTCATCTGCCGGCCATGCGATGATCAAACATTGGGATCACATGTTATTGGATGGATGCTGTACTGTACATTACTGTGAATATTGCACACTGTACTGTTCATTACTGTGAATATGACATACCTTCCTAAAGCCATCAAGATGCAAAGTTTCAGTCACATTTTGACACATACTCAGGGGAGTGCTGCAGGTCTTTTTTTCAGAGTCTTTCTGCAGTGAAGACATTGGGAGCTGTGACTATGTGTGGAGGGTACAGGGCAGAGCATAGCAGAGCATATCGTACAGGCACAGAGCGGACCCAGAATCCTTCATTCCCAAACCGTAAGGATCCTCAGCCTCCTCAACATCCAGGCTTTGTTCACGTGGGAGATGGCACAGACAAGAAAAAAAAAGTTTAAAAACGGTCTGACAAGCATTTCAGTTAAAATGTCTCTGGCAAAAGGCACTGCACTTCACCAGTCTGTTCTGTGAAATGAAATGAGTGGACCAGGGGTTGAAAAAGAAAATGGTGGCGGGCTCCCCTCCCATCCTCTGGCTCAGACAGGATTGGTGGGAAGAGTGGAAACCATGAGGGTTTGCTGAGCTTCGGTGATGGGGGTGGGGGGTTGTCAGACAACAGTATGGTGACCCCAGCATGTGTTTACGCCACATGGCTGTGAGAAGAGGGTTCCTGCAACAGCACAAAGAGCAGCGGTGAGAATGTGCTATGCTATGCTATGCTATGCTATGCTATGCTATGCTATGCTATGCTATGCTATGCTATGCTATGCTATGCTATGCTATGCTATGTGTCTGCACGCAGCTATGAGCTATGAGCTATGAGGCAGCACTACAGTAAAGACAAACTGGAACACATGTCCCCAGCAACAACACAATGCAAAAATATTAAGAATATTATGTCATTTTTAACTATTTACTATTGATTATTAATAACTATTAGGGGCGGTTTTTAAAATTAAACACATTAAAGACATACCCTGGATTATACAAGATTAGAATTAAAAAAAATTCAGGTTGCACACTTTTTTTAAATTAAACTGATTAAATGAGGGTAAATAAAAACTAGGGCAAATACAAGTTTAAACAGTTGATTCTTAGGCCCCCACTCTAGTCAGGGAAAGTAACAAGAATTCAGATTCAGTGTAGTTCTTTTTTTTAACTGGCTATGAATGACATAAAAATGTCTTATTTTATTTTTACATAACACATTAAGAATTAAGTCTTAATTCACAGGTGTAAACATGGTTTTTGCATTTTACATTTGGGGATATACAATACACGTCTACATCCTTCCTGGAAAGATCTGAAATATAATATTCAGTATGTCGAGTTTGCCTTAAGATAAGTTTGATTGTTTTAATAAGATTGACTCCATAGCTTTCACAAAGTATATTTAGAAAATACTTAATTTCTCCAAATTCAGACTCAAAACTAATATAATGCAATACTTTCAAACCAAATGTACATGAGGACACTGGTATTAAGTACATTACCTGTTAGATAATGGGCTTCTCAGGGTCATATTTATCCTCATCCAATAACTCCTCATCAGAATCTGAAAATAAATAAATACAAAAATATTGGTTGGAACTCAAATCCTCAACAGAGGGGCCATGTGTCACTATTGTATTAATAGAGTGAGATTACTGTCATATATTAATAGAGTGAGATTACTGTCATATATTAATAGAGTGAGATTAATGTCATATATTAATAGAGTGAGATTAATGTAATATATTAATAGAGTGAGATTACTGTCATATATTAATAGAGTGATATTAATGTAATATATTAATAGAGTGAGATTAATGGAATATATTAATAGAGTGAGATTAATGTAATATATTAATAGAGTGAGATTAATGTAATATATCAATCAGAGGCGGATCTTCCATTAGGCAAACCTAGGCAAGTGCCTAGGGCCCCAACCAAATCTGTCTTTATTAGGGGCCCCCAAATCTGACCCCCCCAGCCATTACTTATGTAAAGTAAAAAAAAAGAAACACATTTCTAGTAGAAAAAAATAACAAAAATTTCAACATAACGCCGAACTAATGCCTAAATAATAATTTTCCAGCACACATGCTCCCCTCCATTGTGCATTGGACTAGTCCAGAATATGATCACGTAGTAACGCACGCAGCGCGAAATAACGTTACTTCAAACCAAAGCAGAGGGATCCCTAGAAAGGTTGACCCTGTTGCAAAGCAATAAACCTCCAGAACAATAGGTAATTTGCTTGGCAGATAGAAAACAGTTTCCCTAACAGAAAGTCTGAAGCTTGAAGTTATTTTCAAACCTTTACTTGGGTAGCACTGTAAAACTGAGCAGACATGCAGAATACATTTTAGTAATCTCATCTCGTAACATTCGTTTCACATAGCATTGCGTGTTTAAACTGTGATAGAAAATACGTTAGCTTAATACTAACGTATAGGGGAAATTACAGAGACTGCGCTAGGTATTAGCATCAATTAATTCACGTTAATGTTTTTGTATATGAGCCTGACATTTGCTCGGCAGATAGATAACAGGTTCTGTAACAGATACACTGCCGAAATTGACGGCACGAACGACTGGAAAAATGTATCAGCCTTCCTAAAAGAACACGAGAAGTCTGCTGATCACCTCGCAAATATGGCTGTTTGGCGAACGCTTCAGCAACGGCTCCAAACAGGTAAAGTCATAGATCATGTAAATCAAGAGCTGTTTGTGAACGAAGTAAACAAATGGAGAGAGATCTTGAA
The DNA here is from genome assembly GCF_963457725.1 of Sprattus sprattus. Classification (NCBI taxonomy): domain Eukaryota; kingdom Metazoa; phylum Chordata; class Actinopteri; order Clupeiformes; family Clupeidae; genus Sprattus; species Sprattus sprattus. Next base: position 19,133,731 of record NC_137918.1, on the reverse strand, counting down.
AACGTCTGATCGCCATTATTATACACTTGGCCGAGCGCAACTTAGCTTGTCACTCACTCACTCACTCACTCACACTGAACCACTGCTTTGCCTGTCTCTCACTCACACACACAGCCACTGTTATTCCTGTCCACACACAAAATCTTTTCATTGGTCCTGTTTAAATGTAGATGGTGGTTTTCATAGACTCATATCCATTTTGTATTTTAGTTCTGTTAAGTGCAAGATCATTTTGTATCTCTGGCAGAGAATGGAAATTCTAATCTTTCTCTCTCTCTCTCTCTCGTTTGATCTGAGTAATAAACATGTAATTTTGGCAAAGGCTGGAGAAATCTGAAACTGATTTTACTGTGGAGAGTTGAGTGGCAGTGCACTATGGGTTTATTGCGATTCTAAGAGTATTGGGAAGGTTATTTGTTTTGTGTACGTGTTTCAAAAATGAGGGCCCCATGTCTATATTTTGCCTAGGGCCCCAAAATGGCTAGATCCGCCCCTGATATCAATAGAGTGAGATTAATGTAATATATTAATAGAGTGAGATTAATGTAATATATTAATAGAGTGCGATTAATGTAATATATTAATAGAGTGAGATTACTGTCATATATTAATAAAGTGAGATTACTGTCATATATTAATAGAGTGAGATTACTGTAATATATTAATAGAGTGAGATTACTGTAATATATTAATAGAGTGAGATTAATGTAATATATTAATAGAATGAGATTAATGTCATATATTAATAGAGTGAGATTAATGTCATATATTAATAGAGTGAGATTACTATCATATATTAATAGAGTGAGATTACTGTAATATATTAATAGAGTGAGATTAATGTAATATATTAATAGAGTGAGATTAATGTAATATATTTACAGAGACTCATTATGAATATATGCGCCTCAAGAATTAGAACATGAGAGGGGTTTTTCCAAGAAGCCGTGTGGGCTACAGGAAACCTTTATTTTCTCTGAACTGAGCAACAGATAGATAAATATCATGAGAGATGACTGCACCTGCACTCCACCTATAAAAGAAACCATATTAACTGTACCAGAGAATCTGGCAGCAAGTCAGGGAACTTGGCCAAAAGAACTAACGGTAAAGAATAAACAAGATACACTAATTAAAGTATCGAAAGAGAAGAGCCCTTCCAGGCTAATTATGGCAGCAAATGACTCAATGACAGAAGTAGTTGACGGAGTATAAGAAGAACATTGAAATGCAGCTGCAAATCAAAATGCAGTCTTCCACAACAATATCATCTCTCATTGAATATACACAACAAATTAATTTAAGACAAACCATACAACAAAATAACTTTAGTTTGTCTTGAACACTAAACAGGTGTAACCTGACATGGAAACTAAAGTGCTGAGATGAATTTGTTATAATTCAGAAATATTAGATGGTTAGTTTTTACTCTAACCTTTAAACTTGAACACGCATGTCCAATATCTGGACTGCCTGCTTGTAATATGAATAATAATTGTATAATAATAATATGTAAATATATAGATAAATATAAAACAAATATAAATAAAATTGAATTGAACTGGAATGTACTGCCAATTTGAAAGGGTACACGGGCTTAGTTAGGCTATAATGGCCAACTGCTGTTATGTTCATAGCTGAACGTGGGATTTTCACAGTATGGCTTTTGTAAAAACTACACCAGATTTTACGATAAATGCTGGGAATTTTCTAGAAGTCTGGTGTAGGTAGTTCAACTTCCAGAACATAAATACAATTAAAACACACTTAACACACTCTTTGAAATGGACAAGCTTATGCTTCAATCTGAAGGAAATAATAAGGGCCTATAATCTATTGTGTTCCTTCTCTGAAAAGTAATAATAGGTAAAAGTAATACTCTGAAAAGTAATAACAAGGGTTTAGGCTTTCCCAGTTTCCTAATTGAGCATCTTTCTCATCCGTGCCCAATGGAGCTCACCTGCCACAGACTCCGGAGGTGAGTAGAACTGGCCATCAGACATGGGGCCCATAGGGGGGCGCATGAGGGGGGCCCTCTCGGCAGCATCCAGCGCACACAGATACCCTGCAGGAGGGGGTCACCACAACATCAGAACACTTGCTACCGCCACATCTTTTCACTGTGTAAGTATTAAAGGTCATTCAGGGGAAAGACTGTTGGTATTTGTGCTCAACAGTCAATTAAATTAACACCCATGCCTTCAGTCCTCCTGAAGCAACACACTGATTTGATGGAACAGTGTATGGCTCGGTTCAAGTTGAATTTGACAGAAAGTGTATTGGATTCGAATCACAGACCTCACCTGGCATGGCCATTTTTATTAATAATTACTTAAATGAAATGAAATGAAATTGCTGAATGACAAAAATATGATGGTGATATTGGTTACTTTATTTAATGTGTTCACTATATAAATATGTTACTATGCAAATGTGTAAACCAACTGTTAAGTGATGGTCTGCTTTCTGATGGCATTATGGGCACACACTAAGGCTAGGTCTGTGTAGTGTGTTACTAGGCCCTTGTATGTCTGTGAATGTGTGGTTGGTTAGTGGGCCCTGGTAGGTCATTGAAAGTGTGGTGTGTTACTGGGCCCTGGTAGGTCATTAAAAGTGTGGTGTGTTACTGGGCCCTGGTATGTGTGTGAATTTGTGGTGGTTTGATGGGCCCTGATAGGTCTGTAAATGTGCCATATTGTTATTTAGGGAAGTCGGTCATATTTTGAGATTATAAAAAAGGTTTTGGTCACTTAGATTTCATGACAATCTAACATAATTTTTATTGAGATTGATATAGCCCAGCTCACGTCGATGTCTTAACATGCGTAACATATGATTTGGGAACATATTCAATTTAATAATCTAAATTGGGTGCAGAAGAGGTCAGATCTATCATGTATGGAAATAAAGGTTTTCGGATGGTAACACAGGCTACTTTCACTCCTCTTCCCAATAGCATAGGCGACCTACTGTGTGGTGATGTGAAATAATGATCTAAAGCTTCTAGGCTACTGCAACAGCAAGTTCATATCTGGTAACAATGGCATTCAACGTTAATTGACTGTTATCCTACATAGCTTTTTTATTTGCAACAGGTGAGTGAAAGCTTGCTTAACTGAGCGACTGGAGTGGACATAAGGTATTTGCGTAATACAAGGCTTCTGGTGACTGTATGTATAGATACTGACAATATGGGATATCCCACAGACAGGGGAAAACAAGAGCAGAAGTGACAAAAGTGTACATAGATAAGGAATGCATAATATATGGCAGGTTGTGACCTATATTTATGTTGCTGAATTTGAACAGATGGATGAGCCTGAATGCAATCTCTGTCTGCATTTCATAGTGGCCAATAAAAGAGATCATTTGTGGAACATGCACTTGGGCGCAGCACTTCTTCTGCCTAATTAGAATACAATATGGGAATAGAAATGACCAGATGCCAGACCAGATTATTGTGTATTTACGTCATAGAAGACATTCATTTACTGCTCACGGAGCATTTAATTCAAGTCGGAAAAATTAGACTACCTCTTCCCAGAAGCTTAAGTCTTTCAAGAAGTCTAACCTTTTAAAACAAACATTTTATTCTTTTTTTTAAAGCATGCCAGGATATATTTGAACCTTGAGAATATCCAAGATAGATCAACTGCATTAAAAAATAACACAGGTTTGCTCCTTCTTCCTTCCTACCACAGAAATACTTTGCTGGCATAATGAACCATCCATTCAATGAAGGGGACGGCATTGATATTTCTTGGCAGATAGATGAATCAGACTTGGTGATGGTTTGTTATAAGCACGTTGAAATGTTCTCTATCAAAGAAGTAAATGTCGCCACGCCTATATTCACATCCCAGTGGAAAGTATGATTTTTCATCTGGTGACAAATAACCGACCAGGGCAGTGTAAGCTGTTTCCACAAGCTGTTTTAGCTGCCTAACTACGGCCCTTTGTACGTACATGCATGTGAGTACAAGTGTGTGTGTGTGTGTGTGTGTGTGTGTGTACACATCAGTGTGTGTGTGTGTGTGTGTGCGTGTGGTTGTGTTGTCACTGAGGTTGTGAACTCACTATTCTCATCATCAGCCTCCTGTGGCAGCACCTTGAAGTCCAGCAGCCAGGTCTCTATCCAAGCCAGCACAAATGACACGATGGGCAGCAGGTACCCAAACGCACCCTGGGACAGGAGCTGCAGGTTGCCAGGGGAGATAGAAAGAAAGAAAAGGGAGGATGGGAGTGAGAGAGTGATAGAAAGAAAGAAAATGGAGGATGGGAGTGAGAGAGTGAGACAGTCAGATAGACAAGTCAAAGTGTTTATTGTTGAATGCACCAAATTGCTTCAGCACAGCAAAATTCTTAAGACTTGGCCAGCATCATCATCTGCGCAGTAGACGTCATACAGATAACAAGTAACATTTACCAAAAAATAGAGAGCATGACAGCTTCTGTTGTGCTACTGAATAGCATGACCTGGTCACAATGTCGAAGACACATAACAAAAGGACAGCAATGAAGTGACATAACTCATAAGAAGCCTGGTACCTTTGATAAAATGACTTTCGCAATCAGGAAAGCGGTGGTGACTGCCGTTACAATCTGTTAGGAAATGAACACTTCATGAGGGTTGCAATGAAATGACAATCTCTTCCATCAGTTGAAAATACGTAAACCAGCTTATTCCACTACATACATTTATTCCACTGAAGCCTGCGTGTTAGTGGATAAACAATCAATTAAATGGCTCCTCTAAACATGCAAAGATGGCATGCCTCTGCCTTAATTAAACTAGGGTTGAGAGCAAACTCAGTCACCACACATTTCCTTTCTGTGGGGTTTCATCTACAGAGGTCACACTGCCCTCTACCGTCATAGTGTACACATATTTTTGTACTTCTGGGAAATTGCTCTAATGCAAGAAAACTGGCCAACCTACCGCAATCGCCCACCAGTGGCGCAGCTTACACACGGCATATGCCATGATTAGGGATGCGAAGCGGAACACAGCTAACAGCTGACGGGACACCAAACACAAACACAAACACAACACAACAAGTCACAAGGAGATCAGAATGTTTTCACTGCTGGGATATACTCTAAAACAGAAGGAAAATGGTAAGGCTGGGCAAAGGTGTTAAGTTGTTAACACTCACAAATATGTCAAAAAAGGATGCATGGTAGTCGTAGTGCAACACTTCCTTATCCAGTTGGTTTTGAATACCCCCATTTACCTGGAACAGAGGGGGAAAGACAGGAGTATGTGAGGATGTCTTTATATGCTCAATTCATCTTCATCTGATTTTGATATTGGCATCTACTTCAGTGAGGTTCTCAAGAATATAAAAAAAATTCACTTTGTCATCAATCATTAAAACACACAATAGTTTATAAGGCCATATCATGGCTATAATAACCTATTTTAAGTCCAGTGACATGCAATTCTTCATCTGGACTTTGATCTGAAGTGGTAGCCAACCTATTTTTATTATAGCAACAGCAATGGGATTTTAGTTTTAGTAGTTGTAAAATCTTTAACACAAAATGGTCATTGTGTCTGGAGGTTTTTCTCTACTAGGCTGAGATGTCTGTGCTTCCCCTGAGCTGAAGCCATTGTGTAATGTGAATCTGGTGCTTACATTCAGCTCTATAATCCACAGTAGCGTGACAAAGAGCAGGTCAAAGGTCACGAAGAGGCAGAAGGTCCTCCTCACATCAGAGATACATTTCTTCTCCTTCAACTCGTAAGACTCCACATGGGCTGAGAGGGGGGTGGAGCTTGCGGAGCCCATGCCCCAGGGCGTGGCTCGAGAGTCCATACTGCCGCTGCACTGGCTGTCCATGATTGACCACACCCAATTCCACACCTAACCCCGCCCACTGCTCACGTTCAGTGTAAAAGATGCCCACACTGGAGTGACATAATTTGTCACAACTCTCCTGCAAAGATAGGAGGAAACAGCACATGCATTATTACACATACACAATCAACATGGGTGGTGAACACTGTCCTGTAGCCAACATGTGGATTAGTACAGGACAATTGGGTTTTTCTGTGGAAAATACACATGAAATTGCCATTGGTCCAGAGAGAATTAGGTCCCCCCTATACTTGCAAGAACATTTTGACATTGCTTAAATCTGAAATGATACTTTGAGCTCAATCATCATAAGGGGTGGGGTAGGATTAAGGCCAAAATATACTTCTACAACTATACTTCTAATATACGTCTACAACCTTACTCAGTGGTCACGCAATTGCCTCGACGGACTCGTTTTCATTAATGGTTCTCCGACGGTTGTGGGTGTTGCAAAGCAATAATAATAAAAAAAAGATGGCGGACCAAACTCAGTAGATGGTCGTAATAGCACATAAAAGTTGTTTGCTGACTTTCTTTTGCTAAGATTTTTTAAAGTTACGGAGAAGGACACTTTGCAATGTAAAAACCTCGTTATTGTAACTGAAAAATACATCTGAGAGGATTTGCGAGGTGTCTGAGCCAGCTATCTAATGTTAGCATACTACTACCCATAAGGTTAAAAGCAGTGGTGGTCCGTCAGGGCCTTCAAGGCCTTCTCTGCTGGCCTAAACATTATCAGAAAATAAATGTAATAAAATACATTTAATTTTAATATTTTCTTTTCATAAATATGTATTCAATTATTCCCCATAGTCCATTATCTTCATTTCATAGCTTCCAGCGTTGTTAATTTATATTAGAGCTTTCATCCAATCATATTTCAGCTATCATGTGTTGCCACGCTCCGAGAAACCTTCCCCAGAACAGAACAGAATTCTTCCCTGAGGCCTTCAGAATTCACATTGAAGGCCCGTGTACATCTGATTGGTTTTCACAACTGGCTGTTTCAGTTCATTTAAGTTGAATGAACTGAAACAGACAGTTGTGACAACCAATCAGATTTCGAGTTGGCGACACTGGGCCTTCTAGAAGGCCCGGAAGATTTCTTTCCTCGCGTTGAACGTGACACGTAAACGTCCTTTGATTGGATACTGTGGCAGACCGGTGCAGTGCTTCAGTGCTCAGTTTAGCTGGCTAATGCGAAAACGACCTACATCGGTTTCAGTGCTTATTATGCTAGTTGTTTCAATTGGTAAGACTAAATATAATTACATTAACCAACTCAAATAAACTAGTTTACACCAACTTGATAATTCCAGTTTTTGATACAATTACAACGCCATTTTCAAGACGGAACTTTCAAGAAAAACTGGATATCGTGAGGATGGGAAGTTTAATGAAACTGCTTTGCAGGTGGGACAATGCGATGTTTAGTGGACAAACTTGTTTAAGCTCACATAGGCTACTTTCGGTGGACTTAATAAAACTTTGTAGACTAATCGCTGAAAATTGCCTTTTATTTTTAAGTTGTGACAGTAATATCCAAGCGGTCATATAACTGAGAGTTTACTACTCTTAATGTATTGTTAATACGGGTGTATTGATTTTAAAAGCTCCGTAAATATTAATAAAGTCTGTTGTACTCGACTATGTTAAGGTGATGCAATGCTCACTTATACTGCCTTTCTGTATAAATATAATGGTTCGAGAGCCATGGCGTCATAATGATGGTATTAGGAGGTGGATTCACTCAGTTTAACATCGTGTAGGACATCGCTGAAGGCCCAGTCGTGAAATGCACGGACCGCCACTGGTTAAAAGCGATGTATTGCTTCATTGACGGAGACGGATAGTTACTAAATTTGGCAGGTGCACATCACCACGGCGGAGTGCTCGGAGAGGGTGTGCCACGACAGAGAGGGCTCTCCATGTCTCCAAGTCTCCGTAAACGGACAACCATAAATTGGGCTTTAGTCATTTCAGACCCCCTACATACTCACATTTCGAACAGACCATCCCATATTTGATCCCAGACAGATATTGTGGTTATCTGTCTGGCTCTGAGACTATATAAACCTGATGATAGTTAAACAAGAAGTATTTAATACAAAATAAATAGGCTTGTTCCTCTGCATGAGCACATATCCAGCAGTACTATACTTGGACAGATAGTGCTGAGCAACTGCAGCCATGTAGCCTAAGTATATTCACAGGGTAGGAAATATACACCATGTGGTTGTCAAGGTTTTGAGAATGTCAAGTCCTACATATGCATGTTTAAAATGGTGCATGTTAAGGGTTTGTGCGTAACACATATCAGTTCTTCTTTTGTCTTGAAATGTGGTCATTTCCCACTTGCCATTGTAAGGGTGAAAGGGAGCAAATCCCTTTTGACATGGCCAAGCAGGCCTTCTTCTACCAATACATGTTTTAAACTACAACCAAAACTCTATTACTTATAATGTATATATTGTATACTTATAAGTATAAAAATACATCACACCAGTGGTTTGAAATATAAATTATGGCGAAATAAAAATGACATGGGGTCAAAACACTTTTCGAAATAAACTTTTAACAACCCTTTTTGTAGACACAATTTGAGGAAGTGAACAGTAGGTGACCTAGGTCTTGTGACAATCTTAAGCCCCAGATAGTACTGGTACTACTGATTAAATCAGTAAAAGGGCGCACACGTTTGATAAGTCAATAGTGCATTCTACCTTAAGGTTCAAAACATCTTGTACTGTTCATCTCGCTTTGGATAGACCACTATACGTGAATATTGATAGAGTAGCTACAGAGAGTGTCTCAGGTTACAAATTCTGTTTACTGTTAGCGACCCGCTTAGAACCCAAATGTCCCATATGACAAGCCCGTGAGACGTGAATCGCGACCATAACAATATTAAAGCCATAGCTATGCATTTACACACAAGAAGCGCAGTGGCAGATACAATGCATAAATATATATATCACACAGTAGCCTTCTGACAGTTATCTCCCGTGGCGGAGATCAAATCAAGTTCAACAATGTCCCATATTAAAGACGAACAACACCGCACTACTGGTTGGGAAAACACGTCCAGCAAGCTAGCTGGCTGGCTAAATTATTTAGCTAGCCTTCCTTCCACTGCTAGTGCCGTGCTTTTTAGCGGAAACAATTTCGCCCAGAATCTAACTGCATTTGCAAAGGCTACCGATATATATTACCAGGTAATATTATGCATCTTAGGTCTCTTAAATAAACGTTGTCATCCTCAAACGGCAATAGAAAACCTGTTGTAGACCACAAACACACAAAATACATCTGGACATTGACATACTTGAGATACTCGAGATTATCAAGCACTTGTGACGATTAAAATACATATAGCAGACTTAAAAACTGACAGTGGTTAAGCTTACCTTTTCACATATAGCTACATTAGAAGAATGCGAATGCGTTGTTTTTGTCTGAACGGTCAGCTTCCTACACGAACTGTGAGAACTAGAAAGCGATGAGTCATTTGTTCCTGTCGGACAATAATGAAAGCACCCGTTCGTCAATGATCCATGGGATATGTAGTGACCTTATCCTGATCAAGTTTTATTATTCTCCGAACGTTTGCATCGAAATTACCTATTATCAAACAACTGTTATAACAAAAAATATTATTATTATTACTAGAAGTAGCAGTGGTAATAGTAGGACAGCATATTTTTCAAATAATTCAACATAGTCATGTAGGCCTGACGACATTGCAACATCAGCTCTAAACAGTGCGTTTCTAGAAATCACAAAAATTATACTGTATAATGAAGGACTCTTTTGAATTATTAAATAGTGTAACCTCATGTAGAATTGGAAATGAAAATGAAAGGTTAAGAGGCAATCAAATCTTCCTTTCAGATGGCAGCGGGACTGTGGTGAATGTGGCCTTTGGGTGGGCCTGTTTCACTGCAGAAAATTCAAGCCCTCTACGAACTTTCTCTCCTCACTTTGTGGGTCTGCTTCCAAGACACCCACATCCCAATTACCACCCTCTTTTCAATGCTGATACTAAAATGGAGAAAATGTTGTTTGTTTGTTTGTTTTGTTATGGCATACACGCTAAAAAATATTTTACATCATGATTGTGAATAATAATAAAAAACTTTTCAAAGTAAGAGAGTTAAACTGGCAACAGTAAACTGCTGTATGCCATGCTGTTTAGAATTTAACTGCATTAATGGTAGGCTTACATTCTGATCACTATCAATAAGACACATATGCACTGACAAAAAAAAGGCTAGCTCTGTGAGTCTCCTGTTACTCTCAGAGTTGAAACATTTTACTTAGTGTGAATAAATGTATTAACCAAAGAGGAACATTTACAACAGATTTATTTTGCATGTAAACAAACAGCACTGTTGATGGGAGAATCTGATCCTACAATTGCTGGACCGATGGAAGTTAGCAACGTCCACTTACATTCCTTACAGCAGATTTAAATAACAGTGAGGGGAAAAACAGAAAAAGTGCATATCAAAATAAATGCTTTGCACATCCTTTAGATTCCTGCAACTGTGACCACACCAACAAGCCCACAATGTATCGCATTTAGGTTAATTACTGATTTGAGCGAAATTCCATCAAAAGCTCATGGTTATAGTTCAGCACTCCAGGTCTCATACAAACATTACATTTCCAGTGTACTAGTATCATCTACAGACTATCTTCACCATAGTGTTAGAGAGCCAAGATGAAGGAATGGACTCAGCAGTCTGATGTCATCCTCTCTGGATGGGCTGATTGACAGGTGGGTGGGGGAATAAACACGCTGGGGTCGCCGATGCCCAGTTCCAGATCAAAGAATCGTGTGGAGGTAGTCACACTGCTGTTCCTTGTGTACGTCTCCTGTACAGGGTAGCAGTCTTTCACCGTGTACACGCCCAGCCAGGCTTCATCTGAGTGTGGGCAACAGAGACAGAAAAGCCAAATACAGCATATAAAGTAATATTAAGTACACTGAACTGAAAGGTTAGTGCTTGTCATCCTGTTGATAGTGATGATGGAATGCTGCCACTAACATGAGAGCACCTGTGATACTACATCAATCCTTACTTTGGCGAGCTGGCTTTCTGTCAGACCACTCTTGCACTTCAAGCATGTCTCCTGGGCCTCCAATGAAGTTCTGGTCCTCAAAGGTGGAGTTTGAGGGGATGTCAAAGGGGTCCCAAGCCTGTGTCAGAGCTAACTTTGAGCACTGTTTAGTGACTTGCTCAATCTGGAACATTACCCCACTCTGGAACAAGTAGATGTACTCAAAGTACCTGAGAAATAGTAATATGCAGTAATTAAATGGCAATAAACACTCGTAAACTGGTGAAAATAAGCAATACAGTGATCTTATTAGTGGAAGCTATTGTTGCTCAGAGCTTGAGGAAAATAGGGAGTCGTGTGACAAACAACGCCCATATTGAAGTTGTAAGCCTATTAAACACCAGATAGCTAGAGGTTATATTTATCATGGCTTCATGATGAAGTCTCCATTGCCAATGACTCCGCTACAATAAACTGGCGACAGGACTTAACAACATCTTAGCGCCATACAGCAGTAAACCGTGACGCTGTTTTATAGTAAACATTTACATACACACAGGTTATTGCATACTATACGGTTATTTCTCAAAGACTATGTCTTTACGCTGTAGCCTATGCATTACGGATGCTAAGAGAGACACAAACAATATAATTGGTGTAGGCCTACGTACTTTTTACACGGTACATGTCCTCTCTTCTGTTCGAGTACACGAATTTGCTGATTTTGTCCATCGTACGACATTGAAGCCCGTGTGTTGCGCCCTGTGCTGTGATCATACACAACAGTCCTTCCCTCCCATTGTACAGGGGCAAGGCAAGGTAAGGCCGGTGGTGCGATAGCTGGGTTTCCCAGTGTAGATATTACCAGCGACAAGCAAAGAGTTAGCCAAAGCACGTATGTCTTCATATTTTCCATTTTAATTATTTTCTCGTGGTACAATGAAGACAGTGTAGCGCCTACGTACTGTCCAACAACTGGAACAACGGATGTTTGTACCGTACCGTTATGATATGAGTGTTTAGACGCGGGGTTGTCACCGCTGCTGCATTAGCATACCCACACGTCCAGGGGGCAATGTTTCCCCCACAAACACTTGACAAGTGGAAAGGTTGTGCATTGATTGGTTGAACCAAAGTGACGAAACATTATTTTGATGCTGTAGCTTCCACCAACATGGCTGAAACCAGTGAAACGCAACGTGGGTCAGGTAACCCAAGTAGTGAAGTAATGATTGAGAACAATACTTTACGGTTTGATTCCAGCGATGACGAGGCTCCAGAAGAAGTGAATTTTGAGGATTCCAAAAGGTCTGCTTTGCAGAGCGTAAAAGACGCGTTGGAGGCTGGCAGAAGGTAGCTCACTTGGCTAACGTTAGCATTTTGCCACCCCAGTTAACGTGTCTAGTGTATAGGTAATCAGTCACTGCATTCTCTTTATTTACAGAGAGAAAAAGACATTGAAAGAAAAGCGAAGAAGGAAGCAAGAGTTCTTTTTGGAACAAAAGGTTAGCAGAAACGTCACGCTACGTTTTTCTTGACTACGTTCCATGTGAAACTGTTAACTCACTCGTAATTTTGTCAGCATCTAATCACTAATAATGCAAATACATCCCCATTATGGTCTACAGCTACGAGTTTCACACTGTCAGTCATTTACCTATTACCTATATGTCTTTAGAAACGAAGACTTCTTCCTGAAGACGTTTTGGAGGAAATTGATGCAACACCAATAAGGTAAAGTGACTTAATTAACATGACGTCTTTCGTTGCATTCTACTGAAGTTTTCCTGAGCTGTTATTACCCTCTTCTATCCTATTCTAGACATGATGCTATCCCATGCAGTGCAGAAAATGAGGGTATGTAGTTTTAAGTGAATAATTGACTTTCGCCTGCTTATTTGAGGTTTGCGAACGTATTGTTTGCGAATATGTATTGGTGTCACTTTAAATGTGTGCTTTTGGTGGGGCAACACTGCTAGCGTTTAAGAAATGTTTAATTGTTCTTGCCTTTAGTGGAGAAAGGAAAAGCAATGGATCTAAGTGATCTGAAACCGATCAAAGAACAAGCACGAAGGTAAAGTTCCAAGTATTGCCTTTTGCTCAATGTTCTGTCTTTCGAATATGTCCATTGAATATGGATTTTAATGACCTCAACCACTATGTAGTTTACAGGCAAATTGTAGTGTAACAACAGTGAAGCACCAGATTACAGCCAGTACACATCAGAAAGAGGCCATGGACTTTGTTCAGTCTCGATTCTATGGACAAGGGACTCGGCGGGCAACAAGTAAGAACATGTTTGACTTATTTTACTAGTGAGTTGATCTTATCCTCCATGTGGGGTAAATTCCCTATCTTATATTAGAATTTGCACAAATGGGCAGGGTCACTGCCTAATGAAGATTATTTTCTTAGTTTTCAAGTCAAAATCATAATGAATACCATACAGTATGTGTGATGATAAAACTAAATTTAAAAAGGAAAGTTTCAAGAGACAAACCTAGTCTCCATAGGTGCAAAAGTAATATGCAGTTTAAAGATACAAACATGTGTTCCCACTCTGAATGGGTTTTCTTTTTGTTTTCCTTTCAGACAACGAACTTCTTTCACTCAATAATAAGAAGGGGGTCAACAAAGGTGCTGCATTCCAGTTTGCTAATACAAAACTGAGTGAGTTCTATTTTTATTTTTTTTTAAACAATTCATTTTATTATTATTGACGAAATGCATTTTATGTCAGTATTTAACCCTGAAAATATGGTCCCTGCATCTAGTGTCATCTATGCCTATTTTGATGATGGAAATGTAGTATAAGCCAGGGTTTAAATCACTGTCCTTCCAGGTACTGTAGAGAGGGAAAAGGCTGAGAAGAGCAACAAGAGGTGGCTGCACAAGAAGAAGCTCATCAGCACATGAATATGACGGAGGACAAGACCATACCCAGAGGAGCAGGAAGAGCACCACTTTTGGGATTGGAGGTCTACTCGCAGACCTCTAGGGGATGACTCAGGCCAGACATATCTTGGCTGACTTTCCAGTTGCTGGATAGAATTTTCAGCTTTTCATCTGTGCAACAACTGTACATCTTTGTCTTCTTTAGGAGGACTTGGTTGTGTAATGTCTTTTTTTTTTACCCTCAAAATCCTTAATAGCCTTATAAATAATAGAGCTGGTTAAAGTGATTGAGTCGGTTGTTGACACTTAATTTCTGAAATCACGATGAAGGCAGATGCCTTTGATCAAGTCAATGACAACAGTTTCTTAAAATAAAAAACTTGACACATGAATTAATTTGATCTCAACAACATGAATGTGCCATTATCAGCTGTTCCCCTTAGATTCATGAGACTGCCATTTAATCGAGAACTGTAACCAATGGACTTCTCAGAAGCATCTACATGAGCAGAAAGACCTGAAGAACAGGAACCAGTCAGTCCCATTACATGTTCAACCTTAATGCTCAAGTATATATTAGTATTGTACTGTAATAGAATAGTATTGTCTCTGAAGGCATAACCCTACACTGCAGCATTGTCTTACGATCAAAATGTTTACTAAAGTACATTTACAAAAGTACATCTATCTGTTGGACCTGTACTTATGAATAGGTAAATGTGTTGGCAAAATATATTCCTTGACCCTTCCATTATGTGCCAAGGCAATAGGGGAAAAACTCTTCTAAATGTTAGCAGCCATGGAAACTAAATGCCTATATGAAGAAGAGCCTTACACAACTGAAGCACGGTCCTCCTGGGTGGGGTAATTTTATTGTAAATTTTAAGACAGTGCTGTTGACAATACTGAGCCAGTCTCCAAAGTCATTACTTTATAAAGCACAGCACTGAGAGGCATAGGGGTATGAGTAATAAATCAAAATGGCCGACAGGGTCTCTTTCAGACCGGACATGATGAACTTCTTGTCAGATATACAGCCATACTTCGCAGAAACAAAGCAATAGGTTATCTAAGAGACTGGCTTAAAGGAGAAAAACAAAGCGAGAAAACTGAAAAGAATGAGTGGGGGCAAACAGACAACACACAGTTTAAAAGAATCTGCGGCCCAAACATTGCATCAAAGCTGCTGAGCTGTTGGCAAAGGGAAGTGGAGGTTTACACACAGGAATGTCCTTACAAGAGGAGCTCCTACAATCTCATTATATACCTAATCCCGCAGTATTATACTTTATGGGTTGAAACTTTTTATTTTCTTTATGTAAATTGCTAAGTATTTCACACTTCTTATTAATGCAAGATCACTCGGGATTCACTCAGGACTCAGTGACATGTACACAGGCTGACACTTGTGAGTAGCGAGGGTTCACTGTGATGGGACCTTTATTAGTTGGTCGTGCTGATTCGGCCAGCCTTCAACCAAGAACAAATATATATTCATATGCAAGTTTAATAATAATAATAACATTAATTATAACCATAATTTGCATCATGCCTTGTAAACTAGGAAACAAACAATCAGAGCTTGCCTCCCCACCCCCAATCCATATTTTAACATATCCTCAACCCAAAAATTAAAAGGCTTTAAAATTTAAAAAAAAAGATAAGCCAAAGAGAGAAAAAAAAAAAAAAAGAACCATGTAATGATCTCTAGGGATTTTTTTTCTGGCTTAGGGATCTTCATCCTGATGTGCCATAAGTCTCACGTGGCTTAGGAAGAGCAGATCCAGTCTTCAGAGAGGGCCAGGGCCCTGGTGGGAGCGGGGGCTAAGAGAATGCACTGGGACCCTGCTCAGCACCCTGGCAGGCCCTGCTTGGGTCGTGTTGGTGGGTGGTGATAACGGGGAAGGGTCAGGGTCAGGGTCTCGCTGCATTACCGAGGGGAGGGGAGGGGCAGATGAGGGTGGGTTGTCTAGAGGTTAGTGCAGGTAGTTATCCACTGAAGCGAAGGCGCAAGAGCCGATGCCCGTGCGCGCCATGAGGGACAAACACTGCGCAGCCTGGCCCACCGCCTGTGCCAAGGGGGGCTGCTTGGGCAGGTTGTGAGTTTCTGTGAACAAACACACACACACACACACACACACATTAAGTGACAGATGATTTGACTATGTGTACACTCAAATTTAAAACACACACACAAACACATACAACTGTCATACATGACACAATCAAAGCACGATTTGGTATTTACGTCCATAAAAAAAAAGTGGTAAAACCTTCTAGACTCCAAACCAATGACAATTGGTCAGAGAACATATAGCTGGCTTACCTAATATTGCACTGTTGAGTGTGGAGCAGACGGGCTCCCTTTGGATTGAGTCCAGCTGATAGCCCACTGGACTGCTCCAGGGATCGGAGTATGCAAGCAGGCTAAAGGCATCCTACAGAGACAGACTCCAGTTAAAGGTCGTGAAGGAGTTCACATTACAGTTAAAAACGCAGAGGAATTAGCTGCAGAAAAGCTATCAGTTTTTTTTCTTATTTCTCTATGATTAGCTATTGGCATAGTCATAGGGAGCACAGTTCCTAGCATATAGCATCACTACAGAATATTTACAGAGTAAGTGGTTTCTATGTCTAGAATCCCCCCCCCACAAAAACAGCAGTTGTGAGAAAACTCTGGCATTATCAAGCAGCGAAAAACAAATCAACTAACAACTCTCGCCTTTCAGGTCTGTCTAGATGACAGACACTTAGGAACAGCTTAATCTCGCTCAGTCGGTTTTTCTCTGGAAGAGTTTGACCAGTTTCTTAAGACATCAAAAGAGCTCTGCAAAATATTCTCCCCAAATATCTAACCTTTTAAATATCACAGTTGTCAAGAGAGTTAAATGAACTTGACAGCTGTGCACTAGGCACTCTGAGATTCTTTTGAATGGAAAGTGCGTTAAAAATAAAATAATTATTATTATTATTATTAACTTCACTAATCATCATGGGCCACGCACCTTCAGCATCTTCTTGTTTGCGGCGTTCTTGCCGCGCTCCCGGCGGAGGTGCTCGCTCATGCTCTGCAGCTCCCGCCCAAAGTGGATCATCCTCTCGATGGCCGCCTGGCTGCCTCCGCAGAGCTGCCTCTTGAACTGAGCCAGCTCAACCTCTGTGCAGGCAGACAGAGAGATAAATAAACAAACAAACAAACAAACAAACAAACAAACAAGCAAACAAACAAAGCCCCCTGGCCAATTAGACATGGTTCTCTTGGCCAAGCGGCACAAGAATAGGTCACAATGTACATTTGAGGCCACTGAATAAAACTATGGCAGGAGCGGAGAGCAGGGTACGGTGGCCCATGTAGCAAACAGTGAGATAATAAGTCACAAATGAGAAAATGAACAATATGTTTTAAAAGGTTTTTTTTTTCAATTTGGGCTAAATGATCAATGACATTCCAATTGTCGACATAAAATAGTTTGAGAAGAGATTAGAGTATCTCAGCATTATCGAGCTACAAATCATAATTCTACAACAAACTTAAATGATATAGTTATAGATTAGATTATCGTTCAAAATGTCAGCCAAGATAAAACATGTGCTTGCCTCCAACGGCCTCAGGGAATGCTGAGAAACAAAAATATGCAGTCAGCAAATGGACCTAAATCCCTAAAACAATTAACTGGAATTCACATAATAGTAATAATAATAATAATAATAATAATAATAATAATAAAAACCTCTCTGAAGAGAAGCTGTGCCACCTCTGGACTTCTATTTAAGCAGTGATTCAAAAAATAACAGTACTGTTCCCTTTAAGAGGACCATAATAGGTTTATCTTAATTCTACAGCACTGTCACTAGCTGGCTTGACTATTGGCTACCATGTGTGCTCCTGTCTATCATGATTTCCTACTCAGTCTTCCAAGGGCAGTCAATCACAAGAATGGATCTATTAAATCTGTTCATGCCTTCACATTTTTCATTACATTTGAACTATTTCATATCCAAACAACCAATGGTGTTTCAGATATGTGATCTTTGTCATACGTGAGCTTGGAAGGAAGGCCTTAAGGGATATGCACATTGCTATATGGCTGCTCTCACCCATCTCGGCATCACAGTCCTCTGGTTCAACTGCATGTGTTGATCCATTGAGAAAGCCATTGGAGGACGATTCAGACACACCATTGGAGAAGTGATCCACCTCCATCTCCACTTCACTGCTGTAAATGAAATGGTTACCATTCACCTGAATTAAAATCTCATTTGTCCATCAACATGTGTTCTTCTGTTGGCAAGGCTAATAGCCAAGGGATGGTGGTCAAGAAGGAGTGCATTTCTAGGAGAACATTCCTACAACCACATTCAAAAACTCTAAGAACAGTGACATGCATGGCATTTGTGTACATCCTACCTCAATGTTATCCTAGCATTCCAAAAACATTCATGGAAAATGTGTACAATTCCAAAGCAGGATGTTGGAACCCATGTGAGCCATAACCACTAACAGCACAAAAACCTCAGAAGTCCCACTGAATAGTAACCTCTAAACCCAAGTATGAAATCCCATGGGTACAGAGTGACCCATACCCGACAACAGACTCCCGACTGAGGCGGCCTGCGTGAGCAGAATGCACACTACCTGGTACTGGGCTGCTGCGGCTGCGGCTGCGGTGGCTGCGGCTCCTGCGGCTGGCTGCATGTGCCATTCAAGCTGCTGAGGTCACCACCGGCCAGGGTGGAAGGGCAGGCCTTCATACAGTTGGCTGAAGAGGTGGCTTTACTGGACAACACACCATTACAGCAGTTACTGTCCAGCCCTAGGGAGAGAGGAACAAGGTCAGCGGGAAGGGTAGGGTCTTTGTGTTAGGTTCACTCAAGCAGTACTGACAGTACTCAAAGAAGAAAGCTATAATCAGCAAATGGATGCTAAAACTGCAACACAACAATGTTGCTACTATTAGAGGGTGACAGAATATACCATTTCAGCACTAAGACTGGTAACTACAATAGACCATTTAGCAATAGACCCCTTCAGAACTGTAAGACTGGTAACTAGAATAGACCATTTAGCAATAGACCCCTTCAGAACTGTAAGACTGGTAACTAGAATAGACCATTTAGCAATAGACCCCTTCAGAACTGTAAGACTGGTAACTAGAATAGACCATTTAGCAATAGACCCCTTCAGAACTGTAAGACTGGTAACTAGAATAGACCATTTAGCAATAGACCACTTCAGAACTGTAAGACTGGTAACTAGAATAGACCATTTAGCAATAGACCACTTCAGAACTGTAAGACTGGTAACTAGAATAGATCATTTAGCAATAGACCACTTCAGAACTGTAAGACTGGTAACTAGAATAGATCATTTAGCAATAGACCCCTTCAGAACTGTAAGACTGGTAATTCGAATAGATCATTTAGCAATAGTCCACTTCAGAACTGTAAGACTGTGCAGCTCATCTCTGTTACCCAGTGTATGTGTAACATATTCCTGTGTCCTCTGTGAGATTCCAGTTAGAGTACCTGTCAGGTAGGCTTGAGGGCCACTGGCTTTGTGAGTGGGGCTGCTGAAGGGGCGGGGCGAGCCAGGGTAGCTGTCCTGGGACTTGGGGCTCCGCCCTCCCAGGCACCGAACCTCACTGTCCGTGCCGTTCACCATCTCAATGAACTGCCTGACTCTGGAGGAGAAGAATGCCATTGGGATGAGTCATGCTGGCGCCTAGGTCTTGATTCAAGCAAAACATGCGTGGAAGGATGATTCACACAGATTGCATCCTTAAGTGTGAGCCAGGACTTACTTCAACATGAATAAGAGATCCGGGTTTCTCTCCAAGAGGCTGGGGTAAAGCTGCTGTGTGGTGTCTATAGCTTCTCCCATTCTTCCTGACAGGACCAACTTCTGGATTTCTGAAAGCATTGTTCCCATGCAAATCACTCAAATGTCTTCATCCCAACCAACTTCAAATCCCACAGTGCAGCTGTGCGTTATACACTACAACAAATATAGGCCTACACATTTCCTCCAAATATCACTTCCACCTGACCTTTTTTTAAACTTTGTTAGGGAACTACATTTTTAACATTGGCAAGAGCAAGAAAACAAACTCTTTTCCTTGTTTGGCTGCTAAGCAAACAAGGCCATAGGTCAGGTGACCAGTGGAGACTCACTCTGTCTGTTTTTGATGGAAGCCAGTTCCTCATGCACGGCCTGATCAGTGGATTTGGCAAAGGCCTCAGCAGTGGCGCAGTAGCTGTGGTGAACAAGGTAGGAGGCCACCATCCTGAGAGAGATGGGAAGGAGGGGGAGGTCAAACTCAAGAGCCAATGTGATCTCAATAGCATCAGCCCTTCAGAATGAGGGAATTTCACAACCAACAAACAAACAAGCAAAACATTCATATGATAGCAGCCCTTCTAAAACATGGCATTTTGTGTTCACTCTCCTAGGCAGGAGACTCACTTCTGGAGCATGGCTTGCCATTCTCCCTCTCGCTCCCCTATGGGGAAACGGTCGATCTGGGCTTGGATCTTTGTCCTCCATTCGCGCATGTAGTCCTCAATGTCAAAGACAAAGGGGTGCTGCCCAAAGTTAGCATCCACCACCTCCCCCGGGGTCTGGAGTCCGACTGTAGGGTACAGGTTGGGCTGTGCCGACAGAGAACGACATGCAGAGGAAGAGGTTAGTGTTCACATAGTTCCAATGCTGGTGATTTCTCTTACAATGATGAATGAAGTTATAAAAAACATACTGACAAAAGATTTGACTTCTGCTGAAGGTGATTTAACATACACTTTTCTGTGCTGACAGATATTCATGTTATGACAACATAACTTTTCTTTGTACTCTGAATAAAAAACATAAATGAAAACGAAAAACTGACATGCTGCCTTTTTTAGACTAAACTATTTTCCATTTGCTCATCAGACTGAGGTGACATTTTCAGTTTCTGTGTCACAAACCAGCTCCACGGCAGAGATTTCAAGGAAGGCATTTCATATTTGAGTGGAGGAAACGGTCAAGGCTGGTCAAGGCAACACATTTTATTCAAAACACCCACAGAATGTTGGCCTGCTGCCAATGATGTGTTCTGCTCAATGGATTATTGTTTTATCTCTAAACAAGCTGCCATTCAGCTACTGTCGGGGGGAAATGACACGGTGCTACGTCTTAGTGAAGTTAAAGGTAGAGTTATCCAGCCAACAGCACTGATACAGTAAAATACGTCACACCTCCTGTGAGGTGAAAAGTAAGAGGAAATCCTTGGTTGCTATACCTCTCATCTGCACGGTAACAACCTACATCTCCCATCACTAATTTAAGTGCAACCAAACTACTTCTTCTTCTTCTTCTACTACTACAACTACTTCTACAACTACTACTACTACATTAATGTTAGATCTTATCCATATAAGACACTTGATTGGCAAGCAAACCAATATGGGTTAGCTTTTTAGCAGGTCATCTTTGGTTTAGCTGCTGCTAAGATTAGTTATTCAATGGTTATAACATCCTTGGTATTAAATTAGCAGTGACAGTTGTATTTATTAAAAAATGAGAAAAGAAACCTCTAATATTGTAGCTATGTGGCCAATGCTTACAAAAGTATTTTGTGCAATTATTTCTCCACTTTCTCAGTGAAGTTAAAAATATAGATTTGATTCATTTATGCATAGAATCACCTCGCTGGTCATTTTTTTTTTGTTATGGAAAAATGATCAACACCTCTCCAAGGATACAACCTTGAAACTAGAGGATCAAACTCCCAAAACAATATGCCAATCCAGATTCTGGAACGGCAACAAATTGAAATTTCAGCAGCGTATCCACAGTACTGCTGCTCATAAAACCAATTCAGGGCTACATTATCACAGAAGCCAATCAAACAATCTTTCAAGCTCAGACAAATAGGCCTGGTCAGATAGCAACAGTACAGTACAACATCTGGTTCAACTTCAATAAACTGCAAATACTTTTGATACTCACCGGTAAATCTGTGAAAGCTATGCCTGTAGAAGGGGGGGGGGGGGAAAAGACAATTTTATCTGAACACTGTTTAACCAATTTCTCACAGATTACCTGTATACACAGTCTGTCAAATGTTTATGTATGAGCAAAATTGATTCATCAAACTTTTTGGCAAAGAGCAACTTGGAGTGGAGTTCTGTGTTTATTATGGAATGAATATTATGAATGGCAAACTTGTATACCTAGACTGTGACCATTCTTTGTGTAAAAGCAGGTGTTGTTGATGAGGTTGACACAGCAGCCAATCACATCCCCAGTGGTGAACGTCGGGCCATAGGGCTGCCCTGTACCCGATGAGCAAAAGGAGTGGCCATCATCTCCGTGGTAACCATATGAGTGTTTGTCCCAACCTGAACATAACAAAAAGAAATACATGTTTCTGCGTTCTTGAAAGATGAACTGCTGTGTGAAAAGCTAATGGATTCAGCTTGGGGGTTTATCTCTTCAGTACTCTGCAGCACTACTAAGGGCCCACCCATTGTCCTGTGACTTGTTAAAAATGGACTGGGTGTCACCCAGTTCTGCCAGATATCCCTCACTGGCTGCATGTGACCCCATCACTGCAGTGTCATCTAAGGCCAGAGTGTTCTAGTCTCTAAAGACACACCCCAAAGGAAACAACATAAAACAGGCCTACTTATAAGTGGTTTGTAGCTGTATCTCAGACCACACACACACACACACACACACACACACACACACACACATATGCACAAGCACAGCAAAAGAAAGTGCACCTACGGACTGTATGGAAACTTGCAGCATTGCTTTACCTGGAAGTCTGTTCATGTTGACCCCCTGTGCAGACAAGCCGATTCCCATGTAACTGAAAACCATAGAAAACCAAACTAAATGTTAATACTATTCCAATCTGACAGTGTGATATGTAATGTAATGTTATGTGAAAACCTAAACCTAAAATATTCTTCACACCATACAAACATAACAGGTTTGCTCCCTTACCCATCTCTCCCTTTACTGATGATTTTCACCTCAAAGTAGTAAACACCACATGCTGCTGGGATGGGGTGGGTTGCCCGTACAGAGGCAGCGTCTTTTGGGGTCTTTCCGTGTCCTTAGTGGTTGAGGGAGACACATACATTGTCCAGTAAGAACATAATGCAGGCAATTCAAATGAGAGGGTGCCAGTGTAACGTATAACAAATCTGACCTACCAAAAATTCCACCATCACTAGCGGCTAAACCTGAATTTCGTACATGTTCTTACCTTACTCAAAACATTAACCTGTGTAATTGCCCATTTTAAATACCATAGATTACGTAATAAAAAAAATACAATGTAAAAATGTCATGTAACAAAAGAGTCGGCCAGTAGCTACATATCAAACTAAAGCATCTCATCTGACACGCATACAAAAATAAGCGGACGTTTCAGTTCACTATCGACAAGGTGATAAATATACTGAAAGAAATGGCTAGTTGAGGCTTCTGAGTAGGAGATAGCTGAAGATGGAGGCTTGACGTCATAACTCGGGGAAAATGTTTAGCAAGCTAACGACAGCAAGCTGATTATAGTTAGCTTTAGAGCTTCAATATGGCGAGATTGCACCATGACTACTAACAGTTATGAGTGCATCCTGCGCAATCCACCTCGTATGCGTTTTCAAAGGTTTCAACAATACAGTCAGCTCTATTTCTGTCTGATTTAGTTAATCTTTAAGTTGACATCATGCTAGCTGTTATCTTGTTTACTCGTTAGCTCTGAACTGAACCGATCCTGTACCAAGTCAACATTTCCGGACCTGGCTGACCTGTTGGGTCTACTGAACTAAACGATAGCTTTACTCAACTGACATGTAAAGGACAGTGTCACTAGTCGAGTCCCAGATTGATACAAGACGATCTACAATATTGACTATGTAATCATACTGACAAACAGCGAAAATCCTACTGTATGAAATAGCTGGGAATAATACACTGGCCTCAAAACTCATAGCTAGCACATAAACAACTTGATGCGTACAGGGTAGCTGTCCTCCAAACTAGCTAGAGCAGGTATGTAGGTGACATTAGATTTCACAAGCTTAACCGAAATAAACTGTCGTTAAGTCAAATCGGTTAACTAACAATAAAGGCTCCACAGCTCCAAACATCTATATTTAGACTCAGTGAAATGATATCGCCTGTTAGTTAGCAAGTTGGCCTTTAAAGCTAAGGCATGCTAACATTTGCATTAAGCTAAATAGCCAGCGAGCTACAGTAACGTTAGCTTATGTTGATGTTACTTCATAAAGTAAGTTAGCGACCTAGCTTGACAGCTGTTACAGACTAGCTTGCTACATAGTTCAAGCAAATAGTGTCTGACATTACAACACACTAAATCGGTGGCTGGTTATTTTTAGCAAGGCAAACGTAGCATGTTAACCAGATTGGCTGTTGTGGATTCCCAAGAGAAAACAACAAACTAACCAAACTGTTAAACCTACCTATGCGATAAGTTAGCAAACTAACTAGCTAGCCACTGCAGCTAACACTGATTTGGTAATAATGTATATAGCAAATGTGACGCAAGCTAGCTACAAATAAAGTTAGCATCCGTCGTTTAAGGTAGCTAGCCTGTAAGAACGTTGGTTTATTTTCGTCGTACCTTTGTAATGTACTCGTAGATTGTTCTGTGAAAGACCAATGTAACTGAACTTGTCCTTGGGACTCCATGATCTAGGCAGTAGAGTCTCTTGTTCATTTACAGCTGGATATAGACTTCTAAGTCGCTGATTGAGCTCCTTTTCCTGCTCGTTAAGAGCAGAGTCCCCGTGAACAACAACCGACATCAGAAATCCACAGCCCGATGATGGTCCTGACATGACGATTAGTTCGGTTTCGGGTGTTTTAATAGCTAGCCAGCTTCTTTCAGCTGGGCTGCTATTCAAGAGTGACAATTTTTAGTCGTTTACTTGACCACAAATATCGTGGTCCTAGCCAGCTAGCTTCAATGCTAGCACCGAACAACTCGAGTTAGCTCCTCAGCTTGGTTGTCCAAGTAAGCAATCGTAACAGCTAGCTAACATTAGCTGACAAGCACAACGCAAATAAACTAAGGCTTTAACCAACATTTGCCATCTAGAAAATGTTAGAAAAGTTCGACGCTATGCGTTAACAAGATACACAATAACCCCTATATACTATATTGACACTGGACATCGACAGATAGCTCTGTAGGTAAACCCGATCTTTTGTTTGTTGTTAGTGAGGGATCCACAAATCTGATTGGCTGAGAGAAGGTCCAGTCACACTTCCTCGAGGACATCATACATGACCAGACATAACAACTTATTTTCCAATCAGGTAGCCTACTGTAACTTCAGGCTAAGTTGGCTATCCATAAATTGTCGGAATTGTCTGTCTGTATGTATGTATTTTTAGTAAAGGTATTTAATAGTCGCTTTTGTCTAAAGCCACTTACAACTTAGATTATATAATGCAAACGGGTTACATTACGTGAAATACACGGGGAAGAATGCAGCCTTTGTTATAGCAATTGATTTCCCCAATATTTGACACAAATTGAACATTAGCTGCATGTAGCCTACCTATGGATGGATATGGAAATACAAAATTGAACATTACATGTAGTCTACTTATGGATGGATATGGAAATACATTAGTTAAACATTGCATGTTGTCTAATTAGTGTCATTATGGATGGATATAGAAATTACAAATTATTGTCTAGTAAGGGTAATGCCATAATGCTTTCTTAATTAAGAATGATCAGTGATCAGTTAACTTATATGAAATGTTTTCTCATTGGTTCTCATAGTTTCAGAAAATGTTTATCCACATTCCTTCCTCATCCCAACTGTCAACAGGCTTGCATTTTCAATGTCACAGTCTACCAACATATTTTCTGTTGCGTTATTATGGTTGGATGTAGGGACATCCTGTATGGACATATACCGACTCCGTCATGTTGCAAAAGACTACAAAAGTCAAATCTTCCAAAAGTGTTTCATCATTTAATTTCTTGTCACAAAAATGATAGCTGACAAAATAACTGCTAAAGTCACAATGTATTGACACAACATGTTATATTCAAGACATTGATCTGTTTTTGCGAATTCCATAAATCACAGAGAAATCATATTTATGACATTTGATCATTAAGGGATAATCATAGATCAGGTCCTTTGCACAGGGGTGCATTTGGTGGCTCAGACTAACATTCCTCAACTTTTTGCATACAAACATTTGAACGTGTGAAAGACAGCTCTCAGTCATGTTACAGTTAGGCAAACATACAACCTCCATATTCAGTTGAGTGCTCTATAAATATGCAGATAATCCTTCATTTAAAGTATTTTTAAACGCTAATTAATTACATATTTAAAGTTCTTAACGCAGTTAACGAAGAAGAGTTGTTTCTTGTCAGTGTTTGGTGGACCTGTCCTTCAAAATGACAAACATTTCAAAGCAGCTGTTAGCAAAACAGAGAGCTATTGGTAATGCTACTTTTGCTAGCTGAAAACTACTTCTACTTATGTTCTGTTGTGTCCATTGCCCCATCATATATTATTTATTTTTGTTGGTTCCAAACTATCCAAAACTGTGGTGGCAAATAATGGATATAATATTGTATCCACATAAATGGTGTCCTCTAACCACGCTGGAGCAACACGTCACAGTAAAAGTCAGGCTGGTGATGTGGATGGTTGCCCTTTGGTTGTTAGGGTGGCACGCAGTCCCAGAATTCGTGGCAAAGGCACTGGCAGAGCCCATACGCCATGATCATGAGCAGGCTTGCGGGCACCAAGCTGACCAGCAGCACGCCCAAGGTGGTTTTCTGCATTATGAGCAAGTAGACGCCCAGAGGAAGAGAGCTGAAGTACAGCAGACCCAGGAGCCACACCAGGGCCCGGGCTGACGTCTGACACAGCAGCGCTGCACAATTCCACACTGTCCACCTCTGCGTGATAGAAGCCATGGAATCCGGGCTGGAGGAGCGGTAGTCCCGGCTACGGCCTGCCAAGGGCCCTGACTGACGGCCAGACTCCGGCGGAGGCTCCATGATGGTGATGACCACGTAGTTGGAGCTGTGCAAGGAAGAGGGAGAGGCTGTGGCAGACGGGCCCACCAGAGAGCTCAGGTTCCTCGGACTGAGGAGGATCTCTCCGGGGCACTCGTGAAGATTTCTGTGGTTGCGCACCTGAAGGGACAGCGCCGTCACCAGGTTACAGTCATCGGGGAGGCTGCCCACCGCTTCTCCAGGCAAACCGGTGATGTATCGACAGAACGGGCACACTATTGCATTTGGCGGTGACTCCCCCAAGTCCAGGATTTTGGCCAAGCACTTGGCACACAGCCGATGGCAACACTCGAGCACCTTGGGCCGGCGGTTGGAGAGGCTGTAGGGGCAGTAGCAGATCTTGCATTCTAGCTCCTCTGTGGCGACGCCGTCCTCCAGTGTCTGTCCCATCATCTCGTCCCCTCTTCTCAGCTCTGGCGGACTGGGCACTCAACGGGCAGGGCCTGGGAACATAGTCGCGAGGCAGCTGCAGCTACGCCACTTCTTGGGTCCGGAGGGTGTCCCATGCAGGCTGAGTGGAGCAGGGCAGGGTAGAGCGAGAGCGGAACATCCCCCTGTGCTGTGCCACACAGCTCTGGGCTGATTCGTGCAGAAGAGCCTTTCATGCACTGTGTGGAAGGGTGGGGAGAGGCCGCCACAGAAAAGATAACTGTTAACACAGCAATAGAGAACAAACACAACAGCAACAAAGCAGCCCCTGTAAAACCAGGGCTGGAATTTTCTAGCTGGGCCTTTTGTTGCCAGTGCAATTCAGTCCAATTAGTGGTGCAGCACGTCTTTCTGGTACACTGTTTATAATGACCGAGAGAGGGGTCATTCACTTGCAGAGGGGTAGGTTGTAATAAAGAATCTTCCACTGATTGTCAGTCAAAAGGAAAAGGAGTCCTCCAAAAGACACATGAAACTACATTTTCAGAATGATTTTAGTCATTAAAAAGTAGACACCACAGGATTGTTGTGATTGTAATTACTGTACGAGGTGTTACTGGGATTGTGATTTAGCTTTGGAAAAGTGCCCTTGTTTTTGAGCCAGTTCTGAAGAGTTGAGTCACTAAGAGGGCAAAATGGGTCAGGACTCTTAGCTTCATTCTTCTCTGACCCTGAGAGACAGACATTATTCAGAACCTTCCATGTGTGATGAATGTCAGGAGAGCGTGGAAACCTACTAAATCGTTTTTCATTTCAACTCCTGCTCAAGGAGTCTGAATCTTGACTCTTTAGCTGTTGGTCTTTGAATACTAAAATATGTTTGGATGTTACTTGGATCAGCTGTATGATGAAAATTAAAACAATATTGTTTTCCCGACTTGCCCATTAATGACACACTGAAAAATATGTTATAAACACACATGTTTTTTTTTTTTTTTACATGTCTTTTAAATATATTGTGTTGTTATATAATTGTGTTTAAGAAGTGAGGACAGTGTCCATCTGTTTTCTAATGCTTTGATACATTCTGTTTAAAAATTACGTAATAAATATGGCAGAAAAATATATGTTGTCTGGAATTAATTTTCCTTGTCATTTTTCTACCTCATTCATTTTTTAATCGGATAGGTAATCTATTGTAAGATATGACTAGTTGGCGCACCCCCCTCCCTCCCCTGACGAAGCAAAAACGATGACGTCAGATCTCCCAAAGCAACCCTAGCAGCCCCAGAAATTACGTCAACGACCGAACAACAACAAAATTACAGCAGTTGTGAGCGAGCCCTGACCGTGACTAGACGGTATTGTTTTTGTATGTCGTGTTAGGACAGAAACGACACTGTTGATACCAAAGAGGCGGGGCGCACGGGCACTGTCATAGGGAAGGGATTCTCTCTGGAGCTCAGGTGGGGCGATGGCGGAATCTAGGAAAGAGCTGTCAACCGGTTCCAGACATCCTTCAGTCGACTCGCCCTTATGTCGCATCTCCATCGTGATAAATTGGAAGAGACCGCTTTGGACCTCCTCAATCTTTGTTGTCACCAATTCAGTTTTCTGGTAAGAGATTCACGACGCAATGTACATTTAACAAATGTCAAGGTCTTGCAACATTGTCCTAGCTTTTTTATAAAGGGAGCCTTGGACACATTTTTGTAGAATATCATTTATATCACCCCTGAAAAGTCTAATTGACTTATGGCCTTACATGACTGAAGCTCAGCCTAAATAGTTAGTTCTGATATTTGGGAGAGATCATGATTTTAACTGTCAAATGCAGTGATCCTCATGTAAGCTGGGACTGCAGTTGCATTTAGAACTTTTAAACCTGGAACTTGGTACCTATCACCACATGTGGAATAATGGTAGCCTATGCTTTATCATCTGAATAGAAGATCAGCTGGCATCCACCTGCCAGTAACTGACCATTCTGCCATACACAGTAGGCCAAGACAGTACGATAACTGAGCTCATTAGAAAATGGTTTAGGTAAACCCCTGGTTTGTTTTCAAATCAGGCATTTTTTCCCCCCTGCTTTGCAAATGCTCAAGCCTTTTTTCCTTGTGAGATGTGGCCTCTCCTTGTACAGTAAAGATTGTTTTGTTAAACATGTTGTTATCTATATTAAACTGAAAAGAGGAAAAACACTTGCATGTGCACTTGTGCAGTGAAAACAGCATACGTGCATGCAGCTTCTATTATTATTATTATTAGTAGTAGTAGCCTTGATTACTTATCTAGGTGAAGTTGAACATAATTATGGTTCCAAGGCCTTGGTATGATGGACTGACCAGGTGCATGTCCATACAGTATAGTAAATATTGCTCTCCAATGTGGCTGAATCTCCTTCACTGTTGAGGCTTTTTGAGTAACCCCATTTGAAACCAATCATTTGATATGGATGACAAGACTTCTTTTTGGGGTTCTTGATTTTCCCCACAGGTTTGTGACCCTTAGTCCCTGCAGGGTGTTCAGCCTCACGTGCTTGAGCTTGGCTCTGATGGTTATCATACAGTTTGTGCGGGGTCTGTGCCTGACCAGATCCAAAGGTACAGTATGACCATAATGATTTTTACATGGATATTTTTTTTATATGTATGGCTTACACTGTGGTCATGTCCACAATATCAGGCCCATTGTTAACAAAATGATGGGGCAATAACCCTTCCTCTAGAAGACATTTCACCCAGGTAACCATCATACTTACTCTTTTGCTATACCCATGGCCAGTACCCTAATGCATGATGGTAATCATTTCAGACTGTTGATTTGTACCCATCTGGTACGTTAAATGTGGAGCACGTAGGGCTGCTGATAAATAATCACAAACTGTGGCTGCCACACCATGCCTCAGCTGGGGATTATCGTCTCCTAATGAGTCAGCTGTAAGCCTGGAGTAACAGCAGGACACAGGACTCTACTGCTGGGCTGAAGGCCCATCATGTTGTGGTTGGATATGCAGTGCTGAAATTATGGCTAGGGAAATGTAGCACAGTGTGCTCAAAGTGCTGTTAGGAACGCAACATTGCACAGCTTGCTTGCACTTATTACTTGACTAATAGAATTAGATGTAATCGATAAAGACAGCATTTACATTATTTAATTTTTGTCTTCCATAGGAACTCATTTATGGCACAGTATGACTGGAAGGTAAGTTTCTGGATGTTTAATGTTATTATAGCCTACAGCTCTCTAAGAAGACCCCATGGAACCACTGATTCAGGGAAACTGTAAACCTTTGCTGTAATAAAGTATTTGTAAGTAATATTTCACCATCAGTATAACTATATTCACTAATCAGGAAACGCCTATACCGTTCAGTGTGTATGCAGGGTACATTTAATTATTGCTGGTACACTTATACAATGGCTAGCACAATCCCTGCTATTAATGCTTTCATCAGGTTTAAGGCAAAGGTCACCACAAACCAGAAACAAAAGCCTATTTTCACAGGTAGAGAATAACATGAATGTTGGACACTTTAAGTTTTGTCCACTAGATGGTGCTAAATGTTTTTCTCCCTCATAAGGTCCAGGTACACTTCTACAGACTTGCGCATTAGTGTGTCCCAAGTGTACTTGTTTTTGTGCTGTTGTGAACAAACTGAGCGTGTGTGCACTTCAGCCTTATTTCGCACGTGCAGAGTCAAAACGGACATGTCAGTACAGACACAACAGTAGAGACAATCCGTGCGGAAGACAAAATGTGCGTCATCCACACTGTGCTGAGACCGTACGCAGACAATGTCCGCAGAAGTATACCAAATGCTTCAAAGAAGTACTTCAGACAGTCACAGTGTTTCACAACAGCTGACTGGTTTTGTGGCATCCAATGAGCTTTCCTAATTGTCAGATAGAAGCTGCTGTTGATGCAGCTGTTGAGTGTGGATAGATCTAATGCCACTTACCCTGAGGAAGGCATGCCAGTCCATGGCTGTGACCTGGGCAATGGAAAACTTTCACCGAAAAGAGCATGTTTACTTGCTTATACTACATGTTGAAGTTGTTGAAACATACACAAATGCCTTTCAATAACCACACATTCATGATGCATCTGTTAGATAGTCGTGTATTATAGCTGTTTTGAGCAGACCTAATGGCACCTCATTGTCACAGTGTCCATGGGCACACATATTTTTCAAATATCGAAAATGTTTTGCTACCCTGAAACAAGTCAGTGTGAGTCCTGCATTAGCAACCCAAAAGGTAGCCATACATAGGTAACCACACCAGGCAGGAGGAAAAGCAGGTCTTCAGTGACCGGGGAAAAAAAATCTGTTGTTGGTCTACAGCTGACATCAGAGGAAATGGACCAGTTGTACTGTTTTAGCCCCACTTAGATACCTGCAGAGCACATTATGGCAATGAGGAGGATGAAAGAAGGACTATCACAACATATCAGAGCATCAGAAGAATGCCAGTAGAGTTACAGGTTATGGGTCACACATGGATATCCCACATAAAGCTTAATGTACTTCAAACATCTTATATGCAGCTGAGAGAATACAATCTGAATTTTCTTTCATTTTATTTTATTCTTATCACATCTGGTCGTGTTTACCTATCTTCTGGCATTGCCTCAGAGGCCTCCCTTGTTATTGTTCATAAAGGCCTGCGTGTTGCACAACCAGACCCAGTGGCGGCATTGTGTTGGGGAGGGTTGGATGCCACTGAAGTAATCCCCCTGTGGGTGTTTATGTGAGGCGGACCTAATTAAAGAGGCGGGCTGCTGGAGAGCCGCTGGTCAGCCTGGTCAGTTATGTAGGCCCAGGTCGATATGGGTCAGGTTCCAGTGTGCGTCTTTACTCCTCAGCCCCCACACTACTAAGGTCATGTTCCAGTGTGTGTCTTTACCCCCTCCAGCCCCCACTCTACTAAAGCCCCCCTCCCCCCCCCCCCCCCCCCCTGCGCGTAGTTCACTGGGTTCTTCAGGAAGTGGAACCTTCACTGCAGGCTTTTCTGTGTCATTCTCAGATTATTGGCTCTTGAAAGAACGCATTGTTGAGGTGCAATACTGGAAATCCGATGCGACTTCGGGTATTTGCCTTATCTCAGCTGGGGTGATTTTGTAAACACTTGCGGTTGATACACCTACCCTGGCCCCCGAAATGAAAAGCTGAAGCTTAGTTGTAGTCCACTGCATAACTGAGGCCTTTTAACGTTTTAACTAATAACTAATTTAACTAATATGATTTTTATTTATAGGCATTCATTAATGTAGACAGAATCATGACTGAATCCATTATGCAGTTGCAGTTGTGTGACACAAAATTCTCAATGGCAGAACTTAAAAGATGAAGGTGTATCAATACACTTATCATATACAATATCAATATGAGATACTGTAATGGTTTCTGAGGCAACTGACTAATACTGCTGTACTCTAATAGAAGCTTTGTTATTTGTATTGGTATGTTACATTTCCTGGCATATTATCATAGGATAGTCCAGGCCAGATTGTGACTGGGCCTCCATTTTTGTGATTTCCTGATCTTGACATCTACTGTCCTAATCACAAACATGTCAGTTCAAATGAAATGTTCTTATTTTGTATAAAATGAACAACCCAAATACTGCATACAGACAACTCTGGGAGCTCTGGTGTTTTTCAGGAGGACTCCTTAAACTGATTCATCACTATTACATTTTCCCTTCCTCTCTGAAAGTCAGCAAAAAGCATTCCTCTCTGAAAGTCAGCAAAAAGCTGTTCTTTATTCTAATATCTGAGCCCAAAAAGCTGTTCTTTATTCTAATATTCGAGCTCAAAAAGCAGACGTGTACTCAGAAAACAAGGCCTCATGCCTGCCCTACACACACCTATGGAGAATAACACCTTTCCATGCAGTCACTTGAAAGGAGCAAAATGGTAGCATTTAGCTCTTTAGAGCTTTGTTTACTTCAGGACACACCATGACACAGTTTCGACATCTTGAGGTGATTGTTTAGGTTGAAGCTCAGGCAGTCCTTTGAGAGACCTGCAGCATTCTTTCTGAATGTTGCTGATGTTTCCAGTGTTATTGCTAAACGTGAGGTGGAGTCAGATTGCCTGTTGGTTTACTGTGAGCGCTGTGTGCAACAGATAGGATGACACAGCGGTTTCTGTGATTCAGGAACTGCTCGCAGGTCAGCTGCCGTCATCATGTCGCCACCTGATACTTGATAAAGCTCATTGGATGGAATGCTCTTAGGTCCAAGAAATAACCAATCACAAGTAGGTATGTTTAGGAGCAGAGGGCTTGCTCTAAATGCGGGCTGTCATTGGTCAGTGGTTGGTGTGTGTTTGTTGCTAACTATGTGAACACTATCAAGTCTGTTGTGGAAATCTGGTCACTGTCAAGTGACCCACCTATGTCAGTTTGGTCAGAAATAAAATACAGGGCATTGACTCCGTGGCTTCTGCTATCTATAAACAGTTTCTATTTGTAAGCACATAGTAATCATATCAGCATCTCAGTGTTTAGTACCATCAGAGAAGGATCCGTAATCATGGAGTTGGATTCAGTTGCAACTGTACTTTGATATAAAGTTTTGTTCCTCCTGTGTCATAACGGCATTTTACTTATGGTGGCTTTGTTGTTGATATGTTCTTGTCCCAATGGCCCATGTGACTCATGCGTTAAGTGAATGGTGTACCAAGACTGTGGGAATGCTTGCGCAATTTCTCAGAAGGAGACCCTACACATGATATGACAGCAACATCTTCTAAGGGACACAATAACACCTGTTCATGAAGCCGTATGAGTGTGAACATCGTAGACCCTTCTTGAAAAACAAACACGCAATACTTTTTTCTAGTATCACAAATATTTGTTTTCCTGAGGTGACAAGGCTTGATTTGATATGAAAGGAACATGACGTAACCCCCGAAGGAAGAGAGGCAGGGACGGAGCGAGAGAGAGAGAGGGAGATAGAGAGAGATGGAGATTGGCAGGCAGTCAGAGAGAAAGAGAGAGAGAGAGAAAGAGAAGGAGGTTGGCAGGGTGTCAGAGAGAGAGAGAGAGAAAGGGGAGAGGGGTGCCCCCACCCACCCCAATCACTCCCCCTCCCCCCCACCCCCCTGGTCTGATGGCTGCTGGTGGAATGCTGTGTGACTAGGTATATTTTTAGACCTGGCCAGTTGAAATAGTAACACTCAGGCCTCATTCAACATAAACACAACTTGCTCTCCCTCCATGTGGCTATGAACTGGTGAACTGGCGAGCAGGATAAAAAAGCTGAAATTGAAAGCTTAATTTGAGCCATAGGCTGCAGTGACCACATCAGCAGCACAGCAGCTGAGAGACCATCCACTGAACCCCGCACAACGAAATCTACAGGGGCAATGTTAGAAAGCAGAACCTGTGAGATTTCTGAGGAGGACCGTGGAACAAGGATAAGGTAAGGAGGGACCCATCACACACTCATGCAAACGTATGTTTGTGTGTGTGAGCTGGAGAGGAAAGAAAGAGTTTAGTTGACAGTTAATGCGAAGGCAAGAACGCAAAGTATTGTGATACATTTTGTAGAAATGGCGAGGATTGTTCCTTAGAAGCAGTGGGACTGTTGTTATTGAAATTACATCTTCATGGAAGTCTTTACAGGTATGGTGATGGTTTTGTAACAGCTGATCACATTATTCAAAAATTAACAATTTGTCATGTCAGAAAAGCCAGTTTTTGTCATGTCAGATAGGCCAAAGTAGCTTGTTCATAAGTGTTCGTGCTGCGAGTCAAAATATGCAATGTCATAGGCGTATACCACTGTTACTGGAGACTATGTTTTGTCCATGAGCACCTTGTCATGGAATGCCCTGCTTTTTGGCAGGGACCTGTAGTGATAACTATGGCTTATGATTTATAGAGGTCATACGTGCTGGGAGACTCGATGGCAATGGAATATGTGGCACCTCACAGGCTTTGAACTGGTCTGGCAGAGGTTGGCTTGATCCACCGAGGGGCCCGTCTTAGAGAGCGTCTGGGAGTCTGGGTTGGGGAAGGATGGCACACAGTGGAGGGTGTGAACTGTGCGATTGCCTTTGTCACAGAGGCAGACGGAGGAGCTGCGTTTTTGCCACCATTGTTTGCATTGTTTGACTGTTTATCTAGGGTTATTTTCATGCCGTCTGTCGCAGGGCCTCGTTAGAGCCTGTAACGCTTCGCTCTCCGTGTTGTTCTAAAGATTAGCGGAAGAGCCAGCGCAGCAGCTGACTTACTCGCTGGCTTTCTGGCCCTCCAGACAGAGGCGTCGCAGGAGACACACTAAGTACCCTCTGTCATGCGCTTCTTTCGAGTTCTTAGTTTTTATTCTGTGCCATTTAACTAAAGACACGCTGCATTGCGGCACTTCACTCTTACTCTATATTACTTTTTAAACTTAGGACTGGGCTTTGTTGTCAGTCGTTACTTTATGCTATCGCTAACTATTCAGGTTTGTTCTGTGACCTACTTAAATGTATTCCTTGGATCCCAACCAAGCGAGATCTATAGTTACAATTTTTCATTTAGCATAGATTGAGATGATTCCCAGGCTCTTAAACAACATTTTCTAGTCCAAGATAGATAGATAGATAGATCAACTTTTATTAATCCCGTGAGGGAAATTCAATTGTCAAAGCAGCTGGGTAGTGGGAATAGGAATCAAGTAGGAATCAAGTATCTATATACATTATCATCAAAAATTAATTAATACAAATTTGAATAAGAAATAAAATAAATAGATACAATAAATAGACAAAATAGCAAATTTAAGACAAATGATATACATATATACATGGAGCTAGCAGGAAGGGATGTGGCTGACCCGCGGACATACCCAGAAGGATCATGTGGGGATCACACTTCTGTGAGGTCAGGCCTGTGAAATGTCACCCCCCGCATGTCTGGACTGGTGGGCTGGAACTATGGAAGAGAAACAAACACCGTCTCCTGGTAGAATCTCTGACGCAACCTCCCTAGCGCTGTCATGCGCTCAATGGTGAAACCCCCCAGCTTGGGTTGCTTCAGAGTCACACCAAAGGGGGTGGGCTCTTCAGCAAAACTCAGGTACCCAGAACATGATTAATGACCTTTAGGGAGTCTTGATGGAACGTTCCAAGTAACGGCGGCACATTCATGCTAGTCCTATATGTTGCTGATCTCAAATTAACCCTGGCGCATGGGTGGGTAGCTCACGCTGGGCTCAGATGCTGCTAAAACTGCATCCAGAGAAATTGTCGAATTAAATAGTAAAAACTAAAATTAGGGGAATTTCAGAAGGTGTCATATGTAATACCAAAAATTAGTTTGGTGTATTTGTTTTTCTGTATATGTTGTGTATTTGTTGTTATATGTTGACGACCAGAAATGTTGACACTTTTAAAGCTAAAGACTGTTGGAACGTGAAAGGGGGTGAAGAGTTGTGAGGGAGGAGTTGTGTTTCTTAAGCTCAGCCGTCATCACTAGAGGTGTTTAGTAGAGTTGAACCACAACTGCCTAATCATCCATTTTAAAAGCCCAACAACTTAACAGTAGAATTCAACTAGGCGTAAATGCAAAGCTGTTTCTGAAGCTTGACTGGTAAAGCATGGTTGTAACAATGCAAGGGATAATCTGCACACTTTCTCTGAGTTGTTTTGGATTAAAAAGTGTTCAGTCGATCACTTTCTATGAGTTGCTTTGGATTAAAAATGTTCAGTCGATCACTTTCTCTGAGTTGCTTTGGATTAAAAGGGTTCAGTCGATCACTTTCTCTGAGTTGCTTTGGAATAAAAGTGTTCAGTCGATCACTTTCTCTGAGTTGCTTTGGATTAAAAGTGTTCAGTCGATTCCCAAACTGGAAGTGTATGCCACATGGGGCCATGTTGTGGCAAGCCCCTTTTCCCCTGTTGACATGAACATGGCGTTAAGCGCCTTTTCCCCTGTTGACATGAACATGGCGTTAAGTTGGAGGAATCTCTCTGTACATCGCTGTAACCGGATCATCACCAAGAACGTGAACAATTTCACACCAGCTCTGTTTCGGACAGCTGTGGGAGAGACAGTGTTGGGCTTGTTGGTTTAAATATAGCCATTGTTATTGAATTTGAACTTTGTCTTCCGCCCCTCTCCCCACTCCATTGCACAGAATGGTAAATCAGTTACTCTTCCTTTAAAGAATACTGGACAAGTAAAGTAAAGTAGTAAGACTGTTCATAGTAAGACGAGTAAAGACTGTTCATTCACACGCACATTTGTTCAGGGTCAGTGTGTGTCTATTTTACTATAGCTGGCTGTAGTCCACTGAAAGGGTGGTTTTAGTCGTGCCCAAATGCTAATGGCAACCCAAATCAGGAGAGGGACTCTGCTAAGACATATCAATGGTCATCTCCAATGACCTCCTGTGGCGTGACCCGCACACACAAGTAAGGGACAATGTATAGAACGCAGGTCATTGTCGGGAAAATAAGCCCCGACAGGGCGAACAGCACCCCGACGCAAAGCGGAGGGGTGTTGATTCACCGTGAAGGGGCTTATTTTCCCGACAATGACCGGCGTTCTATACATTATCCCGCTTATTATACGGCTAAAACTAAAAAAATGACTTAACACAGTGTGTCTTTTTACAATGTATTTGCTTTTGTTACTATACGTAGTGAGGTTAAAAAGCAGAGAAATAGTTCGCCAAAGACGTTGAACTTCAAAGACAGTTGAACATTCTTAGTTTAGAACACAGCTGCTCAACCGTCCACTGAAACTCCCTTGATAAGTTACCGTACTACTTGCGGAGTGCTACGAAAGATGTGAATCAGAGGCAAAAAGGCCACTTTCCTTGACAGCGGTCATTAACTGCATAGCATGGTCAGTTATCGGAAAATAGTTGACCGCAGAACGTTGGGAAGCCCCATTCAAGTGAATGGAGCATTCTACAGCATTAAGAAGAGCCGTGTAATAAGTGCATGTAATGGTCATCTCCAATGACCTCCTGTGGCGTGACCTGCACACACAAGGCCATGTGATGCATCCTGGCTCACTTCAGTGGAATGTAATAGGGACCTTTCCAGATTAGGCTGCTAACTTTCACTTTATGACCATCATCAGAGGAACTGAGGAGCCGTGATGGATAGGCAGGCTTGTGATGGCACTCAGACAAATTCTTTCATGGAAAGGGCACAGAGGTCTGGCAGCAACTTCTCAGGAGGTGATCGAGGAAAAAAGAAAAGTCTTTAGAAACAGATCCAGAGAAATGACACTTTTCACTGTTCACAGGTCTGGATATAAACAGCAGCAAAGAGAAAAGAAATACAAGTTTATCTCACTGCTTTACCCGCTTGGATGGCTGGTATTACTATAAAGTTTCAGCGCCCCATTTTAGTAGAACATTTTCATGATTTATGGTTTCCTTGAATCATAGTTGGGAGATGATTGACTCGAGGCATGGCGGGGAATCCGAACCAGCTTCACAAATCACAGATTCCTGGACAAGCTTTAAACTGTTCTTGGAAGAGACATCTTCTTTCAAGCAACAGAACCCTGGGAAGGTATTTAAAACTCTTACTATATTCAATACTAACTCTATTCTACACGCCTCTGTAGTTGTTTAGAGAATGTGTCTTCACATGCTCTGATGTGTTTCATGTTGAGACGTCCATTTCTGTCCCCTTTCCAGTTCTGTCTTCTTGTATGCAGTTTGTGCTCCTTCCTGGCAGTCCTTGGACGCTACATCCCTGGAATTGTCCTTTCATATATATTAGGTAATAAAATGCTTAAATAAGAGTTTTAGAGGATACATTACAATATATATAATTCAGCATCTGGGTTAAAAAGATCGACTTGCCAAGTATAACGTCTGTGATGTACGTCCCATTGAAATACTCTAAGTGTATTTTGGTGGGAATCTGATACTTAAATATTCATCAAGTAAGTTAATGAGCCAATGAGTCAGAATGGCCAGCAGGGGGCTAGCTGTGGCATTCTGAAGGAATGTAACCATGACGACTTTGTCACGCTGTCTCTGGTTTCCCGAGATCCCCTGCAGTCAGCTCTTTGGGTGGACGGTCTGTCAGGGGGGGGTGATATGTGTTAATGACTTCTCCTTCTGTTCTTCGATCCAGTTCTGGGCATCTTCCTGTGGCCCCTGGCGTCGTCACATGACTTTGGACTGTGGGTCGAACCAGTTCTGCAGAAACTGGACTTCGGCCTGGGACAGTTTCTTCAGAAGATCAAAGAGAACCATGGTAATACACTTCCCATCTAAAGCACACACACACACACACACGCACACAAACCCACACACACACACACACACACACGCACACAAACCCACACTAAACACTCCCAGATACAAACTCAAAAGATATGAACACAAATGTAAATGACTGTAATAGCCTTAAAGTGGAAATGGTTTCTGCTTGTGTTGAATTAGAGAAGCGACTCCTCCAGTCACAGGCTGAAAGAGAGTGCATCGAGGCGGATCTGTCTTCTCTCTTCCCCAAGGTCAGTTTCACAGAGTCTCCATCACATGATCCCGCAGTTGACAGTCAACTCACATGTCACATGTGTCTTTAAGTATCAGACTACTATTACTTCGACATTGACCTTCCCTTGTCCTCAGTGCTACATAGTACAGATATCAGGGATAACTAGGCTACAGGGAACTCGGGTGTGGATTGAGTGAGACCCATGTGGTTATGAAAATCTATATCTAATCTGAAGGTGAAAGACCCAACAGGTCATTCAGGAAGGCAGTACAGAGGCACTTAAAACAAAGGAACCTATCAAAACAGACCAACTTTGTGTGGATCTTGACTAAATGTCGTCCTCATGCTGTTCTATGCTAAGATAAGCAAACTACTTGATTAACTCTAAAGTTGAAATATTTCAACCCAACAACACATATCAGCTACCTAATGGCAAGACTGCCATTCAGATTTCATCTCCTGCCTCTTCACTAACCCACCTCTCTGGTATTGTCCCTTATCGTCCTAAATTTCCCTCGGGATTAATAAAGTATCCATCTATCCATCTATCTATCTATCTATCTATCTATCTATCTATCTATCTATCTATCTATCTATCTATCTATCTATCTATCTATCTATCTATCTATCTATCTTATAGATGGACTCCACCGTGTATAAGGAGCTTTCCCTATCAGACACAGAGCCGTCCGAGGTGACATGGACAGAAAACACCTTCAACCTATCGGAAGGGCACACACCACAAACAGAGAACTCAGAAGGTGAGCTGGACCATGTTTTTTAACTTCTTGTGCTCTTAGCTTCTTAGCTCTTCTGGATCAACAGATGACTTTTTTTTCTGAACAGTTTCATGAATAATGTTAGTGTTGGGAACAACGATTGTGCAAAAAGCAAATCATTGGTCATCAGAGGTCTGTTAAAACCCCTGAGAACAGCCATGACGATGCCATGTCTCTCTTTCATCTCGCCTCAGACCTGGACCGACCCAGCGACCACGAAGAGGTCTTTGCTGGAGGGCTCCCAGACTTCCCTTCTCTGGATAATGGTCTGGGGACCAACGGCGACGACGACGACGAGGACCTCAGCATCGGCCTGCCCGCCCCTGCTCTGACGAAGCCAAAACAGAAACATAGGGCGGCCCTGATGGCGGAGCAGCCCCTAGACCCAACCCTGCAGCTGATGGAGCGCATGGCCAGCGACGTCATCACGGCGGCAGTCACCGCTGCCATGGTGGAGCGGCTGGAGGCGGCTTTCCCTGCCCCTGTGGAGGCCCCCTGCCCTTCCTTCTCTTCGTCGTCCTCCGCCTCCACCCCACCTGCCGCGTTGGCCCAGGCCCTGACCGAAGACTCGGACAGCGACGTGGAGGACTTTGAGCTGCTGGACCAGGCCGAGCTGGAGCAGCTGGAGGGGGAGCTGGGCCTGGAGAGGGCGGGGGGCCACGGAGCCCAACCCAAAGCCAGTAGGCCCTCGGGGTTCCTCTCCAAACTCCTGGGGCGTCCCTGATCAGGCGGAGGATTGTTGGGGGAAATATTTAGCCAGAGATTGTCAACGGCTGGTCGGTGGGTGTGCATGTTGAAAAGTGATGATTTTCCTAGTTGTAATTACTTAAATAAGAGGTAAGATTTGATGCACTGTGAGGGCTCTTGATATGGTTTGATCTAGGAGATTTCTGTCCATGTTAATTTCCCCCCCAAAATGGGTGTCTTAACACTAAAAGAGCGATTTCAGTGGTTTAGCAATCTGGGGGTGGGAATTTCATGGCACTGTTATGCTGCCAATTAAACAATACATTCACTGATGTCCAAATCTAGTCCTTAGATCCATTGTAGTCTCTCAACTTCACTCTGAATCTCTCTACCATTACAGTCAAAGCCAAAACAAAAATTGCTACAAACTACCCCAGAATGTATGTCAGGAAAGTCATCACTTTTTATTTTGCATTTTATTTTCTAATTTTGTATTTTCTTTTTTTCCATTAAGTTTTGACCTGTTGTAAGTCAGAGAAATGTAGCGGAAAGCTTTAGATCTCTGTGTTTTATTATTTATATGCAAATGCATATATATATATATGTGTGTATATGCATGCATAGCTCTGTTTCAACTGTAGACATTTGTATGTGTACTTGCACCTTAATATGTGATTGATACAGCTAGGCACTTGAAATCAAAGGTATTAGAAACTGGATCCTGTGCAATTATAATGCCATTAAACCTTTCTTGAATGTAATTTGTTGATCTTTTCTTTTGCCATGTCTGTTATATGAAGAAATGTATCACTGTACGTATGTTAAATTAGGGATGGGATTCGGATGACATGGTTTTGTTCACTATATTTTCAAAGGAAGATGTTCTGGTCTTTCAGAGAAAATCAGGGAAGCAACGTACATACAGACAGGCAACAGAGTAAAGGAAAAACCAACAGAAAGCGTCTCAGTAAGGTGTTGGGTCAACACGAACCATCAGAACAGCTTCAATGCGTCTTGGTTCTCTAATTCTCTTGGGTCTCTTGGTTCTCTTGGTTCTCTGCTTCTCTTGGGTCTCTTGGTTCTCTTGGTTCTCTTGGTTCTCTGCTTCTCTTGGGTCTCTGCTTCTCTTGGTTCTCTTGGTTCTCTTGGTTCTCTGCTTCTCTTGGTTCTCTACTTCTCTTGGTTCTCTGCTTCTCTTGGGTCTCTTGGTTCTCTTGGTTCTCTACTTCTCTTGGGTCTC
Organism: Sprattus sprattus; assembly: GCF_963457725.1. Classification (NCBI taxonomy): domain Eukaryota; kingdom Metazoa; phylum Chordata; class Actinopteri; order Clupeiformes; family Clupeidae; genus Sprattus; species Sprattus sprattus. Next base: position 19,091,295 of record NC_137918.1, on the reverse strand, counting down.
TGGAGCTCCACTGGAAGGGGTGGAAGACCATTCTTCCATTAGATTTTCCCTTATTTGGTGTTGTGATGATGGTGGTGGAGAGCGCTGTCTAGCACGCCTGTCCACGGCCTCCCATAGGTGTAGCTGGGTTGAGACCTGGTGAATGGGAAGGCCTTATTACATGACTCACACTATTCTCATTCTCATCAAACCACTCAGTGACCCCTCGTTATCCTAAAAGAGAGCACTGTTTCATTATAAAATAAGATAAGATTAACTTTTATTAGTCCCGTTAGGAAAATCAGGTGTCTTAGCAGCAAGAAGAGGACAACAGGAATGGGAATCAAAACATACACATAAAAAAATTAAATAAAAACAGTCCAGCTTCCTCCTCGTTCTATCCTGGCCAATTGCCTCCAGACCATCCAGACCATCCAGTTAGGAGTTGGGGGCTCTTCCTCCCGCTCCGCCAGTAGTCCACCAAGTCATTATGGGATAAAGGTGATCGCACAGAACAACACTGTATTGATTTGCAGTGACCTTTTCCTCTAAGGAGCCAAGTGGACCCAAACCATGCTAGCAAAATGCCCCCCCCCCCCAGCCCCCCCAACATCATTACAGAGCACGCGAAACCCCCTCACTGTTGGTGTACACCACATATGCCCTTGCCCACACCACACATGCCCTTGCCCACACCACACATGCCCTTGCCCACACCACACATGCCCTTGCCCACACCACACATGCCCTTGCCCACACCACACATGCCCTTGCCCACATCACACATGCCCTTGCCCACATCACACATGCCCTTGCCCACATCACACATGCCCTTGCCCACATCACACATGCCCTTGCCCACACCACACATGCCCTTGCCCACACCACACATGCCCTTGCCCACACCACACATGCCCTTGCCCACACCACACATGCCCTTGCCCACACCACACATGCCCTTGCCCACACCACACATGCCCTTGCCCACACCACACATGCCCTAGCCAACACCACACATGCCCTTGCCCACACCACACATGCCCTTGCCCACACCACACATGCCCTTGCCCACACCACACATGCCCTTGCCCACACCACACATGCCCTTGCCCACACCACACATGCCCTTGCCAGCACCACACATGCCCTTGCCCACACCACACATGCCCTTGCCCACACCACACATGCCCTTGCCCACACCACACATGCCCTTGCCCACAAGAGAATATGGTGAAGGATGACTCATCTGACCAAAACACTTTTTTTCCACATTTCTGCAGAACAGTGCCTATGGTTTTTTTCACCACTGAACTCTCAAATGTGTTTTCATCTGTTGTAATGAGGAGGTTTATGCAACGCAAACCTACTATAATATCCCTCACGAGTGTTCTTGCTGACACAGTCTGAACACGTCCGCATTGACATTCTCAGTCCCCTGAGGAAGAGTTGCTCTTCTGCTTTTCTAGACGTATCACTCTAATACATGAGCCTCACGGTCATCAAACATGCGCTGATTACCACATTTATTTCAGACCCTATTTACTGATGTGTAAATGCAGATGTCACTAGTCACTGTTCCTTATTATTAAAACACTAGCCAGTTGAGCAGTCTTTGTAACTGAAGCTGGTGCCATCCATGCCCCAACAATCAACCCTCTTTCAAAGTCACTGAGACCTTAGCTTCTTGCCATCTTGATCCAAAATCCTAATCAACTTGGCCTGCTCAGTATTTGTATCCATACCACAGAGCACTAATTTCTACCGTTTTTTCCTTTAATTTGTCACCTCTCTGTTTTAGTCAGGTACTAGCAACACTTTGCTTGTACGAGTAATTGCAAAGCAGATTCTATGACAAAAGATAAGGAAGTAAGGAATGTTACATGCCCCAATATTTTTGTTGCATAGACAGAATTAGAGGAAATTGACAAGGGGATTTGATCTACTGCTATTAAATGTTATCATATCACATTTACCATAGTTAATAGTTCTGCATGTCAGATCTAAAACTAATGTTTTTTATTTTAGGTGAATTTAGTTTTTTAGTTTCTTTTCAGACATTAGTCACACTTAAAAAGGTATGCTTAAAATACCATGCTGTGACGTATGTGCAAATTAAGTAGGAAGCAGTATTTATAATAGGAAACACAACATTCTTAAAAGGCTTTATTCTGTTCTTTAAATATGATGTCCACTATGCTCATGGAGTTGCAGTTCTTCAGGCTTACACAGACAAATCTCGTCGGCTTCTCCTTCACACCACTAGATGACAGCACCTAACATCAGTAAGCAGTAGGGGTGGTATAAACTGTTAAGATGTCTGCGTGTCAACAGACGTGCCGTGCCAAAGTTTAACTGTGGTAAAATACACTTACATTTCCCGCATATTTGTTCTATATTTACCAAATAACCGTGAATGAAAAAGGCTTTTAGTCTAATTCATTTTGGATTGACTATCTGAGTATTTTGAAAGTCATCATTAACAGTAGAAATTGGCGTACCGCAGCACGGAGTTCTTATTTCACAAAAGTTTATGTCACATCAAGTTTGCAGTTGAAAAGAGACAACAATTAATCTAACAACTAAAAACGTATACTAGCCTACTAATGTATCTTAAATCTTAATGAGGTGTATTATTCAATGTGAAATGCAGCCTGTACCTAGAAGCAAGCTCGATGATTTATCGATTTTTCCACCAATATAAAAGCGTGATGAAGTTGAAAAGTTGCGGTCTTTTAGCTATACGTCATTATCATCATGAATATTTTAAACGCAGCAAGAATGACTATATCAGCTCAGCGATAAATAGGAAGTGGTATTTCAGTGACACTTAAATGATTACAGAGCTATGGAGTTCAGCTCATGCTTACACTGTACATGTATAGCTTCAGGACTGCCAAGCAGACTGAATCAATTAGAGCTTGTTTGGACTCCCACAGGGTCTTCTGGTCTCTGGAGAGTGTGCCTGCAGCAGCAGGAAGTGTCTTTACTCGCCTCAAACCATTCACATTTTATAAAGTGGGTTCATAATGTAGTGCGATACCTTACCTGGGGCCAGAATAACAACACCATATGCCACACGGGTTTGTGCAAACTACCTCCACTGTTGAGCTCCCATTTAGTTTGACATTTTGAGTTTGCGCTGAATCATACTAACATTAGTATTCTTTCTACTTTTTGACTCTTTTGTCCTGAGTCATGTAAAATTTGTTTGTAGAACATAAATTCTGAAACACATTTATGTAGACAACTAATCTAATGCCTCGGTTGTTTGTCCTTGAACTGACCACATATTTCAGCATATACTTCATAACATTCAAGAGTGTTATTTTTAGTTCTGTTCAGATCAAAGCATGCATCTAAGTGTACAGAAGTGCATTTGGAAGAGGTTTGCCGTTGAATGGCCTAGTGCATCTGCCATGTAGACGTACAGAATTGTCTCAGTTTAAGTTAATTGGGGGAAAGCCATACAAACACATTTGTTTTGCTTTTCCTTTTTGTGAGGTGTTTTGTGGTGTTTCATTATTAGACATAATCCTGTCTTTTCTGCGCTGTCAGACAGGAATGTGGAGGGAAGGCACACCATGTTCTTCAAACATTAAGTCCTGCAGGGAGGATGTGGTTCAGTGCATAACCTACTTGAGCTTGTGTTAAACAAGCAGGTATGGTGCCGGAAGATGCTGAAGACCCAGCAGGGGCATGTCGCCACAGAAGCACCCAGGTCTGCAGGCAGGGAGAGGGAGGAGGCGGGGCAGGGGGGCGTTGGGCGCTTGCAACCACACACAGAATGCACAACCACTTTTATCACCCAATCCCATGAATAACCTTGACCCGAGTTCCCAAGCCTCCACTTTACTAGACAACCTTTAACCTGCAAAAGTATATGAGATGTGGCTCTGACATTTAAGCATTGATTTATAAAGCCATTCAGGGGTTTCATAAGGGTTCGATGCACTTAATGGAGCTTATGTCCACAAATAATTCTGTTTATAATACCAGTTGCAGCGTCTCTGCAGGTCCACCAAGCCAATATTTTGAGTTGTTGTGTTGTTCCCTGGTCAGGAATTATTTGACGAAATCCTCCTGGTTTCCAGATGGTGTAACATTCTGAGAATCCCAAGAATTTCACAATATGCGGTTGGTTCAAATTATGAGCCTGTATCATGTTTGGCTTCCAGCGTCGATTGTAGGTTTTTGTCCACACCTGAACACCTGTTTGAAGAACATTTTTGAACATAATTATATATGGCACCCCAACGTGTCTGATCCAGTTGTCCCTAAATGTATATCGGCTGACAAATGATGAATGGTCGAAAAATAACTGTCCTGAAGGATTTATACCCACATCAATAAAGTTCTACTGCACAATGTGTTTGCACAATGGTTTCCCTTTGATTTCTTACTTCACCTCTTCACCTACTCCTAAAAAGTAAAGAGACTCCCACAAACAGAAAATATGGAACTTGTCTCCACCAATCAGACAGCAAATGACAAGTCATAGTTCTCTGCTGTGACAGATGAGATATAAAAACGTGGTGAGGTCATGAATTAAAATCGTTAACCTCTCCCTGATCTTCCAGACTGCACTGTTAGCCTTTGGCCCTCTGCCTTTTGGTTTGGGTTTTAGGTGTGTTCAGCATTTTCCATTTTATTGTGAGCCCTGATTTTAAGAGAGAGAGAGTGAACAAGAAAATGTCTTTAAAAAAGCATTTGGAAAAGGTGCTGGTGGGGGCTGCTTTTGGGAGACAGTTTATTACCCAGGCCTGTTTTTTTAATGGGCCTTTTTTTTTCAAGAACACTGATCATGTTTGTCAGACTCAGGCAAACCACTGGCTTAAATACTCAGATGCTGGAAAATACAGTATTTCAGTAAGGTTCCTGCAGAGGATTTCATGTTGTTGTGAATAACATTGTAGCACTAACCATAAGTACATGTAAGAACATGTATTGATATACTGTATTTGGTACATATGTGAAGAACACATGGAGGCTTAGGCAACCATCCCCAAAATCCACACCCAAAATACATAATAAACGCAACTTTGTTTTGTGGCCAACTGACTGTTTCACAGATGCCCTATCACTCCCTAGACTGTATATTTATTTGATTAATAATGTCTTGTCACACACTACAGCCTCTTTCTGTCTTTATTGATTGCCCTTTCTCTACAGGCAAGATAAGCACTATCAGGATATTTTGAGAGATACGTCAACAGCCTAAAGTTTATGTAACAGACACAACCTCAGTTGTTTTTATCATTTTCATTATTATTGTCATACATTTTTTCATTATGGTCATTAGTGTAAAGTCATTTTTACTTTTTAATGACGAAAAATACAAATCTAATATCCCCATCTAATGCAGTCTCGCTGATAGCTAAATTTGTATGTTTTAAGGGGGGGGGGGGGGGGGTCACCTGCCTTTCTTTAAGCTGATCCATAAAAGCTCCGGACAAGAATAAGCAGAAACACATTCTCACTCATTAGTGAAGGAGCTCATACAAGTCTAGGCAGTGATCATGTTATTGTCAGTTTACATATACCTAAAACCTAAATCTCTGACACAATGACCAGCTCCCCCTGGTTATCCCTTAATCAAGGTTGAAGCATAGATGAAAGCATGCCTTTGCAGTCATCACTCCTAAACTCTGGAATGAGTTGCACCTGCATGAAAGGCTGGCATTGACTCCCTGGCATTTAACTCAGTATGAGCATGGCTTTTATTCCCTTTTTCTACTGTGTTTTACTTATTTTGTTTTGTTTTTAGTGTGTTGTTTTATTGGTTCTTGCTATTTTGATTGTACAGCACTTTGGTCAATTGCTACTCTGCTGTGGCTGTGCTTTATAAACCTGATCTGATCTCATAGCCAGCCCAACCCTCATGGTTTCAGGATTAATGTTTGACTCCTGGTTTATCACTCTGGACAACCAACCAATTCTTTGTCTGGATTGCAAGGTACGTAACGCCTTCACTGGCTGCGTAGCGCCTTCATTGGCGGTGCCTTCAATGTATTCATGTCATGTCTGCAACCACATCTGGATACCTGGTATGGCAATAAGTCATGAGCTGTCACAACCTACAGTATGTCTGCACTTATTCTGTAACTTTTGTATACAAACCTGCCTAATTATCCCATCACTATGATGACTAAACCCAGCAAGTTAGCATCACCTTTGTGTTCGGACACAGGCTACTTTGATTACATACTGCAGCAAAGCAAAACACAACATTCAGTCAGGGTAGAATCACTAGGAGGGGTCTAATCTTTACATGACACACACGGTAGGTTAGGTTGGACAGAAATGCTAACTACCCACCAGGCAATAATACATAGCACATGGCCTCCAAATGAGAAATACACGCTGACATTAACACAAGCAGGGAAACAAAACAAAAATGGAACATTAAACATAGAAAGAACATTAACATTCTCACAGGTACACACACACACACAGCAATATGTGGGAAACAATACACACATAATTTGCAGAAGTGCACACCTTCACTTGCATGCTGCTATATGCATACAATACAAACACAGGGTAAGGACCAAGACGTTTTGTGGTGATTGGTATGTGTGCAGTGCACAAATATTTCTTAAATTATTCAATGTAATTGCGTTCACGTAATTACATTATTAGACTCGTAATTTGTAGTTTGTGACCAACACCATCACTACTGCAGAAAATAAACAGAACTGTTGTCCATGGCGACATTCTATCATCAAGGTGAACACAGTCCCTTACCTCAAATTTAATGCCAAATTTCTCCTACCACTACATTTTAGGTCAGGGCAAAATATGGCATGCACAAGTAACAGCCCCCTAATCAATCCTTCAAGGGCGGCCTCCATCATGATTTTAACACTCCCCAACCCCTGCGGCCATGTTCCAAGTACAGCCTTGCCTCTCACAGTTCCCTAATTAAAGGACCCCCATTGGTCAGTCCGTCGTGGGACTGGAGCCAATCCCTGCACAGAAAGCAGGGAGTCCTGGACATATGACACTCATTTTTGTTTTTTAATTATCTAGGCCTGACTTTAAAATGGTGGCACACAGGAGCTGTGTTGCATAAGGGAGCAGTGGTTGGGTGCAAATAGCACATGTGACGTTACCTGTCAGGACATCCATCCACAGGGGGAACCAGCAACTGTCAACCGTTCAAAGTCAGACCATCACTGCCGGGAAAGGTGAGTCTTTTAAAATAATACCTGTCAGTTTCACAGATACAGAAATTCAAACAGTATGCATCATTTATGAATGTGTGTCTGCATGATAGATGGTAGATTATTGCCTAACTCATGTGTGAAAAATAGAACACATTACAACTAACGTTAAATAATACTGCAGGTGGTTAACTAAAACGGAATAAACTAAAATGAGGGATTTTTATCTTGAGTGTTAACTACACTTATTTAAACTTCACTGAACATTTAAAATATCTCTCCTGAGTACAACCTAAAGTCACACTGATACATCTATTCCACACGGTACTTAGCACCTTGTAGGCCTATTCTCCAATCAGGTGTAATGCATCACATTCTACTAATTAAATCATGTGTGACAAGAGAGACAAGAGAGACAAGACTGATTTAAGAGAGTTTGCGATATGTAACTGTCAGTCTGCTACGAGATGCGAGCTCATCGTGAATGAGTTACAGTCAAAGCAAAGTCACTCTCACAACCCGCCTGCCTAAGTAGATCTGTATGTCAGACCCCTGAACTGAGAACATTTAAAACCTCCACACACAGTTATCTCATGCTTGATGGATGTCATGCTGATATTTTCAGAGACTTAGGGGTTTGTTTGAGTAAACAGAGTGGCTACTCTGTTTAGTTAGAGCTGAAAGGAAAATGCTTTAGCACTAGGCTGCAAACCTGTCCTTGTGGAAGCCCACTAGCAACTGATAGAATAGAATAGAATAGAATATATTTATTTGTCATTGCACAAGTGCAACCAAATTGAGTTGGCAGCTCTCAGACTTCAGTGCTATTGAAAAATAAAAAACAAAAACAATACAAATATATACAATATAACTATACAAATTTACACTATGAATACTCAGCTTAAGTAAAACAAGTACAAAAAAAAACACAAGACGCATTACACATCAAAGAGACAAATACAGGTTAATTTTGTGCATTGTTAAGTGCTATGATGGCTCCAACAGCCATGCAGTTGTCCACACGAGTTTCACGACAGGAACAAACACTTGTCTCCTCAGGGGCTGTGGACGGAGGAAAATGGCAGCAGCCAGAAGACTGAGGTTTTCGGCCATGTTCACTGGACTGCTACTGGCGATCATTTTACTGTCAGGTGAGACTTCAACTTCAGTTGGTGTCAGATATTGGGAACAGTTTGATATTTCACCTTAGAATCCACACATTTAACTTGATGAGGACTGGGCAGCTATTTGATGTTATAAGATCTAACATAACCAATGTGATAATGTTAAATGGAAATCCATGTACTCATTTTTAAAAGCTGAACATGGTCTCAGAGGTAATAAATGTTTCATCTCATCCAAATAGCCACCAACAAGCCTCAGTCAAGTAAGGCATCTAAACACAAATATTACCACCCTATTAAATATTGCCAAGTTCACAATGTTTTAAATACAGAGAGGCTGAACTTGCCCTGTACTAAGCCTGGCTCTGTAGGGCTTCTCAAAATCAGCTGACTGTGCTCTTTCCCCTCAAGCCATTAACTTCTAAAGCAATCGACTGGTGGCACAGACGCAAGCAACACATTATGTTATATGTACAGAGCATTTTTCCCCCCATTTTTATTTTACAAGAGGGTGGTAATGAGCACAGCCTTTGGGCTCGTTCCCCAGCGGCCTTTGTAGTTTAACGGGTGCCACTTCCACAGGGCCCCCAAAAGCCGAGGCCCCTTACTGTTCTGGGGGAGATGGGGAAACGACTGCTGGAGCTACAAGGGGCTTATTAGTGGGATCAGCCGTTCTCCGCAGGCCTCTGCGATGTCACATCTGGTCCTTGACAGCACACATTCTTACTTATCTTTTTCATGCCCCATATGTGCACAGACTATCTGCAGGCGGGACCGGTGGCACTTAGAGAGAAGGAAGAGGGTAAGAATAACATGTTTCATTTGGTAATGACCTGCATGTTGTGTTATACTTATAGAACCACTAATAGGGTGTTTCCATGACAGTTTTGTTTTCAGGCCTTCAGGATCTGTAAAGCGCTTTGAGACCATGTCTGTGGTTGATGGTGCTATATAAATCAATGAAATTGAAATTAATGTAATTATTAATTATAAAAAAAAATCATTAATATAATTATTAAAAAAAAAACTTTTTAATTCCAGCAATACAATAGTGCATAAGTGAAGGACTCTTTAAAAGCATCATTTCAATTTATTATCAAATAAAATTTGATTTATTTTCAATTTAAGAATTCCTACTGATTGGTCCAAATGTCTAGCATGAGTCCTGATTGTTCAGTCCTTCTGTGTGACAGATGTTATGGGGACACCAGAGATGTTGGCTCGCACCAGGAGGAGCGTGGGGGGCTTCTACAAAGCCATGCCAGACTTCTGGGGATGGTACAAGTACTTCACGGAGACACACAACCAGGAAGGAGTAAGTCCACTAGATCAACCGCATTAACAAACTACTGAGGGATCTACCATTTTTAGCGCTGCAACGACTCTCATGTTTAACATGACCCACTAAATAATATCTACTCTATCAGCTGTTCATGCAAAGCTCTCTCTCTGTATGTGACCCCAGGTTGAGGATCTGGATCGGCTGTACATGACTTTCCTGCAGAACAAACATAGAAATGAGGAGGGTTCCTCCTTCAACCATTATCTGACCCACCTAAGCGAGGTCTACAAGGCCTGTGCCAACTCCGATGACCCAGACTGCATTGCTGAATCCACCAGCAAACCCAAGGCTAAATTAGTCATGCCTCTCCCCTACAAAGAGGCCAAGGTCTTGGTGTGCAACCCATACATTGACCCCTACTGCATCTTCCCAGCAGCACCCAAGGCTCCTGACGCAGAGCCAGAGGTGGCTCCTGCCATGGTTCCCGCTCCGTACCTGTCCCCATTCCTGTCCCCACTGATGCCCAACCCCTACAAGGCCCCCATGCACCCAGTACCCATTAGGACCCCAGCAGGCATCTTCTACTATGCCCCTCCTGTGGAACCCTTCCTGTCCAAAGAGCAGAAGGGAGAGCTGCTAAAGATCTGCAACCCCACTGACGTGGAGTGCCTGCAGTATCACCTGCGTGCCGCCTACGGCTACAACCCCATCGGCCCCGTCCCGTCGTACTCCGAGCTCGGCTGCGACCCGGCCAAAGACCCCTACTGCTGGCCACGCCTGGTGCACAAGGCTCCCTCTGGGCTCTACCACCTCTACCCGGTGTGCGACCCTGACACCGATCCCTTCTGCGCCATACCAGCGTCCCCGCCCGCCGCTGCCCTGACCGACTCGGACAAGCCGTCCGGCGAGCAGGCCTGCCACCCACTCTTTGACAAGGGCTGCAACCCCCTGACTGCCACCAAGCTGGCGAGTCCCAACAAGCCAGTCCTGGAGTTCATGCCTCAGGACGAGCCCGCCCCCGAGCCCGCTCACAAGCCCATAGTCTGCAATCGCCGCCTCGACCCCTCCTGCATCCTGGCGGCCGCCGCCGCCCTGAAGAGGCCGCCACCACCCCCCCTCCCCCAGTTCCAGACCCGCCACCGCCTGGGCCCCCGTGGTAGGACCAAGGAAGGCCACGACTGCTTCATGTATTACGACAAGGACTGCGCCCCACTGACCGCAGCGGACAAAGACGCCGCCAAGCCCAAAGATGACTGTCACCCCTTCGACCCAAGCTGTGGGAAGTCCGGTGCGAAGCCGGCTACCAGTGGCAAAGCCAGCGCCAGCGGTAAAGTCAAGGATGGCATCATCATGCCTGACCCTGACTGCGATCCTGAGATGGACTACAACTGCCGCCTGCGTCGCGCCGATGAGCCCAGTGACGCCCCTGCTCAGAGGGAGGAGGCCCCCGCCGACGCCCCTGCCGTGCCAGAGTACGCCATGCCGCGGTTTGAAGACTTCCTGAGAGGTTACATGGGACGGAGAAACTAACGTCCACAAGCAAAACCAAACAACCAGATCACCCAGCTGGAGAAAAGTGAGCCAGTGACAGCAGTTGCAATACATGTCTCACACACACACAAATAAAATATAAACATAGATTAGCATGGTCCGAATTCAAAAGGAATATGTATTGCATTGCATTACAACACAACTTTAGTATTTGCTGTGAATGAGAAACTCTTATACTGTAGATTTTGTAGGACTGCAATCTGATTGAAGATCCTGAGGAGCAATGTTTGACAATGTGGATAAAATATTATTTCAGTGGTAAAAGGACCTGTATTAACGTATTTTCATTAGACTAGTGTACTTGAGCATAGTTCTGATTACCAGCCATATTTGCTTTGTCAAAACTCTTTCTGTGTTGTAAATTGTTGTATTTGTAGGATGTTTTTGTAGGTTTTTGTTTTGACACTAAAATCCCTTTATAGAATGAGAGATATTTAATTGTCCATTACTTTGTCAAGGGAAGCATTGCTTTTACATTATATGGATCTGCTATGTATTGTGCAGCTATAATGTTGTTTGTATTGTATCCTCTCCAATAAACACTGAGAAGATGTTACATTTAAGTTCAAGTTTTCCATCTTTCTATTTCAAACTTAGTCATCAACTAGCTATTGGTCATACCATGTCAAGTATAACCTGGCAAACCAATCATTTCATGATAAGACCATTCTCAAAATCCGATTTCTGATCAGGTGAAAGGCCACAGTCTTTATTCGAGATTGTTAGTGTCATTCAGCCGGTTAATAAAATAATTTGGCCTGTATAAGATCGACAACTCTAATTTGATTTCCTGCATAACTGAAATGATGATCCAATAGCGGCCCTTTCTTAAAACTAGTCTTTGCTTAATTTGTTTGTAGTAGATCTTATTTAAAAAAAATGTGAGCTGCACTCCAACTATACATCTAAACTCTCCAACTACAGGCAGGCGTCAGGCGCCTAACAGTAACATTGAAAATGAACAAACTGCACATTGTGGTCATATAAAACTTTTTAACGAGGCCATGCGAAGGTCTACCTCCTAATGCGAACACATAACCCTGGGTTTCATAAGTACCAATTACCTGCAGCCGTTGACAAGATGGCTCCAGCGGGCTCTTAACCGTGCACACTTGCAGACATTTTTAAAAGCAAGTCGCGCGTCAAGGTGCGCAGAGTTAATGATTACCTGAACAGTGCATGCACGCGAGTTGCAGCTTAAGGGCAGTATGTAATAATTGCAGGTGTTGCTTTGCAGACCTCTTATTCCACGTGTTTCCACGAGAGAACAGAGCTGTGCTGGCATGCGAAAATAGCCTAATATCCAGACATGGGCCATAGGTTGCAGCATGTTCTGTCCAGGGCTTTATCTCACCCTGTACGTATAAACCTTTCACATATTTGAAGACTACACTGAAGAAAATGCTGAGAATGTTAAGGGTCAAATATTTATTGCCTTTTAAAACGGATATTAAAATAACACCTAGCCTCAAAATGTATTTATTTATTTATTTTTGGCAGATTGATCCAGCCCTCGATCATTATGAGCATGAGGTGCTGCCCGGCAACACAAGACTTTCGATTCAGCAGAATCTGAGCTACTGTAAACAATCCAGCCTCGGCCAATAAATGGTTCCATTATAAACCACCCTGCAGCCACACATTCCAATATGGATCGGCTTCATAGGAATAACCTGAGCTGATTGTGTCGGTCCGGACACGTAAACGTTGGTAAGTGCTATACACAATAGCAGACTGGCTTTGATTACATAAATCCTGCTTGAAGCAAACCAACCGATTTCACTACAATTATCCAAGATATGTAAACTGTGTTAATGACGCAATGTATTAGATTTTTGTCTACACCACACCATCAAAAATTACTATTGGGCTCTCCTCTTTCAGCCCATATCAGCACAAACGGTAAAAGAGCACATGGCCACATTTGTATAGGGTTTAAGAATAAAGTCAAGGCTAGATAAAGTGACACATACATGAAAATCACATTGCATTTTCCATTACTTAAGTTCATTGAGATAAAGGCACTTACTATAAAATGCAACACAAATGCATTTAAAAGACATATTGTTTAAAAATAACTGATGAAATAGCTACACAGATGAAACAGCGTTTAATACTAAATACAATTCTTTAATGTCACCACAACATCACGAGTTACGCAACTGAATCAGTCAGATATAAATATTAGATGTTTAACTTACAACCATGATCATAATTCGTAATGAAGTAAGTTTAATAGCACACTTCATATGTGCATACACATAGACATTTTTTATAAATTAAGTATAAACAGAATGTGTAGTTCAAGATCCATCAAACTTGGAAATGTAGAGTATAGGGGAACATACAGTTTTTCTCAGGAAGACATTCCAACGTTATTACTTTTTTCTAGTTTCTATGTCTACATCTGATAACGACTCACACAACTTTAAACTGTCACAGCAAGTCACATAAATACAGTGGGAAAAAAAAGTATTTGAACCCATGCCGATTTCGCAAGTTTGCTCACTTGCAAAGAAATGTGTGATCTATAATTGTAGATCTATTTTAACAGTGAGAGACATAATATCAACAAAAACATCCAGAAAACTGCATTTTATAATAGTTATGAATTGAATTGCATTTGTTGCGGCAAATAAGGTTTTGAACCCCTAACAAAACATGACTTAGTACTTGGTGAAGAAACCCTTGTTGGCAAGCACAGACATCAGACTTCTTTTAGTTAGTCACCAGGTTTACACACATCTCAGGAGGGATTTTGGTCCACTCCTCTTTGCAGATCCTTTCCAAATCCTTAAGGTTGCGTTTTCAATGGGAGGGAATGAGGTTCAAGCCCAATATTCCAAGGTACATGGCCCATCCATAGTCCCCTCGATGTGGTGGAGTCATCCTGTACCCTTGGCAGATAAACAACCCCAAAGCATAATGTTTCCACCTCCATGCTTGACGGTGGGGATGATGTACTTAGGGTCATATTCAGCATTCTTCCCCCTCCAAACGCTGCAAGTCAAGTTGATTCCAAAGTGCTTGATTTTGGTCTCATCTGACCACATCCTGTCTCCCAATCCTCTTTAGAGTCATTCAAGAGTTCATTGGCAAACTTCAGACAGACCTGTACATATGCTTCCTTGAGCAGGAGCGAGCGCTGCTCAAGGACGGCATTGTGTGTTGCCAATGGTTTTCTTGGTGACTGGGGTCCCAGCTGCCTTGAGATCATTCATTATTCTGTTTCTCACTGTTAAATTAGACCTACCATTACATTTATAGATCACGCATTTCTTTGCAAGTGGCCAAACTTGCGAAATCGGCAGGGGGTCAAACACTTATTTTCCCCACTGTACCTGTGCACTAATGCCGAATGCCAAGTAAGCGTGTCATATATGACAATGCTCATAGTATGCTCATGATGTCACACTATTGAAATGATGATAATCTTCACGTTTCATAATCTGCGAGGAATAAGTTAACCATTCGTATACACTCTGTTATTCACAATGTTTTCTGTCATTTAATAATTTGCCACAAGAAGTATGTGTGGGCATGTGTGGGCATGTGTAGGCTGATTCAAAGAATCAAAGCAACAGAGTATAATACAATGCATAGATGGAGGCCTAGTTATTTCATGAGCTTGTCAAAGTTGAATTGTTCGCATTCATGATGGCAGATAGCTGAATGGAGCGATCTCAGATGTTGCCCACGCGGCGCCAAGATACAGCTGCAGGAGGAACCGCTGACGTGAAACGTTTCATTTCCATCATCACCCTGCTTAGCCTTTGTGAATAGCAAACCTTATCGGTGTGGCACCAAATGAGCAGAATGGTGTGCCTTTCAATGTCTATTTGTCTGCCGCTGATGTAGGCCATCCCTCGACTGTCCCCGACAGACGCACAGCGAGTGACTGTGGGGAGACTTGGCATTCAGCTTGGGTCAGCATTAAGAACATTTTGTGCTGACTTCACCCTCCTCCCCATGGCCCGAGCACCCCACGAGACTACTGGAATATCATTAGCTTGATCAAAAAGGGCTATACATGGTAATGAGGGTAAACATATCGTCTGAGTAAGCAAACTGAAATTAGCGATGTATATATTCATTCATTTAGCATTGCTGTTTGCAGTGGTCTGTTGCAAAGCCATGGCAAGTTAGTATCTGTTATATTTTATCGGAAATGTTATTGGTTTATTTGAATACAAACGTGTTTCAATGACAATTTTGCACATTGAAAAAACATTTCCTTTTCCAGAGGAAGTTTTTGGTGATCACACAATCTGCCTGCAGCAAAAGTAAATGTTTATTATCTTTCCGTAGATTTGCTTTTCAGACCAGTCCTCCAACTGCAAAAGTAAATGTTTATTATCTTTCCATAGATTTGCTTTCCCGACCAGTCCTCCTACTGGTAGTGGTAAACTCATAAAGGAAGTGCGCCCCTGGCATCTCATGCAATGCTTGCTCAGTTTAGAAATCCATACTATATTGGCTGTGACTGGTCAAACATCCTTCGGTCCCGGTGAGGAATGCAGGAGCATGTTCTCTCCAACTTCGAGCCATCACTGTTTGAGATATTGAGCAAACTGCAGTCGATAGACTGCAGCCTTATAGTGCAAAGCATGGTGCGCTGAGGAAGGTCATTACTGGAAGCTCATTAGGGTCTGTCACAGATGCATCTCTCTCTCTCTGTCTCTCTCTATCTCACTCTCTCTCTCTCTGTCTCTCTCTCTCTCTCTCTCACTTTGTTCTTCACGACTCAGACTCATTCTTTTTCTTCCCTCGTTGTTCTCTTACTGTACAAGTGGTGCTCTGGGGCCGAGGGGAAGGCGGGCCTGCGCGACCTTTCCTTTGCTATTTTGAGGCCTGAGCTAACGCTGGAAGGAGCAGGGGTGCTCACTAGAGGCAACACACTGTCATCCACTGACTCAAGGCAAGACAGTGACATTTGCTGAGGACTTAAGTGTCTGGCTCAAGGCTGCCCGGAGGTCACGCCACGGTGGCAGCAGGCAAAGTCTAGGGAGAAAAAAGCTGTGAAGGGCAGCGCATGCGTCACAGCAGACCTGTGTAAGGTCACGCCTCTACACCTCTTTAAGAAACAATTATTCTCCTGTTACAACACAACAACCTTCTGTGTGTGTGTGTGTGTGTGTGTGTGTGTGTGTGTGTGTGTGTGTGTGTGTGTGTGTGTGTGTGTGTGTGTGTGTGTGTCTCTGGCTTGAGCAGTGGTACACAGCATTCTTCGCTCGTCATCCCTAAGCTGAAGCCCCCCCCCCCCCCCCCCTCCACATTGATTTTCCACACTAAGGAGCCTCAGTGGGCGACTTGAGCCACGACGCAGGCACCCTCTTCGGGCATTATGCGGTGACCAGAGGGCTGTGTTGTGATGTGTACTTAGACGGCATAAAAACAGAATCCTGTGTGTTTCTGCTGATCCGCGTCAGCGGGTGCGCTGAACCGTTCCCATCCTAAGTGGGCCCAATGGGATTTGAATGCTGGAATAAGGCTTTGGAAAAGATACTCTTTGCGAGTCAAGAGATTCTCACTTTTTCTCCACATGAACACAGGCATGAGCTCCCATCGATTTGCTTCCATTTTGACAGGTGAGTTTATATAGTGTACACGACACTACCTCTGAAAAATGCCGTCTTTTAAAGATTGTCTATCGGTATTTATCTGGCTCATATCTATGATATATCCCATATGAGTATGAAATAGTGGAGGGATTTTGTTTTCATCTCTGTTGCTATATCACTGCTGTATTTAAGGATCGATCCAGAAAAAAACACTGAGAGCTGTTATTTTCATTCAGTGTAGTCTGTCTTCCTACCTCACACTTTACTGTGTCAGAACCGCACATTTGTTTTGCAAGTCACCTACTGTGAGATATGTGTTGCCAAGTGTCATCACTGCCACATCTCCAGGGGGTCTGAGGAAACTGTCATCATCCAAGAGTTGAGCACTTGTCCAAGGAGCTCCAGCTGTGAGGTATAATCATGGAGAATCACTCTGTTGGAACTAAAATTATGTTTTTTTTTTTTTAAATGTACGCTGCTGAAGAAACAAGCTCCTCTTCTGTACTCTATTTCTACTGAGCTGTTTGTATGTAAATTCAATTCAGACTGGTGAACTGAAAGGAAAGATAGAAAAAACATGAGAAGTCTAAGTCTAGGGGTAGTAATAATATTTTTGATATGCCACTGAATTTTTCATGTAAAATCGTTTGTGTGCGTTTTTCAAACATTTTCAATTCTGTTTAGATTACTTACAGACCTATTAAGCATATTCATTCCAAACATCTTTTCAACATATTGCTTTTCTACCCATAAGGCATTGTGAGCACTTTAGGCCTGGTTTGAACCCAAGCCAGCAGGGGATTCATTATTTCTAACTTTTCTTATGGCCTCAAGAGTTCTCGGATGAAAGACAAATCTGTAGACGGCCACAGACTTAGCTTGGCAGGCCTCATCACGAAGGGGTGATATTTATTTAGTGAGCTTTTTTCGCTTTAGAAGCACATCGGCATCCGGAGTGAAGGCCAAGTGTTGAGCGTGACTCAATGCTCTCTACTCTCGGGGTTAGGGGAGAGTCAGCCAAACTAAACGCTCTCAATTATGCAGGGCAGCTGGCATGACAGGATACCACCAATCACAGCATCAGCGGCCTGACAGCCAGAGTTCTTAGATGCCTGTGTACTAGATCTAAAAGAGAACAGTTTGAATAGTGCACTGTACACGGTTGATGAGAGGAGATAGTGACATGGTCTTAATAGCAGATATCTTCAGTTGACACCTGTCCGAAACCTGGAGAACCACCACTAACATCACAAACACAAATTACAAACCTTCATAAACCACTGTCTAAGCCGCATCCTTGGAGTCTTCTGGCCAAACACAATAAGCAACATCAACCTGTGGGAATACACAAAGCAAGAAACAGTAGATATACAGCTGTTAAGGAGAAAATGGAGCTGGATCGGACACACACTTCGAAGAAACACAACAGCAATAACAAAACAGGCACTGACATGGAACCCACCAGGCAAACGGGGTAGAGGACGACCCAAAAACACCTGGAGAAGGAGCACAGAGCAGGAATTCAAGAAGAAGGGGCTGACGTGGAAACAGCTGGAGAGGATGGCTCAGGACAGACGAGGGTGGAAACAATTCATCAATGGCTTATGTTCCGAGAGGAATACAAAGGCCTAACTAACTCAGTTGCCACCACCTTGTGTACCGCAAAACAGAAAGGCTAATGTATAGCAAATTGTTATTATTATGCCAGATGTTAATAAACCATGTGAGGACACTATCCACGCAAACTGATAAACACAATTTAGGTTCTAGTATTAGCTGACAGGGTGTGAGGGATATTCTAAGTTGCATTTGGGATTGAGGATGTCTGTAAAAAGCCTCTCCCATCAAACTTTCCCAAAATGATTATTGTGTATAACTTTGGGTTCTGTGAATAGTGTTAATTAATTGTTGTCCAAGTGGTAGTTACACTTGAAAATTACAGGCCAAGTGATGTATGTGAGGTTTGACTTGCTTTGACTGTTTGGCCACTGTGGGATCAACCAGTGGGAGAGAAAATAATTGAGGCGAGAAAAAATAAGCCATTAAGACAAAAAGGCAATCTTCTCTCAGGACTCTCTGAGGACAGATTCCTGATGAAAGTGTCTGGAACCCCAAATTTCTGAGATCGCCAAGATGAAAATCCTCTCACGGGACGAGGCAAGAGACGAAAACTGTAAATTGTTTACCGTGAGTGTGAAATAGACTCAACTCAACGTGAGAGATGACTCGTCATCCCTATGTGTTTATCCTGAGAGGTGAACCGATCAACTGGAATTCATCTCCACAATTACTCGGGGGTTCAGACTTGTTTTTCTTTGAAACATAGTGTTTTGTTATCGTAGATGTGATTAGGATAGTAGATAGTTGTCCCTATCTACTATCCTAGGAAAGTCAGGTTAGGTTAGGGGTTTTGTTATCGTAGATGTGATTAGGATAGTAGATAGTTGTCCCTATCTACTATCCTAATCACATCTACGATAACAAAACCCCTAACCTAATCAGATCTACGATAACAAAACACTAACATCAAAGAAAAACCTCCAAGCTGGCTGGCATTGTGGTGTTGAGCATGTATACCATGGCCACGCTGAGGTTGACACGCAGGGCGAATGCCACAAAGAATCAATAGCAGACCAAACGCTGCCGGCCGGAGCAAGCTGAACAGCTGGCAGGAGCTGAGACAGAGATAAATAGAGGGAGTGGGAGAGAGGGGGAAATGGCGAAGGAAATATTGAACAAACATCAGTCCATAAACTGTTTGGTCATCATCCAATTAAATGGTAAAATCCTGAAATGCTCATTGAAAGAAATCTGCTTGTGTACAGTCCCCCACTGAGCTGCACTGACTGTACCATTCATTAATCATGAAAACCACTGCATTCCACCCGCTTTTTGAAAAAGTCACATCCAGCATCCTGCTCTGGACGATGAGAGGGGAGCAAGGCACCTGCTCCAACACCGTGGCACGACCCAGGGACCCCGCTGCTACCACACCAGGACCAGGGGCTGGACATGCCAGCACACACACTCCAGCCAAAAGAGGCAGCCACGCAGGGAGCTCCAGGACGAGCCAGCCAGCTGGGTGCTGAAATCTCGACAATGGAACTACCTTGCTACAGTGGAGAGGGGCTGCTCGAGAGACCAACCTGGTATAAAGGAGAGGTGCTCCAAGTATTAGTGGACGTGTGGCTGATGGAGCAGGCGAGCTTTCCAGCCATTGAGTGGGCGCTCCAGTGCCAGTTCAGCTGACAGGTGTTTTGCTAACGACAACCGTGACAGCTGGCCGCTCGTCACCGAAGTGAGAGAGAGAGCCTGCTGACCTCCGCCTGTATGCTTGACGGGGCTACCACACCTTCAAGGACAGTCAGCAAGAAGAGCTTGTGTTCCAAGCTTTCGTCCGGGACTGCAAGAGCACATTCACCTCCCCGGCAGCATCCCTGGACGAGGCTAAGTGGGTGGAGCACGTCCCCCAGCCTTCCTGGCCCAAGCATTGTGTGCTCCAAACTGACCTAGAGGAGAGCAAGTCACCACCAGTGTCCTCGCACCGTCACTGCCTGAAACAGCTGACACAGAGACCAACCTATTGAGACAGCCGCGGACATCTGACACCAGGCAGGCCCATGATGACCTTTTCCGAGCGGAGCTGTGAGGGCCTGGAGGTGAGCCAGAGAGACCAGCTGCGAAAAGCTCCTGCATCGATTCACTGACATCCTCGAGGCCAGAGACCAAGACTGCACACACACTAGCCTGGTCCAGCACGGCATTGACACTGGAGATGCACGTCCCAATCTGCCTTCGTCCCTGGCAGCAGCTGAGCAGGAGATTCAAGAGATGGCAGAAGCAGGTGTCACCAACCCACGCCTGCCGTCCTGGTCTAGAAGAAGGATGACACCTGGCGATTTTATGTTGTTTATTGCTTTCCCAACGACGTCACATGCAATAGACTCATACCTGCTGCCATGCATTAACGTTGCCCGTGACTACATAATAGGTTCCTGCCTGGGTAGTGTTTTAAGGCCCTGTGTAGCCTACTTAGATTATCTCCTCGTCCACGAGGTGGACATCAAGGGCGCCCTGGCTAACCTGAGGGAAGTCTTCCGCTCCATCCACAGAGCTGGTCTGCGTCTGCACCCGAACAAATGTCATCTGTTCCGGCGAGATCCAATAACAGTGCCAGTGGTGAGAGAGACAGTGGTGGCAACATTGGAAAGCTGCAGAGTTCATTGGGGCTGGCGTCTTGATGCTTTTCTGAGATGATGTGGCTGCTGTTGATGTTGATGTTGTGGGAATAAGTAGCTGTCTGTACCCCTGTTTTTAGGTATTGACACCGGATATACAGTAGGTATTAGGGTTATGCAATTAATAATGAGCCTGATAGATATTGTTTAGATTTTTTGTGTGTGTTGTTTTTTTTTGTAAAATGATGCTTCTCAGTGCAACCCCCTCCCCCTTCCTAAGAACCAGAACGGGAATAAGCTTCCTAACTTCATTGTGTCTTACCTTTGATAGCTTTGTAAGAATATATGAGCAATCTTCTGCACTTTTCCTTGTCAAAGTATTCAATTATTCAATGAAGTCAATCAGACAGGCTGTGCCTCCAAGTGATGTGGACGACCCTCTGATATGGAGTAGCACATTCACCGTTGTGATTCCTGCACGGCAGGTAGGGGCACCCCAACGCTCCCATGCCCCATTACAAACGAACAAGTCGGGGTGTGTGGCCGTGGATGTCTTGGACCCCTTTCCCACCACCGACCAGGGGAACCACTACGTATGGATTACTTTAAGTGGTCGGGGGCATATACAGTCCCAAACTTGAGTACTGCCAGCGCCTGGTCAGCGTGATGTTCTGATGTTTCGGTGCCCCCCAGGAGCCGCACAGTTGCTGTGTTCAGTGAGGTCTGCAAAAGTCTGGGTAGCAAAAGGCTCAAATAACTCTCTACGACTACATTGCACCCCCAGAGTGACGGGCTTGTGCAATCGTTCAAGCACTCTCTGGCAGCCAAATTCTCCATCTTGACTAAAGTTACTGGCAGCATGACTGGATGGGACCTGTATCGGCCCCCTGGTCCAGCTCGCACCCTACCAGCCCCTGGCATGTCCAGACGGATGGTTCCGCCTATCTCCGAATCCCCATCACCACGAACAACCGAAGCAGTTGTCAGTGACATTGTGTTAATGTAAGCGTGTATTTCTGTTATCACTTTGCAGCTCTGTGTAATTGCCTTTGTTAGGTTTCCCTGTTTGTTATTAATCTATGTACTTGTCCATCCGTACACAATGTGTAATATAGATAAGAACACCCCCCCCCCCCCCCCCCAGCCATTTTAGTTAATCTGTATTCAGTGATTTCCCTATGTGTCCGGCACATGAACGGCAAAGAGCCAAAGAGAAGCCTATGCATTGCTCCATTCACCACAATATACTATGATGGTTAAATTATTTAAATGTTTCATCCTTTAAATAAGTCGGATCCACTGCTGGTCTCCAGTATTGCCCACTGACAGGAAACCTATTGACAAGACAGTGCCTGAAACACAAGAGGTAAAGCACGCTGAAAAGACTGTGAAATGTGAAGTGTAAATAGGATTAGATTTAGAATGTCAAACGTTTTCCACTCAAATAGGCAAAATGGCACATACACAGGAAATGTCAGCAGGTAAACCAAGCAAACAGTTCTCGCAATCCCATTCAAGGCACTCCCCCCTCCACACACAAACACACACTCACAAAACAACTGTGTGTAGTAGGAGCTCAAGCTGGTAAATGGATACTTCCAACTGTTCCTTTCTAGGCCAATTTACACAAATTACACTTCCTTGATTATTAAGAAAGACAAAATTACCTGGTTTTGCCAGATTCCATGGAAACTGAAAGTGCAAGCAAAGTGGAAGAGAGAAATAAATAGACTGATGGAGAGAGGGGCATACATGGTCTGGCTCATGAGGCTAACTTCCACTTTGTGGGTGAGCTTCATAAG
Organism: Sprattus sprattus; assembly: GCF_963457725.1. Lineage (NCBI taxonomy): Eukaryota > Metazoa > Chordata > Actinopteri > Clupeiformes > Clupeidae > Sprattus > Sprattus sprattus. The sequence goes on along the minus strand of NC_137918.1, from coordinate 19,068,655 downwards.
ACTAGCATAAGCATGTTACAGCAGATGTCATATGGTGTCATAAATAGTTATAACAATCAGTGTCCAGAGTACTAGTGTCATGTCACCGCAATCAGTATTGCATCACATATTATTTGCAGATTCCTCATGATAACAGAGTGGCACGGTGGCTCAAGCACTACTTGCACTGGTGCCTCACAGCAAGAAGGTCAATGGTTCGATTCCTTCATGGGGCGCTGTTGGCTCTGGGGGGCAGGTCCTCCCCAGACCTTCAGTTCTCAGGTGGGCTATCTCCCGGGCCTTTCTGTGTGGAGTTTGCATGTTCTCCCTGTGTTCACAAGGGGTTTCCTCCACTAAGAACCCCAACAGAAAAAACATGTTAAATAATAGAATCCCTGACCAAAAATGGAGAGTTCACTTCACCTGGTCCCCGGGCGCTACAAGCTGCCCATTGCTCCTGGGGGGTCCTTGAGGAAGGACGGTCTAGGATGGGAAAAAGCAGAAAATAAATCACCATCACCTCAGGCCTGCCTGCATGTGAGTGTGTGTGTGTTTGCTGTGTCGCCTCCATACTCCATACATAACATGACAAATCTTTGGCCATGAGCTGTCATGGCGTGTATGCCATCTGCCATAAAATGTAATGGCGTAGCTGTGTCAGTCTTATGAAGCTGGATTCAAGTAAAGTGTAACCCTCTCTCTGCCACACACACACACACACACACACACACACACACCCAAGGGTTCAAGGGTTACTAAAAAATGTCCCACTTTCATATCCACTGTAGGTACATATTTTTAATTGTTAAACAGAATTTGCATCTTTGATGTTGTGGACGAAGAGCAGCCTTTCTACACAATAGTGCTGTATAAGGAAAAATCTAGGAAACATATTTGCTATCAGTTTGAAGTGGCTTTAGGAGAGGGGTGTTCTTAAAACGTCAAATTTGCTTTGAATGGACCGTCATGAAAATATGTTTTGCCCTTTTAGGTGGGAAATCTCGATAAGCTCGGTAGCTCCGTAAGCGACAGCCAGAGGAACATTTCGGCTGCAAACACATGCTTATGCGTGGAGAACTTTAAAGGATCGGAAGAATCGTCGGTCACATGATACGGTCAGGAGCAGCAGTTGAGGGACGGAAAGAGTCGGTGCTTCCTTTTCAATTAAGCACCGGTGTTGTCCAAAACCGTCCTCCCTGCTTCCACACGGTGAGTGTTTTACTTTCCCGTTTTGTTTCAACTCTGGTTCCAAACGATTTCCTCCTCTTTTATTTGAATGCTGATCTTTCTCTTCAAATATAATATTCGCCGTTAAGGCAGGTTGTAGAGACAGTCGTAGGATACTTGTGCGCGCTATCGACTTGCATTTTTGACAAAGCTTACATTCTGGTGCCGTTTTGGTTTTCTGACTGATTTTGATGATCCGCTCTCTGCGGCGCTGTGTAGTTGAAGGAGCACTGCTGACTTCTGTTCTCTTTAATTTTAAAGCAAGAAAGCTCGTAATTGGTTTCCATTCAAATTCCTTTTTACGACACACGCAGACGAGGTCACTTCCTTGTGTACAAGTCATGTTAGTATTTCCGTATACATGCAAAACAATGTAACCCAATACCTGACTGTGAGTTATAACATGTATTCGTGAGTAAGACAGAGTAATTAGTCAGTATTTGGTCATTTGCTGCAAGTTTACCACAATTTATCTTAAATTCTGTATTAGCAGAGCAACTAAATGGTAAACAGGGAAGGGGTGATAATGAACTGTAAGGATATAGACTAGAGGACCACAGATGCCAAACCACTGCACCAGGATGTGCAAAGTGGGTTGACTTTGAGTTAGAACCTCATGGTGAGAGTTTGCAGACAAAAAACATGATACGTGTTGCTAAAGGAGGAGAACACAGTTTGGGTCCAGGACAAGACCTGACTCTGACACGTTGTACTCCCCTTTTGTGCATTAGTGGATAGATTCCATCCGTCTCTCTCACTTTGTCTCCCCTCCTCTCTGCTCTCTCTCTCTTTCTCTCTCTCTCTCTCTCTCTCTCTCTCTCTCTCTCTCTCTCTCTCTCTCTCTTGCACACAGACACACACACACACACACACAGCAAAGACCTGGGATGTAGTGTGGAGACAATTCCCCATCATACATCATTTGAGTGGGCTCTCATTCTGTTCATCTCTTCCTTCCTACTCCTTCCTTCCTCTGTCCCTTTCTCTCTCTCTCTCTCTCTCCCCTCCTCTCTGCTCTCTCTCTCTTTCTCTCTCTCTCTCTCTCTCTCTCTCTCTCTCTCTCTCTCTCTCTCTCTCTCTCTTGCACACAGACACACACACACACACACACAGCAAAGACCTGGGATGTAGTGTGGAGACAATTCCCCATCATACATCATTTGAGTGGGCTCTCATTCTGTTCATCTCTTCCTTCCTACTCCTTCCTTCCTCTGTCCCTTTCTCTCTCTCTCTCTCTCTCTCTCTCTCTCTCTCTCTCTCTCTCTCTCTGTCATTGCCTGTCTCTTTTGAGTGTGTGTTTGTGTACGTGAGCAAGTGAGAAGGAATGTAAATAAGAAATACGTGCGCTAGAGAATCAAACGAACACCGTCAGGAGACGGGGGGAAAGCACCCAATTTCTTCATTTAGTTACAGGAACATTGCCAATTAGGCTTCACACCAAGAGCACTTTACGTGCTTGCCATTCCCCGTGACTGGATTCTATTGTGTTTTGATTACTACAGACTATGGAGAGGATGGCTTTCAATGGAGTGTGAAGAGGAAGGGAATGGCACTTGCAGTCAGTCACTGTTGAAGACGTGCCAGCGTTGTTTCTTAAACCCCATTAAGTCATGGGGCCTAGGGGTCTGATGCTTTACCATTGGCTCCCATGATAAAGTGGTTTTGCCTTATTGAGCACTAATCCTGGTTCATCAGACTGGAAAAACCCCAGAGATGGTTACATTGCATTAAGATGCCAGCTGGGGTTGGTGTGCTGTTTAAGTCACTGGCATAAAGTTACCTTGTAATGGCCGTACAATTTCCGTAATCAGGGTTTCTTTCTTCTTCTGTTTTTGTTGTTGTTGCATTAACACTGGAAGGGGTCTGTGTTGGAATTTGACCTCAGAACCTCGGAGAGAGGCATCATGAGCCACGGAACGGTCATGAAGGGAGGATCTATTTCAGGACCATGGACAGATGCCTGTGGCTCAAGATGAACTGAAATCAAGCCACTTTCCTGCCTGTATTGATGTGTTGTTCTCTGTGGTTCCGTGTCTGGTCTCACCATTAAGCCGACTGGCCTTTGCCAGCTATAAAATCTGTTGCATATGGTGTTATCTGTTAATTGCTCTCAGCTAATGTGACCAACCTAATTGGGGCTATGTTTGGCATAACAGTGCGAGGGGAGTTGGAGTTATTGAGAAATGCCAGCTTGCTGTTATCTGCAGGATGTCATGAGAGGCATGGGGTGTGAAGTGTGTGATATACTGTGGGGGGCAAGTGCAGTTTTAAAGAGATACCACAGTTACAGTTTGTTCAGTCTTGTTATTATCTTTGCAAATATATATTGCTCACAGGTAGCATTTGGCTGCAGGCATTAGAAGCAGCCTTAAAGAAACTGCTGTTTCATCATGAAAGCTGGAAATGGAGAAGCTTTGTCAGACTGTAAAACTGGATGGAAAAGATATAAGTTATGAGATTATTCTTTTGGTGAATTGATAAACCTTCAAAAGTGATTCCAGGCCCTGTGTGTGCCCTAATGTACTTGCTTTAAAAAATAAATACTGGTATAGTATGGACTGACATTAACTCATACAGACCACAGATGCCAAACCACTGCACCAGGATGTGCAAAGTGGGTTGACTTTGAGTTAGAACCTCATGGTGAGAGTTTGCAGACAAAAAACATGATACGTGTTGCTAAAGGAGGAGAACACAGTTTGGGTCCAGGACAAGACCTGACTCTGACACGCTGTACTCCCCTTTTGTGCATTAGTGGATAGATTCCATCTGTCTCTCTCACTTTGTCTCCCCTCCTCTCTGCTCTCTCTCTCTTTCTCTCTACTGGTATAGTATGGACTGACATTAACTCATACACACACAGCAGGAGGGGAAGTGCAAAGATTAGTTTAGCATGCAGTTGCTTTTTCTCTCTGTCTCTGTTTGTCTTGCGGTGGTGTACCAGAAGCAGATGCCCTGTTAATACCTCACACACTCAACTCAAATCCATTAACTCCACATTTATAACACCTGTCAGTTTTTCCCTCTCAGGTTTTTTTTCAGCCATCTGTGTGATTCTTTTTTCCTTTTACTCAATCCATTCACGTATACATGTGAAACTGCACACAAACACACCCATTCTCAAACAGATCTTCGTCTCCTTAAGCGGCCAAACTTCAGCAGCGCCTTCATTGGTAATCACATTAGTTAACCTCAAAGAAGGCTTTGTGCTGTCTATTTAGTTTCACAATGGTTTACTGATGTAACGGTCCACCAATGGATCTCTGTAATGTAAAAGCTTTCTGTTTATCCATATACTTCGGCTCAATTTCACTGACTCATTCTCACTTCTGAGCGTGGCTTTGTCCAGTCGTTATTCGTATTAAAAGCAGCCCGGGAGTCATTTTGGGTGTATTATTGTCAGCTGCGCTGTCCTCCGCCAAGCACCCGAGGCTCGGCGTGTAGGTTTTTCTGAGCTGTGGAGTAATAGGTGGATTAGTATGATGTGGGAGCCAGTTCTGTGGGTCTGCTGGGCTGGGCTGGGCTGGTGATGTATAGACGTTGGCACAGCTCTTCCTGTTTGGGGCAGGTCTCCGGCACAGCCGTTATAAATTGAACCGCAGATCCTCAGCCCTGGCCATATTTATAGTCGCTGTCCACAGCGTGTGTGTGTTTGGGAATGTGTGTGTGTGTGTGTGTGAGAGAATGTGTGTGTGAGGGAGAGAGAGAGAGAGAGAAGACTGATATTGACGACCAATGCAGTAGCCTCAAACAAGCATTCCACAGTTCCACATTCTTTAGTTTTTTTACTGACACGTCTTTAAATGATCGCTGCTAGAGTAACCTAAGCCTCCCGCTCATGCTTTACTGTCGAACTCCAAAACGGGCTTAATGTGGGTTTTTAATAAAAGAGTTGAAGCCCGCTCCAGGAATCTGAGGCTGTGGAGCTCGCAGGCGCATTCCCAAGAGAGCGTCACCATGTCAGCCTTCTCCCGCTCACACCCGCTTCAGCAGCTAGTCATGTTTATGGATGAACTCTGTCAAGAGTCGAAGCAGACGCGCAGAGCCAAGATGGCGACTGGGGTGATGTGAGGAGTTGAGTAGGGGGAGTGATGACAGGACTGCGGGAGGTGTGCTCAATGTTTAAAGGATTCTAGTCAGGCTTTTGCGCTATGGTTCTCTAGTCAGGCTTTTGCTCTATGGTTTCCTACTCAGTCAGGCTTTGGCTCTATGGTTCCCTACTCTGTGTTCCGAACAGATTAACACACAATCGGGGCTACTTCCACTTTTTATTCTATTTTATGTGCTTTGCGAAATTGTCTTAACCAATTATATATGCGTTTCAATTTTATTTTTATTTTAAATACATTTTTAATCTTGTATTGTTATTGTCTTTATTTTTATTTATTTTTCACCTTTGGATGTTTCTTTTGCTTTTATATGTATGTAAAGCACATTGAATTGCCCCTCTGTATGAAATGTGCTACATAAATAAACTGGCCCTGCCTCAAGCCTGTCCCATCACTCAGCTTCTAGATCAGGCCTCATCCACCTATAGAGCAGCTCTGACTCAAATACGATGGGGCTCAGTTTGAGCTTCAGTTTGAAGCGACTGTCTATCATAGCTCATTAATCATAGCTCTGTAAATTAACTCAACTAAATTTACTTTTAATGAATTAACTTGAGAAATATTATGAATAAGGGTGGAGGATGATCTTAGTAGACTAACATTATTAGACTGAAATGTGATTGATGTATTGATTTAAATGGGTGATTGATTGATTGATTGAAATAGCATTGAATGCAACAAATGAGCATGTTATCTGAAATGTTTTCATGATCCTTATAAATCACACTGTTCACAGTGCATAGCAAGAGAAATGGAGGTGCCTGTGAAAGCCTCACCGCGTCTTGCTGCATTACTTAAAATAGCATGTCCAGTTGCCCTTAAGTCTAGCAAAAACAGAGGACAAATCTCAGTGGCAATACACAGAAGTCTTCTAAACCTGCTAGTAGTATAAAAGCCTCCTAACCTTTACAGAGTATTCTCTGACATTTAAAAGTGCTCTTGACCTTTGACTTTTGACCTTTGACCTCTGTCCTAGCACGGCAGGCATACTGCAGCACGACTCTGGCCTCACCCTGCATCCTCTTCTTACAGATGCAGTGCCTGGTACACTATGTCAAAGACGCCTCATGATTTATTTTTTTCTGCTGATCGCAAAAGAAGAACGCCCGCCTGTAGCAGAGGCTGCTCTAAAGTGCTTACTGCGCTTACACTTCTGTGTACACAGTGCAAGGATACTGACAGTACCAGTTCAAAGCCTCTGACAGCTACTGAGATAGACGGCACAGAAACGCATGCACAGAGATGTGCACAGAATTCTTTTCTGTCTTCTCCGGGAAAGACAGCCAGAGAATAACCCCTTGAGTGCCGACTCAACACAAAGCGAAACATCAGATTTTTTGTCAAGACGTGCAGGCGCTTTTCTGTTTTTTTGTCCGCCCACGTCCAAAAGTGAAGGTGAACGTGGATGCAGTGAACCTCAAAAACACATTGCCCACATTCAAGCCTCGCATGTCAAGGCCATGGAAACGGCTTTGAGGTTCAGAGGCCTCATAAATATCGTACGAATCACTTTGAACTTTTGTTCTCCACTTTTCCCCTCCGAGTTTAAAAAAAATAAAGCCTTCTAGAAGACTGGGTTTTCTCTCTCTAATGGCACGTTGCTTTCGTTAGTGAAATACTGCTGAGCGTGACGTTTTTTATTATTGTTAGCTTTACGGTGGTGGAGGACCTCTCTTTCTCAGCTCCTGTGACTTAAGATTGTCAGATGAAAGCAGTTGTGGTCAGTTTTATTGGGGGGGGAGAAAATCTTGATTTACATTGTAACACGCAACACCACGAAAAGTCTGCTGCTGCCATTTATGGTCCAAGTTCATTTATTATGACCATAAAGCATGAATGGAGGTATGAGTGAGTGCATGTGCCAACCCCCTTGCCTGATAATAAATGAAGACAGCAAATCACGTTACTGATTCCCATGAACCGCCGGTGATGGATTTCACTGGGCCACAGGCCAGCTCATTGGTGTGATGGAGGCTTCCACGAGAGCCGTTGGCGGAAGGGACTGTGTTTAGTTGTGTCTCTAATTAAAAGAGCCGTTGGCGGAAGGGACTGTGTTTAGTTGTGTCTCTCTTATTAAAAGAGCTGTTGGCGAAAGGGACTGTGTTTAGTTGTGTCTCTCTTATTAAAAGATCTGTTGAAGTACAGTACATTGATATTTGGGTACAGGTACAGAGGGTCTTGAAAGGAAGAATACAAAGGTTGGCCTGTACATGGGACATCAACACTAGAGGTAGTTTTAGACTCAATCATCTGCTTAAAGCCCCCACCTATGAAAATGTTCTACTTGAAATATCTAGTGAAAAAATATGTTATGAAAACAGTCCAGGACATATTTGATACGCAGAGAGGCTTATGATGGAATGAAATGGGTCAGTACTGAGAATGAAAATTCTAATGTGCGGTAGTCCTAATTCCTCTCAGAATATTAGTAACCGTTTGGTGTCCTCAAACACCTCGTATAAAACATCTCACAGTGCTCCTGCTGGGTCTCATTAATCAAATAATGAAAGCTCTTGGAATGAATAGGAAGTTTTGATCGGGATTAATTAGTACGGTATGTTCAAACCCGTCTTAATGTGCGAACGTAAGGCAGTAACGTTACAGGAGAAAATATAATGTATAAAAGACGAATGAAAAAAACAGTGTAGGGACTTTTGGGGAGGTTTTTGCCCAGATTTGTAAAATATAAATTGTGGTGAGGAAAAAGGGTATGGTTCCTTTTTTTTTTGGACAGATAACAAAGGAACACACACACACACACACACACACACACACACACACATATACACACACACACACACATATACACACACACACACACATACACACACACACACACACACACACACACACACACATATACACACACACACACATACACACACACACACACACACACATAGAGAGAGAGAGAGAGAGAGTTTGAACCAAGTGAAGAGCTGATCAAAGAGTCTGATGATTGTGAAGATTGTGCCGTGGTAGAGTTTGTGTAGAGGCGGAGAGAGAGCAGGAGAGGGAGAGGGAGAGAGAGAGAGAGAATGAGAGAGAGAGAGCAGGAGAGGGAGAGAGAGAGAATGAGAGAGAGCAGGAGAGGAGAGGGAAGAGAGAGAGCAGGAGAGAGAGAGAGAGAATGAGAATGAGACAGAGCAGGAGAGGAGAGGGAGAAAGAGCGCGAGAGAGAGAGAATGAGGAGAGGTGAAGCAGGAGAGGGAGAGAGAGAGAGAGAGAGAGAATGAGAGGAGAGGGAGAGAGAGAGAATGAGAGGAGAGGGAGAGAGAGAGAATGAGAGGAGAGGTGAAGCAGGAGAGGGAGAGAGAGAGAGAGAGAGAATGAGAGGAGAGGGAGAGAGAGAGAGAATGAGAGGAGAGGGAGAGAGAGAGAGAATGAGAGGAGAGGTGAAGCAGGAGAGGGAGAGAGAGAGAGAGAGCAGGAGAGGGAGAGAGAGAGAGAGAGCAGGAGAGGGAGAGAGAGAGAATGAGAGGAGAGGGAGAGAGAGAGAATGAGAGGAGAGGGAGAGCGAGAGAATGAGAGGAGAGGGAGAGAGAGAGAATGAGAGGAGAGGAAGAGAGAGAGAATGAGAGGAGAGGTGAAGCAGGAGAGGGAGAATTGAAATGTCAGCGTGGTGTTTGTTCTGTCACACTTGTCACTGTTCTGCAAAGAGAGGTGAGGCTATTGCTGTTACCACATGGAAGAGCAAGGTCTCTGTGAGTCACTGACTACATGAGTGATGAGAGACACAAAGGATTTGTCAGTGGGGAGTGAACAGGGAATTCTGTCAGAGCACTTCATAGCATGTCAATGTGTGTGTTTGTGTGTGTGTGCGCACCGTGTTTTGTGTGTGTGAACCGTGTGTCTCGTGTTGTGTGTGTGTGTGTGCACCGTGTGTCGTGTGTGTGTGCCTTGTGTCGTGAGTGTGTGTGCACCGTTTGTCCCGTGTGTGTGTGAGTGTGTGTGTGTGTGTGTGTGTGCGCACCATGTCGCGTGTGTGTGAGGGAGAGAGAGAGGAAGTAAGAGGGATTGTCTCGAAGATGGATAGGTCAAATTAAAAAGATTGTTTTGATCGTGTGCAAGTCACTCCTTTAGATTTTTAGATTCAGGTACCAATACACACACGGCAATATTCTGCAAGCGCCTTTGAGCAGGTTAAGGTTGTCTTGTTTCTCCTCCGTTACCCTTGTATACACGTTATCACTCTATATGTCAAGCCAGGAAACAGAATGGAACTGACAGCTGATGTGGCAGGCTGGCTAACTCTGATGTGGCCTACGAATCTGACAAGCACATCCCGCATCGATCTGCATATTTCTATATGAGAGGGTCATTTGAACAAGAACACCTGTCCGATGCTTTGCTAATCTATCGACTCTATTGATTAGCCACTTTGGTAAGGCGGAAACAGGAAAGCTTTGTTCCTCCATTTTGGACAATGGACAATTTATTGATCGGTAGTGAGCTTACCAGCTCAGTCAAAGAGGTGGTGCACTCTCTAAAGAGAGAGTTCTGGACTTGTGTGGTAAAGAAATGGGAAATTAAGTGGCCAAGTCCATTGGGGCGTTGTCAGAAAATGAGCCCACCTTTCATGGAGCAAGCTTTCCATCCACACATAGATTGGATCTCCTTCATGGAGACAAGTGAAGACGTGTTTTTTCAAAGTGTCGTCTTAAATAAGCATTCCGAATCAATTGCTATTAGCTAACGATATGCTAGCGGGTAAAACTAACGAAATCTCTTAAATGTGCTGACTTTGACATTATGACAAACTAGTTACTCAACAACTGTCCTAACACAGTCAAACATCAAGCAAGTGCAACACAAGACGGAAAATAAGCTACCTACTTGTTCGGCAGACAGTAGAAAGCCGGGCGGTGTCAGGCAATCTTACATTTAGCAGTTATAAGCCTCTGGGCCCTTGTATGGCACGGAGGCGATTCTCCATATTAAAAGTCATTAGCGCCCCAATTTTTTTCAAGCTGTTATTTTAAGGTAAAACTGCTTATCCTAACCCTAATCCTGAAGTATAATTGTTGCATACTGTTACTTTAAAGCCAAAGTGAGGTGAGATTGGTGAGGCTTATAATACAAAAGTCCTTTCTGTTGCAAATCTTAGTTCCATACTCTGCTATTTGGGCTTTGCGTACTATTCACCCAGGGCAAATTATTTTATTCAGTTTACTATTTTCAGAAATCATTTTGATTACTGCTAGGGTAATGTTCAGTACTGAGGATCTCTTTTTAGCCTAATGGAGTCTAATCTTGTGTGTGTGTGTGTGCTTGTGTGTGTGTGTGTGTGCGTGTGTGCGTGCGTGCACTTACTTGCATGTTTGACTGTGTGTGTTTCTGTGTGTGCTTGACCGTTAGGCCGGCAGGCTGAGGAGGATGACCGGTAAAACTCAGACCAGCAACGTGACCAACAAGACCGACCCGCGCTCCCTCAATTCCAGAGTCTTCATTGGCAACCTCAACACAGCGGTGGTCAAGAAGACGGACATTGAGGTCATCTTTGCCAAATATGGCAGGATCATCGGCTGCTCCGTGCACAAGGGCTACGCTTTCATTCAGTATGTCAGTGAGAGAAATGCCCGCCTCGCAGTCGCTGGGGAGAATGCCAGGATCATCGCTGGCCAGCCCCTGGGTAATGTTCCCTTTGGTGTTGTTTACTTCTGACCACATGTGCAGGTCTCTCTGTATTTGTTTACTTCTGACCACATGTGCAGGTCTCTTTGTATTTGTTTACTTCTGACCACATGTGCAGGTCTCTCTGTATTTGTTTACTTCTGACCACATGTGCAGGGTACTATTCGGCGACACTCGCTAAGCGGTTTAGCGAGCTAAACTCCAGGCTAAAAAAAGACAACACCGTTTAAGCGGATTCGGCGAAGCAACTTTTGCTCAATTTCCATGGTAATTAATCGCTTAGCCCTAGCCTGCTCCAGGACAGGCTAAGCAAAGTTTAGCTGGCTAAACTTGCCACACCCACGCCAAAAGGAGGGATCCCATTGACAAGGTTAATAGTTTGATTAGCGTAGGAAGAGTTCTTTGCGATCGCCAAGAAGATCCATTTTTCCATCATGATGAGTTCTTGTATGAGTGCTACCGATCCACCCGACAAGGAATAATTAATTTAAAAGACCTTCTCGAGTCATTTATTGCATACACCACCGTCTAACATTGAATGTCTTCTATTTTTGTAATGTCGGCGATGCGGAGAAAAAAGCACTCATAATTATATGACATTCATTGGTACAGTTGATAAACCAGAAATAACTTTCATGCTCAGCCTGAGACGTGATTTTTAGTTTGCACATGAATACTAACGTTTTCTTTGATCCCAGGAAATTTGAGCACATAACCCATCACCATTACGGAGATTTGGCTAAAGTTGTTTAACCTACTTTAACTGACATCATTGCAAACGTTTAGTTTTGCAAACGTGTCTAGTTTTTGTGCAGTGGTGGATGGTGGATGTGGATGGTAAGGTGGTTGAATGATAAGAAGAAAGAAAGAAACACAATTTATTTGCATTGCTTCAATTTATTGAATTTCTTATTAATACATTTTCATTTAGTCATTTAGCAGACGGTTTTATTCAAAGCGATTTAAAACTACAATTCCAACGAAGGTGAAGGGAATCGAACCGGCGATTATCTGCATGCAAGCCCTACGCTCTGCCCGCTGCACCAAAGCTGCAAAGATATCACTACTTATACAGCCTATGGACAGTTTCTTTAATGCTGTTGCAGTCGCGACAGTGATGAATTTTGACATGATTATGGTCTTGAATTCTTCATAACGCGTTTATGGTCATATCCCGCCTTAGCGGAGAAAAAAATGAGTCTTTTTCTTTGAGTTTAGACCATTGTACCTTTCAAAAAAAATCATGGTTTTGGGGATCGACCTTTCTTGCCTTTTGAAGCAAGACGTGCACGCGCAATTTAGCTGACGAGATAAATTAACTTGAGGTTAAAATAAATTAGCGCCCGTCGCCAGACCGGCTTGGCCTGTTCTCATTTAGCGAGCTAGTTAATCTCCAGTTGCGAGCTAAATTAATTATCTTAGCTTCAGTTGTACGCCGAACAGGCCCAGGTCTCTCTGTATTTGTTTACTTCTGACCACATGTGCAGGTCTCTCTGTATTTGTTTACTTCTGGCCACATGTGCAGGTCTCTCTGTATTTGCAAAGCAGTGTAAATCATAGCTATTTTAGCCCCTCATTTACATGGACCCACCTGATGCCCTCCTATAGTACATGATTGCCCCCAGAGTTTATATTCACGTAGGGCCCTTAGGATCTAAACAGCTTATACTACAGAGGACTGTGTATGAATGCAGTGATGGATAGTGCCTGCCCTGTTATGCCCCCGCCCCCCCCCCCCCCCCCCCCACATTACTGTGACATCAGAACTGTTTGGTGTCTATAATTAGCACATTTATGCAACACTCTGCCATCGACTAAAAATACGAATTCAAAAGGTTGAGGCTTATTACTTTACTAATAAGTGTCTGTGCCTATGTAATCAACACACCTGCCCTCAGACAGCGCCCCCTGCTGTTGAAGTGTGTGTGCTGTCTGCCCTGCCTTGCTTAAAGATGCTGTCAGCGATTTGGTTTCAGTTTCACAAAAGGTTGTTTATATTTGAGCTTATCAGTCAATCAAATTTACACCCCTGCCTTTTGTGCTCCTGAAGCACTGCGTTGATTGGTCGGGATTGCTTGTGGCTTGGTCTGAGCCAACATGTTTGTTTCACATTTACAGAGCCACGAACGAACACTGGGGGTTTTTGTAAGTGCGCACACTGAACAGAGAGCTAGAGGATTGTGCCGAGCAATTACGTGAATTTGGCATTAGAATCGCAGACTGCACCTTTAAGAAGCGAGCAGACTTTCAACTCGGTACTTCAGTTTTCTTCATGACTCTTGCCTAACACAGTGCATTTGGATTATCACCTTTTATCTGGGATATTGTGTACCTGACTCATTGTCATACTGTGGCATGTTTTCTCAAGGTGTGATTGTGAATCACGTTTTTATTATTAACTAGTTTCAAGTGACTTAATATATGAATGTGTCTTAAGTCACTTGAAAGAGATAAGATACATTAATTTGAATCACATGGACAAGAAGTTCTGCTGAATGAAACCATGTAAACAGTCTGTAAACAGAAGGCTGCTGAGTCTGACTAAAAATACGAATTCAACAGGTTGAGGCTTATTACTGTAGTGAAAGATTGAAACCAAATGAATGAAATCAAATACCACAGAGCCCTGAGTATTTTATTTATGAAGGTCTGAAGGGAGGGTGGCGAGGGGTGGTGAGATGAGGGATTCAGGGTGCATCGCATTCAGGTTGCCGTAAGCTCCTCAGCAAATCCCCACTATTATTTATTGATTAAAGTTGCGTCTCCTTTATGAAAAATAAAACCCCTCTCTGCCCTGTAACCCTGTTGAATGTGAAGAAGAAGCTAGAATGGCGCATCTGATATATTCCCTTCTGTTTCTTTTCAATTTGGAACATCTGTTGCGCTACTGAATTCTGGCATGAGTCAGACACCCAACACTGGGTTGGACCCGCTGTCCTCTGAGTCATTAAAGTTGAGCTCTTAGTGGAGCAGTGATAGCTAAGGGTGAATCATCTCTACATGGGGAGAGCCACTCAGACAAAGGACCTTCATTTTACCTGTCAGTGAATGCTCAGATAACAAATTGGAAAGTGGAAGACTGAAATTATAGAAGGAGGCTGTAGTATTCATTTAGCCACTGATGAACTGGCCATTCACACTTAAAGCTTTGAAATTATATGGAGAAGCAAATATTGAGAAGCAACTGACATTATTGTAGCATTTGTTGTCTTCTTTTTAGGTGACGGCAAAAGACCAGTTAGGCTATATCTCATAGACACAAGCACACACACATACACATACATGTGTTGGTCATTATTCTTTTACCAAAGATTGATGAAGAGTCGGAGAATGATCAATCAGGAAATAGGCTTTTTTCTTGCAATAATGCGCATCAAGGGAGAGAGGAAGGTTTCACTCAGCAGATTCACCCGTGTCTCTGATTCGATTTCGAAACAGTCCAAGTTTTAGTATCCTATTGTCATTATTATTTTCATTATCAACCCTGATCTTTAATCCTGATCTGCAACTCCTTCAATGCACACACACACACACACACACACACACACACACACGCGCACACACACACACACACACATACACACATACACACACACACACACACACACACACACACCCACACACACATAATGTTGTGCCTCTCAAGCAAATATTGAGCATTTCCTCATGCCACAAGCCACACAATCAAGTGCAGCAGAGCTTTCAGCTGTGAAGGGGCTACAACATACGGGTCTATATGGGTGTCATCACGCCGTTGCGGATGCCAGGTGGATAGCGGCTTTCCTGCTTCAGTGGGTTTTAATTTCTCCAGGAGAGACTCAGACAGCCCGTTTTGCTTCAGTCAGTCTGATACTGGCAGCCAGGGCAGGGCATCACTCTGCATCCTTATGACTCCGATTAGAGTGGTGGCCTCTACGCTGGGAAGGAATGTAGAGATACGACAAACTGCATGAACCATTCGGGTGCAGAAACCTGAAGATATCAGGGCAATGCAACTTCTTCATATTCCCTGCTCATGGTGCCGCTCAGTAGTCAGGTGCTCTCAGGTGCTTTAAAATGGCAGGTCAGTCTAATCATAACCACAGGTTGCATTCCAACACCTACTTTAGTATTCAATAAATGCATTAATAAATAAACAAAAAAAGAATATAGCGAGCTTAAGAGATAAGGGCAAAGACAAATCATGCATTTGTAGAAATGGGTGCCTGGCATCACTCCATGGTAAACATGGTTCAGACAGGGAACTTGAAATTCAACTCTTGTGGTCTTTTAGCACCATGCTGTGGCTGTGGTTGGTATTGCAGCATGGCGTGCAGTGACTTACAGCTTCCATTCGTTTGTACTGAATGAATGGCAGTTCTGTAAATTCTTTGTGCCACTCAATCATGATAGATGTATGGAACACAATTAGCACTACGCTGTGCATCTATATGAACTTAATGTATGGTATTAAAGCCTAGATATGAGAATATGAACGAATCAATATGCCGTTTTTCTAGAATAAATAGGTGGAGCATTATTTCATTCCAGTGTATACGATCATTCCATTAATATTTACATCTTAATGCAATTCCTAATTACTGTCAAATAACTTGAACTCTATGTGACTTCTATCTGGATAACTTATAAACACTAGATGGCGCTAAAGACCTGGCCATAAGTTAGGTTCAAGCAACAGTATGTAACAATCTGATGCAAACTCTCTGATGTCTAGTTTTGGTATCATCTTCAAATTCACTTTAGCCAAAATGCAAGAAAAGATTTCACAGCAGAGCATTGCAAACAATATTCCCAAAAGACACCAGTTAGCATGCTAGCAAGCTTTATGCAGTACCAGTGTATTGGTGTTTGCCAAGTTTCAGCATGCCTTTTAGGTGGTTAGCTCGCTAGTTGTAGACCAAAACTCCTTACTGTTGCTGCAAGTGTTGCCACTGAACTTTAACAGGCAAGTTCTCATGCTATGTGAGATTCTTGGCTTCAACTCTAGGGTCAGTGAACTCCCTTTCTGTCTGTCTTCTCTAGACTCTCCCTGAAAGCACTTTTAAGTGAAATCACAATGTGAAATCACAATGTTATCCTTTACGGCTTTTACATTTTTTTCAAATTTGGAAAACTGAAAAGTACTCGGAAGTCCCAGTCCCTTTTGTGAGGGAAATCCTGTCTTGTCTCAAGGACTGGGACTTGAATCTGAGTATATGGCTCATATCTCGATAACATTTTCTATTTCTACCACCAGGACTTTGTAGGCTACAAGAGAAACAAGAGGAGCAATACAATAAAATGATAATGCATGCTTGGCATGTTGGTTAGTATAATGTAGTCTAGTTGAGTCTTGAATTGAATTCAATTGAGTCTTCAATTGAATTAGGCCTGTGGCTGTGGGGTTAAAACAGCACCCCCTAGAATTGGAGGAAAGTGGTATCGCCTGGAGTGTCTTACCGCTGCATCTGACCGAAGAGAATCTATTTTAGGAAAAGGAAGAGGTCTGTTGACGACGGAACGCATGAAACTGGACAAGTATCACACTACGATGTATAAAGGCAAGCGTCGCAATCAGCGATGTGAGTATCGTGATGCGAAACGTAAATGAATGATGATGCTTGAAATTGAAATGACGTAGAAAATAAATGAATACAAAGAGATGACAATAATTGACGAAAAAGAAAGTTAATTAGGCTACATGCAGCAATAAGTCGTTGTTGATAAAAGTTGGTGAATGCAAGTAAAATGTTCTTTGTATGCTTACAAAAACAACATTATTTTATATTTGTCTTCTTTACCACTATAATGTGGAACCAATTATGATGTCGTGGTTGTGGACTACATTCTATTTGTGTCAGGCGCGAGTTTGCGTTCCTTTGCCCCCAAATCGCATTTTTGTATCCTACGCACTTCCTCGATAAGAAGAGAGAGGCGCAGAAGTCGTTCAATCCTCTTGTTAAGATGGCCCACTATTGGAATGACAATTCACTCAAAACTACTAAGTTAGGAGTTTTAATAGGCTACTCCCGATACCAGTGTTAATGAGTTCAAGTGTTTCTGTAGATGCATTTTAAAAGACTTGTGAAAACTCTTGTAAAAGGCAATCCCATATTGATGTAGCCTACACTTTATAGATACAGACTCGCACAAGCTTCGGACCATAAGTGGGTATGGCATAACTCCAAGACTTGCAGTGTTTCAGACTGTTGCATGCGCGGGTCGCTTGGTTACATCATGATCAAAGAGATATGACGGGGGAAGGCATGTAAATTAAGCCTTTGGGATCGGATATTATGGTCAGTGGACCTGGTTTCCTTAGATCCAGAGGAAATTGTCGTTTTGCCCGTAACAATGTTTTCATTGTAACTGCTAGAACTTGCATACTGTTATACGTGCAACATCTGATGCAGAGACTAAATCAACCTGGCCAGTTACTGTGCCCTTAATTCAGAAAATCTGGGACGGACATTGCTTACAGTTGAGAGAATACGCGTGATGATATACAGATAGCCTTGAAATCACCACTGCAAACAACATATATCAAAATCATTAGTGAATAGCACAATTGTATTGTTTTTGGAAGTGATATTTTTTAGTACTCATTGAACATCCTCCTCACAATTTCTGCAGTTCCTTTTCAAAAGGCACTTCTCCTATATTAATGCAAAATCTGGCAGTAGTCAGTCTTTCCTTCTTAGCTACTCCACATAGAAATTCTGAATGTCTGCAGGGTTTGAAAACATTTGAGTACTCAGTGTGCCATCACGAAACCTTGTCATTTCAGACCTGTATGCATTGTAAATCCTTTTAAAGGTCTAATAATCTAATCTGCACCCATTAACTGTGTATTGCACCTTAAGTAAAAGGCTTATAGTGTTGTTTTGACTGATTATTGATATTTCACACGTAAAGGAAATGATACAGAGTAGTATTGCAATATTATCGGCCGACGTAATCAGCACAATATTATACTGATATAGTGGCACCAAGTATCTCAATATTTATTTATTTATATGTTTTCAATATTATTTTAATACATCCGTCTACTCTGGTAACATTGCTTATGAAGTCCAGATTGCACAAGACATTTTAGTTTTCTTGTGTCACAGCGGAAATTGGGAAAAGTCAGGGGTTTTACGGTCACAAATTGACCATGCCAAGATGGTTGCAGAGACTACCATTCTACAAAACATAACATATGGGAGAAACAAATCGTGATGTGTCACAGAATCTAATTGCAATATTTGTGAAATGTAAGGAATCGCAATAACATTGTATCGTGGCCCACATTTTGTGATGGTATTGTATTGTTGGCAATTCCCACCCATGTAAAGATACATATTTTACCTCGATGTATTTGTTTGTCTGTGATTCTCACCACATCACGTATAACCTCTGAGAATCAGTGAACAAACTAGAGTCATGGAGTGGATGTGTCCAAGACACCCAATTCTTCCTCTCAACATCTTTGTGATTCCTCTCATCTTGTCCTGCACCCTCGTTGCCCGTGGCTCTGTCACACAAGCTCCTCTGGGAACATCAAAGTTGTCACGGCGATGCTGTGGAGAGGTTGTCCCACTGTCAAAGACCTGTCAGTTGTGCCCACACAGTGATGGTTCCATTGTCCCTGCTGAGATTTGGCCACTCGCAGTGACGGTTCCTCTTTTTTTAATGTACTCTGTCGGAGGCTGTCAGGGGATGTATCCCATCAAGACGATTCCATTTCAGGTTTGATGAAATTTCCATCCTACTTGTTTCCCTCCTATGCACATGTCATTTATGCACCTTTCAAATGTACCTATGAGTACATGTACACAGACACAAACAGGTGTACCTCACACATACGCATGTACACATGCAGATTCACGCGCTTGCACGCGCACACACACACACACACACACACACACACACAGATGTGCACACGACCACATAGGTAAGCACAGAGAGCGTTAGACACATGCGCACTCACACACATTATGCAGAGAGCTTGTGGGTACTGATTGTTATCGCGCTGTAAGAGCAGTGGCTTTGGGGCTCTCAGCGTTGTATCCCCTCTGAAGTGCCACCTCTTAATGTTCTTTGATAATTCAAGAGCAGCTGCTAATGCAGACGCCCGCTACGTGCTTTCACCTGCACTGAAATAATGATTAATTCCCAATTTTACACAAACTGATTGCAAGATCTCTCTGGTTCTGTTCACAGACGTGCGTTTTGGATGATCCCTTGAGAGGACTTGAGGTAGTAATTCAGTTGCTGGTATTTTTTCCCCCTGTTAGCGTGCCACTTGTGCAGCCCACAATGGTTGGATAGATCCCACTGAATATGGACCCGAAGCGTGCTGATTCAAAATTGGCAGGTGGTCAGTGACATCAGTGATGACTCTGAATTGACTTCAATCATCACCTCAGCACTAGACAGAGGCACTCACGAACCGTGTAGGCCATCTGCGTTTATGACCTGTTGATATGTAGCTATTGGATCGAAAGCTTTTTTTATTATCAGAACAGTGCACTTCATATGGCCCAAACGGAGCTCAGGGCCTTTCTAAGGAGGACATTTGAGTGTGTTTGACTTCCCCATAGAGAAGTGTAACCTCATCTAGGACACAAACTTGCACCCTCAGGCGTGGTTGACGTGTGTGTGCTAGCAAGGAGGCTAAAAACCCATTGGTGCTAATGTCTGTCCCTAGCACATCTGCTAAGGTGTCAGGGAGTACATCTAAGTGTCAAGGTTCATGCAAAAATGTGATTTTATAGATTTTTTTTTTATAGACCCGGGTGGCGCACTGCAAACGGTAACAAATGCAGTGTAAAATGATGGGCACTACTCACCCTAAACGGAGTTAAGTGCACTGTATTGCAGTGCACTGTATTGCAGTGTTCTTCGCAAATGTTCGGTAATAGACACAGCTTAGGTTCTACCTATCAGATCATTTAATCTATCTGCCTTCATATCTGTCTGTGCATATAGTTCATAAATAGCATCCACATGGTCTAACCTTCTTTTCTACTCTTCTTTACTCCCCCACCCCTGGCTGGCCGTCAGACTGTCTGGCATCACACGAGTGTCCTTGCCCAGTCCTCCCAACAGGACATCAAGAGCGACTGGGTTCATATTTAAAACTCTTTTAATGGGGCAGTGAGGAAATATCTTCTCTCTGTGCTGCAGAGTTGTCACACTAAGTGAAGTTATGTGACCTGTTCTGTGAAGCGATGCATTATCCTCCCATTCCTCAACTCCATCATTACACGCAGCTGTCTCTTCCTGTGGTGATTAGAGTACAGGCAGAAAGTGCCAGTAATGGTTTTAAAGCATCAACTTTCACTTCGGCTGTCTGTCAAAAATTCTCTCTCAGTCTCTCTCTCTCTCTCTCTCTTTCGCTGTCTTGTCCCTGACTTTCAAAAGAACCTTGGCTTGCATGGATATAGAGAGATAGGGATTGTGTGTGTGTGTGTGTGTGTGTGTGTGTGTGTGTGTGTGTGTGTGTGGAGCCAGGCAGAAGGGAGGAAAAGGGCTAGCACTGATACAATCGCTGCATAACAAATGTGAGCCTCCTGTCATATAAGCTGAGGGATGATGCTGGTGTCTGCTCACGTTAGTTTTCCATCACTGTGTTTCTGTGATGGTGGCAAAAGCTTCTGTCAAAGGGGGGGGGGGGGGGAGGGGGCATCTCTCCCAGCTATGGAAAAGAGTGGAACTGGAACGACCACGTCAAGTAACACTATTGCTATTTTGGTTATTGTTGGAAAGTGTGTGCTTGAGTCAAAAGGTGCTTTTTTTTAGTTAGCTGCAAAACACGAAAAGTTCCCATCCGGTTGAATTGTATAACTGTGTCCCGAAATGATGATGAATTGAAAATGGTGTCAGTCATGTACATGACCATTTTACGTGTTGCCTCAAAATCCTGCCCTGTTGAGAGTTCAACCCAGTCACGATGCAGAGAAGCTGAGAGACCAATACCCATTTACAAAACCCTCCTGTTCACTCAACAGTGAGATAGAGTGTGACTAGCTAGGCTAGTGTTTCTGTGAGGTCTAAAAGCAGTCCCCTAGGCTCTGATGTCACCAGCTCTCGTCTGATGTTCTTAGCTTGCTGTGTGCCGTGTGTGCTACAGTGAGAGAGAGTGTTCACTGGTGTGTTATGAAACCCAACAGGCCTACAGTGTGGGAGGTGGCAGCCAAGTTAATTATGTCAGGCTAATTAATCGCTTTTAATCAGCTGTACTTTCCTTTCTAAGGGGCAATGATATCACTAAGGTGTTTGAGGCTGTCTCACCAGTCATCGCTTGTTTTATTTTAAGTCAGTAAACTAAAGGACAGTACTTGGACTAAGGTAGAGTAACTTAACTTGGATGTCTTGCAAAATCTTGAACAATGTGGGCCACAACTTCCTTTACTGTGGAGCTGACATGAGAGATCATGTTTGTAGTATCCCAGGGATGACATGATGTCCAGCTTCCCGGCGGGATCTAAGAATGACATGGGCAGACATGTTCCCAAACACTGAAGAACTGCTTATCCTAATTAGACCTTATACGAATGTGTTTGGATTTTCACAGGACTATAACTTATTTTGGGCAAAAAAAAGCAGATACTAGATACATTTGTATTTGATTAGTAAAGTAAAGAGAGTAAAACTGGCATGTTTTTTCTGACAGACATTAACATGGCCGGGGAGCCCAGACCTTATAGGGCCAAGATAGGCTCCAAACGACCACTACCCTCTTTATACAGGTGAGCGATGGCATGACTCATCCTTATGAAAGAAATATGATGGCAGATTCTCCTGTCGGTCTGCATAGCTTTCCTTGGCCTCTGATTTTGATTTGTTTTGTGTCAACAGTGGATATGAGTTTGACTACGACTACTACTCAGATGACTTCTACAACAGGTGCGTAGTCCATGTTATAGCATTGTCCAATACATCCCCCAAAAATGATCCAGGGAAGCCGGGTAAGTTTAAGCATTCATTTGTTAAAAAGTGTCGTCATACATAATTGAAAAAAAATAATAGTCTTCTTAATTCGCGAATGAGGCTTTGGATGACTCAGTAGTGAATTAAGTATGCCGTGTATTCTCCTTTTATGGACATGTCACAGTTTTTCTCCACTTCCTCTCACTCGGAAGGCGACATTTAAATGGCACATGGTAATAGGGCTCCAGCCCCTCCATCACTCACTCAGCCACTACTATTCATTTTATGGCACTGTAGCCCCTTCAGCATTATTAATATGCACCCTTGGTGGCGTGTGAAGGTGATGAATAATCTTGAAAGGGTAGAAAGCCATTCTAAAAGCAGCGGGCCCGTGCCAAAATAAGTTATTAGTTCCAGTAATACAATTTTATGTATGAGTCGAGGCAATTAGCACAGCGCGAGCCATTTTATATTTTTTTCATTTGGAGTAATACACAGGGCGTATAAAGCCTGATATGGGTGCTTTATTAGCCATAAGTGGAAGGTGCTGGTAGGTTTGGGTGAGACTTTTGAATGTTTTACATTTACATTTACATTTAGTCATTTAGCAGACGCTTTTGTCCAAAGCAACGTACAAGGGAGAGAACAGTTAAGCTAAGAGCAATAAAACCTGGTGTAACAATAAATACTGCTTTTTTTTTAAGAAATAGAAAATGGCATAGAAAGAAAAAGAAGTGCGGGTCTGTCATTGCTTAAGTGCAAGTAAAGCCAAGGTGCCAGTTAGGAAGGGAGGTGCTCTCTAAGGTGTTGGGTCTTCAAGAGCTTCTTGAAGGTAGAGAGGGACGCCCCTGCTCTGGTAGTGCTAGGCAGTTCGTCCACCAACGTGGAAGTACAAATGAGAATAGCCTGGATTGCCGTGCTTACACAGGCGGCAGTGCCAGACGACGCTCACTAGATGAGCGCAGCATCCTGGGTGTAACATTTGTCCTTCCAAGAGCATTTAGGTAGGTTGGAGCAGAACCAGCAAGCACTCTGTAGGCAAGCATAAGTGACTTGAACTTAATGCGAACGGCTACCGGCAGCCAGTGGAGCTCAATGAGTAGCGGGGTGGCATGTGCCCTCTTTGGTTGGTTGAACACCAGACGCGCCGCCGCATTCTGGATCATCTGTAGTGGTTTCACCACGCAAGCCGGCAGGCCCGTTAGGAGGGCGTTGCAGTAGTCAAGGCAGGAACTCACCAAGGTTTGCACCAGCAGCTGGGTGGCATACTGGGTTATAGGTAGCTAAGCTAACACACTAATACTTATTATTTAAATGCATTGTTACATGAACAATGACTGAGTAAATAGTGAAACATGCATACATACAAACATGCAACATTTTGTTTCAACATTGTCCTTGTATGTGCTTGTGAATATCTAGTTTTCAGTAAGGCATCCTGTTTCCTAACGACTCAGCAGTGGCTTGGGATTGGTAATGACCTACCGCATGTTATGGTGATTAGAACATAACCCTTTTTCATCAGAAGTCCTGTATTTTTCCAGTACATTACTGTAACAAAGGGACATTTGACATTTGGAACATTTTCAGTCTGATTTACTGCATTTATACCTACAGCCAGTGTCTTCATTCTGTTCAGGCTAATGACACGAGCCCTCCCTCCGAGACAGTAATATAGACTCAGATTGGCCCCAGGGTAGTAATAGGCCAGGCAAGAAAAAGGCATCCATCTTTCATTTGACGCTTTCATGCGTTTGTTTTCTCACATCTTATTTAACGCTGCCTTTTATGCGTTTCCCTGGGAATTTAGTGTGCGACCGTGAATGCGGATGCCAAAAGGCTAGTTATGCTTTTCGAAAGAGGGGGAAAGTAACATTCTAGTGCCCTTCTTGGAGTTTTACCGCAGGGCCAGATGAGCAGATACAGCATTATCATGGCAACAACAGCACATCACAGCAAGCTCATCTTTCACGTTCTGTGGTCAGACTTGACCTCATTTATTCTGCATTAAGCAAAGAGGGTTTGGACTTCTCAAGGAAACATTTTATTATCCCTCTGGCGGTGTTATTCATGAGGTAATTAAACACCCAATCCTCACTTGTCAAACGCCATTAAATATCGTGCCAGAACTCTCTGTGTTTAGCTTTTCTTAATAATGTTTTCAACTATCAGCTAAAATTCCAAAGGGAGAATATTTCCGCCTTCACAGTGTTGTTCGAAATCTCTCGCCCTGAAGGTGACGGTTCATTTTTGTATGCTTGTCCATCCCACCAAAGCGCTATCCCCCTCCTCTCTCTACTTCCAACAGATTATTTGACTTCCACAGGCGGCTGGCTCAGCACCCTCGGGCTGTGATCCCTGTCAAGCGCACTCGTTTGGTGCCCCCCTCCGTGCGACGGGTCAAAACATCTCTCCCCTCCAGGACTTCCTCCTCCTCTTCTACCTCTTCCTCCATCTCTTCTTCTGTCAAACAGCTAAGCTGTGGTTCCACAGAAACAGGCCCCAGGCGTAGGTCTAGCACTGTGTGCAAGATGTGAATGTCCCCCTCATCTCTCTGTTTTAAACCATCGCTGCCGATGCCCTCGTGGTCTGATGATTTGTCACAAGCAATTGGCAATAGAAAGCAAGTTGCGGTGTTGGCTTTTCTAATGAAAATGACACCCCTCCATTTCATTCTCCTTAAATCTAGGCATCATTTGGCATTCTTGTGTGTTTCCCTTAAAAAATATAACCATTATATTTGTGTGATTCGTCGAGCTGACAACATCCCTTCCACCCTCATTATAAGAGACATTCACCATCTCCACTCTTATTGAACATCAGAATAGCTGTCACAGAATAGATAACATGGGCCGTTATTACACCATCATGTCACCAAATTGCCAACAAGGCTTCCTATTCTGTTGTCTTTTTTTGGGTGCTCACAGTGAAGAAAGATCAGCTCCTGACCATCAAGCGGGAGCTCTCTCAGATCAAGACCAAGATTGACTCCTTACTGGGCCGGCTGGAGAAGATGGAGAGACAGCAGCACTGCGTGGATGCAGGTGAGCGAGGAAGAGATGGAGCATCCATTATGGAGCAGGCTGGAGGTCTCTGAGTGCTAGATGGAAAAAGTAAGAAGCAGAAGGTCACTGTGTTCCAGACACTGGGCTGTTTTTCTTCTGGCTGGGTTCTGCTGGTGTTTCTTTTGTAACTGCACTTCACTGTTCTGTTCTCTTTCTTCCCATCGCTGCTGATTTCTGACAGGCTGCTCCATAATTGTGTGTCTGATTATAGAGCTCCCGCTGCCCACACACTCTCCCACACCTATTTCTCCTTCTCTCTCTCCCCCTCTCCTTCTCTCTCTCCCACACCTATTTCTCCTTCTCTCTCTCCCACACCTTCTTTCTCCTTCTCTGGTGCTCTCTCTGTACTTCTGCTCTTTTTCTTACTTCTTCACACTCACATCCTTTCTCTCTTTCTTTCTCTTTCTCTCTCTCTTACCCAGTACTCTCTCTCTCTCTCTCTCTTACCCAGTACTCTCTCTCTCCCTCTGTCTCTCTCTCCTTCACTCTCTCTCTCTTACCCAGTACTCTCTCTCTCTCTCTCCTTCTTTCTCCCTCCATCTCTTTCTCTCTCTTACCCAGTACTCTCTCCCTCTCTCTCCCTCCCCCTCTCTCTCTCTTACCCAGTACTCTCTCTCTCTCTCTCTCCTTCTTTCTCCCTCCATCTCTTTCTCTCTCTTACCCAGTTCTCTCTCGGTCTCTCTCTCTCCCTCTCTCTCCCTCCCCCTCTCTCTCTCTTACCCAGTACTCTCTCTCCCTCCCTCTGTCTCTCTCTTACCCAGGACTCTCTCTCTCTCTCTCTCTCTCTCTCTCTCTCTCTCTCTCTATCTCTATTTTTCTCTGTCTCATTCATTCACTCATCATCATTTTGGTCACTGGAGTCATTTTCACAATTTTTTGACCTGGTACTTTTCCACTCCTCTCAGAGTCTCAGAGGAAGCGTGATGACACCTATCAGTCACTCCATGACCGGCGTATTTCAGACTCGGCAGAACATTCAGGAGACGACGTGGAGCTGGGGCATCTGGAGGGAGAGACGGAGGAGATGGAGGATGTTTGCAGGGGGGACTATGATGACGAGGGCAGCAGTGATATGGTAATTGTTGTTTTTCTTCCCACCTCAATGCTCCAGTTATTTCATGCTGTGAGAATGCATTAGTTTAATGGGATTATCAGAGGGCCATGGGGCAGCCCTCCGACTGTGAACCCACACCAGCACAGCATAATCAGTTTGTCTTCATAGAACTCAAGGATGGTGTGCATCATACAAATGTTAGGTATCTTGTGCAGGAATTTGCCTCTTTCTGAGCAAAAACACAATTGCTATATTTTTCTGTTGTTTCCAGGTGGAGAACCATATATCGGACATAGACAATTGAAAGAGGTTAGTTTATTGGATGTGTAGCATGCATAGTACTTTAATCACATCTTTGTCATATTACCACACAAAAACACCATCACAGATATGGAGACAAATTATTCTGTTTGCAAGGAGATAAAATAGTGTCGTAGTCCAGCACTATTTCTAGGTGTGATTTACCATGCCCTGTATTTCTCAGTGGCATGGCACTCACCTGCAGGGCTCAGTGGCAGAAAGGCTTTTTTGAAAAACATCCATCTTGACATGGATCTGTCTGGGTGGTAATGAAACTCCCTTCCCCTGCCCTCCACCATCTGCCAAACAGACATATGTAATTTGCTCTGGCAACTACGAATGGTGTCTGTACTCCACCGTTTCTAGAAAGCTCGCAATGCCCAATGATTCTGAACATTTGTATGGAAAGAAACATTTATTGTGACCTTTGTTATCATTATGTTAACATTTCCCTTTTACTCATAATATGTATATGCTCTCTTTCCTTTTTAGATCATTGAAGATAATGAAGGCATTTAGGGGAAAAGGTTGTCAGTAAGTCTGCATGCATGTTGGACCTTGACAGGAGTGTGGAGAATAAAGGAAGGTTTTAGGAGAAATTTACACCCAGCCAGACATTCCGAAATTGGGAATCCTATACTAAACCCACTGACAGCAGATGGTGTGTTTATTTTACATTTTTCTTCTGTGACTGTGTGCTCAGCTACTATTAAAGTTTTGCTTATCCCATACAAAATGTATTTTTTTCTGTATTTTTGATGTCCAGAAAGAGGACAAACGTGCTCACAAATATTTGTTTTGTTTCTGCTCTTGTGTCTTTTTTTTCTATTGTAAGATTTTCAAGAGGAAATATTTAATGTCTCTCATAATAATCTGTTACTATTAATGATTAAAAAGTTAAACCTCAGAACTGTGTGAATACTCTTTTTCCATGGGCTGTTTTGTTATGAAACGCAAACCATCATGAGCCAAATATTCTCTGTCATTTATCTCCAGAATATTAGATTGTACGCCAATCTTCTCAAATATTGTTGTACAACCAAATGCAGACAAGACCTGAACCACAAGTTATATCAGCCAAGGGAAATCATTCCCTTACAATGCTATGAAGCAATTAGGTTCTTCCATTGATACATGGATGTCCGCAGAGTAGATGTTAACATCAAAATGACGCAAAAGATGCTATTTGGACCCACTTTAAATGTATGGATTTATTTTTTTGAATCATGTGGGACTTCAACTGGGACTGAATGTGTTGTGTATATGTGTCTTAAATGTAAGGTAGAGGCTCGACCTCCATGGCGAAACACTTTTCTTTGTACAAGTACAGAGTAGCCAGCAGTATGACAGGACCTGACTTAGTCTGACCAGATCTATCAAGAGTATTTTAAAAAGCCAAAACACACAACACAAAGGTCTAATAAAATGCAAGGTGCACACTGGATTTGCCCTCCAATTGAGTAAAAAGGCGTGCAATTACACTGTGAAAACCTCAGGGCATCATCCCTAGAGCGTTTTGTTCTACTCATTAAAAATGTGTGTCCTTGAGAGTCTCTGCAAGAAAATCTGAAAGGAAAAATGAAGGCTCATCAGTGGTGGTGCAGATGGCCTGTTTTTAATCACCAACAGACAGTCATACTCTTGAGTACAGCGGGTCAGCAGAGCTTTTTCAAATAATTTAATTGTATTTTTTGAATAATTTTATGACAGGTGACACTGCTACAGCAGTGTGGGCACTGTTCTGTGCAAGCAAACTCACAAATCAAAATCTGTTTTCCTTTTCAGACATTAGTCTTTTTCCATAAATGAAGGTCACTGAGCAGTACGTGTTCATCACAACGTAATCAGCTCATTAACTCAGTATATGATGGTTAAATTGATTTTTTTTTAAAAAACGAAACCAAATTATCCTCACAAAATCAAGTTCTGCTGTTCCATGGGAGTTTGTAAACGCACTATAACAACAGTGTATTATATTGCGGTTACACTACCTTACATTACAGTATTAGTATTACATTACACTTCAATACGCTGTACATTTGCCATTGTTGGTACAAAGATACTTTAGAGATTATGTGATCTAAGTTTTTCAAAATACTTCGTCCTGGTTGGTAGCAAAAAAATATTAAGGGACACGTATATCTTGTCCATCTCCTCCTCCCGTTGCCTGCAGCGCTCTAAACGCATCCTCACAGACCCTTCTCATCCTGCCCATCATCTGTCCCTGTTACTCCCGTCAGGGAAAAGGTTCAGATCAAAAAAGGCACGCACCTCCAGGATGGCAAAGAGCTTCTATCCCTGTGCAATAAGGCTCCTCAACAGCTTACCCACCCCACCCCCCCACCCCCCTTCATCTCCCCCCGGCCCAGCCCGCCCCGCCCCCCATGGACTGCACTCTAACACTTGATGCACCTTAATATGGAAATATGGAGATATGGAAATATATTGCATTTATTATTTTTATTATTATTATTTTATGTATGATATTTATGAATCTATTTATTAATTGTTATTTATTATTATTTAGCTGTGTAAGAAGTCTGGTTGCCTCTACTGTCTCGTTGTCTTTGTGGCAATGACAAATAAAGAACTTTGAACTTTGAACTTTGATACTAAAGTAGGAGGAATCTGTCACAGGCCACTAATAGAGGCAGCGCCCTCGGCCAATACCACCCCACGCTTTTTGAACTTTGAATCTTGACAAGTGAAGGGAAATCTCTGTTCATTGGGGGGGAGTCTATCTTTAAAAGTACAGAATAAACACACACACACACACAGTATATGTATACTGTAATAATTAAATATGTGTTTATGAGGCGACCGTATACAGAATCATTTAAGAAGATGTTTTGGAAGGCATATCACTGTCATCTTCATATTGGGAAGCTGATCCTTTCTTCTGTGGAGACATGCAGGTCTACTTACTGGGATGCATCAAGAAACCTAAGCAAATCTCTTTCTGTGGGAAGAGCATACCGGTAGTTGTATTTTGTCTGCTAGCTTTGAAAACAGATTTTATTTAGATTGGTTTAAAGAGAATGCCAGCACAGTTCTTCACCAAAACCTGTTTTTAAAATCTTAATGAAATTCTGAAGGCACAGCCTTGGTCACATCCTAGGTCACGGTAAAGCTTTGCAAGCTATCAGACCTGATTTTCTTTCTTTTTTTTGGTTATACACAGGAAAAAATGCTAAATCCCTTATGCAATTGGTTGGGGGCAGAGACCCCGGCATGTGTCATTTGGCAAACAATCTTGTTTATATGAGATATTCTTAAAAGTTGGTTTTGATGAAGAAGTCTCTTTTCAATCATTTGAAAATTAACATTATGTAACATTAATAACATTATGAATTGATTGAACCCTTCTCTTTGGACACTGTTAGTTATTGAGAGGTCATAGGTCACAAGGTTGTTAAAATAATGACTTAATAAAACTGAGGAAGATAATCGTGTTAAAGACGTTCTATTACTAATCCTTTATAACATTTACAATGAAAAATATGTTGATTATTAAACCTGATAGCAGTTACAGTTAGTGGACATGTTAGATGACAAGAATGACTGCAGTAAGATTGAAGTGGTCAATACAAAGGGGAAATGTGATAGCTACGGAGAATCAGCACGTATTAAGTTATCCTATGTGTATTATGTATCATTCTCATTCATTTGATTTATTTCATTTTTCTCTTCACATGTGGCATTTTATTACATTAAATCATGGAATATCGGTGTGTCTCCAAAAAAGAGGAAGTTGTGAACAGCTGAGCAAACCTCATTACCAACAACAGGAAGTACGTATGGTAGCTAAACACTGAGCGGCCAGTTCAAGAAACCCAGCAACGACAACATGACAGGGAGAAAGTTACCTTGGGTCAGTTATGGTTGATAAACATTTGGTTTTACCTAAAACTTCAGAATATGAATTTTGTGTACAAATACAATCGCTAGCCATATGAAAATTCAGATATTGATAGCTAACTTGTGTTAGATAACACAAGTTATCACATCTTAGCTAGTTAGCCGATAACAAAGTAAATCATCCACTACTGGTTTATACCATTGATGTGATAATTGTTCTTCACATTTATAGAAAGTATTTTTCTCTATTTCTGGAATCTCGTTAGCTATCTGTTAAACTTAACGTATCAACAAAGCCAACGTTAACTGGTAACATTAAACTGTTCAGACTTGTGACCAACAGTGACTTCAGTAACGTATCTAAAGGCTACTTTGGCAAATTATTACGATACGTTAAACACTAACTTTATCGTTACATGTTCGAACAGTAATATAAAACTAAACTAAAATATGCTAATGCTTTGTTGCTGATAACGTTAACCTTTTGCCGACGTGGAGTAAGATTACTGTTTGATAGCTATCGATACCTAACATCAACAACAACCTGTAGTGTAGCATTGGCGTAGCATAAAGGTTTTTTAGCGTGTTACCTACTGTGTGTATTTACTAGCCGAACTATAACTTGACTGATAGGTAACGTCATCAACCTTTTAAACAGCTAACGTTTCATCTTTTGTTTCTAGTTTATTTCTCAGAACTGTGGTTATCCTAAATAACTAAAAGTAAAAGGATATGGCAGATAAAGAACTTTGCCTAATCGACAAGAACATATCAAGGTAAAAAAACAAGTATTATTGTATTCTAATGTATGTCTCTGGGCTTCTCCGTTAATCTATAAAACTTGTAGCTATGGGTGTTCTATTTCCATGTCCTTTGGGGCTCTTCCCCTCTGTTCTCAATATCTTTCTCAATGTTTGGCTAGCTACGTTTATCTCCAATCTTATCATGTTAACTTTTTTTAAGTGAAAGTGAATGAAGTTACTATGTAATGTCATAATTTTAACTGAAATTCATGATTGTAGCTTTCCAGTAGTTTGCGTAGTCTAATCAGATGATGGTAACCTTAATGTGTACTCTTTTCTTATGTATCTAGCTTATTAGATGTTCCACTGAATCCCAACCTTACAATACTCAATCTTCACTGTAACCACATACCAAAAATCGAGGGTTTGACTGAAGCTTGGCAGCTGCGACATCTTGATCTATCATCCAACCGTATAACACAAATCAACGGTTTAGGAAATCTTTCCTCCTTACGCACCCTAAACCTATCCTGCAACTTAATCACAAAGGTTGAAGGTAAGCCCTTGGTACCTCTAAAGGACATTACTTTGCTTGATATTTTCCATTGTCTGGAATTATTTTCTCAGTGTATGACTGCAAACATCACCGCAAGATACACACTTAAATCTTCTGAAAGTTTCAAACAAAAATATACCCTGACATGTTTTTCTCTTCTCTCAAGGTCTAGATGTGTTGATAAATCTCACCAGATTGAACTTGTCATATAATCGCATATGCAATCTCACAGGTAAGACTCAATCAGACTCAACAAACGAGTATTGTCTACTTGTTGAACTGCAGTTTGTCATTAAAGAAATGTGTATAGCGCCACTTGCATGCCCCAGATGTGAGCTCAGGGGCTGAAGACAACCTATATGTTATCTTTTGTTAGCATGTTTTTACCTGTGTGAATGTAACTATCTTTTGTTTTGTATCTTGAAAAAAATCTGATGAAATTGTTTAAGAAAGTCTCTGCCGTCCACAGGCCTCTTGTACCTCCATGGCTCAGAATATCAACTAAAGCACCTCCAGCTCCATGGCAACCACTTGGACAACAGTAACCATCTACTGCAGTGCATGGTGGGACTGCAGAACCTTAAAGATGTCACGCTCACGGCTGACACTGTTAACGCTCCTCAAAATCCAGTGTGTGCTCTTCCAGGTATGGCGCCGCTTCCTTCGATTTCTCTTGGTCAGACGTGCTAAGGTTATGTGAATGACCTGTATGTGTGTGTGCTGTTCTTTCTCTCCAGGATATAGGGATACAGTCTTAGAATCCCTGCCACAGGTGTTCACTCTAGATGGAGTTGACCGTTTCGGCAACCCTGGAGAAGACAGCCCCACTGATATCCCGGGACTAGAGGACTTTCTCGAGCATCTGTTATGCACAGATACTAATGTTGATGTAAGAAAAGAAACCTTCTGAAAGCAGCTTAACATTGTTGGGCAGAGACTGTTAAATACAGCAGATTTTCAATACCTGAATTCCAAAATTGGACTGCTTAACTTTTTTTTTTTTTCTCTCGACAAGACAAACAGGAGAGTTGACAGGCCCCGTAGTGCGCCCCAGACGGATGACGTCCAGGCCCAGTTTGGCAACAAGACTGGGACAGGCAGAGGACCTGGAGCTCCAGCAGCTGTCAAACCTGGCCCAACCACAACACACTCTGCCTCCAGAAACCATATCAACGAAGATCGCATTAAGAAACTGGAACAGCAGGTGTCCCATCTCTTCCGGAAGGTGGGTCATATAAAAACAAAAATTCAAAACCTGGTGTATACTCAGTATCCACGAACGGAATCACAGAGGGGAATTTCTTAGTCATCATTTTATGACTCTTATCACATGTGTTCTCATTGAAGTTACAGTGTTTTGCCTAAATCAGTCTGTTACATTGAAAGCAGCAGCAGCAGCTCTGGCTCCACTGTCAGAGTAAAATTTGAATGAGAATGAAATATCATCTTAACTGCGTCCTAAGGTGCCTGAGAAAGGTGTCTCCACATCAAGCACTTCCAGCCCTCATGTAGCTCTGAGGGCGAAGAGGGACACAGATCTGACATCCGAGAGTGACTGCGACAGCGGGAAAGAGAACCGGCGGCGTTCCAAAATCCCCAAGCAGATCAGGAGTTCCCCAGGGAAAAAAGCCAACAAGGACACAAGAGGCAAACCATCAGCCATCAGGTGCCTTGACCATCAGATCTGCTGAGACATTGAATAATCTAGTATTAAGGTGATAATTAAGGGATAATGTATAGAATGCAGGTCATTATCGGGAAAATAAGCCCCGACAGGGCGAACAGCACCCCGACGCGAAGCGGAGGTGCTACGAAAGACGTGAATCGGAGGCAAAAAGGCCACTTTCCTTGACAACGGTCATTATTGCATAGCAACGGTCGGTTATCGGTTAATAACGGACCGCAGAACGTTGGGAAGCCCCATTCAAGTGAATGGAGCATTCTACAGCATTAAGAAGAGCCGTGTAATAATGTAGAATTAACGTGTCCTGGCATATGTGTAGACACAAGCAGCGTCAGCATGTTGCCTACACAGCCACTGTTCAAACACTAAAAGCTTGAATGATCTTTGAACATGATTCACGTACCATACTCTCTTATTCCACCGATATTAGAATCTGTTACAAGCTTCAGTTGTTCATTTGAGAGTCAAGCTCGTGAAACCTCTTGAACGCCAGCTAGTGTTGTGCTCTGACTACTGTGCTACAGAGTGACTCTTAATGTGTATAAATGATAAACTGACACGAACGTACAAGGAATGTTGATTTTCATCTAATTATCGATCTTGACTTGTTTATGCGGTTTTGAGACATTCAGTTAATCGAAACAGATGGTGTGGTCTTATCCCAGCCTGAGCCTGTGCTGCACAGTGACATCCTCTCTGGTGCCTGCTGTCTGAGTAGATGAACTCGCTGGTCACCTGCCTCCTCTCCCTCGTGAAAAATGACTGTCATTACAGTCAACCCCATGGTCTCATGTACCCCGAGAGGATAATTCTTTTTTAATGAAGATACATCACTTGTACCCGCCAGTAGAGGATAAAATAGATTGACATTTGTTATTATATTAATGGTCGCCTAAATTAAATAAAGCACATCTGACTAATTTCACAGCGGGCTGGCCGCATGTGTCTGTTATCTGATTAAAGAAATCAATTTGTCTCATTCGCCAGTGTCAGGGAGACACAAAATCGGTCTGGTTTTACCGGGACTATCTGACAAGATGATGGTAGGAAACAAACCCTTATTCAATGTCAGATTTCCAGTTCACATAAACGATACATGGTATAGACTGTATTATATGATTCATTCTGATGAATAAATACAGGATTGTGTGGTTAGGGAGACCAGTTTAAAAATGCTTGGGTACCAACATCTTGAGCTGAGGTCTCTCTCTTTTGCTCTGTCGCTCTGTCACATTCCCTTATCTCTGGTTTCTTGGATATTTGCTGATGAATTTTGACACTTAAAATCCTAAAAATATGGGCCATGCCGAAGATTCTTTGAACCGACATGGTAAATCATTTATTGTATACTAATTTGTGTAAAACTGTAATTTGTGTCCTCTGCATTTTTATTTATGGTGAAGTATTGCCATAGCAAGGAAGTCACACACACACACACACACACACACACACACACACACACACACACACACACACAGAGAGAGAGAGAGTTATCAGCAGCTGTTAAAATGTCAACTCTTTATGTTTTTATGTTCCACAGTGGTTCAGATACACATAAAACCAGTAGCTCAAGGTTCCCCATGGGCCAGACAAAGAAGCAAGGAGTCCATTTATCATCCCCTGGGGTGACCAGGAAGGGCTTGAAAAGTGCAGCATCAAGGGAAGCAGATGAAAGGAAATCAAGCAAAGGCGAGGAGGAGACCTACAGGGTATGCAGCCATCTTATGACATGATATTAGGTGAAAGAACAAAAAAGGAAAATCTTATATTTTCTAATTGCTTTATCATCGGCTTCAATTCAACATCTCAAGGCAAGGTGGGGTCAGCTTCTCTGTCTTTACGAGAAGAGGTAGGAGAAATGACCATTCTGTACTATTGTGATGCTACGGCTTTAAAATAAATCAGATCACTGTAACACCCACCAACGTAATAACTTCCCACCAACGTAATAACCCTGCCAACGTAATAAAAAAGTGTGCATTTCAGACGTAATAGCCCGGCCAACGTAATAATTTCCTGCCAACGTAATAATTCTTGCCTCCTGCCAACGTAATACACAGCTTCCTGCCAGCGTAATACTTATTACGTTGGCAGGAAATTATTACGTTGGTGGGAAGTGTAACACCCACCAACGTAATAACTTCCCACCAACGTAAAAATCCTGCCAACGTTATAAAAAAAAGTGTGCATTTCAGATGTTATGGTCCGGCCAAGCTTGAGAAGTCTTATATTTTGTTACATTTTGTCCCACCAATGTAATACATTTGATCATCAATAGATTCCACTGGGTAGTAAGTTTTTATTTGTATTGAAGGGGCAAAGACATGTCAGGATTCTCATCTCTTATCTGACACATTTAACCATACAGATATATGCCTCTTTTCCACTGTTTTCTGGTAGGCCTTCGATTGTGCAGGCAAAATGAGCGTTTGTGCACAAACCGCCTTTAAGATAGCCTATTTAACTTTGTGACCTTAATTGACCATAGGCTACTCAGCACCCCCTCAACATCCAAATGACTCGAAAATGGTTGGAATCGTTTGTGCTTCGTTTTTATATAATTTAACTTTTAATTTTTTGGAAGTAGGTGACGCAGCACCCCGTCAACATCCAAATGACTCAAAAATGCTTGGAATTGTTTGTGCATGTGTGTGTGGGTAAAATTAACGTTTGTGCACAAACCATTTGTATGTCACTTTGTTTGGTTTTGTCATTTTATTTATGTTAAGTCCTAAAAGTTAAATATCTTAAAGACGGTTTGTGCACAAACGCTCATTTTGCCTGCACAATCGTGCACAAACGACGCACAAACGAATCAAAATACTTTTATTCATTAACTGGGCCCTGTTTCTCGACAGGTTAGTTGCTAACTAAGTAGCAACTTAGTAAGTTGCCAATGGGACATTGCATTGCAGCCAAGTAAGTTGCTAACTTAGTTAGCAACTAACCTGTCGAGAAACAGGGCCCTGAATTAGGGTTGCATTTGCATGTAGACTTTGTTGCCATCTAAGTTAACTTTGTTGCCATCACTATTTCTTTGTATTATTGTTCAAAACTGTATAATTAAATGTGTCAGACAAGAGATGAGAATGTCATTGGGAACAAAGTCTTCAATACAAATAAGAGCTTACTGCCCAGTGGAATCTATTAAGCAAATTATCAAATGTATTACATTGGTGGGACAAAATGTAACAAAATGTAAGACTTCTCAAGCTTGGTCCAGCTATTACATCTGAAATGCACACGTTTTTATTATGTTGGCAGGGTTATTACGTTGGTGGGAAGTTATTACATTGGTGGGTGTTACACTTCCCACCAACGTAATAATTTCCTGACAATGTAATACTTATTACGTTGGCAGGAAGCTGTGTTTAACGTTGGCAGGAGGCAAGAATTATTACGTTGGCAGGAAATTATTACGTTGGCCGGGCTATTACGTCTAAAATGCACACTTTTTTATTACGTTGGCAGGGTTATTACGTTGGTGGGAAGTTATTACGTTGGTGGGTGTTACACTTCCCACCAACGTAATCATTTCCTGCCAATGTAATACTTATTACGTTGGCAGGAAGCTGCGTATTACGTTGGCAGGAGGCAAGAATTATTACGTTGGCAGGAAATGATTACGTTGGCCGGGCTATTACGTCTAAAATGCACATTTTTTTATTACGTTGGCAGGGTTATTACGTTGGTGGGAAGTTATTACGTTGGTGGGTGTTACAGATCACTCTGGATACAAAGTATGTTTATTGTTGAACTGTTGGTATTTTTCCTCATGAGAGTGACTGCAGCCTAGGTTTTCATGTTGTTTCCTGAAGTGGTCCAGATTTGTTTATCTCTTAAAAAAATGAAGAGATCTGTATGAATGAGCAATTTTGTCACTTTGTGCGTTTGTGGGTGGGTGTGTGTGTGTGTGTGTGCGTGCGTGCGTGCGTGCGTGTGTGTGTGTGTGTGTGTGTGTGCGCGTTTGGGTGTGCGTGTGGGTGTGCGTGTGGGTGTGCGCGCGACTGTGTGAAGGCTATCGTGGAGGAGCGTGATCAGGAGAGGGAGCGGCGCTGGAAGGCAGAGCAGGCGGTGAGGAAGCTGACGGAGCAGCTGAAGAGCCTGCAGACACGCGCTAGTGAGGAGAAAGACCTGCAGAGCATGGCCCTACACACCACAGAGAGGTTGACTCACTCACTCACACAGACACAGACACAGACACAGACACAGACACAGACACAGACACAGACACAGACACAGACACAGACACAGACACAGACACAGACACAGACACAGACACAGACACAGACACAGACACAGACACAGACACAGACACAGACACAGACACAGACACAGACACAGACACAGACACAGACACAGACACAGACACACCCTGAAAGGAATAAAGTTTTCTTTCTTCTGATTCTCTCTGCTCCCCCCCTTGGGCTCTGTAAAGTGCCTTGAGATGATGCCAATTGTTAATGGTCCAATGTAGAGGGGGAAAAAAAAATCATATTTTATTGTGAAAGGCAGCAGTTTTGCCATAAGTAGGCCATTTTGAAAGCCGTTTGAAAGAAATGAACAGCTTCCCTCGAATGTGACCAGGAACTGCAGTGACAGTCAGGATATTTTCTTTACATTATATGTTGTATTGAAAGCCACTGAAATGTGAATTCCCAATATTACAAGAACTGACCTCACATTTAAAGCAGCTGACCCTCGCCTATTATTTTTAGTTCTCTAATCTTTCTCT
This sequence comes from Sprattus sprattus, assembly GCF_963457725.1. Classification (NCBI taxonomy): domain Eukaryota; kingdom Metazoa; phylum Chordata; class Actinopteri; order Clupeiformes; family Clupeidae; genus Sprattus; species Sprattus sprattus. The sequence goes on along the minus strand of NC_137918.1, from coordinate 19,030,815 downwards.
TCTCTCTTTCTCTTCTTCTCGTCTTTGTTGTTGTCTTATTATACTCCATATGCACACTCCATATGCACACGCACACAGTGCTCTTATTATTTTGTTCTCTATAAAATGTTGTCAGATGTTGTCAAAGTATTTTGGAATTATTTCCATTTACCTGGAGACGCAAGCCAGAACATAAGCCATAAATACAGCCCCACGGGTGCCTCCATGCAGTAAAGAAGATAAAAGATCCTTCTTTGGCAGCCTTGTTTCACCTCAAAGGGCTCCTGTGTCTGTATTTCTGCCATCTCTCTTAGCCAGTTATCAGCCCTCATGTCTGAATTGTAATTGGCACAGGTCTGGGCAGACCACGGATGGAATACTTACGGGCATAATTATCCACAATCAACCGCTCCCAATGTCCCAATCACCCCTCATTTAGATGTGGGTGCTGAGGAGCGTTATAGAGGCCTGTTTCTCATTAGCTGGGGTAGGGGACACAGGGACCGTGTTGATGTTCTGCAGAGCATCGCCCCCAGCAACCCCCACACCCCCAAATGGTGATAAATCGTAATTATGACGGAAATTAAATCCATGGCGACAGGCATATGTCCTCGGTGACGCATGAATCTGTCTTAATTGCCACCTTCACCTTGGCTATACTCCCTGCTAATGACAGTGCCCTGACGGTCGGCAGGGTCAGTGCTTTTAATGGTTTCCAGGCCTAGGAAAATGGGATTTTAAATATGTCCACATTTAGTATTTTTGTTTAAGGTATTCCCATTTCACAAGATAAATGCATAACATCCACTGTGCCTGTGGAGTTGCACAGTTTTTGTAAATGTTACACTTATGAAAGTTTTAATTTTCTGTCAGTCTTTTTACCAGGAGCTAATGTATGTAGGTCTGTATGTGAAACGAGGGCGATGCGGTTGTGTGTCTCTTTTCTGTATTCATGAAAAATTATCTCACGCGTCTTTGAATTAAATTAAATATGTTTATTATATAATTGTTCATTAATTATCCAACTGACATCCCACTCTTATTGAATCAAAACTAACCCTCACAAGCCTATAATTAGTGTTTTAATGAAGACAGTTTCGGAACGCAGACTTCAGTCATCACTCAAGATTAATTAGTAGCAGAAGCAGTAGCAGTTATTAAATGAATAAGTGTACTGTGTGAAAAGATGGATGCTGACTGACATCTTTGTGTTACTCTCTCTCACTCTCATACACACACACACACACACAAACAGCCCCACCCACCCACACACACATCTCTGTCTCCCGTCCCCTCCGCTGACCTTCTCTCTTCGTCTCTCCGGCAGGCTGAAGGAGCTGCTTCTGAAGGAGCGTTCTGAGCGCTCATCCCTGCAGGCCAGAGTGGAGGAGCTGGAGGACAGGCGGTGCGACCGGGCTGAGCACCTCGAGTTGGCGCGCAGCCGGGAGGACCAACTGAAGAGGGCGCTGCGCAGCTTGGAGGACCAGGTGTCCCAGGCAGAGGCCCTCAGGGCCCAGCAGCAAGCGGAGGAGGTACTGGAGCCCTTTCCCCCCGTAGTTGGCACCAGATGTGTAGAGCAGTGGCACAGTTAAACCACCAGTGGCCACATTCGGCAGATTATGTTGTTGCTGTCTTTGTCTGGGTTTGTGAAATTCGTTGGCCTAAGGTTACTGAATGATATAGTAGTAATTGAATGAAAATTCAAAAGTGAATGCAATTCAGTAGCTTGGGATTGGTACTACCCTTTTCTCACTATTAAGATCAAATGTTCACATTATAAAACGTGGTCTTGTTTAGGCTCGCATTAATCTACTGTTTATTTCTACACTAACATTAATATATGACCTTGAATACACAGACATCTAAATCAGTTGTTATAAATCTGGAACGATTCATGATTCAGAAATTGTATTTTTGTCCATGACTTACCTTAATGCCTCTTTGGGAAACTGTCACTCAGCAGTTTTGGAGGTGATGAAGGATTAAATATGTTGTGGAACTTCATCTTGTTACTGTACATTATAATTTAAAAATGTGGCGTGATGCAGTACAAAAGAAATACCATCATGGCTGCATCATATTGTCCGGAACTTTCTTTTCCAACTCCTCGTTTTTCAGATGCAGCGTTGCAAAGAGCTTGAGAACAGGGCTGCTGCTCTCAAGAGGGAGGTGGAGATCCTCAGGGCGACACTACGACAACAAAAGGACAAAGTACAACAGCTGCATGAACTTCTGGTGTCCAGAGAGCAGGTCCACAGGTACATGCTGGCTAGCATAGCTGTGAAGGACCCACCTTTCCTGCCAGGTGCCAGGACCTCCCCTCAGGGGGTCCCAGAGAAGTCCTATTTCATGTCTGATAAGATAGAATCAGCAAACATGTCAACCGTCCCCTCAATAGATAAGATAAGGAGTTAACAATGAAGCCATACAAAGCTGGCAAAGACAATGTAATACAATAGAAGATTAGTAACATCCTTCACATCCTGGGTGGCCAGTGTTTTAGCAGATTTACCTCTCCAAAGTATTTAATCACTTCCCTTATACCATTGCTACCTTAATACCCCTAAGAATGAAGATATTTAGGAATTTCTGCTTCAGTTATGACACATCGCATGTGTATTACTGCTTACCCTAGCATGCTACAGCTTTTTTTTTTCTCTCTCTCTCTCTCTCTCTCTCTTTCTCTTTTTCTCCCCCCTCTCTATCCCTATCTCCCTCTCTCTTTCTCTCCCTCTCTCTCCCTCTCTCATTCTCTCTCTCCCTCTGACACACACACACTCACAAACATTGATGTCATGACTGCACAGGAAGGAGCTGGAGTCGCGACTGCTCCCTGACAGTGCACAGTATCGAGAGGCGCTGGGGAAGGAGGTGGCTCTCGCCGAGCAGAAGTACGAGCTCACGCAGGCTGCCCTCAATTGCAAACTGGAGGAGAGTCGACAGCAGTACGCCGCCCTGGAGGACGAGTTCCGTATGGCTCTCACCATTGAGGCAGCTCGCTTTAACGAGGTAGTGTCCTACTGTTACACTAATGATGCATTGCAAACCCAACGAGGGTCCATGTTATACATTGCCAGAAGCATTAGAAAGTCTTTTTATATCCCTCTTCTAAATCTGCATTTTGCTTGACTGGTTTGCCTCTGTAAAACTTGAAAATCACAACACCATCACAACACCACCATCACAACAACACCATCACAACAACATCATCACATCACCACCATCACACCACCACCATCACAACACCACCATTACAACAACACCATCACAACAATACCATCACAACACCACCATCACAACAATACCATCACAACACCACCATCAAAACACCACCATCACAACAACACCATCACAACAACACCATCACAACACCACCATCACAACAATACCATCACAACAACACCATCACAACACCACCATCACAACAACACCACCATCACAACAACACCATCACAACACCACCATCACAACAACACCTCATCACAACACCACCATCATAACACCATCACAACAACACCACCATCACAACACCACCATCACAACAACACCATCACAACAACACCTCATCACACCACCACCACAACAACACCATCACAACACCACCATCACAACAACACCTCATCACAACACCACCATCATAACACCATCACAACAACACCACCATCACAACACCACCACCACAACAACACCATCACAACACCACCATCACAACAACACCTCATCACAACACCACCATCATAACACCATCACAACAACACCACCATCACAACACCACCATCACAACAACACCACCACCATCACACCACCATCATCACAACAACACCATCACAACAACACCATCACACCACCATCATCACAACAACACCTCATCACAACACCACCATCACAACACCATCACAACAACACCATCCCAATCAATGGAGAAATACCCAGGACAGAAAAGGTTGCTAGACTTGTGCTTCCTGTTTCCTGTGTGCCAGGTGAAGGCTGCTTTCGAGCACGCCAGCAGGGAGCTGTCTGAGCTGAAGGCCTCTCTGGCCCAGTCCCAGCAGCAGGAGCAGAAGTCTGTAGCTCTGGTGCAGGAGCTCACTACCATGGTGAGGGAGCAGAAGGACCGACTCGCTGAGGTCACCAAGTCCCGAAAGGAGGCCATCACTGAACTGAAGGTGTGGAACCTGAAGACTTTGACTGCCCTTGCATTGATTTGTCACCAAAAAGTTTGAAGAGATGGCCGTCAGTGCTCTTAGAGGGTGTAAATACAGTTCATGTTTGTTATTCGGCAAACTTTTTTGTCCACAGTGAATGTCCAATGGAGATGTTGTACTGCAGGTTTTGGGCCCAAATGGGGAAATTACGCTTGTGAAAGTGGCCCACTCTTCCAGTTGATCTGCAGGAGACGTGGCTGTGAGATGTTTTCTGTTGAGTCATGGTCATGGACCGTGTGGTTACTTGTGTCTGCTGTAGTCCCGCATCCAGTCTCTGGAGGAAGCAGCAGAGAAGGACCGGAGTCTCGGCTTGCAGGTGGAGCTTCTTAAGAAGGACAAGGCCAAGCTGGTCGCCCAGGTCGGCGCACAAGAGTCTGTCATTGATGGTCTCCGATCTGAGAGGAAACTCTGGGGACACGAGCTGGCGCAACAGGGTATGATGTCACCGAGGAAACTATCGAAAAGGGGTTGAATACCGACCTGTGTGTGTTATCGGCTACGTTCGCGTTGTCATAGAATTAGAGGGTTAATCTATTATTAAACTTAGCATGTCAACTGTTTAACACAATGGTCGATTTTTAACAAACAAACCGATAACTGACATAGCTCCGCTACAGGTGCTCCAGTTTTAAATATTACTCATATTAACAGTAAAAAAAACGTTGTACTAGGGTCTACAAGCACTCGTAACATATGTTTGTGACGGTAAAGCTCGAAAATGAGTTAAATTACTTCAAGCTTACCAAAGGGCAGTGATGTGATTTGTGTTTCTTGTGATCTCTACCCTACCACACACACTTACAGGGGCATCTTTAGCCCAAGACAGAGGTCGTCTGGAAGCAAAGATTGAGGTTCTGTCTAGTGAGCTGGAGACACAGAAGAAGCTGAATGAGCGCGACAGTGACGGACTGAGGATCAAAGCCAAGATTGTGGACGATCAGACGGACACTATCCGCAAGCTCAAAGAGGTAATAGTGAGGTTATTTTCTGAGGTCTCCTTTCATCAGTACGTTTCATCATGTTCCTCACCATATTCACTTGCAGTGACTTGAAGGAACAGATGGAGGAAAGGAACTGGTTGCATTTTCTTTGTTGGATTTTTCTCTCTTTCTTGCTTGCCACTCCATGTTGCAGTAAACTCCATCGATCAAATAAATTCCTCTCCATTTTTTCTGTTCTCTCCATTTCGTCTCCTCTCCCTCGTCCTTCCAGACGCTGCAGGAGCGTGATGAGCAGCTACGCCGGCAGCGTGAAGAGGGGGCGCTGGCGGAGCGGCGCTTCCAGCAGAGGCTGCAGGAGGAGACGGCCCCAGTTGTGGAGCTCCGTGACCGTCTGGAGCACCTCAGCCTCCGCAAGGAGGAGCTCAAGCAGCAGCTGGAGGAAAAGGACGGCGAACTGGAGGAGGTCAAAGAGGCCTACAGGTATGTGTCTTTATGTTTATCATAGTGACTGACCTACCAATACCTCCTGCCTCCAATCTCTCACCAAACTTTAGCATAGAAGTTTGTAGAATAACAAGCAATGTACCGGTATGTGTAACCTTACTTCTCCATTGATGACTAGGTATTTTATATTCAGTTTGAATTGAGTATGTGCTACACATTCTTTTTTTCCCTGGCAGGGCTTCTAATAACAAATGGCAAGAAAAAGCTGGCTTACTCACCAGGCTTGAGACTCAGGTGAAACGCATGAAGGAACATTTTGACTCCAAAGAGAAAACCCTGCTGGAGGAGAGAGACAAAGCATTGCAGGGTCACAAGTAAGACCTGTGGGAAATTGATATATTTAGTTGCACTAGTACACATTTTTTCAGAGAGCCAGACTATTGCTTTTACATAATATGCTTTAAAATGAGGATAGTGCATTGTAATTAGTCTGAATGTTTTTTGTCTGTCAGAGGGGCCGTAGAGAAGTTGCGGAATGCAGATGATGCTTTTCGCGGACAGCTGGAGACTCTTCAGGCCTCCCATCAGACTGAGCTCCTGTACCTCATCAATGACAAACAGAAACAGATTGAGCTGGCCAATCACAAGGTAAAACTGCTATCTCGAAACAATATTTCCCTTTATGGATGCCAGCAGCAGAAATAGTCTGGAAATGTTTCTTTGGGTCTTGCAAATCTAGCTCCAAATTCATTCCCACTGGGTGCATCTTCTACAAGTCTGAAAGAGCAGTGACTGGGGCACCATGGTACTATGTGGGGAATTGGAACCATCTAACTAAAAAACAAATTCTTTCTGGTTGCATGTAGGAAATTGTAGAGCAGTGAAGGGTTATTATTAAGTTTTTACTCTAGCACGTGGTAGAGTTCTTGTGTTCATCAGAGTTTACTAAAACGTATTGTGTGGGCTGCTCATAAAACTAGAGTGCTCCCTTGTCTACAAAATGACTGCAACGTTTTCTGAAGTGTTTGGTATCATGCAGGTGATTGAAGTGGAGGAGGAAATGCGGCAGCTATTGGAAGAGACCGAGAACACCAAACGGATGATGGAAGAGAAAATGAGACGTCTCACCAGCGTATTGAAAGAATTCTGACCTCGAATGTTTTGTTGCATTTTCAGAACAGCGCAAATGTGTGCTGTTCTTTCTTTTACTTCCTGTTTTGCACTTACATTTGTAAATGTCACGTTATGAGGAGCAGTGCTGTTGTATCATAAATGATCTATGCTAAGCCAGTTATTTTAATTATGTTTGTCTTGGATAAGTTTTACAACCTGATCTAATTTGTGTTTATGTACGTCACTTTGAATGTCTTAACATGTTTCATGGAAAATGTAACCAACGTGGCTTGTCGTGTGTCTCGGAAAATTGTGACTACAGCGTTAGTGAAATAAAGAACATGTCCTGTCAAAAGCTCGCACACGAACTCGGCCGCCTAGGACAGGTGGTCGGGGAGTTTCTTGGTTGCCATGGTAATTGTAATCTAACGTCACTTCCTTTCATTTAAAACGCCTCGAGCTTCAAAGATTTCTGGTGTCTTCACCTTCGGAGCCCTGAGGTAAATGGAGTAAAGGGGTGAAAAGATACTCCTATCTTTGCTGAGTCAAAAACACCTCCAATATATAAGACAATGACTGAGGTAAATACCTCGACCCGGCCGAAGTCAACGCCGAATGGGTCAAGTCGGCATGAGAAAAGTTTGGGTCTACTCGCAATCAAATTTGTGACATTACTGCAAGAAGCGAAGAACGGAATACTCGATTTGAAAGTGGTCAGTAATCTTGAAAGTTATGTGAGCGTTGCAGATGTATTGAATAATGTGTGTTGTTTTGAAATAATTTTCTCTAACTGTTAACTACTTTCTAATTGAACTTACGTGCAACCCAATGGGATGTGTAATGCTACCTTGGCCAACGTTATGACACTCACAATGAATGCAGGACACAAAGGAGTTGGCAGTGAACACTAACTAGCCAACGTTAGGTTTAAATGTCCGGACAAATGTCTTCGGTCGTAGGAAGGCCGAAGTGGTTGGCTTGTTTTTTGGTTATAATTGTAGTACCAATGCTTGGTAGGTGGGAAATTAAAATATAAATGATGCGTCTTTTGCTGCGTAGATAGCCATTGTCATCTAAGCAGGTGCACTGATATTTTTTTCCCACAGACATGACCTGGCGCACCTTGCCATAGCGGCTAGCCTAGCTTGAATCACTGCGCTCGTTTGTTCATTAGTTATTAAGACTTTGCCAGGGGATATTCCTCTAACATTAATCTTTCATTCAGGTGAAAAAAAGGAGATAACATATTTGTCAATTGGGTGACTTTAACTTTTATTTATCCAGCACCTGTCTAGTTAACGAATTTGGCTAACGTTAGTTCTAGCGGACCAGCTTTCTGTGAATTGGCTATTGATTGTTCCAAGAACGCTAAATTAATTTAGTTGACGAAACACATTTACTCCGATTAGAGGTACTGGTTAACAGCTTATGTCAGGGTAAACATTTTAAATGGACTACTCGAAAAGAATCGCGCTCAAGTGACAAACTTGTAAAACTTAAATAAAGTGTTGTGGTATTTTCCGATAGATTATTGCGTTTTATAGAATCCGGGGGCGATTTCTTCATGTGACCAAGAATGTCGTATGCTAAGTATGTTACCGTGAAAAAGTGATCATTTTTATGTGGTGACAGGCAGCAGATACCCTGGCTGTCAGGCAGAAAAGAAGGATCTATGACATTACAAATGTACTAGAGGGTGTTGGGCTCATTGAGAAGAGGACTAAGAACACCATCCAGTGGAAGTGAGTGGGACACATAAAAATTACTATTACATCCGTTCTTCATATAATTAAATAACTTATTAACTGAACACCAGCTCCTTTGTATTTCAGTATGCAGTCTCATTTATGCACAGATTATATGAAGGGCGAAAGACATGCAGAATCCCTTGTCATTACACATACATGTATTTTATGTCTTTCTTCTCTGTTTGTGTGACAATGATGTCTTCCCACTATATAATAACTGGTCTTCCTCTTGGCCAGAGGTGAGAAAACAGGGTGCCAGACCCAAGAGATGCTTGAGCACGTGGAGCTGCTTAAAGCGCAGATCTTAGAGCTGGAGATGAAGGAGCGTGAACTTGACCAGCAGGAGGCCTTGCTCCAGGAGTGCCTCAAAAATATGAGTGAAGACCCAATAAACAGCAGATATCCTTTGGTAGACTGGAAAGGGCTCATTCCTTATGTGGTCTTCTTTTGATAAGTGTGAAGAATTTAGCCAATTGAATGAAACTTAACTCCCTTTCATCATGTGGGCAAACTGCTGACGCCATATTTAGGGGTCATATTTCCATTTCAGAATATCATGTTTCAGAAGGCTGGACTGTGCAGGAAATTGAATTGTCTCTGGACAAATAAAAGGTTAAAAGGGCCTTCCAACGATGCTTTGTTAAGGAGGAATTCAGGTCCTTTGGTCATGTTTGCAAATTATATGTATAGTATTGCATTCCACTTAACTTACCTGTTTCAACAGATAACTGCTGTATTTATCTGTTGTACTAGTGGTCTTTTTTCCTGTTTTTCCAGTTTGTAACCGCAACTAAAACTGCCAACCCACAATGGGAAGCATACAGCTTGTTTTCATTAAAAGCAAGTCTTGATTATTGTGCTTTGTTTGAACACCCTATGTCTTTACTTTGCACCACTTCAATTTTTCATCCATTTCTTGTTAAGCCCTTAACACGATACACCTATAAATATGTCACGCATGAAGACATGTGTGATTCATTCACTGGAGACACCCTTTTGGCCGTGATGGCCCCATCAGGCACAGAGCTAGCGGTTGCTGGACCGGTATGTAACTTTAAAAAAATCGTGACAAATCTTTGTTTGTCTTTTTTTGTGTGTAAGCTGCAAAACAGATGTGAAAGCTGCAAAACAGATGTGAAACTTAATTGTTCATGCCCTTAAATGTCTTCTTGAATGTGCATTCTGATTTTAACCGTGTTGCTTTAATGCTACCTCTTACCTAGGCTCAGACTGAGAAGAAGAGGTACCAGGTGAAATTGCGGAGTCAGCTGGCTCCCATCCAGGTGCTTCTGATCAACAGGGAGTCCAGCAGTGTCAGGCCTGTGGTGTTCTCCGTCCCTCCCGCTGACGACATCTCGGTCTTGCCCACTCCCCCCAGCACCCCGGCAGGGCTCCAGAGGTGCTCCCTAACAAACAAACAGCTGGGCAGTCTGGAGCCCAGCCAGTTTAAGACCAGGCCCCAGATCAGCCCCTTCTCTTCCCCACCAGACACGCATATGGGTATGTTAGTAACATATGAAACGAAATGTTCTAGGTCAATCTCAATTCAAAGAAAAGAAAAAGGTTTGTGATAAAATCAGTGATTGAATGAAGAAACGAACCGCTTCCCACCCCATTATCGCATGCTCTATGAATTCCAGCGTAATGTTTCTGTCAGATTCGGATCCAGACACTGTCCTGCACTGTGAGGAGTGGCTGATTAATGTCTGTTATCTCTCCGTATAAATTGTCATCCTGAGACTCCAGAGAGCATGAGTCTGCTTGTTTCTTTCTTCACTCTTCTTTCTTTTCTTCTTTCTTTCTTTCCCTCTTCTTTCCTTCTTCCACTCTTCTGTCCTTTCTTCACTCTTCTTTCCTTCTTCGACTCTTCTTTCCTTTCTTATTTCCTTCTTTCACTCTTCTTTCTTTTCTTCTTCCTTTCTTAACTTTTGCATTTCATGCACTGGTATTTCCTTCAGGAAATGCATTTTCTAATTAATGTCTGTTGTCTATCCGTGTAGATTGTCACCCTGAGACTCCAGAGAGCATGAGTCTGCTTGTGCAGGACTCGCTGGGCGGTTCTGAGTCCTCCCTCCACTCCCAAGTCCCCATGGATGGGCCTGACCTGCAGTCCATGCTGGAGCAGATGAAGGAGGAGCGGGAGGGTAAGAAGGGCCCCATGCTCCTGAAGCGTGGCCGTACGCAGGGTTTTTAGAAATACTGAGGTCCAAAAAACAATCTTGCTAGCTTAAAAAGAATAACTAAAGAAAAGAAAAGATTTTCATGTTCTACATATGTGCTTTTAAAGACATGTGGAGGGCTAAAATTGGATAACAATAGCTTTAGACCATGTCATTGGGCAGTAGCAAGCAGTCTGCCAAGCAGCAATGCATGAGATTCAGGTTAAATGTTGTAATGAATGATCCCCACTACATTCTGGATATACAGAAGGGCCAAAACTGATCACAAAAGATCTGAAAAATGAACGTTAACAAGTTAAATTAAATGGCTCAAGTAAAAGAAATTCACTCTACAGACATCACTGAAATCTAATTATAATCAAACATGGGAACAATAGGTCAATTACTGCTTTGTGTGTTTATCTTGTGTGTCAATGGAGAAAGTAAACATAGGGTTCAATTGTTAGGGTCAATCATTTTAAATGAATTTAATTCAATGAAAAGTAATATAAAGGGGTGCCTCATCTAAATATGCATTTCAACCCTTAACACAATAATGTTAACTAGCTGGCATCATGATGCACGGCCATTGTTTAAGTTGGAGCGACCGCACATGAGATATTAGTCAGATGATATCTGGTGATGAATGGCATTGAACTAAGTAGTCCAGTAGGAAAGTTCACTAGTTACCCGTATCACACTTCGGCGGATGCAGCTGCCTGTCAAATTTGTTGACATAATCAAAAAAACACAGTGTTGAGTACAGATTCTCTAGTAATGACAAAATCATTAACTCCACCCGCGGTGAGGCAATGACGGTGGTGATCAGATGAGAAATGTCTTTGCACCACCACAGTTGAGTTAGTTTTTTGGCAGTTATTTCACTATTTATTATATACTCCTGGGAAAACATCATGAGGACCTCAGCGGTCGGTACTGCCATCCTCTGAAGCACTCCACATCAGCTCTACACATCTGCTCTGTTCACATGTTCACAGCAGTTCCTCCCATTGATGTAGTATGAGTGCTGCACAGTCCCCTCAATCCAGACCGGTTTCTATAGAGTGACTTTGTTATGCTGTCGTCACAGTCAGAGTTTTCTTTTACCTCCAGGAGTTGCTGACCTCATAGACGAGCTGATGTCATCTGATGGTATGTATTCAGAATTAATGTTTTCTTCCTGCCATCATGATGGTAGAATCCTCAGAGGGCTTTTAAAACTCACATGCTGGAAAAAAGATACAATTTGACTTAACTCTTGGAAAACAAACAGACCCTATGCTGGTAAAATAGGTTAACCAAGGTGGGTCACTGTTTGGTAAAAGTAGCCTAAATGTATTGACTTTTGTATCCGCCTCTGTTTTACTGGTTTGAATGCACTTGTTGGTTGGTTTGTTTGAATAACCAACCGAAAGCGTGGAGTGGCAGCCTACCTCACTAGATTTAAATTGGGCCTAAACTGCTCTCTGTGCCCCTAGTCTGAGTATTTGTGTTCAGGACTAGGCCAAGCTCAAAACAGAAGGTGCATGTTTCAGACCTAGTGGTGTATTCCTTGTGTGTGTATAATTAGCTAGCTTACTTGTCCATTTTCACATAAGCCTGAAATCAGACGGGCTTTATCTGGTCCTTAAGTTGTTGCGATTGCCTCTTCTACATCTGAAACCGTTTGAAATAGAATTCCACCTCACATCTTGGGTCCTTGGAATCTTGACCAATAGTCACCAGTAGCCTGTTCAGGTTTTGACTGAATCGCTCAGGTTACCCTAATGCTTATCATGATGGTTTTATGGGAGGAAGAGGGCCAGAATTGCACAAAGCATAAAGTCTAAAAATGTTGTTTGCCTAGGGAGTGATTTCAGAGCTTCACTGGCACATACTCGGCATTCAACACAAAAGAACAGACAACACAGTATCATAAAATCAGCATCGTAATGTTGGTAACTAAGTGACTTTTCTTTCATCTCTTCTTTTGCAGTTTTCCCTCTGCTACGTCTCTCACCCAACCCAGGTGTGGATTTCAGCTTCAACCTGGATGACAGCGAGGCCGCCTGCGATCTGTTTGACGTGCACATCCTTAATTATTGATTCATTAGCACTTGAGGAAGTGCTCTCACTGAGCCTTTGGACTGCACAAACAACACAAGAGTCTTTTGGTTAGCCAAGGTATTTATCTGAGCCCATAGTAAATGTCTCCCAAAACACTACACACACATTGAGTTTATGATCACTGCCTAGTCCGTGGTTGAACAGCTATGAACCTCTTGGACCCAAAAAACTGCCAGCCAGATGTGGCTAAGAATTCTCCGCTCCTTGTTATTCTAAGGTAGAAAACCAGCATGTGGTTGGATAGCCAGCTAGTGGTGCGACCAGCTCCTTTGTGTCTAGATGCTGACTTTCATAAAGACGGCAGTTATGGGTTAGGTTTCACAGACAGTTTGCACTGCGCTCAGGGATGACTGACTGACGAGTGTTTTTATTGAGGGGATAATAGGCCATTTAAGCCAAGCGACAGGTGATTGGTAGTTGGGCGGGTTTGGGCCAAATATCTTTATGATTCTTTAGATATCTAGCCGACGGTTGGGTGTCGCCGTGTTCTTCCTTATAGAGTATGTGCCATAATACTTCTTATCTTGTTATTTTTGCGAGGGACAATTATACCGGAGATCATTTATAGTGCCTGAAGTTACGTGTTTCTCCTCAATTATTGCAATGTATCCAGTGTTTCCTGATGGGAGATTCTTACAAAGGCAACCATAGTAGTTATCAAAAAGGTAGTTTGGTGAGTGAAAGCCTGAAGCATGTGAAGGCCCAGATTGTGGTAATGACTATAGTGATTTATCTGGTATCAAGACCATTCTGTTTAATTGGTTAAGCACACTGGATAAAAAGTCTTAATGCTACAGACATACTTCTTAATGTCTTAACCTCAGATGTATATGAATGGAGGGCCAAACATAGGTATTTATATTATGTTTTTGACAGAAGTTCCTGAATTAATGTGACACTGCCATGTTTGTGAAGACTTTTTTTTGTTCACTAATTATTTATAGTTGTTTGTTTTTGTATAGTTGAAAGTTTTTGTTTCTTAACAAAATTATTTGTACTTAATAAATAAATCTATAGTTCTCTCATGAAAGAGGACTCTAAACTGGCAACTGCCTTTTGATAATCTGCCTTGATCAGTAAAAGAGTGCCTTTTGATAATCTGCCTTGATCAGTAAAAAAGTGCATTTTGATAATCTGCCTTGATCAGTAAAAGAGTGCCTTTTGTATTCTGCTTGGTTTGCCACATATCTGTTGTTCCTTAAAAACAAAGCAGTGCAGTTATATATTTTTGTTCTGGTTATTTTTTTTGCACCTTTTGTAAAGCCAAAGTTTGGTATTAAAAGAAAATGACTGCTTTCATTTGTGTTTGTGATTTAATATTCGTACACATCTTAACAATAATGAAAGTGTACACTCATTGTCATTGACTGAGAGCACTTGGTCTTCCATTCTGTTTAAAAAAAATGCTATTTAGTTTTCCAGGCAATGATGATATTTTAAACAGTTCAGTTTTGTTAAAGCAAGTAGCTTGTCTTTTGTCCCATCATATCTGATGGTCCTATAGTAGTAGAGGTGCATTTCTGTAGTCATACACCAGAGGGAGGCACTGAGTCGCAGACAGATTGGCAATGAGGAAAGACAGCGAATGTAATATTGTTATATGTGCACATACACATATCTTTTAGTTAGAAGAGAAACGTGGGGCCTAGGGTCATAGATGGCTGGTTATAATGTAATTGGTCATTTCGTGCCATGTCTATGAGTGGAGTCATGTAAAAGCACACTGAAGACAGTGATTACGGTAAATGTAAGCAATTACCCAATACCAGCTGCCAACTCTTTGAAGATAAGGATATAGAGCTTGGAAAAAAACTTTTTCAAGCTAAATATCCTTGATCCCTAAAGAACCTGGGAAATGGGGTCTACACAACCAAAGGCACTCAACTGTGCAAGAATTTCAGTTTGTTTATAGATTGTGTTGGCTTTATATTTGTTTAAACCTTCCTTTCGATTTGCTGAGGTAAGATAATGGGTCAATTCACTATCACTTTGTAGTTGCAGAACATATCCTCCTTTTTCTTGTTTGATAACATCACGTACTAGATGAGCAGGTTTAACCTAAGTTGAGTCTTCCCACTAAAAGCCAAAATATTTAAGAGATTGGTGGACTGATTGCTGGGTGGTGATATCTTTGTTAAGGATGATGTTTTTATCTTAAAACACAGATGTAGACCTGAGCTTTTAGGAGCGTAAGTGTAAAACATTTGTTGTTTTGAACCACAGTCACTTTATCTAGTTGGTGCAGGCCGTTCCTGTAAACAATGTAGAAAATGCTGCTATCAGACAGATTGGTTGCCTGTTTATTTTGTTTCAAGGCGAAACGTTGCATTCCTGGAGTAAAATGTCTGCATCGTGGAGCATTAATGGGAATTCAATATGCATAAGAAAACACTTAAATGGATGTGCCTTGGGTATTACCTTGGAAGAAATGCAGGAACTGGGGGTAGTGCCCTGACACTTTTCACAAGATAACAATACAGAGACGTGTAAGACTTCAGTTACATCGGGGGGGGGGGGGGGGGGGAAGGCATGCTGAATGCCCAGGCCGAGTTCTGAGCGCTGTGAGAAACCATTATGTGACATGGTTTCTGAGAGAAAAAGAGGGGTGGGGTGGAAGACAACGGAGCGGACACTGGTGGGTCTCAGATGACCACAAAGCTCAAAGAAACCTGCAGAGCCAAATCCCTTATCACAGCCAGGCTGCTGGAACTGACCCTTTCAAAATCTTACCTTCACACTCTCAGCCAAATGTACCCCCTAGTCAACTGAGGCGACGAGATGTTGTTGAGAACTGATTATGACTCTTGCCAAAAAACCTTCCATGACAACAATATAAACAAACGAGATCAAGTCCAGCAGGCATCTTCATTACATGGGGCTTTACTGCTAAACAAGACTGAGTAGCAGATGTTCCTGAAGCAGTTTTTCCTCCAGCAATACACACAATGAGTCATATTTAGTGCATACGTATAAAGCAGATTACAGTTTTATTGACATTTTTTAAAATATATTTTTGAAAAGTGAATGTATAAGCTGAAGTAGTTTCAGCAATAATGTTTAAATGACATGTATGCAGTGCTTATAGCACATGCATTAGGATGTAAGCCCTACAAAATGTGGCTAGATTTCAAACATGTTATCGTTCTACTTGTCTGCAGCAGGATACTTGTCTGGATACTGGATATGTCGGCCATTGATCTCCATCACCTGTCCCTCTCGGTTACTTGGAAACAGCTCTCTCCGTTTCTGTCTCTGTCTCTGTCTCTGTCTCTGTCTCTGTCTCTCTCTGTCTCTCTCTCTCTCTCTCTCTCTCTCTCTCTCTCTCTCTCTCTCTATATGACTCTGCCTCTGTCTCTGCCTGTGCCTCTGCCTCTGTCGATCTCTCCCTATCTGTTTCTCACTCACTGAAATTATCTTTTCAACCTTTCCCTTCTTTAGTCCCACCCTTCACCCTTCCACTATTCAAATGGAGAATGTGCTGGTCTCCTGAGACCCTGCGTGGGAGTTTAAGTCTATGTCTGCTTCCTGCTCTGTCTCAATAGAACCTGTCCTCCTCCTCCTCCTCCTCCTCCTCCTCTCTTCGAGGCCTTTGGCAAACTTCAGCACATGCTGTCGGAAGGACGAGCCAATGAAGGCGTACAGGACCGGGTTAAGGCAGCAGTGGGTCAGAGCCAGACTCTCTGTGACCTGGGCGGCTCGGTCCAGAGCTTTGCTCACCTCACAGTGCGACACCAGTGCGTACGCCGTGTCCATGGCCCGGCAGAACTTCACCGCGTTGTAGGGCAGCTGGGTGATGACAAAGACCCCCACGACAGCCAGCAGCACTCGGATGACCCTCCACTTTCGTCCCCTTCTCTCCAGAGGCAGTCCCCCTATAGTGCACACCACTCGTGAGTAGCAGAATAGCATCACGGCCAAGGGTAGAAGGAACCCCAGCAGCACCTCTGCCACCTCCAGACAGGCTCGGGTCACGGGGGCCATTTCGTGAGAGTAGACCGCCAAACAGGCCGCCCGCCCGCTGACGGTGGTAACCACGGTAGAGAACAGCAAGTCTGGGACCCCCAGCGTGAATGCAGCGACCCAGCACAGAAGGCACACTCTGCTGCAGTAGCTGGGCCTGAAGCCCCTGCCCTGTCCCCGGTCCCGACCCACGGCGCCGGCGGTGATGGCCAGGTACCGGTCCACGCTGATGCAGGCCAGGAGCAGCATGCTGCAGGTGAAGTTGATGGTGTAGAGAGCCGAGACCAGCTTGCACAGCACTGCCCCCACCTGCCAGCCCCGAGCAGCGTCCACAGCCCAGAAAGGAAGCGTGAACAGGAGCAGCAGGTCCGCCACAGCCAGGTGGACCACCAAAGCGTCAGTCATGGTCTTCAGTCGCTTGTGGTAGGCATACACAGCCACCACCATCGCGTTGCCCGCCACCCCTACGACAAACGAGATGGAGTACACCACCGGCAGGAAGGCGCCAGCAAAAGAACGCACGTCGTCCTTCACGCACACAGTGTGGTAGTCCTCGTAGCTGACGTTGTCGCTGGTGTTGTCGTGGTAACTGTAGTCCTCGTAGTCTTCCATTTTTTGGCTGGGTTTTTCGGGGATCTGCAGTTTAAAAAACAAGTCAAGTCAGGGTCAGAAGCTCAGCGTCAGCATTCTGAGTGTAAACATTTGTAATTCCTGAGAGGAACCTCAAGCCAAGAGTGTCGAACTAATTGGTATTCTGGGGGCCTGGACCGCGTAAACAGGAATTTATGAGGTTAACCATTAAATAAACATAGGAGATGAACAACTGGTTAACATGGCTGTTTACTGCCGTTTCAGACTCATTTTGTGTGCAGAGAACTATGATGAATATTTCCTGTTATCTTGAACACTTCCTCTGAGACCCAGTTGTGTTAGCACTTATGAATGTTGCTGTAGGCACTTAGCTAGATATTTTACAGGACCTTGAATAAACCACCACTCAAAAGTTTGGAAATGCATATTTTTACATATTTATTCTAATAGGGTCTTATCTTTCAAAGGGTTTCAAATAACACGTATCAAGGCAAAGTTTATGAATGAATTAATAGGAAATTCAAGGAATGCCAACAGGGGAACCCTTGATGTTCTGGAGTTGATTCAACGGTTATAAGAATATTTTCTAGAATGTTAGGCACTCGTGAGAAGTGAGCTCATTTCAGGGATACAATTCTTTAATGAGAAGCTTCCACATTTATTCAGTTTATTTTTATGATTTTGATAATTCAAAAGTCAAATTGTTGAGTACGCTGAGTAAATAACTACGACCATAAATGGCAATTGAAGCATTCATGGCAGCCCCAGGACTCGTTAAGACAGCAGATTTGTCTGATATTGTTTCTGTGACGCCTAGCAGACTTTGGGCTCTGCAGCCCTCTGTGAGCATGTGGCTTCCAGAAGAGAGCGTTCTCAGCCAAGGGCACGGAAAGCAGTATTTATCATTCCCTACATTCTCACCCAGCTGAAATGAAAAGCAGAGTTGTGTTCCCCCCAGGGAATCGTGGCACCACTCCCACCTCCACTGAGCGAAAGGAACATCAGCTCGACAGATGGCAATTCCTCTCTGCTTTGCCTAACTGCGGCTTTCCCTGCTTAAAGCCGCTGTCCTTTACCGACCACCTAAACTATATTGACAGTTTAGGATGCTTATCTCGCCCAGATACAGGTCCCAGGTGGGTTAGTTGAGTAGACTTGATGAAGGGGCTGACAGATGAACATTTGAGCACAACAGACCCAAAACAGAACAGAACTTCAGCCTGTAAGTGATTTGCAAGAGCTTACACTGATTACTTTAGATGGATTTGTGTGATCTGTGAGGCATGCCTATATTTAAGCAGCTCCAATTTCTGAGGAGACCACTACCTCGGTAGCCTGACCCCACTTTCATGGTCATCGAAAATAATTTACGGATGTGGATTGTGGATTGTGGATTTTGGATTGTGGATACGGTAGGTTTCTGTGTGTGTGTGTGTGTGTGTGTGTGTGTGTGTGTGTGTGTGTGTGTGTGTGTGTGTGTGTGTGTGTGTGTGTGTGTGTGTGTGTGTGTGTGTGTGTGTGTGTGTGTGTGTGTGTGTGTGTGTTTGTATGTGTGTGTGTGTGTGTGTGTGCATGCAGGACGCCTGGGTCCCCTACCTTTTGGTCTTTTTCTCTGTTGGTGGTGGTATGCAGAGATGGGCTCCTCTCAGGCTGACATTCCTTGTCCTGTGAACAACAACATCAATCTGAATGCTGTCCAGGAGATATGGTAGATGTGTGTGTGTGAGAGAGAGAGAGAGAGAAACAGAGTTGGGTGGGGTTTAATTTGCAGTCACTACCCAAAATGCATATGCATTTAACCAAATGAGGATATTCAACAACACGTTCAGTGCCCAGATTCCAGTTTAAGGCCTTAAGGGTAAGGTGGTTCAGTTTTTAGTTTTCATGTAATCATGGGTACTTACATAACTCTAAAATCAGTTGTTCATACAAGAAAATAACAATTAAGAGAATAACAACGCTCTGATTTATAACAGGGGAAACAGCAGGCTAGTCATATGTCTTTTCTATGTCTATTTGTTGTCCTACCCTGTTCTGCTCTATGTCTAGGTATACTCAATTTTTACTTTGAAATTAGTTTTAGAGTATACAATGTGTAGTTTACAGGAGGTTTTACGAAGGCGAATACTAAAACATTACCAGAATTATGTACAGTATTTAGATGACAATACCTTATATGCTTGGTTACTGACTTGAACAAAACCATTGTATCACCGACTACAAATAAATGGACAAACAGCAACACGGAACAATAGCAAAAAAACAACAGGCTCTGGATAAACTAAAAACACGTATGGAAACATAGAAAAGCAGGAAGTGGGTTTTCTCAAATGATTAAATGAGAGTTCTTCCCAAACATGAGAAAGAGTTATTTTCAGTCATCTTTTAAATGTATTTAATCACAGAACATTTTGAAAGAAAAAAATCTTGAATTTTTCAGTCATCTAATATTCACTTCACCGGCCATTTTCAGGTAAATTAATTTGGGGGCATCGACCATGCCTTTATTGTATGAGCTTTAAAGGAACTTTTGTAATTGTTTTACTGTACTTATCCTTAATGGCTCAAACGGTCAAGTTGCAAGCTGTTTCCATTTTAAATGGCATAAGTTTTGCAGTGAACACTGGTTTTGTAAATATTTCCACTTGTGTTTCCAAATATCAAGCATGTGTGCTCCACCCAAAATACGAGGCACACGAGGCTTAAGGAATCTCCCTTGTATTTTCTGTGACCTCAAATTAAACCAACCTACCAGCCTTTCAAAAACAGACACCTCTTAAAACATATTTGAAGCATGAGTCAGATGGGCCCTTACCACACTGCATTAGAGAGGTACTCAGACATGCCCAGATATATTTAACATACCTTGAAACTGCTTATTTTAATTCACCTAAATGCCAACCTTAAACACACTGCAAATGACAAAACTGATGATAACAGTAATTCAATCTACAGCTACAAACTGTTTGCAGCTAGAAAGGACTGTATTCTTGACTCTTTATTTTGACTCTCACTGTATTCCTTCTCACCTAAAAGTAGTATATACTGCCACCTTGTGGTAGCCATTCTGATCACTCATGAAAGCAACTGCAAGGCTTTGCTGTTTGCTCATGTTTTCCTGTTCTGATTCCAAGGTCATAATGGCCTCTCCAATCTACTGAGATGGCTTCTGAAACAGGTATGTACAAGGAAACCAGCATGACTCTACAATCAGTCCCATGCCTGGATTAATTATAGAGGGTGTAGGGCTTGAAAGACATACGACCGGTGATAACTCGTAGGATAGGAGGTTATTTTATTTTTTTTTAACATCTTTATTGAGTACAGTTTTGAGTGGGCTCTGGATAGTGAAACATATGTCTTTCTGGTTTATTTGTTGTATTTTAAAGTTTGACCGTATGTTTTGCATCATCTAAGAGTGTTTTAGCATACAGTTCATGAATCTGTGCCACTGCTGTCACATGTTGATCAGTGACAAAAAAGAGAACAGGTAAAAAAAAAAACATAATTTGCGTTGTATGGTTATTTTTCCCTCTGTGATGTGGGCAACCTGGGAGAAAAAAAATTGTTTAACATAGAGCAAAATTCTGGCAAACCATATTAAAATCTCTACAGACCAAAATAGTTTAACATAGAGCAAAATTCTGGCAAACCATATTCAAATCTCTACAGTCCAGTGCCTAAATGCTAAATGTAAAGCCAGCCGCGGTACCACGCTGACTCTTCTTATCTCCCCATCCATAAATGCAAAGCAGGACTTAGCAGAAGGGGTGGACTGAGGAAGTCTAGCATGATCCCCTGCAGTGACTCTATGATCTGAATGGAATGGGTTCTTTAACTTCAAATGTCTCCTGTCCGGCGTTCACAGCGAAGGGTTAGGGGCCTGAAAGAGAGAAGGGATTTGAATTCAGTCTATTATTATTTGATAGCTTCGTAGTGCCACTATATTTACTATGGAACTTGCCTATACGCTGTCATTTAGTTGTATGGTTCTTCCATTTCAAATATAAAACAGAATTTTTCATTCAGTAGCTGCCAAACAAACCCAAACAATACTTCTAGAAGAGTCAAAGAATGACAGAAAATGGACTTGATAACACATCCCAGAACAATCTATCTGATAAAGCACGTCACCATTACCATTTTATGAGAAGAAAGAATGAAATGATGCAATTCCTCCAAAGTCTTATTTCTACCACTTATCTTCAGTTATTTATTCCACTGTCAGATGCAGTTTTTCATCCATCTCCCCGTTTCTGATATTTAAATTTTCTTCCAATATGGTAGAATTAGAAACTTGACGGAAATAATATACACTATATCTGTAAACATGTTGAGGCATTATACCTGAAACACTGACTTTCCAAAATGTCCATATTTCATTATACATTATAGTACATTTAATCCTGATATATTTAACAATCACTAGAAATTCTATTCTGTACCAAATAGCCTACGGAAATGTAGTCAGTTACTCAATGTGTGTCTATCAAACACCTCATAATGTGTGTCTGTTTAATAGGAGTTGCACTTGAGTGAAGGAGGAGTTCCTTGCCTGCTATGAGGCATTTGGGATCAGCAAGAAGGCAGCCTTGTCAGCGTTCCTCTCGGCTTTCCTCTCGGCGTTCCTCTCGGCGTTCCTCTCGGCTCCAGAACTGTGACCTCAGAAGTAACACAGTTTGGTGTGATTACTGGGCTGTGTGTTGCCACGTTGAAAAGAGACCACGTTCATTTTAGGGTATCAAATATTAGTTTGAGTTAAGCCTTATCGCCGGTGTTTTCACCCCATCCCGACGCACCTGGGAGGCAAATTGGGATTAATGTCTGCTTTGATCGTCTTTGCAAAATGTTATCCTTTTAATTGGTTGTCATATTACCAATTAGTCATCGTCTGGCTTTCGTAGTTATAAATATAAAATGGGTCCTCACGCTTAGCAAGGAGTAGGAGCCTGGGTTGGGTCTCTTCTTCTTCTTCTTTTTCTGATCTGTTTGCCGTCTAATCCTGAGGCTCTGTGAGAAATAAACACAATATCAAGAAATAAACACAATATCAAGAAAATTTAATAAAAATATAAAATATAAAATGGATACAAATTCAAACTGCCATGACAGGCAGGGTATTGGGAAATCCTACTAATCTCAACCTAACTGCATGCCTTCATTACTTCTGCTTTCCATGCACATCACTGAGAAAATAGGGCTGCTCTAGTGGTCTGGTATGTGGGATCAGAAGTGGAAGAGTACAGGGTAATAACTTATTTCATTCTTGAGAATACACTGAGGGTAGCCCCCATTTTCAATGGTGCCGATATTACGAATACAAAAAAACATAATAAATAACACAATTAAACATAGTAAACAAAACAAAAACAATTAAAACAGACAAAACAGTTACAAATTGAGGCAGGGAATTTTGTGATCATAGATTTAAACTGCCTGGGGAAAAGAAGGGAATTGGTTTTTATAATACCATTTCAGTGATGACAGGATTCCACAGGGAGCTCTTCCGTGTTAGCTGAACCTCTGGAAGCTGGGGAAATAAAGATAATGGAGTGCCGTCCATCTAAAGGTCACGCTCAAAGTCAACATGAACCCTCTTTTCTGAGGGCGGTCAGCTGAATATGGGCCAGTAACGGGTCTTCACAACCAAGGTTCGAAGGTCAATGGCATTTGAAATGTTTTACTGGATGTGTCATAATGTATAGTCATACATTGTGCACAATGGGTTCTCCACTGAAATCTGTCGTACAGCTGTGTCTACTGCCTAATACTGCTAGCCAAAATACTGGTGCATGCATTCAAACAAGCATTTTAGCCATCCCCATATATCTTTTCATTTTCTTCCATTGTAAGGCTATTGGGCACTTTGCTGTAACAGTGTGAACTCTATATGTAAATAGTAAATTCATTGATTTACTGTAATGTGCATTATGCCAGTAACAATACCTTAACATGTGCTATTTGTTTTACCAGTGATTCTCCCTATTGTATAATTCAAAAAAATGGCATGATCCCAAAAATTACAACAACAACAACAACAACAACAACAACAACAACAACAACAACAAAGAGACATGTCAGGTTTGTCTGTAACAAATAAAAAACATCTGCACCCCTTACCACATCTGTGCTCACATCTGCAGTCTCCCAGCTCCCCTGGCTGTCTGTGGTCAGAGAGGAGTCTTGTGGTGACCATTGAGGGGTCGATGCCACCAGGTAGAACAGCAGACAAAGCAGCCCGCAGACCAGCGGTCCATCCATGCTGAGGCGGGGCAGTATGGAGGGGCAGTATGGAGGGGCAGTGTGGAGGGGCAGTATGGAGGGGCAGTATGGAGGGGCAGTATGGAGCTGCAGACCGTCAGAGCCTCAGGTTTTATAGGGAGGATCAGGCTGTACACACTCGGGTGATATTTCCACATTTCTCTCCCAAATACATCAGGCCAGTCAGAGCCACGAATAGTATGAATTATGGCGTTTTACCGTCAGTGTTCTCACAAATTTTAGGGGTGCTCGGAAATTGGTTAATGTTTTGAACAGATGGGAGCTATGCTGACTTGTCCATGGAAAAGTCAGTGGAAATTATTCTTCACCCTGGCAAGCTAGACCACAAGCCTTATTTTGATGATGAATACGGCTGGCTGAAAACGGCCTATTCTGGTTTATTCTATCTCGGATGTCCTCAAAGTTAACACATATGGCAGGCTTTAAAAAAGAATAAAATGTTTGTTTAAAAAGGTTAAACCCCCTTGAAAGACCAGGAAGAGGTAGTCTCATTTGTCCCAGTCTGACTTGAATAAAATGCTTAGTCAGCAGTAACTGACTGCCATCCATGATGTAGCTACATACACAATAATGACAAATCTGGATATTTCTATTCACATATTGTAGCATAATAAGACTAAGGCAGAAAAAGAAGTGCCATACATCAGCATATTTTCCACCAAAGATGTATTGGCCAAAACCGAATGCAGAAAGAGATGACATTCAGGTTGATCCAGGTGTCCAAATTCATCAACATAAACATAGCTCTCAACCCCCCCCCCATATCTTCTGCATTCCTCATCCATGCAGGCAGTTGCAGTAGCACGCAGCTCACGGCTGCTCTTGTGTTATTCACATCAGGTTCTTTCCTTCTATCCCATATCCTCAGTATATCTACACACAAAGTCACCACTAGCCTCGTGTTTTGCAAATTAATACCTTTCCATGTCCACCGTCTCCTATTGATCCAGTGCTCAGCTGAACAGGCTTTCATTCCCCCGTTTGGTTCTGCTGGGTTCTGGATGCATCCACTGCACCAGATAGACTACAGTTTGCTCCCAGAAGAATTTACAGTAAAAAACGCCATGTAAAGGATGCGATTTTAACCTCATTAATGTCAAATTCAATAGTTGCATGAGACAAAATACACTGTTGCAGTAGAAGATTAAGATTATTCTTTCGCATGTAGGTTATGGTATTCCTTTATGTCTGAAGAACAAAGAGCTGGCCTCTTCTGCTCCCAGAAGTCACATGGCAGAAAGGGTCAGAGTGTCTTCTAGATCTCAGCAAGGTGTAACCTGTATATTTTTCATTTCAGTACCAAGCTCCCGTATGTGTACCATTAGAGAAAGTTATATTATTTCAGTCGTGATTCATGGAATCTAAAAGCGGGGAAAACACTTTATTATTTTCCAGGCTCCAAATCACATACCCTGATTTAGTTTGTGTGAAGTCATGTGGCTGAGGGCATTTATTTAAAAATAGGTCTTACAAGCTACAATTATGTGTCAACAAATGTAATAGTTTTGAACACACAAAATAAGCACTTAGCGCTCATGGCGAACACTGTCAAGAACCCACTGCCATATTGCCCTCATTTTAGACTGTAATCTCGTCTGACTCATTCAGTAATCAGGAATTGCTTGACCCTGCTTTTGATCAGCTTTAACCAAACCTTTCACTAGCTAACTTTGAGGATGAGGCAGATGGATGGAGGATGAGGCAGATGGATGGAGGATGAGGCAGATGGATAGAGGATGAGGCAGATGGATGGAGGATGAGGCAGATGGATGGAGGATGAGGCAGATGGATGGAGGATGAGGCAGATGGATGGAGGATGAGGCAGATGGATGGAGGATGGGGCAGATGGATGGAGGATGAGGCAGATGGATGGAGGATGAGGCAGATGGATGGAGGATGGGGCAGATGGATGGAGGATGGGGCAGATGGATGGAGGATGAGGCAGATGGATGGAGGATGAGGCAGATGGATGGAGGATGAGGCAGATGGATGGAGGATGAAGCGGGTGGATGGAGGATGGGGCAGATGGATGGAGGATGAGGCAGATGGATGGAGGATGAGGCAGATGGATGGAGGATGAGGCAGATGGATGGAGGATAAGGCAGATGGATGGAGGATGAAGCAGAGTTCAAACAAATGGTGGGACTTTGCGTGAGACGTAAATCTAGACGTGAATATAAAATCAACACAAAACCCGCAGCACTATTTGAAAATATGTATATTCTGCAACTCTGAAAAACTGGAGCAATTGTTCACAATGTATTTGATTGCATTTGATTGCACATAAAAACACTGGTTTTAGGCTTCTAATCAATCAGAGGTAAATTCATTAAGCAATCACTTCACAGCATATACTTATCCTCCAGTCATTCTCTTTTCACTTTCAGCCAGCCATATAACTGCACGGCATGAGAGCACATTTATGAAATATCTCTCACCTCTGCTGAAGTGCAGTAAGGGCAATTTAAAAATCAAAATCACACCCAACACCCTGTACACCTGCTAAAAAAAATATAAAGCAGGTGAGAAAGCTTCCTTCACTTTATAATGGCAGTGGTTGTGATGTGGGGTTCAACAAGCTTTCAAACAGCCGAGTAATCCGTTTGCTCCCAGCTCCATACATACGGAGCACAGCGCAAAAGGAATGTGTGGTACGTGTGACTGGCACCACCGTGTGTGAAGGAGATTGTGAGCTGTGCTGGGCGGAGGACTGAGTGCACTTTGGCCCTTTACCACCGCCATTGTTCTCAGCAGCTGACCAGGCTTAAGACGTGAGCAGGCTTACAGACCATCACTCATTCAGCTCCATCCACCGAGCCATTTTATTTGACAGAGCGCCACCCCCTCCATTGAGGGAAGAATTACTTGAAGAGATGTATGGGTGCTTTTTCACACACACGTGGACCCCTTATGGTAAACCCATGAAGCACAGACCCTTTGAGTCATCACAGCTTTGTAACTAACTGAAGGTTTAGACATGAAGACCCTTCAAGGGGAAGACCAAAAACATCTACTGTGTATTGTGGTTGTAGCAGTGCCAAGTAGCATCGTTCCCCCAAAAATGCACTGTAATGGTGTAAAAGCAATCACAGCATATTAACCTAGTTATGGAAGATTACCTACAATACAGTAGCCATGTTTGTTCAGTCTTACCTCTGACATCAACTGTAGTCATGTGCTAGGTCCTTGCATTCCAAAAGTGTCTTTGGTTTGTGGACCTCCGTCACAAAGAGTATATTTTTCTAGAAAAAAGGTGATTTCTGACTCAAGGACAGCTTACTATGTGAGTAAGGGGGTGAACGAAGCTTAGGGAAAGAGGCACATGAACTTTGCTAAGAAAAATACTGTGACCATAGCAGTTAATGTTTACATACCCAGACTAGCTACGTATGTTTAAATTAGGCCCAGATTGTGACATGGTTTTTGATCTCATTAAAACACAGAAGACTGAAATTATTTTGAGGAAGCTCTGGTTTTACAAGGGTCAGCTGTAGAGAGTAAAGATGTATAAGTATACATTTATATGAAAAAGGGACCTTCTAGAACTTGCACAAACTAACGACTAGTTTCAGAGATGTGAGATGCCGTGCAGGATTGGCCCCAGCCATTTGTTTCCCAAAAAGTACATTTATATTCAGTCATAGCCTCAAAGTAATTTTCATTACAGCACCTCTATGTCAAAGGGATATTTTACTGCAGACTGAGATTTTTGCTCCATGGTACCGTGTTCAACTTTGTGCAAGCAGTTCCTGATTGGCTGTGACCACAGGGAAGTAGTGTAGCCTATACCTAGCAGGTCAATGTCTTAAAATAAACCTTTTCAGGAAGTTTGCCTTGGAGATGAAGGGGTTTATATATGCTGTAAAACACAAGTGTATTTGTAACAGGAATGAAGCAGAGTACTGTAGATCAGCTTAACAGACAAAATAGCTCACAGTATAGTTTAACTTCAAGTGCGATTATACCATAGCACATATAAAACCAGACTACTACCATATTTCAGATATTGATACATTAATGACTCAATCCTAGCAATCCTAGTCTTTTACATTCCACAGAGGAACATAATGATGTCTCTGATAGCGGCAGGTGGGCTAATTAATAAACACAAATCAGGGTACAGATTCGTTTATTATTTAACATTCGTCTATGTAGTTCGGCTATAAGTGCCTCCTAAATTACAAAACAAGATAATTAAATTAAAGACATCCAAAAATAATTCTAGAGGGCCACAAAACAAGGGAAAAAACTTTACAGTTAGTTCTTAACAGGTTTAGACGCTTTCCACTACAGTCTACCACTCTTTAAATCCTCAGGCATCCTTTCACATTACCCTTCCGATGTTCAGTTTATGGGAAGTCGTTCGGCAAGGCAGATGTGGTCCCCCAAGGGTAACGTGGTACCATTGAAGTCTAGGTTGGCTGCCTTGCTAGTTGGTCAGGTGCGCTGACTTATATACAAATCTGGGTGAGAAGCCAAGCACCACACTTGTGATTGTGCTCCAACTGTCCAGGTCGTCTAGGCGAATGCTGAACATCTGGGTTTATAATGACTAAAGGGAACGTGGATGTAACCGACTAGACGATCGTTACATCGTGGCTTTTTGTGGGTCGTTAACGCACAACTGTCCATTGACAGAACGCGCGGATCGGATCGATTTGCAAGCTGCTAAGGAGGGCACTAGGTAAGATACACGTTTGTTTAGGCTACCTTTATTATTTACGCTTTAACTCGTCTTCCAATCATGACCAAACTCCAACGTGGTTGCCACCTGAACGTCTCTCTTGTCATTGTCGTGGGACGTGTGTAATAAGGTGCTCTTCTATATGATTATCGACTTACAAGGCTACATTAAAATACATTACCTTGCTACCTCCACCGGCAGTATGTCTTTCAACTGTCAGACGAAATAGTCCTTTGTGTTACATTACGATATAAGGATGTTTTGAATGTATAATGCCCTCTCAGTCATCACCTTCGGCGTCATCCTAGGCAATGCTATCTGCAGTACGCTCGTCTGTGTGTGTCTGTGTGTGTGTGTGTGTGTGTGTGTGTGTGAAAGAGGCAGAGGAGAATGATTCATTATGCTGTGGCTGTTTGTATTGACTGCCACAGTGAGTCATTCAAGCTGTGTTGGAGCTGTTTTGCTTTGAGAGAATTTGGGGTGTCTTTAAAAGCAGACAGCTGTTCTTTTTATTTTCATGTTTGCAAAAAGTGGCGGAAGCTACAACAGTGGATACAATTTCATGTTACTGTACGCTCCGTTGATGAACGATATTTGCTCTTTGCTGACGTTGTTGGCTCAACAGATTCTGATCATTTCACTGAACAGGCTGCCAATTTTTCCGTGAAAGTGACAGATCAGTTGCTGCTTGCAATCCACTTGCTACAGACTGATTAGCACCCTTATGTAAGTGCCATTTTTGCACTTGCACAATGTTTTTCTTTGGGGGGAATTAATTAATCGATGTGGGGGAGAAACTGTAATCTTATATAGGTGTCTAGTGGAAGCATATTCGTCACACCTGCCTGAATCAAATTGAATGATAGAAGATTTGGTCTTACCCTATTTACAATGCATTCTAAAAAAACCTGAATATTTGACTTCTGCTTATCCTCTTGTAACAGACTGTTCATTTAGCTTTTTGTTGAAAATAACAACAGAAAAAGTCTGCTTGGTTGTCTGTTCTTTTTCCGGACTCTGACGTGGCCCAGCATCAGTCAGGCCTTGTTGAGCCATTTTGGCTCTACTGTTGATAACTACTTCTGTAGTCTACTTAAGCCTATACTTTGGAGTTTATTCTATATTTTTTACAATTGCTTTTTATATATATAAAAAAAACTAAACAAAACGCTGAATGAACATCAGTAGTCATCACCATTAGTACAATCTGTTTGTCTAACACTTTGGACTTCTCTCATATACATCATATTGTATTGATAGTGTCTTGATGTCCTAGAGTATTAATTAGTACTGGCAACCCTGTCTAGTTACAACATCAGTCCAATCTACTACACACATGGTCACTAGACAAACACCTTCCTAATGCCCCTTTCAGATGATCCCACTAATGTACCCTCTGTGGTCTGGTTGATATATAAAAGGCCTTCCATGTTTTTGTGAATGAGCATAAAGTGGCTTGTCACTGTGTTTCTGCAAACCTATTTCCATTCTCTCTCCCCCCTGGGTCGGGTTGTGCCGGGTTGTGCCGGGTCAGGTCAGAGGACACAGAGATGGGCCGCAAGTTGGACTTGTCGGGTCTGTCGGAGGCGGAGGCGCAGCACGTGCTGCAGGTGGTGCAGAGGGACATGAAGCTGAGGGAGAAGGAGGAGTCGCGCCTCAGGTGAGTCATCCTCTCTGGCCTCATCCTGTGTGTGTGTGTGTCTGTGTGTGTGTGTGTGTGTGTGTCTGTGTGTGTGTGTGTGTGTGTGTGTGTGTCTGTGTGTGTGTGTCTGTGTGTCTGTGTGTGTGTGTGTGTGTGTGTGTGTGTGTGTGTGTGTGTGTGTGTGTGTTTGTGTGTGTTTGTTTGTGTGTGTTTCTGGCCTCATCCCCCCCCTCTCCCATCTGAACGCTCTGTGTCCAGCTGTCACATTCTGTGTGTGGGAAGAGGAGACCATGTTGGTCCTTTCCTCATTATCATTATCATTCATGCTCTCCGTTTGGAGTCGAATCTAGTCGCCATGGTGTTTGCAAATGACTTATCCAAATTGCAGCATCACCTGCCTGCAGTAACATCATTTAGTAGCGACATGTCTCTGTCTTCACTGCACCGTCGTCAGTCTAAACATGCATGTTTTTAATGGGTGCAGGCATTGCATTCTAGAGCGCAGGATATTTCCCATGCCCCCCCCTTGATTAGTATGTCCTCCAAACAAGGGGGCAGGAAGACCTTCCCTTTCCTGTTTAACATTGAGTCATTTCCCATGATCCTCTTTGCAAATGGCTCCAAGAACAGCCATTGTTAATTTCAGATGCATATTCCGACTCCAGCCTGTGGAGTCACAATGCAGAGAAATGTGCAGCATTGAGCATTCACAGTGAGCACTGGATGCATAGCTGACCAGTGAATCCCTCGGATGGGGTTTTGCAATGAGGCAGTTGTCCGGGGGACACACATAATTGGAGGAAATGGTGACTTGTTTAAGTGCCTCCGAAATAGAACTAGCTGTGGTAGCGGAATTTGTGGAGGATCACTTGTGTACGTCTAGGAGGCAAAAGAGTAAATTGGCTGATTCGAGTCCCTGATGAATATTTGGCCAAATATGACACAATGTCCTTTTCTTTGTTTGACCTGTGGATGGGGTATATAATCCTTAAGCAAATAAGCCTGCATTGTTTTTCCCCTCTTATGAAATGGGTTTATTTTGTGTCTGCTAAAAATTGGATTTTGGGCAGGGTGTTAGGCTCGTGTAAGTTAAAACTAGACGAGACAAAAGGAGAGACGCAGACCAGTAAACAAATCCATGAACAGCTGTAAATAGTAGCTCTTTAAATATGCAGAGGAAACCCCAGGTGCAGAAATCTATAATCCGTCGTGAACAAGAGCCTTTATAAAGAGGCAGTCAGTCTTGCATTTGACCAATGCCGCTATTTCCTCCTCAATAAGCTGCCTCTTTCCTTTTCAGACTCAGGTCTTGTGATGTTGGCTTTCAGCTCAAATGTGAACCGCTGTTACGCATAAATACACTTCTGTGTTTTAATTGTAAACACTGATAACATGTACTCGTTACAACTTCCACCACTGGCATTACATTGACACCTTATTTTTCGTTAGGTATTTGACCTCGCTGACAATTACTTGATTAGTTAGTTATTAACACACTCTCAAAGTTATTCCATAGCTTCATGCCGTATGTCAACTAAACAGTAGTCCAGTGGTACTGGGTTATTCTCATTAGCGGTGAAATGGATTTAGTTTTGCAGTGGTAGGTATCAGACTGTGGGTGCTGGTCAGATCAAAATCACTTTGGTTAGAAACCTTTCAAGCAGTGCGCAAACAATGCTGTACCACTGGACCAGACGTTACTCAAATGGCCTCAAACAAAGCAACATAGCCCAGGTTTTAATCCCTCGACAAACACTATTAGTAATTCCCCTCAGAAAAAGCATTCCAAGTTTGGTAAGTCCTTAATGACGGTGTTGACCACGTTTCCCGGCATCTCTGATAGCAAGCGGTGGCTAACTCGCTGGCAGCAGCTTGTTGATCTTCCTGCTCAGTTCCCGTTAACTGTGTGTATAAGGTCATCTGAGCCTCTGCCAGAATTGTAAAACACGTCCCGAGTGCTTAGTGGTTTTGTCTTTGCTGCACTGATATCAAGCAAGCTGTCAGCACTGGCACAGAAAACGCTTTTAACCCGCAGAGGGGAACGTGGCTTCTCAGAAGTGCATTTTTCGGGTTGCCAGACATCAGTGTTTTTTTTTTTTTTGTCATTCAGCCGAGCCCTTTTCATCACGAGCTTTAACTGCCTAAAAACGCTCTGTTCCAACCTTCCCACAGACTTACTGTATCTATTGATCTCTCTGTGTTGGATCCTGCCATCTCATGCAATCTGCATAACTCTATGTGAAATGTTTTCACATTTTGACTTTAAAGCCACACAGTTGTCTGTCTGTGATGTACAGTACCGCCTTGTGGGATTAAAACGTCCAGATTCAGAGAGAAGGCGGCTGGTATGTGACCTTTCCTCGCTGGACAAGTGTGGCAGGTCTAAAGGAGCTCATTTGATGCAAGCTGTGTTTTTGGGATTTCTCTCCTCGCGCTCTCCTCTTTTTCCCAAGTGTACGTCGGCTTCATGCATCGAGCTTTTCAATTTCCTGCCTGACACTTAAGGAGTGCCAGAGAATATAAAACAGGGATGAGAGAGATCCGTCTGATTATGGGGGGGGGGGGGGAGTAGAAAGGAAACTCCTCGTAATCTGACTGGAGCACAGCTTTATTGAAGAGGTTCTCAGCCTGATGCCGTATACGAGATACAGTAACAGCTTTGTGACCCATCATCTTCTTTCCTTGACGCTTTATCAGTATCAGTGCCTGATATTTGTGATTGTAGTCAATTTCCTTGTGCTCCCAAACATACTCTTCAAAGATCCTACCCAAAGGCTTTGCCCAGCAGGTTCAGTCAGCTCCATGAAAACAGATGACAGCGCAAGCTGTAATTGAAGTACTGTATATCCAAAACGGGTGGAGTTATTAGCAGAAATTGTGTTTGCATCACAAGTGTGTGTGTGTTGGATGTCTGGGCAGAACGGTGGTGTCCCAAGGCTGCGTGGGTGTGTAAGTACACACTTTTTAGTATGCACAGATGGCGGGACGTGGCGTGACCGGCACGGTTCCAGTTGTCTATTGTGAGCGCCGCAGAGCTAAGCTGCACTTTTTGTTTTCGGGGCCGCACAAAACGAAGTGATCACACACGGTCGTAGTTATTTGGCGAGTTAAGTTGCGAGTTTC
The DNA here is from genome assembly GCF_963457725.1 of Sprattus sprattus. Taxonomy (NCBI): domain Eukaryota; kingdom Metazoa; phylum Chordata; class Actinopteri; order Clupeiformes; family Clupeidae; genus Sprattus; species Sprattus sprattus. The sequence goes on along the minus strand of NC_137918.1, from coordinate 18,997,838 downwards.
GAGTTTAACACGCGGTGGGGATTACTGACTCGCGTGTGCAGTGTGTGGGGGGACATGGAGTCGGAAGTGTGATCAGATGATGCAGTGTCCATCCGCTGATGAGTGTCCATTGCCATTAGTGCTAAGCGCTGATGCACAGATAAGACTTAAAACGGGTCAGTGGTCACACATATGTCCGATATGGACCCGAAGCAGCCAAAGGGCCGCGGTCACGGCGAAGGACAGTATTTCCAAAAGTGATAGCCAGCTGCCGTTCTGGAAGGCTTTCAGCAGCAACTGTCCAGAGTGAAGTGCACACTGTTTTTTAAATGAGGTTTATGCAAAAATGTATCCATTATGCAGACCCCACAGACCCCGCGGAGCCACAGAGGGCAATGCCGAACAGATTCTAATGTGCCTCTCGCATTATCAGCCTGAGCAGGGCTTCTCTGCTGGAGAGAAATTAGTCTCTCACACACACACACACACACACACACACACACACAGCAGAGTACAAGGGCCAGTAGCCAGCACTGGCACTGGCTGTTTTTAATCCTCTTTTCAACTCAGATCTTTACAACAGTGATTGATTGATTTGTTTAATGATTTAATTTAATGATAGGTTCCTAAAAGCATTAGGACTTGTCATTATTCACTGCAAAGGGAATACGCTTCACCAGTTCATAATTAGCTTCATTCAACAATGCTTTTGGGGGCTAAACTAATCTCTTTGTTGTGCAGTGGTAAATACCCAGGCCCAGATGTGTTTTGCTTCTTGAGTTTTACTCGACCCATTATTCAAACAGCCTGCAGAAATGTGCTTCAAATTTCAGACTCAATTGGGTTTTGTTTTTTTAACGAGCAAACTTGGACATAAATCAATGCTAACCCACGTTTATAGGGTCGTCAACATAGTTTTATCATCACGCAATTCTTTCAGTTTTCTTTTACCAGGCTGAATGTTTGTAGAGGGTAAATGTCAGATGTTACGTAGGCACAGGACAAGGTAAGCACGGAGGAGAAATACTGTACTGGCACTCTCAAATAAGCCAGTGTGTATGTGTGTGACTGTGTGCGTATGTGTGTGTCTGTGTGCATGTGTTTGCATGTGTTTGTGTCTGTGTGCATGTGTTTGCGTGTGTCTGTGTGTTTGTGTCTGTGTGTGTGTGTGTTTGTGTTTTTG